>NC_080793.1:32906160-33511160 GCF_028018385.1 Neofelis nebulosa | reverse complement strand
CCAAGACCATATCCCCCCACAGTGACGCCACATCAGTGCAGCACATGTACATAGAACCAGCTCTCCTTTTTCCTTTTCAGAAACTTTTTATCATGGAAATTGTAAAAATTCACAAAAGGATTTAGAGTACTATAATAAGCCCCCCACATACCTGTGACCCTATGTGAATAAATATCAACTTGCCCGTGTGCTTTATCTCCTCCACCTTCTGTGCCCATCTTTTTGGAGCAGAGATGGAGGCTGGAAATATGTTTAAGTAAATCCCAAATATGGCATCATCTAACTGATGAATACTTTAATGCACATTGCTAATAGTTTGATCTGGGACTCTCCCCTCCAGCGTTAGCCACAATGCTGTCCATCAGTGGTCATTCTGATTGGATGTCATTATCCTTCTAACAACATTAACAATGGTTCCTTCATATCGTCTGATACCCTAGTTGTTAAAAAATGCCTTTTTGCAATTAGTTTGACTCTGGATCCCAACACTTACTACACACTGTGTGTGGCTGATGTGTTTCTTAAGCCTCTTTGGGTCTATGATTGTCTCTCACCTTCCTTTTTCTTTGTGCCATCAATTTGTTGGAGAAACTGGGTCATTTGTCCTTCGATCCCTTGTTTTTTCCACTTGGACAAGTTGGCACTCGACTTGTGGGCCTCCCCAGACCAGCTGTGTTGGTGGGAAGGTAGATTACTATTTCTGAGAAAGTTCTTTGTCAACACATGTTAACAGCCTTAAAACGACATATTACTGATCCAGAACCTTCTGTTCTAGAAATTAATCCTAAAGGAAGTAGTCTTACATGTAAAAAAACTGTATACAAATTTGCTAATCTCAGTGTTGCCCATAATAGAAAAGAATTGAACACGGTTTAACTAGACAACAGTAAGGGGTTGATTGAATAAAGTATATTCAAGTAATGGAACGTCATGCAGCTATTAAAGTTATACTTCTTAGGAGTATTTAATGATGGGGGAAATACAACATAATGTCAGATGATAAAAGCTGGTTATAAACTTCAGTTACGTTGTGTGGTCTTAACTATTTAAAAGTTGGGGCCCCTGGGTGGCTTAGTCGGATAAGTGTCCAACTCTTGATCTCAGCTCAGGTCTTGATCTCAGGGTCATGACTTCAAGCCCCACGTTGGGCTTCGCACTGGGCATGAAGCCTACTTAAAAAAAAAATAAGAAGAAGAATAGACACACGCACAAACCCTGGAAGGCAATACCCTCCCTGATCGTTAGTAGTTGTGGCCTCAAAGTGGCAGAACTGTGGAAGGATGGTAGGTTCCTAATACATTTTGGTGTTTTCGCCATGAGCGTATTTACAATGGGAATTTTTAAAAGCTCTAAGAAGAGTTGGGTCGAGGGTGGGGGTGGGGGGGGGCGGGGAAGGGGGGAGGGAAAGACAAACACACAGTATTTCATCCTGGCACGTGACTAATAACAGATCACCCCTAAGTGCCTGTGTCAGGAACTGGCAATGAGGTGAAATGGAAGCCTCCATTTGAGCAAATGGTTTAAAAGCACAATAGGGACCAGCCAAGAGAGCACTCACTCTGGAACCTTGTTAGGATCATTATGAATCTCAGAGTCAGCCAAAGCAGTGAGTGAAAGGGACATCCACATCTGGCCCTGCCGTAGACCTGTGACAGATTTCTCACCTGTATCTTTGGTTACTCATACATAAAATGGGGTCATAGTACTCGCGTCTCGGGTTGTGCTGGGGATTAAATGAATTAACACGTGAAAAAGTTTACCTAGTGCATGGTACACACTCAACAAATTAGTATATCGAATTATTTTGCAGATGAGGCCCAGAGAGGTTAGGGGTCACACAGGGCCACATTGCTCCTGGGAGATGAGTAGGGGTGAAAACCTTGGTGTCTGGACTTTCTACCTTTGGTTTTTGCAGTGTCCACAACCACCCGTCTTCAGACATGGGTCAGAAGTTGGTCAGCAAGGTCCATGCGGTTCAAATGAGGTCACTCCATTTCTAAGGTCTTCCCACTAGTCGTTTGACAAATACTATTAAGAGCCTAGTGTCTTCTGGGTGTTAGGGACACAGCAGAGACTAGAGGGCCACACCTCTGTCTTCATGGGGCTCGCTGCAAGGCCCCTGGCCATCCTCAGCTTGCTAAACAGCTCACTCATCAGAGCTGAGCCGCTCCACGTCCCAAATGCATGGACCAGGTTTTAACCACATCTTCTTGTTTTAGGATCAGAGAGGGCATGTGGGAATGGAAGGGCAGGTTGGGCCCAAAGGAGAAAAGGCTGGTGCTGTGACCATTCTAGAGACCACACTGGATCTGGTCATGTGCCCTGAGCATGTTATTTGGGGTTAGTCAATTCTGGTCAAGGAAATAGCAGGAGTACTGAGAGGACTGAGCCCCAAAGAAACCAAATTGAGAGTCGGGGAGACCCACAAAAACATTGTGGGGCTCAATTCTTGCCACATCTTACCAACCAGTGACCTTGACCTCTGCAGCCAGTTTCTCCATCTGTAATCAAAGGGTCCTTCCAATTCTGGTGTTCTGTGGCTAGACTCCAGGCTCTGTCCCTGAATTTTTTCCTGGGAAAGCTTCAGGCAAACGGGAGCTTCAGAGACCTGGGTGTGCTTTTAGTAGTTGTAGAATTTTTGGAGAGATCTTTACCCCTTCTGTGCTCCGGTTGCTCCATCTGTAAAACAGGGGTGGTGATGACTACCCCACACAGAAGTAGTCAGAATGAAATGAGGTGATGTTGGTGGAACTGCTTTGTCTGGTGTCTGTCACCGCAGAAAAACAACAAACTCCTCCTTCTGAAGCAACAGTGAAGTTTATTGCCGAGGGGATATGCCCGCAGCAACCAGGGCCATGGCCCCCTGGGAGCCCCACATCCTGGGGAGGCTGCCTCTGGAGACTCTTTGTCAGCCTGCTGGTCCTGGTCCTCTGCCCTCCTCACCTTCCTCAGGGCTGAGGCCGTCTCCCAGGGAGGAGGGTGCTCTGGCCCTGGTGCCTCATGAGGCTGCCTGTGAGGACATTGGGGAGGGTGGTGTCCTCACTGTGATCTGACCTCCTCAGTGGACTTTAGATGCCACCAGTGTTCTGGGGAGCAGTAAGGGAGTCAGAGGAGGACATCATACCACACAGGTTTTGTGCAGATTTACCGTTCATGTTTCCATTCCTTCCTGGGGCTCAGGCCATTCTGACACCTTTTTTGTCAGAGGAGGCAGGCCTATAGGCAAGACAGGCTACAGGGCTGGTGGGAGGGGCAGGGCGACCAGGACCTGCTTCAGAGGGAGGCATGCTGGGCCTGGCTACCAGGCTCTGGCAGGACCTAGATGGGGGGGGGGGGGGGGGGGGGGGAGCCTAGGTGACAGGGTGGGGAGGGTCCCTACTGCCTGGTTATTTCTACCATATCCACCTACCCTACACATGTGGTGTAGAAACAAAGGGCTCCTGAGCCCAGGGTGGGACAAGGTGCCCTTGGGCTGGCGCATGAAAACAAAGCCTTCTTCACCCCTGCAGAAGCTTCATCTTAAAGACGAGTGGTTTCTACAGAGAAGAGGAGGGACAGTGGTGGGGGGGGGGGGCGGTGCCTAGCACTCCACTGACCATCTCGTTCTCTTTAGGGTGAAGCTGGGGAGGGGCTTCCTGGCCACCCTGAACCTGTCAGGCCTACTGCAGCCACGGTGAGACCCCCAGTCCAGGTTCCTCACACACACAGTGTTAAGGGACTGGGCTTGCTGACAACTAGCCACAGGCTAAGGATTCTACCTTTCTTTTATTTTTAAATTTTTTCTCAACGTTTCTGAGAGAGAGAGAGAGAGACAGCACAAGCGGTGGGGGGTCAGAGAGAGAGGGAGACACAGAAACCAAAGCAGACTCCAGGCTCTGAGCCTTCAGCACAGAGCCTGATGGAGGGCTTGAACCTGCAAACCGTGGGATCATGACCTGAGCCGAAGTCCGGCGCTTAACCGACTGAGTCACCCAGGCGCCCCTAATGATTCTACCTTTCAATCCAAGATGCCTCCAGTGAGACCTTGGGGCTTTCACCTCTATCAGAACCCTCAGTGAGCTCAGGAGCAGAGTCTGTTTATGTCCCATTCATATCCTGCACCCTGAAGGACCCACGCGTCTGTCAACCACGTCCCAAACAGCTCGTCACCATCCCCCCAGACCCGCTCCTCCCTCAGGACGCTCCTGTCTCTGGGAGTGGACCCCATCTTCCTGGTCACCAAGACAGAAATCAGGAAACAACCTGCAGTGGCCCTCTGCCTCCCACACCCCATCTGGTCAGTCTACAAGCCCCGAGTCTAGCTGTGCAGTGCCTCCTGGTCCCTCAGACGATGGCAGCAGCCACCCTGTCACTACCTCCCTTCTGCATGTGCACACCACTGCCGCCCCTCTAAACCCAGCCCAACTTCTTCTTGGAGCCTCTTAGCAGGTGCCCCACGGACGTTCCATGATTGAATTAAGCCTCTCCTGGTTCCTGTCTTCGGGAACTAAATACCAGAAAAGAGTTTCAGAAATTACCTTTGTTCTTTGGAGGAATTTGATGGCATTCAACAAGTATGCACTGAGTGTCTTCTTGGTACCAGATCTTATGCTAGCTACTGGGCATCCAGAGGTATCTCAGGATCGGGCAGACCCTGGGTCTAGAGTTTAGAGGGGCTGACAGACACACGCAACTGAGCTTCAAGTCAGGTGGCCCTACTACCAAATGGAGACCTTAGTAGAGGTTAGTGGGGAACACAGAGTAGGGAGAGATGAATTCCACCTGGAAATGGGGTAGGTAAGAGGGCTTCATGGAGGAGGTGAGAGTGGAACTAGGCCTTGAAGGATGAGTAGGAGTTTGAAAGGCAGGAAGGGAGGCTGAGAAGATGTGAAAGAGCATAGTATGTTTGAGGACCTATTGGCTGTGCAGCGGGAGGTGGTGAGGGAGGAGGGGAGCAGTGGAGGGGGAAGTGGGAGAAAAGGCTGGAAGGAAAGTTGGCAGCAGCAGTTACTGGGCTACAGAATAAGGGAAGACTTTTGGTGACGTGGCTGTCCTTGGAGTGGCAGGTGAAACCAAGTGGTGGGACTTTCTTCTCTCTCCAGGTGAGCGCTGAGGCCGAGGGCTCTGGCCTGGGCTGGGGATCAGACGTCGGCTCTGGCTCTGGGGACCTCGTGCGCACTGAGGAGCTGTTAAGAGTAAGTGTGAGAATGACACTACCTGGTGCCTGGGATTGCCCTCTCGATAATCAGGAGGATTATACTTTCCCTCCACATTTGTATATGTTTGGCATTTTCCACTTCAGTCAGTTTTGTTTTAAGTGAATATGAGCCTTAGTTTATATTTAGGACCTCCACTTTCCCACTTGCCCCCTTTCCCTGGCATTCGGGGCTATTTCACAGCAAGTATGCCCATGACCTTCACCACTGCCTTGGCTCTGCCCCCATCCCCTTTACCGATGATACAGAACTGACTGCTGGCCTCTTCTCTAGGTAGCATTTAGCACTTGGCTTCCAGGCCCTTCTTGAAATCCTCCCTACCCTGATGCAACCCCTACTACCAGTTCAGACCACTCCTTCTCCCTCTTTGCTCCTGCTCCCCCAGCCTTCAGTCCAAGGCGGGCCCCCATCGTCCCTGGTTCCTGGGAAGCACCTCTCTTCTCCAGCTGCAGCTGATGGCTTTGTTCCGGGGCCCCAACCTCCCCGCCAGCCCTTCGTCTGAGTCCCAGTGCTGAATCCCTACCTAGAACACTCCACTCAGTTACACATCTGCCTCCTCCTCAGGATAGGGAAGGAAGGGTTCTGGACTCGCTGGATAAGTGGAGTGGGAGTCACATGGGTCTTCCAGGCTGGTGGGATCAGCCAACCCAGCCAGAAGCGAAAGAGACTAGTACACTGCAGAGTAGTATATAACCCTTTTAATAAGGGTTAACAACAGGCAGTTTTTGACCACTCTGCCAGGTAATCAGAAAACTAAGTTAGCTAGAGCACCTCTGAAAATTCCAACTGATTGGATTTTTATTTTATATATATGTGTGTGTGTGTGTGTGTGTGTGTGTGTGTGTGTATATATATATATATATATATATATATATATGGAGAAAACATGATATAATGGGCTCAGAAAGACTTGGGTTAAAATCTAAGCTTTTCTAATAATTAGCCATGAGTGGGTGAGCTCAAACCAAGCCACAATATCCTACTGAGCCTTAGTTCCCCATCAGCTAAGTGGGAACACCAGTCTCTACTTGCAGTGTTACTGTGAGGAAAAGAGAGAATGGGTGGAACATATATGTTCTGATGTTCTGTTCTGTATATGTTTATCCCCTCCCCCGCTGTTTCTTTTCTTTTCTTTTTTCTAATAATTTATTGTCAAGTTAGCTAACATACAGTGTATACAGTGTGCTCTTGGTTTTGGGGGTAGATTCCCCCGACTCATCACTTACATACAACACCCAGTGCTCATCCCAACAAGTGCCCTCCTCAGTGTCCATCACCAACTTTCCCTCTGTTCCCCCCCACCCCAAATCAACCTTCAGTTCGTTCACCACACTCAAGAGTCTCTTATGGTTTGCCTCCCTCTCTGTTTGAAACTATTTTTTCTCCTTCCCTCCCCACCATGGTCTTCTGTTAAGTTTCTCAAGTTCCACATATGAGTGAAAACATATGATATGTCTTTCTCCCCTGCTGTTTCTTAACAGAGTATCTGCCTTTTAGGGTCCCCCAGGTCCCCCGGGCCCACCCGGCTCACCTGGGATTCCAGGAAAACCAGGAACTGATGTTTTCATGGGACCCCCTGGATCGCCTGGAAAGGATGGAGCTGCTGGTGAACCTGGGCCCCCGGTGAGCCCCTGGGGTCATTTCCCCCCTCTCTGTGGCCATGAGACTTCCTCTATCCAAGGAGGGGTGTACAGAACCCATACCCCAGCATGAAGACTCATGATAAGAGCGAGCAGCTAGCTAACATTTGTAAACAAAAGTCCTCCTCAGCTGAGTCATTACTAAGGCTCATAAGAAGCAGAAGCCGAGAAATACACCATCCTATACACTGTTTTGCAGCTTTATCTTAGTATAGGAAATGCAGGCTCATGGAATCTTGGAATTATGGGATATCGAAGTGCTGGGCCTGGGGCAGGGGGTCCTTAGAGACCCTCTAGTCTGACTCAACCTCCTGTTCCCCCTCAGAGGGGAAAATGCAACCCAGAGAATGAAGGACACTCGTCCAGGGGTACACAGCCAGCAGTGGCCGTGCTGGGGCCAGGGACCAGCATTCCACCCTGGACCAACACAACCCTCCTGGACCCACTGGCCTCACCCGCTCGGTCCTCCCAGCCCTGGCCTCCTTTTCCAAGAAAGGTTCATGCTTGATTCTTATCAGAGATGTTATGGGCTGATTGTCACTGATGTTCTCCAGGGCCCTGAGGGACAGCCTGGACCCGATGGAGCCTCCGGCCTTCCTGGGATGAAGGGGGAGAAGGTACGGGCAGGGGGGGTTCCAACACATGGGGGCCACCAGGCCCACACTGCCTGTCTCTGACCTCTGGGCCTGTCTTTGCCTCTTAGGTGAAGGACCCTTTCTGATCCCCTCCTAATCCTCTCTCTGCTGGATGTTCCCATCCCAGGGCTCTTGATGCCCAAACCTGAGCTCAGCATCTCCAGCTTTAGTGAATGGTGCTGCCATCTACCCAGTCACGAGGATGCAAAGGCAGAATCTCTAACCCCTCCTTCCTCTCTCTTCCTGCCGTGCCCCACCTGTTGCTAGGACTGGCCCGCCTGACAGTCACCTCTCTTGCCTGTCTCCACCCTGATCTGATGTTCACCTCTCCTGGCCCACACGATGGCATCAGGCTTCTCGACAGCGTCCCATCTCCCCACCTGTAACCCACCTTCTGCCCACCTGCCGCACCTGTCCATCTTCCTGCTTCAGGCTCTCTCCAGTCACAGCCCTCTCCACTGAGAAGGCACCGAACCCTGACTGTGTGCAGACCTGCCTTCCCAGCTCCATCTCCTGCTGCTCCCTCACGTGGCTTCTGGGCCAACCAGCAGCACTACTGATGTGCTGTGGGCATGCTCTTCCTGGACAGCCCCCTGTCCTTTGCACATGCTTTCTCCCCATCTCAAGTGATCTTTCCCTTTTCTCATCCTCCAAGGGCCAGTTTGGATATATCCTCTGAGAAGCCCTTTTAGACTCCCTATTAGCAGAAGGGAGCCCTCCTTCCTGCGCTTTCCGTTAGCACGGTATTTGTTCTGCTGGGACTCCTCTTAGCCAATGTTAGCTTACCTGTGCCCCCACCCCTCCCCTGACAAACAGCACTAGCACTGTCTGTGTGTCCTTAGTTTCTGGCTCAGGCCCCTGTTAGCGTTTGGTTAGCGAATCTGCTGCTCCCTTCACTCTCTTCATTCTCTGTAAGCCTGTCTCTCTTCGGTCTGCAAACCCCACGTGGTGCCTTGGGGGCGGGGTTCCTGCCCCTACAGTGTTCCCATCCGGGGTTGATGAGATAAGCCAAGTCCCCTGCAAAGGAGGGCAATAAAGATAAGGTAAGCCTCCGTGTGGTGATACAGGCAAGCATGAGTTTAACTGGGGTTCAGAGGAGGGAGGGTCCCTCCCAGCTGGGATAAGGACCAAGGTCTTCTGTGTACTCCACGGCATGAAGTCGTGGAAAATGTCAACTCCCTAGACACCACCATCTTCACGGAACTGATTTTCCAGTTGCCGACAGCTCTCAAGTGTGTTTATTTTAATTGAAGCAGTAACTCGATTTTCGCGGAAACCTCCTTTCTCAGAAAAAGAAGAAAGAAACGGTTGTCAAGCTGTATAGAACTCTCTCTACAAGTACCGACTATTTCATAAGAAATTAGATTCTTCGGGAAACATCACAGACCCACACTGTTCCTCCCTGTCCTTCTTGCCAGCGCTCCTGCACCCGCCCCCACATGCCCCTCCCTTGCTCGTCTGGCATTTAAAAATACCCGTGCCCACATCCGCACGCTGACACCAGAGTAAGCACACTCTGCACTGTTCAGGGGAGCAGCCGTGCACAGGGTGGCAGGCTTGTATAGGATGATTGTTGGAGATCAATTACATTCCCCACCTCCACCCCCCAAAATTTGCTGTGAGTCCTAATTCATTGCACTATGTGCATAAGATGCTTTCTGGTCAAGTAAAAGCAGATTCTAGAAGGACTTGGAAACTTACATCTGGAGAGCTCAAAGGAATCATTGCAGATGACATTTACCTAAAAATAACTTTTAAAAGCCAAAAGTAAACCAAGGAGCATAGTATGGATGTAAAATAATAGAAATGTACTGCAGAAAATGAGCAGTCTCTGGGAGGGAACCCAGCATAAGATCCAATGATACAGCTGATCCTTGACTCCCCTCCACAGTATCTGTTCTTCAGGCTTGCACACCTCCAAGGGACTCATTTCTTGCCAGGAAGTGCCTTCCGCAGTTGCATGGATTCTTGTAAGGAGATCTTTTCTCATGCTGCTCAGAAAGCATCCTCCTTCTCACTTACAGGGCGCATAGACCAGTCTGGGCAGTTGTCTAAAGGGGAGTTTTTTTTCCCAGAGAATGAGGTCCAAGCTTATCTGACTGGAAAAAAAAAATATTGTCATATATAATCATTATTTTCAAATGTAGGATTGTCATCAAAATGTGGATGGTCTTTAAGAATTCTTGAAATAAATAGTTTATTTTATGTTGAGTTCCATGATAGGAGTACTCCTTAATATATTTTCCCAAAATTAAGATGAACAGCTACTCTGAGATCTTTAGCCCATGAAGGAACAGGCGAAGAGTATCCTGCTTTCTCAGCTACTGAATGTTCCTGGAAAGGATGCTGAAGAACGTGCCGGAGACGCGTCTCTATGACATTCCTTTCTGCTTTTTGCATTGCACACTGTGACAGCCGGATCTGCGGCACACATGTAGCATATTTACTATTGTCACTCTTTTCCTTCGTTCACACTCTGAATGATTCATTGTATTCTTCAGTGTCAAAAGGTGCTGGGACACCGAGGCAGAAAAGAGCTTGTGTTTTGACATTTTCTTCAGTGTCCAGAATTGCTGAGGGACGTGGAACTCCCCGTAATGGGCTTTGAATGATCTCACTGAGCCACCGAAATGTCAGTGTTGGGCCTTATAAAGCAGATTCTGTCTTCCCCATGGGATGAGAAGAAATGCAAGTAATTCATCATTGCCTTCCCTTTCTCTATGTAACCCCAGTTTGGTTTTGAGCAATTATCTAAATCTTACACACTAAAAACAGGGTGCCCCTTAAGAACCTAAGCAGTGGGTACATCATAATCAGGTGTCAGGATATTTTCCTGACTCCTTCTTTTGTGAATCCTCAGAGATTCTCCCATTGGAGGCCCCCAACCACAGTCCCCTGATGTAGGGCCATATCTCCTGTGGTTGACCACTCCTGGCCACCAGTTCCCTTTGGTCCTCCCCTCTGCTCAGAGCTCACAGCTGGCTCCATTCTATGGGACCCACATGCATTTAACAAGGATCCAGTAATGGTTTGGAGCTCGTAACAGCTTATTTCAATTAAAAATTCCAATATTGGCCCGATTTCCTATTTCATATCTCCTTTAACCATCAGATGTGTTTGGTACAAAATCAGGATTATGGGCCTCCATAAAACCAAATAGACCAAGGTCAATTGTAATTGTAACTAATTGAAGTTATCGATGTAACAAACACCATGAGCAAAAGTGACAGACAGCCACAAGGCAGTAAGTTGTGCCATCTGAGATACCACAACAGAAAACGACGATCCATGTATTTATTAGGTTTTTTGATGTTCCTGTATGTTGAAGTCTAATAATGCCCTTGGCAAATCTGATAACTATAATGAGCAGAAATTTCTAATGTATTCTGAAGCATGATTTTGTAGCACTCCTGCACCTTATTCTTTTACAGTATTTCCCTTGTAGAACTGACCTCTCCACACTTCATCTCCACAACCAGACCTGCAGCTTGGCTGGCTGAAATTGTAAGACACACAAGCCTCACACTGAGGAATTGGATATAGGTCTGCCATTATCATTTTGGGAGCAGAGTCTTTGCTGACTCTTGTAATTGGAGTTTCCCAGTTTTCACTCTATCTGTTCGTGTAAATTCCAGTTAAGATGAGCTCTCCCATCCCCAAGCTGATCTGCTCAGATTCCAAAATGGTGGCCACCAAATCTGTGAGCCAATGGAATGGGTCTAAATACTACCTTTTTGCATGTACAAGCTGGATAAAATCATCTGCTTCTGAGACCGGTAACTCAAGGTCCAAAATATCTTCTAGACTTCCTGTGAAACTGCTACAAGACATACTCTTAATTTGAAGAGCTGGGAAGGCAATTTAAAAAAGACAGTTTTTCACTTTCCAAACATAATTTTCTTTGACAGGCTCAGCTGGCAACACAACAGTAAGGTTTTCAGAGAATAGAGTCCAGAAGTCAAGAGATGAAGCTAATTTGACTTCTCTCTCACAATTTCCCTGACTGTGATTTGACTTGTTACTGGAAAGGTGCATACGGTTGGCACTTCCTTCAAGGACAGATTGCGACAGGCAGCAGATGATGGCGCGGCTGGTCACGCCCAAGAAATGCAGGCGCAGAAACCGCAGCCTCCAGATTAGGCAGCAAAACTGGAACCCGATTGTTTTTGTTTCTGCCCATGGTGAATGGTCACAGGTAGTTTCTCCTGGGTCAAGCGGGCAGGCAGAGAAGCCTCTGAGCCCAGCCACCACTGCTTCCTTCGCCGAAGCACCCCTTCCCCTCCCTGCACCTGCTAATGCCCTGGGCGACTGCAGCCTGATTGTGACAAGGCTCATCTCTTGTTATTCAGCCCTTACAGGTGACTTCCTTTCAACAGCTAATGTATTTTTATTTCTAAGGTCTCTAATTCATTCTTTCATATAAGCATTGTGCTTATTTCATAATAATTTGTCCATGTTTCATGGCTGTAATAGCCTCCCTTTTCTCCCTGAGAATATGTATTGTACGCTTAGAGTCCTGATAAGGTTGTGTTCTTCACGCTCCTTCCTTGGGCATACATTCTATTGCCGGCACTGCTGCCTGTCTTTCTTAAATGTTTATTTTTATTTTATTTTATTTATTTTATTTTTTATTTTTGTATGCCTCTCTTTGATAGTGTTGCCCTCCCCCTGATATGTGTTGTTTCTTGCTCGTGTGTTTGCTTTCAAAGTTGGAATCTCTCTTTGGTCTGTTTTCTGCCTCTGTTCATACAGATTGTTGGGGAGTTGGGCAGCGGCTACTTCTGAGGCTTGCAGGTTTCAGTGGGTTTCAGGATGGGGGCAGTGGGGTGTGCCATCAGGCAGGGCACCTCAGCAGCTGGTCTTAGGAGTTTGGGGTATCCCTGGATCTCCCAGGATTCCCTAGCCACTCGGGGCTCTGCCCAATGCCCTGGCTCCAGTAAATAGCTCTTATTGTTCTAGGAGTGGGGGCTGGGAGGTGAGGGGGAATGGGCAGGGCTGGCTGGCTTTCCTGCTCCAGAATTTCGACCTATCTGCCCATCAGCACCACACCCTGCCCCTCGCTTCCACCGCCACTTTGCAGGATACTTTTTCCCCTGTGCTTTCTCTCCACTACTGAAGTCTGTGGCTTCAGCTTTCTGTATTTTCCCTTTGGTATTCCTCACTATTTTCAGATTCAGTGTCATTCACCATCTTATTTTTGAGCATGTTATTTTGGAACTAGCCACTTTGTCCTTCCTATGGATTTGATATTGGAAGGGCAATCCAACCTAGAATAAGAGGGGACTGGGGAAGGGCACAGCCTTAGATGGTAGGTACATCATAATCGGGTGTCAGGATGTTTTCCTGACTCCTTTTGTGAGTCCTCAGAGTTTCTCCCATTGGAGGCCCCCAACCACAGTCCCCTGATGTAGGGCCATATCTCCTGTGGTTGACCACTCCTGGCCACCAGTTCCCGTTGGTTCTGCCCTCTGCTCAGAGCTCACAGCCGGCTCCATTCTGTGGGACCCACATGTTACCCCCCAGAAAACCTATTTTGTGGCCCCCATTAGGGGTATACATGTAACCTGCTTTAGAGAAACACCCCCCAACCCCATTCTGGGGCCACTCCAGCCAGCCTTTTGTCTTTAGATATTTCCGGAAGAAAGCCAGTCACCAGTTCACAATTCTCCAAAAGTCTAGGGAATACATATCAAGTTTTTGAAGCCCCTTTCTTGGCCTCAAGTAGCAGACCTATCTCTTTATTTCCGACATGGGAGGGGTGGGGTAAGGGACCCGCCAGTACACACATAATTCTCCAAGAGAATTCTTCCTCTGCAGTCTCTCCCTGGTTAATCTCCAACTTCTCCTTTTTACTCTTAAGGTAGGTAATGAGCTAAGAGTTGAAAAATGGATTTTTCAAGTCAGCTCATCTAATAACCTGTTACTTGAAAGCCTCTAATTCTGCATTTTCTTTGGAATATACCTACTGAAATATATATTAATTGGGCCTTTTTCTTGCTTTTTTTTTTTTTTCCCTCAGGGAGCAAGAGGGCCTAATGGGTCAGCCGGTGAAAAGGTAAAAGAAAAAAAAAAATGAAGAAAAAGAGAAAGCTTTCTTATTCTTCCCCTTTCTCTGGGTTTACTGTAATTGGACTGCTGGGCTGGACTGCTGAGTATATAAGCATCGGGGAGAGAAACACATCTCTCAGATGTGTTCTCAGAGAGAAACACATCTCAGGAACTGTTCTGGGACCGCATACCCACTAGAGAGGGAGGGGGAAACCACTTGCTCCTTTCCCACGCCCTCCCTCTGCACAAACATGTGCACAGGAGTGCATCTGCTTGTCTCCAAGTGTCAGCAAGACCGTGGTTTCTGTACCTGGAAGCAGTGCCCATCAGAAAATCCATCAACCTCATTTAGTTCAAAGAACGATTTCCCAACTCAGGCGTGTATGTTACTCCTTTTACCAGCGACCCCAGAGCTGCACAGTCAGCCCGTCCTCTTCCTTACAGGGTGACCCTGGCAGCAGAGGCTTACCAGGACCTCCGGGGAAAAACGGACAAGTTGGCGCTCCTGGGGTCATGGGACCCCCAGGGCCTCCTGGACCCCCAGGGCCCCCAGGCCCTGGATGTGCAATGGGACTTGGATTTGAGGTACTCCCCCACCCTTTTTGTGGTTAAAGAGCAATGGGCACTAGGGGCTGTTGGAAAAACCAGCTAAGAGAATGCGGGTCCGAGGGCAGAGGCTGTGTGTGACTCCCCACTGGGCCCAGCCAGCTCCAGGTCCCAGCTCCACACCTGGCACATGCATGTGCTCTGGAATTGGATGTGAAATTCTCATTCTTCCTCCTTCTCCAGGATACCGAAGGGTCTGGAAGCATCAGGCTGTTGCATGAACCCAGGATCTCTGGACCAGCGGTTTCAAGTGTAGGTTGAGTTTTGAAACGTTCATTTTGAGCATTGTCATGTTGTCCTGCTGGAGTGGGGAAGCTGTGGGGTGCCGCCGTGGCCCTGTTCCTTTTGGTAACTCACCCTCTCTGCACCTCCAGCTTCCAGCCATGCAGCGGGGAGACTGGGTGCTCTTTACAACCTGTTTCTTTAAGGAGCAGCACAGGAGTTTTGCACAAAACATCATAGGGGAAAACTTGAAAGTCATCTTTCTCTCTCTCTCTCTCTTTCTCTCTCTTTCCCTCTCTCTCTCTAGTCCCTTACCATCAAGCATGTCTGCTTCATTGCCTCCTACCTGCTGCCTCATTTCAGAACCCTGTGCTCCCAACAAGTGCCCCTTCCCACTGCGTCCAACCCTGGGGAGATGTTGTCCCTCTTCTGCAATGATTTCCTGCTCTCAAGAGGACCAACCCCCAGATCTCATTATGTTTGTCAAATGGGACCCAGAGCTAAGCACGCCAGCCCAGCAGAAACAGAGCCTCGAAGGGACAAGCAGCATACCCCTCTCTGTGGTTAAATTAGACCTTCCCTATCCTCCAGATGCAGAGGGCTCTGAGAGTCAGGGTTAAGAGGACACTCACCCCATGCTAGGAGAGAGCCTCCGTGGGTGTTCTTCCTTCTGATTCTGGAAGGGGGATTTGCCCCACATCTTTTGCTCCCCTTATCTGGGGCAAAATCCGTGTGGGAGCTGAGGGAGAGATGGCAAGATGTGAGGATAGATGAGGAGTAAACAAAGTGAAGAGAAGAAAACCAAAGAATGTGTTTGATTGATTGTTTGTTTGTTTGTTTGTTTGTTTTACCAGGGTCCCAAAGGAGAAAAAGGAGACCAGGGGCCCAAGGTGAGGTCACAGATCTGAGGCGGGGGTGGGAGAAATTTCCAGCCAGCTTCTAGGAGCATTATCCATGTACAATGAATTTTTTTCCACTATCACTGTTGTATCCAGGGTGACAGAGGGATGGATGGAGCCAGCATTGTGGGACCCCCTGGGCCCAGGGGGCCGCCAGGGCGCATCGAGGTCTTGTCCAGTGTGAGTACCAGCCAGGTTGGAGCATGACTATGTATTTTCTGCCTTCGCTAAAGGGGAGAGAAAGTTGTCCACAACTTCAGGGATGGTGGTTACACAGAAGGCATGTAGCTGGCATCTGGCATTGGCATTTCCACCTACCAGCACACCCCTTGTGTCTGCTCCTGCCCCAGTACCACGGTTCTCTCACACAGCACTTCCAGAATACTCCTCTTATTGGCAGCATCTGCAGTCAAGAGAATGGCTGTGACAGAGAGGCAGAGGAACATAAGTGGGAGAAGAGTGAGGAAAGATGTTTTGGGGTATGTGAAATTAAGGAAGCCTTTCTGGAGGAGGTGTCTTTGAGCAGGGACTTAGGAGCTGAGAAGGATCTTACCAGGTAGGCACAAAGGACAGGACTTCCAGAATTCAGCTGGCAGGCACACTCTGAGCCACAGCACAGAATAGGAAAACGTGAGTGAATCCAAGGCACAGGAGGCTGATGGGTGTGGAGGGTGTAGAGAGTGGTGGAAAACTGTAGAGAAGGCTGGGGTGTGGGCAGGGAGCAGAGCAAGGTCCCCTTCATGTTAGAGCATCACACTGGTGAAAAACTGTGGCTCTTCTGAGACAAGTGATGCCATACTGGTAGATGACAGAGAGACAGAAAAATCCCAAATAACTGGGGAAAAAAGGATGCCTACAGTTAAAAAAAAAAAAAAGTGATTACAAATATCCAGGGTGGGTAAGGGTGTGGTGAAATAGTGAGTCTCATATGCTTTGGTAGCAGTGTAAGTTACAAGGCCCCTTTAGACCACTCTTCAGCAATCCATTAAAACAAAAGTGTCCATACCCCCCAGTTCCATGTGGAAAGACATCCATGCTCCATTGTTGGAAGAAGCAAGTTGAAGAATTCTACATTCAGCCTGATGCCGTTGACGTAAAATAGGCACACGGACACACACACTGTCAACGCTGCATGCTTTCTATGGAGATATATATGGAAATATATGCTTTAAAAATAATGTGTGTGTGTGTTTAAAATTTTAAAAGAGAAGACATTCATAGATGGTGCAATTTTTTTATTTTTATTAAAAATTTTTTTTTAATGTTTATTTTTGAGAGAGAGAGAGAGAGAGAGACAGAGTGCAAGCAGGGGAGGGGCAGAGAGGGAGAGGGAGACACAGAATCCGAAGCAGGCTCCACACTCTGAGCTGTCCGCACAGAGCCCAACGCGGGGCTCGACCTCACGAACCGTGAGATCATGACCCGAGCCAAAGTCAGACGCTTGACCGACTGAGCCACCCAGACACCCCATGGATGGTGCGTTTTAAGGTTAATTGAAAGAAGAAAGTCTACAGCAGCTCAGCGCTGTTTCATAAGGGGTGGGGAGGGGATGGATGTGCTGGCAGTGAGTTTAGGGTGTTGTGTTTGCCTCTGCTCTGTGGTGCTGGGGTGACTTCAGTTAAAGACTCCCTGCCAGGAACAAGGTGGAATGTGCTACCCTCTGTCTCATTGTCTGTTTTCTCTCTTTTCAGTCTTTGGTTAACATCACCCACGGGTTCCTGAATCTCTCGGATATCCCTGAGCTCATTGGGCCTCCGGTGTGTATCCACAGCTGCCCTAGAGTGAAGTTCTTCCCAGATACCCTGCTGAAACTAAGCTGGGTTGGTTTGGAATCTTCTTAGCTCCTGAAGCATGGAGCTAGAATATGTCAGAATAGAATGGAAAAAAGAACTTTGCATTTCTGAGAAGTTGCTATCACATTAATTTGATCACTCGGGAAGTTTTGTGTCCAATGCAGTGGGAGCTTCCAGTCTCATGTATCGGAAGTATGTGTCATGGAAAGCAAAGAATCCTAAGTAACAAACCGATTGACGTCTGTGGGATGCCTTTGGCCTGCTTTTGTTTGCATATGATCTCATCTCCTAGAACGGGAAGAGCCTAGGGAGACCTAGCCTTGTGCTAATGGGAAAACCAGCGCACAAGGAGAGAACATGACCTGCTTTGGTCTTTCCAGCCCCCTGTTAGAGATGGGGACCACTTAGCAAAGCTGCAGTATCTCTGCAAGTCTGCAGAGTCGGCCTATGGCATAAGGAGACCTAAAAGGAAGGAAGCTCCTTCCTGCAGCCTGTGCCATAAATCCCCGTTGCACCTCCCAGCATCTGCTGGTGACAGCCGGAAAGAGAGGAAAGAGCTGTGGTCTTAGGAGCCCTGGGGTTCCAGCCCATGTCCACGCACCACTCTGAGCCTCTGAGCCTGTCCTTTGACACTGCCTCAGCAGCCTTTAGGGCAGCTCATAAGAGGTTGGTGGATGTGAATCTGCTTTGCAAATGGCAGCACTTAGCGCAAGCCCACATGCAGATTGAGGCTTATACTTCCACAGCTGGGCAGCCCACCCACCCCTGTGGTCCCTAATGAGGTTGGCCTCCACCCCCAGCATCCATGTCCTGGGGAGAACTTGGCGCTCCCCCCAAGGCTTCTGCAGATATCTGGGACATTCTTCTAGAGCCAGCCTGTCCTGCTGAGGGATCTCTGTTGGTGGGTACTTCTGCCGTCTCTTTACTACAGCCAATGGGGCTTCTTTTCCTTGGTTTCTGTAAAATCACTCAAAATACCCCAATAGTTAACCCCTAAAGCAAACCAGCTCTCGAGAAAAAGTCATCTCACGAAGGGTCTTGGTATTTCCCAAACAATTAGAGGTTTGGGGTTATTAGGCAGGTTATTACTAAAGGAAAATACCCTCTAAAATCAAAGATTCGGCATCTCTGTCCTAAGAGTCCCTGGGGCTTGCCTGCCCCATCCCTTCTCCCTCCCCGCACCCCTAGAATCTGCCTTCCCTGCCAATCCCCGTCCTTCCTTTAGCAAATCCAAGGATCCTTTTCGTTCCTAATGAAGGGCCAGAATTTTCCTACTCAGAGGCCCATCCCTCCCTGAGGGGACTCAAGTCCCAGCTGGCACCCTTCTGCTTCCCCACCCCACTGTATATACAGTCGATTGAGAAACGTGTTGCTCTCCAGTTGTCTGTCTCTCTATGTATTCTGCCAAAGTCAGACATTTAATGAGCATGTGGGTACCTGGGCCGGCAGGAAGAAGATTCCCGGCCAATGTGGAGCGAACCGCACACTGTCTGTTTGTTCTTCTCTGAGGGAGAAGCACTGAGTCTTCCACCCCCAAATACCTCGGCACACCCTTTGGGCCCACGCCTCAGAAATTAGGGGCTGCTTCTCCAAGAACATGTATCAAGTGATTTCACAGAGGAGAAGGCAGACCCTTCAAATGCAGAGTCCTGCATGGGGGTGGGGTGGCAGTGGGGGCTCTGGGCTCCTGGGCACAGTTTCTGGCTCCATCACTAACCAGCCGCGTGACTCTGCACGGTCCCTTCCCCTCTTGGGCCTCAACATCCTCGTCTGCAACATGGATCGTGAGACACCTTCCACCGTGGGAACATGCTTGGGTCTTTGGGAGCTGCTGGGAGGGGGTGGGCCCCTGAGGCACAGCGTTCCTGCTGGCTCTGGAAATGCTGCTGCTAACCAGCCTATTTTATCTTTGGTCACAGGGTCCGGAGGGCATACCTGGGCTGCCGGGATTTCCAGTAAGTACCACAAGTAGCCATCTTCCCTCTGTGCCCTGGGGCTGTGTTCATTCTGTGCCTTCCACCTGGAATGCCATTGTCCTCCTTCTCTATGACACCATCTTGTTTATGTAACCTGCCCTGGTTGACCCTCACCTGGAGCGATCCTTTCCTCCTTTTTTTAATTTTTTAATTTTTTTTTTATTTTTTAAAGTTTATTTAAAAGAGACAGAGCGTGAGTGGGAAAGGGGCAGAGAGAAAGGGAGACAGAGATTCCCAAGCAGGCTCCGCACTGTCCGCGTGGAGCCCGATGCAGGGCTTGAACTCATGAAACCTTGAGATCAGAACCTGAGTCGAAACTAGGAGTCAGGACGCTTAACTGACTGAACCACCCAGGTGCCCCATCCTTTCCTCCTTTGAGTCCCATAGGCTTTATTTTCACCTCTGCTGTGATTCTTTTCTGCCCTTAATAAGTTATTCACACCCTTGTCTTTTTTTCTCGATTGTACTGTGAACAGCTTGTGGAGGTTGGGTCTTAATCTCTCTCCTGGTACCAGCAGAAACCAGAGCCAGTGGTTGGCTGCCTATGAATGTGAGGGGATGAGTCAAGTATACAGTCCCCGCAGATCAGTGTCCTAAAGAGAGAGGATGGGAGCAGTGGGGGATGAGGGGGAGCAATCACAGACTAGAAGCCCAACAATTAATAGTCTGTGTGCACACTATTGTGGCTTCCACCATGGAAGGTGAATATGCATTTCTGTATAGAAAGTGATCAGTTTTGTCTAAAAGTGTGAGCTTGTGCTTACGCTCAAGGCTCCAGCGTGAAATCTGCACAATTTCTCCAAGACGCTCCAGATCTGAAATGTCCTAATGCCAACAGCGTATGCGTTGCCTCCAGGCAAATGAAGGAGATTTAACAAAACTGTGACAGAAATTTGTTCTTGATGATAGAATATAAGTGATTTCTCTTTCTGTTTCTTTCTGTTTTTCTGAGCTTTTTACATTTTGTTTTTTTAATTTTTTTTAATGTTTATTTTTGAGAGAGAGAGAGAGAGAGCAAGCAGGGGAGGGGCAGAGAGAGAGGGAGACACAGAACCCAGGCTCCAGGCTCTGAGCTGTCAGCACAAGCCCAGCTTGGGGCTCCAGCCCATGAACTGCGAGATCATGACCTGAGCTGAAGTCGAACACTTAATGGACTGAGCCACACAGGTGCCCCTGAACTTTTTACATTTTGCAAAAGGAGCATATCTTGTCATGACACTGGCAATACGTGTGAACGAGACCTCAGGAACAGGAGAGAGAGTGGCAGTCATGGAGAACACCTCTTTTGTTAAGAGGAGGAGAGGCCAGACCTCTGAGCTCCGGCCCTGGCTTGGCTGCTCCGAACCAGGGGCATGTTCCGGAACACGTTTTCTTCTATATGAGTAGGGCTGTGTTCCCGCGGGGGCCCCCAGGGCCACTTTAGGGAGTAAAGAGGGGGCCACAAAGTGGGATTCCAGGCCACCAACCTGCAATAAAGAAGCTAAAATAAAATTCTTTATTTTATTTATAAAATAAAGAATATATATTTTATATATTGAGCTTTCATTCAAGTCTTTACTTGAAAAAAAAAAGGAATGAAAAGAGTTTCATTGCTAAAAAGTAACAATAACAAATATTTGAAAGCCACTGCTCTAGTGGGTAACTCCCCCTTTAACCCACAAGACTGCACAGGGACTTGTGAAAAGCTACATGGCAGTAAAGTGTGAAACACCTTTTTGGGGCAGACATCTGGCTGTGAGTCACTGTCACAGGTATATAGTGTTGGAGTTGAGAAGAGGTCACCTCTGGCCGGGTGTGCAGAACTTGGCTCCACAGAGGGGTGGCTGGGCATTCCCGCAGCGGGAAGGGCGTGGGCAGAAGCGTGGAGGCAGTGGGCAGGGCAGAGAGGAAGGGGAAAGGCTCACCTGGGTGTGTGATGGGGAGCAGGGGATGAGGTGCTGAGGCTGGCTGGGATGGGTTTGAGTGTCAGGCTGGGACATTTGGATCCCATCCCATATGTGGTGGGGAGCCAGACGGGAAGCGGGAGTCCCAGGCGATGAACGGTGGGTGGAGGCAGGCCACGGGGTGGCCAGGAGGACCCATGGGGTAAGCAGAGGCAGCAGGACCAGGCTGTCTCAGTAGGGCCCCTCAGAGGAAGCCAAAGTTCAGAGGCAGGGACCTCTAGGCCTCCTAGCGCTCAGTGCTGTCGTCTTTCCACCATACCACAATTCTTGCATCACTTAAAATTAAGAAAACATCATGGCTAGTTGTGACTTCTTCCTAGAAGCAGAAGAAGCTCTTTTTTTCTTTTTAAGTTTATGTATTTATTTTGAGAAAGAGAGAGAGCTGGGGAGGGGCAGAGAGAGAGGGACGGAAAGAATCTAAAGCAGGCTCCATGCTGTCAGTGCAGAGCCTGATGCAAGGCTTGAACTCATGAACCGTGAGATGACCTGAGCTGAAACCAAGAGTCGGACACTTAACCGATTGAGCCGCCCAGGCACCCCTAAAGCATTTTAATCTTAACAAACAACAAAATACCCTCCGATGATTCGTTTCAGGGCCCTCGTGGACCAAAAGGTGACACCGGTGTGCCTGGATTTCCAGGACTAAAAGGAGAACAGGTAAGAGGGACACAGGTATTTAGTGGGATCATGCTCCAGAATTTGCTAAATATTTCAAATTGGCTGAAAGTAGCTTTTAACTTTAAAAAGGTTTTCTGAGATATAATTCACATGCCGCAAAATCCATTCCTTTAAATTGTAGAGTTCAGTGATTTTTAGTATATTCACAAGGTTGTACAGCCATCACCACTTCCCAATTCTTGAACATTTTCGTGCCAAAAAGAAACTCCATATTTAGTAGCAGCCACTCCACAGCTGTTAATTTTTTATGATCTAAGTGGCCCTCCAAGGTGAAGGTGGGTCATGGTGGGGACATTGATTCTCATCATAGTCCCATGTGCCATGCTTTATCTAGCGACCTGTTGGGCACCCCCATTAGAGTGTGTGCTCCCTGAGGGCAGGGCCACATGCCAGTTTCTTCTCTATGGTCCCAGTACTTAGCATAGGATCCGGTGCACAAATGGCACCCAAGACATTTATTGGATAAAGGAACATAAAATTAATCAGTACAATAGATGCTAGTATTTAGAAATTATAAGTTGAGCATTCTGCATTTGGATGGCAGTCTTGGTCCAAAATCTTTGGAATAAGTATTTAACATGCAAAGAATATCCCGGGAACTCCCAAGACACGGGACGGACCTTTCTATCCTTCCGTATTTGCCTCTTAGAATTAACTTCCTGGTTGGTTTTTATAGATAAGGGGGAGAGTAACATCCATATACAGATTGCAAAGACTCTGGATTGGGTCACGAATTCATCTATCCATTTGTGTACTCATCCATCTTATATCCATTCCTAAGGATGTGCCAGCCGGGTTCCTATAGTAGGCACTAGGGATATAGAAGTAAGACATGAGGAACAGACATGCAGTTAGCCAACAGAAAGCATGGCCGTTGCTGTAACGGTGGTCTATGCAAGGCCCCTGATCCTTCCTTGAGAGGCACAGAGGGTGGGTATGTCTCCAAAAGGAGGGAGCATTAAGCTTCTGTCTTTTTGTTCTCCCCCCACCATTCCACACTGGCCCCCTAGCAGAGGCTCCAGCGTCTGTTGGACCATAATTTTAGGGCATAGGGAGTTCAAAGGCTGGGCAAAGGGGTCTGCATTTGGCACCATGTGGGGTGATGTCTTGGGATGCTTTTTGCTGCCTTGGGCCTTTGACAAGCCGCCGCTGTGGCTTGGGAGGAGGCCTGGTCGAACCAGAGTGGCTCTTGCTTTAAACACTATTTTTAGAGGGACCTACGTGCCGTCGCCCCCGCTAATTTCCTACCACCTTGAAAACTGGGATGGGCGCCCAGCCAGCTCTGCTCCAGCCCTCGCAGCAACGCACTTTCTCTCGCTCTGCCTCTAATGCTTCTGTGCTTGTCCTTCTTACTGCTGCCGTGCTCAGGACTGCCTTTCCTCGCCAGTGCAGTGGTAAGATCCAAATATGAGGTGTGGGCTCAGGGGGACGGAGGGAAGAGGCCGCTCTGCTTGCTTTGGCACTGCTGTCCCGGCTGCTTCTGGCCCCGTTGAAGGGGGACTTTAGTGTGGTCTAGCCTAGCACCTCAGGGGCCAGCGCTGAAGTTTGGAACCAGAGTGTTAGAGTGATATGGAAGGTCCCTCCACCTGGCCTTCTCTGTGCACACATATCTTCTAGGAAGCCTCCTGGGATAAGTAGATGGCTCTGCTGAGGATGGGATCTAGGGCAAGATTGGCCACCTGGCTACCCATCTCCCCAGTTTCCCAGCATCTGAGATAGCTTTGTCTGCTCAGGTTTGCACAGGATCCCGGAGTCTCGGGACAGAGTTCCACATGGAGACACGAGGCCTCTGTGTTGAGAGAGGCCTCTAATGTTCATACTTTTGTCTCTTTCCCAATTGCAGGCGTTTTAACGAGAATAAGGATTGTTAGGGAGGCAAGCCACCAAGTAAATTAGGAGCCAGAGGTTCTCAGAGGGGTGCTGTGTAGTAAGAGGTGGGGAGGACCTTGTCAGGCTGGTTCCTGGAGGGTCGGGGGGTGAGGATGTAGATCCATCGGTGTGGGAGCCCTTGAGGCTTGCAGGACACCCACCTGGACTTGTGTGTTGAGGGAGTAACCCAGAGAGCGAGTGCTCAGGTAGGAGGCCCCTGCAGTTTGTTCTCCAGAGACAGGTCATGTCCGATCAGCGGGACTGCAGGTACGGGATCGGGGCTGCAGGACCACGGGCCCATTGGAGCCTCTGGATGAGGCCGTGAGGAAGAGACCCGATTTCATTGAAAGGTTCTCTGAATTGCAGGGAGAGAAGGGAGAGCCAGGTGCCATCCTCACCGGGGACATTCCTCTGGAACGGCTGCAGGGGAGAAAGGTAATCATGTCACCAGACCCTGAAGGCACACATCCGCTTCAACGCCCCATGTTTGTTCCTGGCACCGACTGTGTTCCTCTGAATGACGAGTTCGTATCTCCCTGCTTTAGGGTGAACCTGGTGTGCATGGAGCCCCCGGACCAATGGTAAGCCAGACCATCTCTCAGCTGGGGCTGGACTGCGGGGCTTGAAGCATTTCTCATACTTTGGCTCCGTTAGATTGAGTTGTCAAGTTGTGAAAATAGCAAGGGTGTGGCAAATGTATGTGGATTAGGGTATGCTAATTGTAATCCAGTGAAAATCTCAGTGGGTTAGCACAGAAGCAGCTTCTCACTCTTGCCAAGCCCATGGTCATTGTTCCTAGGTGGGCATCTACCCCCAAGCAGTGATTCAGGGACCCAGGATACTTTTATCCTGGGACTCTGCCGTCCGGTGGTTTCCCAAGCCACACTGGCATCTTCCAGCTCTGCAGGCTGAGGCTGGGGAGGGGAAAGAGGTCATGAAGGATGATGAACATCACTTTTAGCACATTCCACTGGCCAGAACTCAGAAGTGTAGGTTAGCTGTGTGTCAAGGAAGGAGAGGAGAATCGACTGGTGCCGACCACTCGCGGGTATACCACATGCTTGCTAGCTGAAGATTGCCATTGTCCAAGGAACCCCTCAGAGGAACCCCAGAAAGTCTCTCTTGTTTCTTGGACCTAGTGTCTATGAGGGCTTGGGCAAGTCCATTTCTGTCTGGGCTTCTGTTTTCCCATCTTACAGAGGGCAGAGGTACAGTTAAAGGTATCAAGTTAGTACTAGATGATATGATAGGGCCCTTCTTGGCTTACTTGCTCTAGGAATCTGTAACCCATTTGGGCTGCTGAATGGTTTTTAAGCTCCCAGTTCTCTCAAGAATGAACTGTAAACCTCTCTGCCATAGAGTCCTCCCCAAGAACAACAACAACAAAATTCAGGTGTAAAATGTCCACTGTGGGTCAGACGCTGTCCTGATACTTCACACAGACCATCTCATGTCAGACTCACTGCTCTAAGAGGTATCAGAATTCCCAGTTTATAGACCAGGAAACGGAGGTCAAAGAGAGCGAGTAACTTGCCCGCTGTCACACAGCTTGTAAGTGGTACACTGGGGATTTGAGCCAAGCCTGTTGGAGTCTGTATCCAGGTTTTCCCCACTGCCCCCAGTAAACATTTCTTCTAAAGCATTTTGGCCTGGAGATTTGTACATGGGGTTTGTTTGGTTGAAGCTGGGCATCAGGCCTGAGGAGAAGGGACCTCACAGACACATGTCCTTGACAAATGGCCCATAACTTCCAAGTTGCATCCCTCAAAGGACCTTCTGAGGCCTTTGGCCCCTTCAGTCGGGCAGAATGGGTGCCCTGCAGAGGAGAAAGCGTGGGCTAAGACAGACTGGGGGAGTATGGTGCTAACCACTGGTGAATCACTTACCAACATCCAGTACCGTGGAAATATTCTAGGACTTAGCAATGGTGGCCAGCACGCCGCTTCAGATGGCCATGTCACTTGTTCCTACCAAAGCCCAGTGTGTGCACAGCTTGCCAAGCTCAGACAGCATGGGAGACCTTCTTCTCCTTCGCATGATGATGTCATATGGGCTACTTGTGGCCCTCGTGACTGGTATAGCTTACGGCGCCTTTACAAGCTCCCTAGAGCCTTGTTACCCGTGGCTCCTGGATCAGCATCATCAGCATCACCTGGGAGCTTGTTAGAAATGCAGAGTCTTAGGCCGCACCCTGGACCTGCTGGGTCTGCGTTGTGACAAGATCCCAGGTGACACCTGGGCACACTGACGTTTGAGAAGAGCTCTGCACTAGAACATACCACCAAGTGGCCTGTGCCCTGTTACTCCTTCTGTTCTTGCTTTTCTATCTTTAGGACTATTGTGGGCTGGGTACTTTACATACAGAGCCCGTTTTAACTCAGCTTTATTTGCCATTTTCCAGGGCATGGCTATATCTGTTAATGTCAGCAGGAAGAAGGGACTTGGAGACCCCAGGCTTAAACTAGTCATTCCCCTGGGAGGACGGGGCAGACCCAGCTACAGAAGTAGGAAAGTGTAGACTGGAGGCAGAGGGTGTTCTGGGAAGAGGTAGTGTGCATTGTACATATTCTGGATGCCAGAAGGCATAAGGGATCCTGCAGGAGAGTGGAACAGGGCAGTGGCTCTAGAAGCATGAAGACATAGAAAGCCAGCACTGGAATGAATAAGGGTCCACTGGTCAAAGACTCATCTGAAGAATTGAGGTGCTAGGCCAAGACTCTGGTCCTGAGAGACAGGTGGGAGCAAGGCAGGAGCCAAATCCCGGAGCAGGTTCTCAGGCTGGGCTAGCATGAGAGGCGAGGCAGGGCTGCGTTATTCCGACTGGGACGTAAGACCTAGGGCAGAGGTCCGTCTTCTAAGCTACCCCAGTACCCAGCTACCAGGGGGCTGTGGCCCTGAGCTACTGCCTCTTGCTCCTTCCTTAGCCCTGACTGAGAGGGTGGGGTCCAGAGTCTTGGGTGGGGTACAGCCTGCAGGAGGCCATGGGGTGCAAAGGGGTTGAATCGGTGGTCCCAGCTGAGAGCAGAGAGGTTGGGAGTCAAGGTTCCAGGCAGGTGCATACTTCACAATTGCCCGTTGTCCTCCCTCCTCCCTGCCCAGTGATTCATCCTCACCACTGCCCACGAAGGCAGGCCAGTGCCCCTCATCGCCCTGGCCCTTGACTTTCTCTTCTTTTCTAATCTGATACTTGTTTTGCCTCTAGGGGCCCAAAGGACCACCAGGACACAAAGGAGAGTTTGGCCTCCCCGGACGACCTGTAGGTGTCGCTGTTCCTCAGACTGGATGTGAGGGGAGGACACGTGGGCTGGGCCAGCTGGCGGTCAGTGGGTTTACTAAGGCATCTCCTGTGGGTTGCAGGGTCGTCCGGGACTGAATGGCCTCAAGGGCGCCAAGGGAGACCGAGGGGTCATGATGCCGGTGAGTGAGATGACCAGTGCCCCAGCCCCCCACTACCTGGGACAGAGCCCTGAGTCCAGTGTCCATGGGGGTGGCGGGGGGTGGGGGGCAGCTAAGAGAGTACCGGGTCCAGTGAGTGGGGCTTGCAGACAGAATCTTCAGGAATGTTTGTCTCCTTCCTCCATTGCCACTTCCAAAGATCCTCCAGCCCATCCCTGTCCTTCAGCCCACTCTCAGAAGGGTCTCTGCCACTGAAAGCTCCTTAGTGGAACATAAGCTTCCTTGTCCCGACCCAAGAGGAAGGGTGGGACAGCGATCTGGGTATGCTCAGGAAATCTGGTCTCACATCCCAGGCTCCTGACCCTGGGGTAATACCCCATCTTCCCGCTGTACACGGTCCCAGGGATATCACACCTCTAGGGGCTCAGCACATGTTTGTGAGTGCATATCAAAGGTAGGTCAGCTACTTAGGCAGAGCCTCACAAGGTGGCAGACACTGGGGGCATCAGCAGGGTCCAGGGTCTACAATAAGGACGCCAGTGTTTCTTGAGCACCTACTATGTACCAGACTCTCTACAAAGTCTACTTTTGTTTGCACCATCCTGTCTCTGCTCTGCATGTCCAGAAATCAGACAGGCAAGTGAGGACTGGCTCACACTCCTCAAGCACGCTGCGGCTACTAGGTAAAGCAGGCCCTCGTGCCTTCACTTAGGAGGATCCGTGCAGCTTCCAGGTGGGCCGGACTCCTCATACCTGTGGTCAGAGCCTCACCCGTCCTGCTGCAAGGTCCTGCTTGAGATCCGGGCTTGGAGGAAAAGACATTGCACAGCATTAAGGCCGCTGACCTGGCTTTGACAATAATGCCACTCTGTGGAGCAAGCTTGGGATTCTCTCTCTCTGCTCCTCTCCCACTCACACACTCCCTGTCTTAAAATAAGTAAATATTAAAGAAAAGAAAAAAGAAAAGAAAAGAATGCTGCTAGTGAACAAGAGTTTTGCATTTATTTTTGCATTTATGAGGCACTCTCTGAGGTACCGTATCAGGTGAGGGACCCTCCGGTCCCCACGCCACCTGCCCCTTCATAGCAGGGATGTGCTGGTAGAGAGGTGGTGGGCTCCGTGTTGGCTGAGCCCTTCTCTGGGAGGCAGAA
This sequence comes from Neofelis nebulosa, assembly GCF_028018385.1. NCBI lineage: Eukaryota > Metazoa > Chordata > Mammalia > Carnivora > Felidae > Neofelis > Neofelis nebulosa. Next base: position 33,483,109 of record NC_080793.1, on the reverse strand, counting down.
TCTGGGTTCCAGCTGTGTGGCTTTGAGCAGGTCACTTCCCCTCTCTTGACCTCTGTCTCCATTCGCAAACCAGGGATAGTGCTTGCTCCTCTGCCTCTTCCATGGGTGGCCGTAAAGATGCAATGGGGTCATGGATGTTGACGTGCTGTTTCCAAGTGTCAGGCCTCCCTGTGGGAGAAGTAGGCGACTTTAGAGGGTCTTCTTTCCCCGTTCCTGGAGGAAGTATCCCGCAGCCGCCCTGCACTCACAATAACCTCAACTCAGGAATGGCCTTTTTCTCCCTTCAGGGCCCACCTGGCTTACCTGGTCCTCCAGGGCCCCCTGGACCCCCTGGAGCTGTGATCAACATCAAAGGAGTAAGCTGGGTAGGGCAGGGGAGGGAGACCTTCAGGGGCTAGTGGGGAGTAGGCCCCAGACTGGCCTAAGCTGGAGTCAGGCGTCCTGATGGCCTCACTTCTCTTGTTCTCACTTCCTGCAGGCTGTCTTCCCAATACCAGTCCGGCCACACTGCAAAACGCCGGTAAGTAGTATACAGTCACTGCCCTGAGGAGCAGATGTTGGCATAGAAAGCGACTCAGAGAAGACGATCCGTCTTTGTGTTGAACCCCTTCAGTCCATCAGTGTTCTCTTTGATGTCTCCTATCACTTACATATAGACCCTTAAGTAGGTGGCTAGAAGCTCCCAGATAAGAGACCATGGCAATGACACATACTGGATCTTCTAAAAGGTGCACACACTGGCAGAGTGTTTCTTTTAATGCAATCAAAAAGCAATGTCTTTTGTTATTATAACCACATTAGCTTCACGTTTGGAGCAAATAGTAAGAAGTAAAATAACCCCCTTAAAAATACAGATAGGAAAATAAAGCAATTCCAATCAGTGTTCTTTGCGTTAGGAACTTTTGGCTAAAACCTATAAGTGAATGTGTGCTGTCCCTTCCCATCTGGTATGTTGAACAGCATACAACGCTGAGAGGAAGGACTCTCCCTCCCACTTTATAGTGAGGAAGCAAACTGGGACTGGGACAAGCTCACAGAGTTGTCCAAGGTTTCAGTACTGACGGAGCTGGGGTCATCCCTCGGGTCCCCTGACCACTAGGCACTGTGATTCCAAGGGGTCAGGCACGTGCCCGGTCACCCCAGCTAGGCAGTGGCACTGTCCCTGAGGTCTTGCCCATTTCTTTGGGGAAGCCCAGGGAGAGTGGGCCTGTCCCTGTGCACGGGCATTGGTCACAGAGCTGTACATGACCATTTCCTCATTTGTTCAACAAGTATTTATTGAGGACTTACTGAGAGCCAAGTACTCTGCTAGGCCCTGGAGATGCAGGGGTGAACTAGACGGGCGTGGCCTCTGTTCTCAGAAGTTTGCAAATTACAATTTAGAAAGGTTCCTTGAAGTGGCATAATTGATGCTTGTTGGGTGTGGTGTTGAGGCTCGGGTCAGAGGCTTTAAAATGACACAGTTTGGCTGAGTTCTGTCCATGTCGAAACTTTGAGGCACCCAAGTCTGCAGCCCAGGGCCCGGGAACTCTGGCATAGAATGCAGATGATATGACCCACTAAGACGTCCAGGGGGCCTGCTGGTCTATGTGAGGACGACATCAAGCCAGGTCATGTTTACACCGATCGCCTGAAGGGAAACATAAAATGTCAGTGCTGGAGGGACGCTCCTGAGATATGACTGCATTCCTCCTCCTTATCATACAGAAGGAGAAACCGGCAGCCCAGAGAGGCAAAGGGTCTGCTCGAGATTCCCGGAGAGTTTGTGCCCAAAGCCCCTCTCCGCTAACATGATTGCAGGTGTCATGGGACAGCACTTAGCAAATGTGAGAGTGTTCTAAAAATGTACTGCAATTACCACGACCTGTGCTAGGACCCTTTCCAGTGGCCACGACCTTTGGGGTCATGAGATCACAGAAAAGAAACCAAAGATGAGCTCAGAGCATTTTTGGTGAGCTTTTGATTTCACATTGCCTGGCTGGACACCATGGGGCTTAGGCATGGACATTTCCTGATCAGCTCTTGAAACGGACACTTGAAAAACAAATGCTTTCTGTCACGTCCATCATTCTATAAGCCCCTTCTAATTTCGGCCCCTTCCTGACACCACCATGATTTCTAGCCACATGGGGAGCGGAGGAACCCTATCAGCATAGCCACAGGATACCAGCTGGCCACTCCAGCCTACATCCTTAACTTTGAAATGTCTTTTCTGAGGGATTCTCATCTGTTCCCCCCATCTTCTCTGGGTGACCCCTGAGCAACTTGTGACCCTCCACCCAAAAGTAGGAGGATCCTGGTGCCAGAGGGATCATTTTGATTCCACATATCAACTGGGAAAAGGGGAAGTTGGGTATTAAAAGCAGGGTCTCCAGTGGCTCTGTTCTATAGAAAAGACAATGCAGGAATCTGGAAATGAACTGGGAAGGAATATTATCTAGGACAACTTAGATGCCAGACCCCTGGCACTTAATGGGGAGTCTAGAATAGCCCTTCCAACCAAATGATAACCCCCCCTTATTCATTACCACTACCGTTATCAGCTCCTGTTCATTATGCACATCCTTGGTTATACACCATAGCAAAGCTAATGGCGGTGTAGCCTCACACCTGGGTCGTCACTCACTGGGATGCTTGACCTCTCACATGAATCAATCCTAAATGATAAGAGAGCAGGCCAAGAGCGTTCTCGGTTGGCTAAATCAACACGGTCGGGATTTGTTGTCTTGCAGCTTTGGGCTTTCCCTTTGCACAGTTGTTCAACCAGTAGGTCTCACCTCCCCCCGCTGGCTGCATAATGGGCCCCCCCAGTTGAAGGCCTGGAATGCCTGTGCAATGAGGGCTCCTGGGCTTCTGGGGGTTCCAGAGCCAAAGAAAGGCCTGACTCCGTGACATCGTGCCTCCTACCACACACCCCCGGGACAGGGGACAGTGGCGGCTGCCTGTGGATGCAAACACCAGGACACGGTTGGCACCTTATGACCTTGCCTTTCTCTCTCTCCAGGTTGATACCACTCATCCTGGGAATTCAGAACTCATCACCTTTCATGGTACAGCTTCTCTTCTTCACCTTCTGTTTCTGTGGGACTTTTCCAGACCCTTGTAGCTCTGCAGAAGGTGGTCTCCACTCCCAGTGCTGGACCTAAGACTCATGGTGGGGAAGATCTGGCTGCATGTGGTGGGATCAGGGGTAGCTGAGCCAGCGCTGTGGGACTGAGCACCTCTCTTCGGTTTTGTCACACATCTGTATATTCTATACATCATGGCTGGGACTTCCAGCCAGCAGGAAGTACTCAGGTTGGCTGTTTATTTGTTAATTTGTTCATAAAGCATCCACCAAGACCATAGTGTGTGAATCTATCCCGTGCACTGGGCAGATGAATCCTACGCCATTCTTGCCACCCGGGCCCTTAGACTCCCTTAGATAGAACTATTTTAAAAATCATTCTAATGTAATATACCAAGAACTAATACAGGGAAGGGCTATGGGAGCTCAGAAGACCTTTGCTTCAAAGTGTTTTTGGACCAGCAGCATTAGCATCTCCTGGAGGCGTGTTAGAAATGCAGTGTCTCAATCGCTTCTCGGGCCTTTGGGCTAAGATCAAGTGTAAGATCCACTGCAGACCCGCTGAATCAGAGGCTGCACTTTAAGCCCCCTACTGTGTCTGCACAGGAAAGTGTGAGAGGCGCTGGCTCTAGGTATCCAATTAGTAAATGTCAGCAAGGGGCATAGGCCAGGAGACAGGAGTCTGCAGGGGAGCAGTCGCTCTGGTCCCCTGTCCCCACACCCTCTCTCCCTCTGTGTGTCGCTCAGACTGAGAGGTCTGAGCACTTGCAGTTTAAACAGGGAAAAGTCATTTTTTCCCCAATACTGACCTCTGGCTCTGCTCTGTTGTCCATGGCCCACCAGGCTGTGGTCTTCCTGATGATATCTGGCCCCGTGGGTTTTCTGTTGGTTTTGGTTACAAGGTCCAGACTGTTTCCACCCTCCATGCTCAGATCCAGTTCAAGGCTCCCCCTGCCCCTGGTGCAAGGGGGACCTTGGGGAGGCGGGGTAGAGCTGGATTTGCTGTCTCAGATCCCTGGTGGTTCCCCCATCCCCACGGGGCCACTCTGGGAGACAGGGGAGGGAAGAGACCTTTCTGGACAGGACAGCCCCTGGTGAGCCTGTATCCTGCTACTTACTGGTGGTTGTTACTCCCGCTCCGTGAGATAAGCAGCCACATCGGTGGTGGTGATCGAGCTCACCATCCCCTTCTCTGGGCTTCACCACTCCTGCGATCTCACCAGGGAGGGTGGAGGCACTGCCGCCCTGGCCCTGTGATTGCATCTCCCAGGGGACCCCCGGCTGGTGGCGTTGGGCCTCTGGTACTCACACTCCTCCCGTGCCAGGAAGCCTGAGCACCCAAACCCCATCTCTCAGCCTGAGAGCACTGCTGGGTCGATCTGTCACATCTCTTGGGAACTGGGAATTCGGAAATCTAGTGTCTACCCCACCCATCAAAGTGGGGAAAGGGGATTGCTTCCCTTTCCCAATGCTGAACTTCTAGAAGGCTCCCTCCGTGCCTCTCCCCCGCTATAAAAGAGTTGGAGAGAGAGAGAATGCTTCTCACAAATCCTGAGGGGTGGTGGTGGGGTCCACAGTTGGCATCCTTCCAACTTTGTGCATGGAATACTTCGCACCCTTACGGTCCTCTGAGGGAACCTGGAAGGTTCCCCTCCTCCCCTATCCCACCATGCCACACACACACACAGATGAGATGGGACTGGAGGCCTGACTGGGTGTTGAGCCCTCAGGCTATGTGCACAAAGCTGTCTGAGACAGAGTTAACTATAGCTTCTGCTGGGCCCCCACTGTGCATTGCTGGCACCTTAGAGACAGCACTTACTGCCTCCTGCCTACCCTTCACCGTGTCCATCTTCCCACAGAGACCGAGCTTTTGAAGGTCAGGAATTGCACCTGATGTATCTACCTCTGCCCTCCCCATAAGTTAGCAAACGATTTCATACCCTCAATAGGCCTTTGTTTATTGAGTGGACTTTGCTAAAAGGGCTCAATTTGAAAACTTGTCACAGAAACGTTTTATATAGGATGAAGGTGATTTTCCGCAGTATTTTTTTTTTATATATAAAATATATGCGTATTTGATGGCAGGTGTTAAAGGAGAAAAAGGATCCTGGGGTCTTCCCGGCTCAAAAGGAGAAAAAGGCGACCAGGGGGCCCAGGGACCACCAGGTATTTTATCTCTTGTTCTGGATCTTGCCTTTGATTTCTGTTCCTGAGAAATCCAGCTGAGCTAGAAAGTAAGACGGATTATATTACCACCCTGACCACAAGCTCCATGGAGTTCTAGAGAGACCCAATCATGGGTCCAAGATGGAACACTGTCAAAAGAGACCAGAAGTTCCTGTGCAAAGCAAGGCCCAAAGAGGGCCAGTGACACGCTCAGGATCCCACAGTGTCTGGGTTGTGGGGCCCAGCCAAGGACTCGTTTCTGCCTCCAAGGCCAGTGCCCACTCTGTTAGCTAAACCAATGTGGGGGCACTTCCACTGGGGAATAATGATGGATGCCAACTTGGAGAGTTTATTTTTGAATTTCTGAGATTACGGTGGTGAATTATACACAACACTTCTTTTTCAGGCCCTCCAGTGGACCCGACTTACCTGAGATACCTTCTAAACAGTTTGAAGGTGAGTATCTCTCTACCAGACATTTGGCCTGTGTTTCCAAGTTCTCGAGCTCACGGTATGCACTGGTTCACCTTACTCTTATTGAATGTTCTCTGCTTGCAGGGGGAGAACGGAGACAGGGGGATCAAAGGAGAAAAAGGAGACTCTCATGGTGACTTCTTTGTGTCAGGACCTCCAGGACTACCAGGAAGTCCCGGCCTGGTTGTAAGTAGTGATTTTTCCTCACCATTTTCCTCAGTGAGTCACAGCCTTCCTTTGACGCCCCCCAGTGGGACTAGGCAGTTGGAGAATCAAGGGTCTGTCACAGCACCACAAGCTGGAGGTACGAGGTGGGCATCGGCCTCTCTCCCTCGTATTTACTTACCAATAGGGATGTTGGCTGAGGACCATGGAGGAAAGGGAGCTGGCCATGGCCATATGCGTTCAGGTAACTTCCAGGTCATTAACCACGCTGCCTTATTCATGTCAACGGTGGAAAATTTGCTCAACCCAAGGAGTTACTAACTAATGGTGAACATATCAGATAATAAAGGCAGAATGGAAGGTGAGGGAGATATTTTTAGAGGGGCTATTTGATTCTTCTGAAATCTCACGAAAGAAGGAGCCCCTAGATAGGCTTGGTCTTCTTAGGACGCCAGGTTTCTCCAGCTCACAAGAGAAATTCAAGTTGTCTCCAGTGAGATTATGACCAGATCATGACCCTCAGGAACCAGAAGCAAACCCTGGTCCCGGGCAGAGCTCACCATGAGGGCAGACTCCAGCAAAGCCAGGAGACCAGGATTCTACTTCTATCTCTGCTGCTAATTTGCTTTGACACTTTGGACAAACCCTATCCCCTCTCTGTGCCTGGGTTTCTTAATCTGTGAAATGCAAAGTCTGGGCCCTCCCGACTCCAGGGCTCTCTGGGGTTGTATGCAGTGACATTGAACATAATGACTGGGTTGCTGTTCTTTAGGTCTTACACCTGAGTTGTGCCCAGATTGGAGGATAATGATAGCAATAGCTTGTATTTATTGACTTTTTACAAACATTCTCACACAAAGAAGAGCTGGGACTTACAGTGATTACTGGGACTTACAGTTGCTTTCTCTCTTCTGTTACTATGCTCTTGCCTTGACAGGGGCAGAAAGGGGAGACTGTCATCGGGCCCCAGGGACCCCCTGGTGCTCCTGGCCTGCCTGGGCCTCCTGGCTTTGGAAGACCTGGTTCACCTGGGCCACCGGGCCCCCCAGGGCCACCAGGACCACCAGCTATCCTCGGAGCAGGTTAGTACTGTGAATGCCATCCCTGCTGTTGAGCTCAGGGTCACCACATTGGGCAGACATGTCAGAGCCATACTGTATGACAGAGAGCTATTTCCAGGTTGGAGCTTTCTTTCTTTCCTTTTTTAAAAAAATTGATGTGTAATTCACGTGCCATAAAATTCACCCATTTAAAGTGTACAGTTCAGTGGTTTTTAATGTATTCACAAGGTTATGCAGCCATCACCTCTCTCTAATTCCAGAACATTTTCATCACCCCAGAAAGACACCCTGCACCAACTAGCATTCAGTCCTCTTTCTCTCCTCCCCCCAGACGTGGGCACCTGAAGATTTACTTTTTATCTCTCAGGATTTGCCTACTCTAGACATGTCCTATCAATGGGGTAATAACAATGTGTGGCCTTTTGTGTCTGGCTTCTTCCACTCAGCATCCTCCATGATGTATTATGTGTCAGTACTTCGTTCCTTGTTATGACTTAATAATCTTCCACTGTGTGGACATAGTACGTTTTGTTTATCCATTCATCAGTTGGTGGACATTTGGGTCGTTTCCACTTGTTGGCTATTAATAATAACACTGTAGGGATGCCTGGGTGGCTCAGTTGGTTAAGTGTCTGACTATTGGTTTCGGCTCAGGTCATAATCTCATGGTTTGTGAGTCCGAGCCCTGCATCAGGCTCCTCTCTCCCTCTCTCTCTACCCCTCCCCCATTCTCTCTCTTTCAAAAATAAATAAACTTAAAAATTAAAAAAAAAAGAATAACGCTGCTGTAAACATTCATGCACAAGTCTTTGTGTGGACATATATTTGCAGCTCTCCTGGGTGTTTACCCAGGAGTGGAATTGCTGGGTAGAAGAATGTATGTTCACTCTGTTTCATTGTTTGAGGAACTGCTGACCTGCTTTCCAAAGTGGCTGTGCCATTTTTGCGTTCCCACTGGCAGTGCACAAAGCTTCGAGGCTTTCCTTATTTTCACCAACACTTATTATTGTCCTATATTGTTTATTCCAGCCATCACTCATTCACGTGCAGTGATATCCTGCGGTGCCTTTCCCTGAGGTCTAATGATGTGGAACATCTTTTCATGTGTGGGTGGAAACTCCTTGACTGCTTTGTCAATGCCTGGCCCTGAAGGGACTTGAGGACCAGCACTGATTCTAACTCTAGAAAAACTCTCCTTACCCATAGCTACCTCACTTCCTCAAATAAAAAATGGGTGGGGGCCATTTGGGTGGCTCAGTCAGTTAAGCATCCAACTTCGGCTCAGGTCACGATCTCAGGGTTCATGAGTTCGAGCCCCACATCAGGCTCTGTGCTGACAGCTGGGAGCCTGGAGCCTGCTTTGGATTCTGTGTCTCCCTCTCTTTCTCTCTCTGCCCCTCCCCTGCTAATACTCTGTCTCTGTCTCTCTCTCAAAAATAAATAAAACATTAAAAAATTTTTTTAAAAAAAAGGAAATGTAACTCCAACTATCTTAAGCAAAAGGGAGATTTATTGGACGTGAAGGAGGTGAATCATTAACTTATGGGAGGGGCCGGCATGCAGCAGGACCTCAGGCACAGCCGGAACCGGGAACTCAACCCCTGTGAGGATTCTCTGGCCATCTCTTGTCATGGCTTCTCTCTGTATGCTAGCTTCGTGCTTCTTCACCACAGACCACATCCTTTGCATGATGGGAAATATGGTTACTGACAACTCAGAGCTTCCACAATCAGCTAGAAATCTTGGCCTTCCTTCTTGGTGTTAGTTTGTGAGGTCCTGGGGTGGAGGACGTAGGATCGAATTCTGTCTAACCCATCCTGGCCCAGATACCCAATCTTGGGCCAGTCACCTGTGGCCAGAAGGCGCGGTCACATAACAACGAGACAGTGCCTCCTGAATCCAAATGGTGGTAGAGGGGATGGGGAAGATCTCAAGAGAGGGTGAGGATACTAGTCCCACCAAAAAGGAAGGTGCTAGGCAGATAAAACCACAGGTGCCAACATAACCTTGAAGGATGAGCAGGAGTTGCAGGAGGGGGAAGGATATTACAGGACATGGAGAATCGGTTGTTCATAGCAGCTCTGTATGGGATGCTGCCCACGGCTCCTCGCTCCGCTGAAGGACTGCCCCTCACGTAATGCCCACAACCCACAGTTTACAAAATGCTCTCATACCAATTATCCCATTTAATCTTCACAGCAACCCCGGGAGGGAGAGGAAATGGATATTACTATAAAACTCATTTCATGGATGAAGACACTGAGGCTCAGAGAGGTTAGAGACTTGCTCGAGGTCACAAATCCTAGTGGGAGACGAGGCTGGGGTCCAAATCCAAGTCCTCTGACCCTCCCCTCACTAGACGTTCACCACCTATGTCGTGATTTTCAGGTCCTGTGCCAGAACTGCAGACCTGCTTACGTGACTTGGAAAATCTCGTACAGTAATTTTACTGGGACTTGTGAAAACATCCTTCACTGCCAAGAGCTTTGCAGATTTTGGGAGGTTACAGAGGTAGAAGGAGAGCACAGCCATGTGCATTGTTCTAGGGGAAGAGGGCACTGACTCTTCAAACGCTGAGAGCCCCTGGTTGGGTGCTATGTAGTGTGTATCTTTTCTCGGTTCTCACCTCAGCCCAGTGAAGGAGAAACGCTTGTTTACATTTCACAGGTGACGAAACTTTCGCTGCACTACCCCGCCCTCCTGCAGCCCCAGCACCTTTCTTCCTCTTTCTGAGCCTGCTGGCCTCTGTGTAGCAGTTACTGGCTTGTCTCTAGGGTGAAGTAACTTGCGTGAGTCAGGACATATTTGGAAACTCAGCGCAGACTGACCTATATAAACAACAGAAGCACCAATAATTTATTCACTTAAAAATCCAGAAGTCCTAGCGTGGCTTCCTGCAAGGCTACAGTCAAGAACCCCAGATCTTTCCCAAACCTGCCAATGTGGCAGAGTCCCAGCCCCCTACAAGATGCAGTTGCAAAGTGCAGAGCTCCGAATAAGGTGGTGAACACTCCCCTCAGTGACCAGCAGACATCTGAGGCACTTTTCAGAGAGTGTGCTTTTTTTGTAACTTGTCTTTTCTGCTTTGTCTTAGCTGTGGCCCTTCCAGGCCCACCCGGCCCTCCAGGACAGCCAGGGCTTCCCGGATCCAGAAACCTGGTCAGTGTTATTATCAATGTGTATTCTCTCTTCTGCTCTGGGTGGATTTACTTAGAACTTCAGCTGTAGCGTTTAGGGGCCAGCACACTTCTTATGTAAAAATTAGGCCTCCATGGCAATAGAATCGGTACAACTCCACATTCGGAGGGCATGTATTACCTCTGTAGGTGACTTATTAAGCAAAAAGATACAGACTACAAAACCATTGATGATTTTGGTTCCACGCTCCTGATCCTTAATTCACTAGACTGTAACAGGAACCGATTGTATTACATCAAAAAACATAAGCACGGGGGCGCCTGGGTGGCGCAGTCGGTTAAGCGTCCGACTTCAGCCAGGTCACGATCTCGCGGTCCGTGAGTTCGAGCCCCGCGTCGGGCTCTGGGCTGATGGCTCGGAGCCTGGAGCCTGTTTCCGATTCTGTGTCTCCCTCTCTCTGCCCCTCCCCCGTTCATGCTCTGTCTGTCTCTCTCTGTCCCAAAAATAAATAAAAAACGTTAAAAAAAAAAAAAAATTAAAAAAAAAAAAAAACATAAGCACGAGTGTAGAAACAATATGGCAGCAGGTCCTGTGCTGGTCCGATTGGCCCTGGGCAATTCAGCCTTCTCTCTCCTGCCAGAGGATGGCTCTTGCACATTCATTACCCTACACACCACTGGCGCAGGGGGGAGGTAGCACTCAGACCCTATTATGATGCACAGGAAGAGGGACAAATACCTCACAAGTATGTCAGGAGTCCTGGGAATGCTCTTGGATCTTGGCTGGATTTAACTGGAAAATTTGGCTGCCAGATGAAAAAACCGTCCAGCAGACGACGGAATTTTGATATCTGGTGCCTTTGGGGGATTTCCGAGCCATCTTGCTGCACAGAGTCATTATTTTCAAGGCTAGGTGAAAATTAATTTTTTATAATCTTTCTCAGTTGAAACGAAAAGTAAAAGCTCTCTTGGCCTGATAATTTCTTTAAGACTTGATGCTTTTCGATAGATTTCTGCAGCTTCTATGTCTGCTCCTGGATTTGCCAAGATGGATGTCTAACCTTCGGCCATTTCCTAGACAGAGAAATTGCGGACCGTGATTTTCTATCATGTACTTAATGTTACAACTACCCAGCTGGGCAAAACGGATTCAAAACTTAACTGGCATCGCTCATTGGCTTGCCTTTCTTATTCCAAATGAAAACAAACTTGAAACTCTTTAAGGAGTAGCATGAGGTAAACGCAATTAATGTCAGTGCTGCTAAGCGGCTCACACAAAGGAAGTGGCAGAGCTGACCCGCGACTTCGCTAATGCCAAGACTCCACAAAGATAACTCTGTTTACAGCTTTTTAATGTCTTTGCGCTCACGGAATGTTATCTTTCTGTTCTCATTTATTTATTACAGTTTCGATTTATGTTCTAAGCCAACTCATGTTTTCGTTTCCTCGAAAAGAATATCATTTGGTTATTAACCAAGGTACATGTCTCTCTAAGGCACAGTGAGCCTTTTCATTGGCTCTCGGGGGATGGCGCCTGTTTGCATTTGCAAAGGCCAATTTTTCAGATGGTACCACCGCTCTAATGGTGACTGCACTGTCTGGAATTTAAAATTTCCTGACAGGTTACGGCATTGAGCAGCATGGATGATATGCTGCAGAAAGCACATTTGGTTATCGAAGGGACGTTCATCTACCTGAGGGACAGCACGGACTTCTTTATTCGTGTCCGAGATGGGTGGAAGAAATTGCAGGTAATTTTTAAGCTTCTCTTAACAAAATGCCTCCAAATCCCCTCTTAAAAATAACAACCGACCCCTGGAAGCGCCATTTTTCTGTTTTGAAAATAGCCCAACAGTTTCTAGCTGATGTCTCATTTTCGATGTCCTGTTTTCCTTAAGCTGGGAGAACTGATCCCCATTCCCGAGGACAGCCCGCCGCCTCCTGCGCTCTCCAGCAATGTGAGTGGTTGCCCTGCCTGACTTCTCGCTCCCTCCCTCAGCAGCAGCAGCTTCTGATTCCCCCTTGCTGTCCAGAACCAAGCTCTCCAAGCTCTGGCCAGCCAGCTCTGCATGGTTTAGTATCTGGTGGAAGCCCAGAGATTGCCAAGTGCCAACAGAATGTTCTCGTTAGTAGAGCAGAGGAAGAACTGGACCCAGAGGCAGGAGAGCTGCTGTTTCCACATCATAGCTGAATCCTCTTGGGCAAGAGGCTTGCCCACTCTCAGCCTCAGTTTATTTACCTGTGAAATGATGGCCGGCATAAGCAATCTAGAAGAGCCCTTTAATTTTTGCACTCTGAGACTTCTTTGCCTGAGAACATTTGCAGCTTCCATTGTCCCTTTTTCAGCCCCACAGCAACCCTTTGAGGCAGGCCTTGTCATCCCCATTCTGCAGCTGAGGAAACCGAGGCTCTGAAGAGTTGACTGTTCCATTAAGTGAATGTGTTGACTATGAAACATGGGTCTTCCTCTTCCTTGGTTCAGTGTTCTCTGTAAAAGATTTGAGAATATCCCCTCCCTTTCTGAGGATCATTTCTGCATGGGGACATGAAACTCTTGGCAATTAAGAGCGGCCCCCAAAACAATGGCAAGCTATTTAAAGTATCTATTCAAGAGACATCACTCTTGAACCTCCGTGTACTCTGAAGAACAGTTTGAATGCTTATTCAGGACTGTTTGTTTTCGTCTTTCCCATAACAGCCCCATCAGCCACAGCCTCCACTGATGTCTCTGTCAAGTGTCAATTACCAGAGGCCTGCAGTAAGTACAATTCATGCATTTATCCTGCAGATGTTGAGCTATGTGTCTACTGTGTGCTAGGCCCCGTGCATGGTACACAGTTTCCACCCTCAAGGTGCATCTAGACTAGAGAGAGGGGCAGACAAAAAAACAGGTAGTTACAGTAGTGTGGTAAGTCATTGGAGCGAGGCCAACACAGGGGGCTGGGGGTGTGAGGAACATCAAAGAATTCTGGCATCTTTAGAGGGGGTGACCTCTACACTAAGGCCTAAAGGAGAGCTGAGAGAAGGAGAGACCCAGGTGGGGGGAAGAGAGCGGGCATTTGAGGCAGAGGGGATTTGGAACAGAGGGAGGCAAGAGAGAGAAGTGTGCTTTTGTGTAGTTTTAAGTATGTCAGTCTGGCCAAAGAGGCAGAGCTCAAGGTAGAGAAGGGAGAAGGTGAGTCTGAAGAAGGCAGAGACTTGTCATTGAGAGCTGGTAAGCCAAGCTAAGGACTTTGACTCTTCCAGTGGGCACTGGGCAGCCACTGAAGGGTCTTAAACAAGAAAAGCGTCTGTAAGATTGGCATTTGAGAAATTATCTTGGTTACAGTGTACAAATGAATTGGAGGGAACAGGACCAGGGGCCCAAAGACAGTTAGGTGGCTGTTGTTTTATCTGAACCAGGATCACAGCAGTGAACATGTAGAAAAGTAGGAAGATTGGAGAGAAATTAAGGAGATAGGAGAGTGACAGATTAGGTCACTGGTATGGAAACGGGGCAGCAAGGATGAGGGAAATCAGGAATGATGCCCAGGTTTCTGCTTGGGTAATTGAGTGGTGCTGGTTTCCTTCCCAAGGATCATTTTGTTACCAGAATTAAAATTCTGACTCTTTTCCTTCACTAGCTTACGTGAAGATTTTGTTCAGATAATTGCAGGAACCTCCTGGCACTCAATTGCAGGAAGTACAACTGGGTCTGTGGACTCTTGTCCCTGCTATTAGTCTGCTCCTCTCCCTCTACAGACCAGCTCCTGCAAGGGTCTTTCTTCCCGCCTCCCTTCCGCCCCCACCCCAACGCGCAGATGTAGGTTACATCCACAAAGCTCGCACACACCACTTTGGGTTGCCATGGCGCTGATCCTGGCCTCCGCTCCATGTGATCTTGCAGCTGCAGAGCCCAGTGCTACCTCACCCCATTCAGAGTCTGGGGAGAGGTAGTCTACATGGGTCCTCTTGGGCTAATTGCCCACTCCCAGCCAGATCAACAGCAGCCAAGAGAAGGAGATTGAATGGGACCTAAGGCCACTCTTTTTAGCGAGCGTTGTGGGGACATTTTCGAAAAACAAGCCACGGGCTCGGCAGCCACCAGAAATGGGTTTCCTGTAGTGCTGCTACTTGTCAGGCAGGACCTCATCCGGGGCCCAGTGAGTGCGGGCACCTGTAGGAGACCTGAGTGGAGGCCACCCGGAGGGAGGCAGATAAGGGGCCTTATCTGGAGATACAGATCTGGGAGTCTTCAACCGAGCCCTGGCAATGGTGAGGGAGGGCGCTAGGATTCCCAAAAGAGAATCTGCACCCTGAGAAGAGTTTGGACTGTGAGAAGCAGAAGCAAAAGGAACTGATGGAAGAAACGTGAGAACAAATAGAAGCCGTAGCCAGAGAGGAAGAAAGAATGCCGAACAAGGTAGAAGCCAGCCGCGTCACATGCTTCCAGGAGGTCCATCAAAAGAACTAAATGGTGTTCTCCAAAGTTAGAAGCCAGAGAAAAGCATTTCTGGAGCGTGAGGGGATGCCAACGAGATTCCCTCTGCTTGAGGAATAAATGGGAGGTGAGGTGAGGAAAGAGAGGCGTGTGTAGGTAACCCTACCAAAAGCTCAGCCGTGAAGGGGAGAAGTTAGGGCAGTGGCTGAAGGATTTTTAAAATAACATTTTATAAATTCTAAATTAATCTGTATTTTTAGAACATTTGGATGATAAATAAAAAGAATGGAGAAGGAAACGGGACATCGCTGTAACTTTACCAAAACTACAACCATCCACAGAATCACCCTTTTAACATTTGACTGTTGAAACATTCTTGTCTTCATAAAAATGATAGTGTGTTCGTCATAAAAAATGTTCTGGCACTTAGAGAAATATAGACGTAAGGGCACCAAAGCCCCCAGTCCCACCATTCAGAAACAGCCATCATTCCAGACAGTTCTCTATGTATTTTTTTAAGGAAAGAGAAGTGGAGACAGGTGGGATTGGAGGCATGGCAGGGAAGCCCTGTGCTCACCTCTGCACCTTTCCTAGGTGTCCCCTGGTATGGAGACACCATCCTCCTGTGACTGCCCTTGGGTGTGGCCACCAGAAACCCACTGGTTGGAAGATGATGAGACCAGAGGGCCTCTTGCCTCAGGTGCTACAGTCTGCAGATACATGGGAGGGGGGAGGACAGAGTTTGTATGTGAGACTACAAGTCTGGTGGCCTGGAGGTGGTCGCGGTGAGTGAGCAGCATGCTGTAGCCCCCTCCCCATGTTAAGGGCTGCTGCTAGGAGGGCTGCAGGGGAAGTCTTGTCTCAGTTGGAAGGGGTGGTGTGCTTGACCTGGACCTCTATCCAGCCTGGTGATACAGGCAAAACAAGGATGAATAAAAAGGAGGAAATTGGGGGATGTTGCGAGCTTGGAGTCTGTTCTCTTCAAAATGGGGCAGGAAGGAGATGGTGAAATGGAGAAGAAGGTCCAGAGACGGGCAGGGACTGCGTGGAGCAGTCTGGATGTTGTACTTCACGGCAAGCTGTGCCCAACCGGGTGGATGCTGGAGGAGCAGAAGAGTGCCAATATGGTGGCACTTGGGGCTGGGCCACAGAGAGGCTTGGTGCCTCAGGTCTCATTCAGACCTGAGAGACAGTGCAGATGTGCGGAGAGAAACACCGACCACCTCCCACCTCGCCACACAGGGCTCATTTGCATGCCCTTTGGTTTGAGATCGTTTGAAATATTTTTCTTTTCTGGAGACTTGGGCACAGGGTCTGCACCAGCCCTCCCAGCTCTATGCTGATGAGAGGACAGCCACTCCTGAGATGACATTGAGGAGGGAAAGGACCGCTCCTGGACACACGCCACAGAATGTATTATTCCAGAGGGCACAGCACAAAGGCCAGGAACGAGGGATGGGTTTTGAGGGAGGAAGTGTGGGAGAAAACAAGACTATGGAAGGGCTTTTATTTTGGCTGCTGACCAAAGTGGCAGGAATGCAAGGCTAGAATTACTGTGCGACCCCTAGTTTCTAAAAGGGTCTGCCCAGCAGTCTTAGCAATAAACGTCATGACCTTCTCCTTTCAGTGCCTTTCCCTCTGGGCCTCTCACAATCAGCCCCAGGCCTACTGGGGAAGTAGATGAAAGGGCAAGGTCAGAAAGCTTGGTGTAGCTCTGGGATCCAGGACCAGAGCCATTCAAAACCCTTCTGGAAGCTGAACTAGGACATACCCAGAAGCTTCCAGCAAATGGCCTGCACACTAGATTCAGATCTCTGAAGTGCTCTGTTTTGTTTTGTTTTTTGTTTCATATATGGAAGAAATTTCCACCATCTAGAGCTGTTCAGAGAGCTGAAGCAGCCTGCCTGGGATCTGAGCTCTCCTGCCTTGGAGATGGTCAGGCTGGGGCTGGAATGCCACTGTCAGGTGGAGGCTGAATATGATGATCTCTAGCGCCTTCCATCCCAGCAAGTCTGGGATTTTACTAGGAACATGAGATGGGTGTGGGGGTTGGGGTTTGCTTTTTAACTAACTGCACTGTCTTTTCTCTCACTTCCCTTTTTCAGCTGCACTTGGTTGCTCTGAACACGCCATTTTCTGGAGACATTCGAGCTGACTTTCAGTGCTTCCAGCAGGCCAGGGCTGCAGGACTGTTGTCCACCTATCGAGCATTCTTATCATCCCATTTGCAAGACCTCTCCACGGTTGTGAGGAAAGCAGAGAGATATAGCCTTCCAATAGTGAATCTCAAGGTAAAAATAAATATTCTTCCCATTGTCTCCCAGGCACACTGGTCTCCACAGAGTCTGTAGGCAACTGCCCCTTCCTGACATCATCAGAAGTGTGCTGGTCCGAGACCTCACCTGCCTCTGATTGGCTATGTGACTTTGGGTGGGTCCGTTTAACCTCTCTGCGCCTCAGTTTCCTTGTATTTACAGTGGCCCTTGGACAGTACGACTCTTGGGGCAGACAAAAGGAAGGAATAATGATCCCCTCTTTCGCTTACATAGCTCTTAAAATGTTTACTGTATATCCATTATCGTAACAGTACTACCAATAAAAGAGGGAGTTGTTCTTTCCTCAGGTTGTCAGATGAGGAAACTGAGGCTCAGAGGGAGAAAAGAGTTCGCCCGGAAGCCACTGCCAACAAGAATTCCTTTCCTTGACTCGCAGTCCAGGGCCGTCAGTTCTGCCCAAGGCTGCTTTCTGTAGGGCATTGACTGGATGGCACCAGAGAAGAGCTACTTAGCACTGGTCCCAGAGCAGAGCCACGTCATCCTGCACCCTACTTTGGTCCTCTCCACATATCTAAGCTGCCCAAACCTGCCAGACATTTCTCTGCCCCCTTTCGCTGGCCAGGCAGGGCCTTGTAGGCCCCCTGTTATTCCATGGAAATTGCCGGCTCCTTTAAGGCTACAGAGGGACAGCTCAGTTACTGCTCAGACCCATCCTGGATCCTGACCTCTCCCCATATCTCAAAAGTGCTTTGAGACCCTTAAGTCCCTGTGACCCCAGTGCTCCAATTTGGTAGCTTGAGGCTAGCAAGTTCCATCCTGACCCCATAGCTGGCACTTTCCATCCCTTCTCCTGAGGTTCTCTTCTGCCACATTCACCCAAATTGTTGGTATTCTTGGCATACAAATAACTGAAGGCAACTGGGCTCCTTCAGGAAAAGAAGTAAGAGATTCATCTCTGTATCACCCACAGTGTAGATTGACACAGGCCTGGCGCAGATTTGGAGTTTGGTGTATATGTATAAGATTTTTAAGATAAAAATTAGTGAAGACGTGAAACACACTTTGGTTGGGGAGCAGCCTTCATACACATATGATAAGAGAAATTACCACAAGAAATAGGACCATAAAACCACAAGGGTTCAGGGATGGATGATGAACTCAAACCACAAACAGCTCCTGAACTCCCACTCTGTCCAGGCTCTGGGATTGGGGCTGGTGGCTTTGGTGTGAGGTGGTGTGCGGGCCTTGAAGAATGAATAAATAGCCAGTCCGTTTGCAGGCTGATGGCAGAAGAATTCCAATGTAGCATTTCTATCTCCATAGGGCCAAGTACTTTTCAATAATTGGGACTCAATTTTTTCTGGCCACGGAGGTCAGTTCAATACACATGTTCCAATATACTCGTTTGATGGCCGAGACGTGATGACAGATCCTTCCTGGTAAGTAAGGGTAGAAGCCCTCAAAGTATATGGGGCTATAGACCGTTTTAAGAGACATTCTAACAATGCGATGCTTTTACCAGCTGCCCCTCTGGGCTGTTGCTAGACTGAGCCTCAGTGAGCCAGCTGAGGGCCATGGAGAGAGTCCTGGCCTTGCAGCCAGGGGACCTGAGTCCAGTACCTTAATAAAGGACCTTTCCAGGTTCTCCCACTCTCTGAGCCTCAGCTGCCTCGTCTGTAAAATGGTCAAAATAATCACATCTATCCCCTAAGATTGCTGTGAGCATCAAATGGTAAGTATGAGACTGTCCAACATGCAGTAGGCACTCGATACCTGGTAAGGAACGCTGTTCTTAGTGACCCTTTAACCCTGTGCTGTGGGAGCTGTGCTCTAATTCTTTCAATACGTGTGCTCATCAAGATCAGAACGAACTGGCAAAGCTTTCCTCAGTGTCTACCCTTTGCCAGGCCTGATGCCCCCCCTGAAAGGCACAGTAATAAACTACATGACCCCATGCCCTTACAATGCTCATGGTCTACAGGGGAAGACAGACACGAACCAGCTACAATTCTGGACAGAACACTGTGATTGTAAAATGGAGAAACAGATAAAGATGACACAAGCACAGAGGAAAGATTTGTCCTTGTTTGGGGCGACAGTTAAGAGGGCTTCCTGTAAAAGGAAGCATTTAATGGACTTTGGAAGATGAGAAGGGGTCACTGATCTGAAAATGAGAGAGAAGCTACTCCAGGCTAAGAGACCTTATGAGCAAAGGTTCAGATTCACAAAAGGGGAGAGTCTGATCTGAGAAAGTCCAAGCTGGGTCTGGTCGGAATACAGGATGTTCAGCTAGCCGAAAAGAGCAACTTTCCAAGTGGTGGGGTCTGACCATGATGTGGGGCCAGACCATGAAGGACTCAGGAGTCTGACTTGGTTCATTACGTAGGCCAGTTCGTTCACCGATGGGATAGGCCACAAAGAAGTGACATGTCAAAAGTAACGTGACACAATTCTTTTGCAGGCCCCAGAAGGTCATCTGGCACGGCTCCAGCACCCATGGAGTGCGTCTTGTGGATAAGTACTGTGAAGCGTGGCGAACCGCCGACATGGCTGTCATGGGACTGGCCTCCCCACTGAGCACAGGGAAGATTCTGGACCAGAAAGCATATAGCTGTGCTAATAGGCTAATTGTTCTGTGTATCGAAAACAGTTTCATGACAGATGCTAGGAAGTAATGACCCTCCAATGATTCTTAAGAGTTTTCCAATTTTTCGTATGTGAAGAGCCAACACTGAAATCGAAAATGTTTAAATGTTGTAAATATTAATTTTTTATTACACATCCGTCACAACAGCAGCCAAAGAAAACATACCTCAATACACTCAAAACTGAAGACATAAAGGACTCAGATCAAAAGTAAAATCTGATCCATCTATCGGTGCTATAGATTCTGCAGGAGACCCCATGCAGTGTGAACACATCCCAGCACGGTTAAGAGCGAGTTGAAAACAAAGGCCTTGGCTTTCTGCCCACTGCATCCTTCAGAAAGTAATTTCTTCCTTTAACCATTGTTGTTGAGTGTAAGATGTCCTTCATGTTTTCTCACAAAGTCAGTGTTTAGAAATGTTACCCTAAGTTATGTGCAGACCAAATGCTTTATTCTTCATACATCCATAATATACATCCGTCCTTTGCTGTTCATACAGAGACACAGAACTGCTCAAATGATCCTATTTGTATTTTCTGATATTACCAGACCCTAATGTTTATTTCCTAAAATATTTTTGCCATCATGCTTTAGGAGTTTTAGATTTTTACACAATATTTTAGTATGGCATCTGTTTATATAACTCCAACTTGCTGGAAAAGGTTAAACTCCAAATTATCTGAAACTAGAAAAGAAATAATGTGTAATGACTACCTTTCCCTTGGCAGGCCCTCCCCACCCTCTGCCCCAGATTTTATGACTTTCGCGGGGCAACTCTCGAATTATAACGGCGTTGAACAAACAGGTTCATGAGGATGAATTTTCTGAGACACATATATCTTTGTGCTATATGCTTTGATTTTTTTTCCATGTAAGTGAACATAAAAACGTCTTTTCCAGGTGCTTTCTTCTGTTTGACTCTTTTCCCCTAGTTCCTTTATTCTCCACCACTGATGTGGAAGTGGCCCTGGGGTGGGTTTGCTAACCCTGCCCCTGCTCCACAGCCCTCGGGAGATGATCAGAGAACAGGAGCATTTCCCGTCACGCTCCTCCACCCCTGCCTGTTGTCTCCCACTTGGAGGGCGCAGCATGGGGTAGGGCAGAAGGACCCCAGCGAGGAAAACAGGGTGAACTATGACTGTTGCAGTGCGTGACCTTGGGCAAGCCCGCCTTGTTTTTTCAAGGAGGTTGGGATAAAATAACCATATCAGCTCCCAGTAATTAAACATCAGACTTATTATAAGGCCCATTTACCTTTCTTAATAACCCTGCAAGGTAGGTATTTTTAGCTCCACTTTATAAATGGAAAAAAAAAGTTAGGGCTCAGGAAGTCCCTTGTTTCGGGTCACCCAGCTGGTGAGTGGTAGGTCTGTGTCAGATCTTTGCGAGGAGCCACTGCATGAGGCCGCCTGTCTGCTCCCTCCAGCTCTGAGTCTGTGGCGCTCTGGCTCTTGGCTTGACCCTGCAGAGAAGCAGAATCACCAGGCACGGGGCATGCTGGGATACTTCCTCCCATTCAGCTGGGCTGGCCCAGAAGCTCTGCAACGTGAATCCACCCGAATAGTCCTTGAGGTAGGAAGGAAATTGAGGACAAAACAATAAAAGGAGACAGCCCATAACCTCACTTAGGGGCTTCCTAAGTGGAAGAGTGATGAGAATCTCTAGTGAGTCATGGAATAAAAGACAGCTATAGGTTGGAAAGCCCCAGAATTGGATTGTTGAGGACCAGCCCATCCACCAAGTGAGTGGGGGCTGGGTGGTGCCTGGAACAGACAGGAACAGAGACAGGAGAGGGACAGGAGGCCCCTGAGGTCATGAAGTGAAGATGGCATCCATTTTAGTCCGAGCCCACCATGGGCCTGGGTCACAGAGCAGGCAGGACAAGGTGGGAGTCCAGGGAGAGTGAAAAGGAGCAGACACTCCCTTCTGCTAACTCCCGGAAGGGAGGTTGAGGTGTATGCCCTGGCTTCCCAGTCCTCTTTCTCCATGGGAGTAGGTATACCCAACCGGCTCTCCTGGAAGAGGCCCTGAATCAACCCCAGCCCTTTCAGTCTCGGAGAATGATGGTTAAAATCCTGGGCATTCAAGACCTTTCAGTGAACATCAGCTTTCCTGTCACTTGCCAAAGGCTACCAGCCCGGTCTCCTCATGCTTAAGTGAGTCACATAGGCCTCTGCAAGACCGTTGCTCATGGCCCACCCCATCCTGGGATAGCCATCACCAGTCTACGTCTAGCCTCGCCCGCTCGCTGATAGCCAGTGCAGACTCTGCTTCGTCCTCGACATCCCCCAGTCCCCTGAACCTGTCTGCCATTTGTATTCTTCCTCCTCTGAACACCTCAGGTGCTTGGCACATACTTGAAACAGAGGCTGAAAGGTCCCTAAGCCTTTGCTTACTCCTGAATGTACCTCAAGGCCAGGAAACGGGCTAATTCTCTCAGGAATAATAGGGAAGGAACTATGCCCCCAGTAGTTCATCTTTACAGCGCTGGAGGCCTTTGGGTACTTGCCCTGAGTCCACAGAGCATCAAGGTCTGAAGCCCACAGTGTCTAAGTTCCCCTGTCCAGAAGCAAAACCAGAAGGACGGAAGCAGATGTCAACATATATGAGGGGCCAGGCCCCGCGAGGAGACAGACTTTGAAGGGCAAAGAGGAGCCAAGAGACTCAGAGGGTATGGGAGGTGGTGAAGACAAAGCATGGAGAAGGTCCAGGGTGATACTCCCTGCCAAGCTGAACGTGGCCACGTGGTGGTGTCTGAAGGGGAACTGAGGAAAGGAGGAGGATGGATCCCAAGAGCCACTCTCCAATTTCCCGCACCCACTGGACTTCGTATGGCTTGCACTACATTGTCTGAACCCGTAGAGAGTGCAAGAAGGAGACAGCACGGAATTCAGGGAACTGTCAGCAATACAGTAGAGCTGAATACTCATCAGTAAGGGAGACACAAGTTGAATTCATAAGCCAAAAAACATAAAACAACAAACAAAAAGGAATGGCTCTGGAAACCAGGAAGAAGGGCGGGGGATGCAACAGACTCGTGATGTGGTCACTTAGTCTGTTCTGTGTGTGTGTGTGTGTGTGTGTGTGTGTGTGTGTCTGCGTGTCTGCTCTCTTGCTTCTGCTTCTCTCTGTACTTGGCTTCCTTCCCTCCAGAGAGGAACAAGAGTTCTCCGTGTGGCACAGGTTGTTCCCAGACAGCTCCAGGCGTATATTACTCCACCACCCCAGAGACTGGCCTCAGAGAAGAGACTTCCTCTCCCTTCTGGGATTATAGTACTTCCTGGAAAGGACGCGATCGGTCCCACTTGTGTTGTGTGCCTGTAAGTGGGATTGGCAGCTCCCCCCAAGATGAGTTGTGCAGAAAGAACATATCCTCCACCCAAAACGTGAGGCTTACAGTGACTGGAAAACGGAGACTCAGAAAGTTGAGAAAACAACAAACAAGCAAACCAATAAAAATTCCAACATACACAGTACCAGGGAAGGGCTGAGTGTGGGATGTGTGGTGGTGGATGATAGAGGTGAGATCACACTGGCCTTGAATTCTAGAAGAAGACATTTGAACTTGATTCTGCAATTGGCACACCTTGGGAAGATTTTAAGAAGATTAGATACGAGATCAGGTCTTCGAGAAAAATCAAGTAGGTCTTTTGTTTATTTATTCATCTGTTCAGAAATACCTCTAAAAAAATTTTTTTTAATGTTTGTTTATTTTTGAGAGAGAGAGAGACCAGGGGAGGAGCAGAGAGAAAGGGAGACACAGAATCTGAAGGAGGCTCCAGGCTCTGAGCTGTCAGCACAGAGCCCGATGTGCAGCTCGAACTCACAAACCGTGAGATCATGACCTGAGCCAAAGCCAGACGCTTAGCTGACTGAGTCACCCAGGAGCCCCCAGAAGTACTTTTTGAATAATGATTTTGAACCCAGGACTATGTTTGGATTTGGAAGTAGGAAGACAGATGATGCTCCCACTTTTCAAACCCACTGAACTCATTCTCATGCCACAGACTATTTCAGATCTCACGTATATCTCCTTTCCCCCAGCCAACTCCACAGAGACCTCACCAGTTGAGGCAAGTGTATATGTGCAATCTCTGCCTAAGCTAGCAGCTGGAGAAGCACTTCTCTGGTTACTCCTTGAGCTCCTGGGTCACTGAGGCACCACTGAGTGCCTCACAACTCTCAGATCCCCACTGGCCGACTTTTTCCTTTGCTTTCCACTTGATACTCCAACTTGCAGGGCAGTGGAGTGTAGACAGGCCCTGGTCTGGGTTTGAATTTGGGCTCTGCCCTCTAAGAGCCTTGTAATCATAGGCAGGTTACTGAAGATTGTCCCCTACATTCAACCTTTCCCTGCAGCTCAGTTGCTTTAGCTACAAAATAAAGATAGTAATTGGACCTGCCCTCTATTGAGTTAAGCTGTTGGAAACTCTAGAAAGGGGGTTCTCACACTAAGCATCCATAAGTGCTCACTATCCTTGGCCTGCCCTCAGGTTTCTCAGGAGGAGCTGAGGTCTTGCCTTGCTGGATGGTGTCTTCTAATCTGGTTTCTCTGCCTGACCTCAAGCCCAGGGCTTGCGCTCAACCTGTACACACTGGTGCAACTATACCTGTTGGTGTATATCCACTGTCCCACGCCGCTAAGTGGGGAGGAGTCCCAAGCCTTTGGCTACCCTCACCTTCTGCTCCTCCTCCCCATAATCCAACAACTCAGATGTTATCATCTGGCTCTGTAGGGGCTCCAGGATTCAGCTCTGGCACTGGGGCTGGATCCCTCCTGATTGGCAGGAGCACGTGCTATGATGACCATAAAATAGTTGATTATTCCCCTGCCTAGGCCTGCCCAGCACCCTGAGTTCCAGAAAGTACCCAGAGTGCCCTGTTATCTGCGATGTTTGTATGGGAGATTGCCTGCCCCGCCTCTGCCCCCACACATGCTCTTTTTCCTCTGATCCTTCACTCAGTGAATGGCACCGCCACCCAGCCAGTAGCCTGGGAGTCATTTATTTCTTCATTCACTCATTCATTCAACAAATATTGACTGAATGCTTCAGTAGTAGTGACAAAAACAACAACAACATCAGTAATTTGAAAAAGCCATAAAAGTTAGTGCTAGGAAGTTCAGCAAAGTCTGGGTATTTCCATGATGGCTATTTCTATTCTTCTCGATGTCACAATATTTGACCAATATCTTGGGGCACTGTGCTGTGCTGCGTGTGTTGGTCTTTGAGACACAATGGGATGTTGGCTCCTCTCTTACCTTCCCTGGGACTGCTGCTCACACCTCCAGGCTGATCTGGCCTCCAGCTCCCCCCCCCCTCCACACCAGGGGAGAGAACTTTCTTTTTTTTTTTTTTTAATGTTTATTTATTTTCAAGAGAGAGAGAGAGAGCAGGGGAGGGGCAGAGAGAGAGGAAGATAGAGGACCTAAAGAAGGCTCTGCATTGAGAGCAGAGAGCCTGATGCGGGGCTCAAACTCATGAGCAGGACCTGAGCCGAAGTCAGACGCTTAACCAACTGAGCCACCCAGGCGCCCCAAGAGAGAACTTCCTGAAGAGCCTGCCACACACTGTCCGTGTTTTGATTTGGGTTCCCCCTTAGATAAGCATTCATTTGCAAGTTGTTTATGTGGGAAGTGGCCCCAGGACACATCAACGGGGGTGTGGGGAAGTGAGACAGAGAAGGGATGGCAGGCTGCAAAGGGGCATCTAGTCACCACTGTGGATGACCAGGTCATGCTCTCCAATTAGGAACTCTAGGAGCCAGTACGGAGTGAATAGGCACCTCTGAATTTCCCACCTAAGGGGCAAGTGAGCTGTAGTAGTTCTACACCATCAGTCACTGAAAAGCAGGGGTGCGTGAAATGCCAGGACTTCTGACTGGCCAGGCCCAGGCAGAGGGGCGCAGGCTGCCAGAGAAAGCTCTTACGTAGACTCTTGCGGTCGGAGGTTGGAGGTCTACGGGCCCGGCACTGCTAAACCTACTGACCCAGGCTCAGTCTAATGGGAAGCCACACGGGTTTGGTTTCAAGAACACCTACCAGGCAGAAACCTTGAGAATTTGTGGAGGATGCGAACCCTGTGTGAGCGCCTATCTGACAAACTCAGGCAAGGCAGCACCTGCCCGTGAGCCGGTCCAGGGGCTGATTTCCACAGGACCGTGCCAGCAGGGCCTGGTGACAAACCTGTGCCCGGAGCAGCGAGGAAAGTTCACGATGGCCTGTGCACTTGCTCACGGCACTCAGAAGAGCTCCCGGTCCTCTTCAGGATAGACTTTCATACTTTCTCAACATTAACGAATAACAAGCATTTGTTAGTCATCTGAGGAGATGGTGTGGCCTCAAAATGGCACCAGACCGCCAATCAGAGCCGGTTAAGAAGAATTACGACAGAAAGCAGGAGTTAACTTTTAAACCAGTTGAAATTTGCATTTCAGTGAAAAGTCAGAGGGTAGAGAAGGCATGAAGTGGGATGCTGGGAGAACAAGAAACAATCCTTGAAAGCAAAATGATTGTGCGCGCCCCCAAATAAAATGGAACTGCAGCATGTATACTATTGAAAACTGACTTAGTGGGGCGCCTGGGTGGCGCAGTCGGTTAAGCGTCCGACTTCAGCCAGGTCACGATCTCGCGGTCCGTGAGTTCGAGCCCCGCGTCAGGCTCTGGGCTGATGGCTCGGAGCCTGGAGCCTGTTTCCGATTCTGTGTCTCCCTCTCTCTCTGCCCCTCCCCCGTTCATGCTCTGTCTCTCTCTGTCCCAAAAATAAAATTAAAAAAAAAAAAAAAAAAAAAAAAAAAAAGAAAACTGACTTAGTGAGTTATCAGATAAACTCATAAGAATTCATACAATCCCCTCAGAACACAGACGAAAAGATAAATTTATAAGATAAAAAATAGGACGAGGGAAAATACATATAATGTTCCAACATTTATGTAACAGGAGTCATAGAATCAAAAAGACGAATGGATGGAAGTATTTTTTTAAGTAATCTCTACACCCAATGTGGGTGCTGAACTCATGACCCCGAGATCAAGAGTTGCATGCTCTTCTGACTGAGTCAACCAGGTGCCCCAGAAATGAAGTATTAGTTAACAGAGAGAGAGAGAGAGAATTTCCTGAGCTGAAAAGAGTTTATCTATGGATTGAAGTGGTTCACTGAATCACGGATTATAATGAAAAAGTCTATAAACCGCTGACACAGAAGCCGTTAAAAAATTTTTTTTAATGTTTATTTTTGAGAGAGAAAGAGACAGAGCGTGAGCGGGGGCAGGGCAGAGAGGGAGACACAGTATCCGAAGCAGGCTCCAGGATCTAGGCTCCGAGCTGTTAGCACAGAGCCCGATGCAGGGCTCAAACCCACGAACCATGAGATCATGACCTGGACTAAGCCACCCAGGTGCCCCAACAGAAGCCATTTTAAAAATTAAAAGATTCTATATAAAATTTATTGGTATGAATTTTTAAAACATAGATATAATGCGCTATGAAAATGTAATGATCAAAACTGATGAGGGGCGCCTGGGTGGCGCAGTCGGTTAAGCGTCCGACTTCAGCCAGGTCACGATCTCGCGGTCTGTGAGTTCGAGCCCCGCGTCAGGCTCTGGGCTGATGGCTCGGAGCCTGGAGCCTGTTTCCGATTCTGTGTCTCCCTCTCTCTCTGCCCCTCCCCCGTTCATGCTCTGTCTCTCTCTGTCCCAAAAATAAATTAAAAAAAAAAAAAAAAAAAACTGATGCAAAAAAATAAATAGCCTGAATATTCTAACCACAAGTGCAATTTAAAAGATTATTAAAAAATCTGGCTGTCTTTCCCCATTCTGCATTCTTAGATAGTTATGGCTGGGATAAAGAGAGATTCCTCAACGAAAGGGTGGTGCTACAGAAGAAAGAAAATGTATATTGGCAAGTAAAATAAAAGACCCTTCATATCCTACCTCTTGGGTGGGAGACTTTCTCTGTATATATAACTCCCATACACACGATTCTAAGAATGCCTTACTTCACATACACTAAAGGTGTCTTCACCCCCAAAGTGACATCACAGCTACCACATCCAGCTGCTGCAAGTTGAGGGTCTCTGGGTGACATCCCAGTCCACCAGGCCCTGATGGTGGTCAACTGTTAATCATTTATTGAGCACATAGGGGTATGGAGAAAGAGTAACTGCCCTCAAGGATCTTCTATTCCAGCAGAAGGAAAAATAGGTTACACAAATACAAAGAAATATGTAAATAAGATGGACTCAGGTAGTGAAAATTGCTAAAAGAAGACAAAATAAGGTGATGGAATATGGTTGGGGGAGGGGATGCCGAGATACCCTTCCGAGAAGATGGCATTTGAGTCGGGATGTTTGTAACGGGTGTATTCAGATGTCTTCCTTAAGGTATAATTTGATTTCTTACAAATACTGTCCCCAAACTATGCTATATCTATAGCACAGTCCTTTACAGGATAGGCCCTTATAAACCTCTCAGGAAGTATATGAGTAAAGGTCCATGCAGAAGACAAAAACACTTTATAAGCTTTTGAAACAGGAAATTTGCTGTAATGAGTCACACAAGTGATAGAAAAACCTAAGAACTAAGCAAGGCACAGTAAGGCTATCCAGATATTAACAAAAGAGAGGCAAATGGAGGAGGATATGTGACCAAAGCCCAGAGGCCAGGAGCAAACAGCAAAAGTTGGGCCATGCTAGGCCTGGACTCATAAAGGAAGGAGACCTCATAGCCGGAAATCACACTAGAAGCACAGAGGGTGGAGGAAGATGCCTTAACGCGTCCCTTCCTCCTGCTTTTCAACCCCCCATCCACCAGCTGACCCAGTGGCTTGGGCAGCATGGCCTGCCAGGATCAAGTTCCCACCCCCGAGTTTGGGAAAGGGTGAGAAATGTACCTGGAGGGCAAAGGGGCCCAGGACAGATGAAGGTGCATTTCATGACCTCCTGGGGATTAAAAGTCTACTTTAATCAGTCTCAAATGGTTTGAATCTCTTCTGCCTCTCCTGAGCTGGGTCCTGGCTGCTGGGAGTGCAGATGGGGAAGGAGGGCGATAGGTTCTAAGATACCACTCCCCCTTCCTTCTTCAAGGCCCCGCTCTCCCAGTGTGTTTGGGGAAGGCAGAGGGACAGGAAACCGGACAAGAGTGTCTTTACTCACACGGCCACAGCTGTTGTTCTTTCTAAATTGGCTGTTCCCGCTTCTCCGGCTAACAGTGGCCATTGACACCCTCTCTGTGGCGGGCATTCAAATACTAGTGTGTCGTCGGGAGGACCCGAGCCCAACTACCTCCCTTAGTGTCCACTTGGCCCAACCACAGATCCTTCCCTCCTAGCCAGTATACTCCCTTTCTCCCCCTACTCACAGCTGGAAACAGTGCCACGCTTCCTCTTCCAGACTCACACAAGTCCAGCGGCAAGTCCGAAAACGATGATCAGCTTGGGAACAGCAGGTCTATCAGGGACCCCATCTCTATGGCTGATTCGTTGACGTCTCCCCAGTATTTGGCTTGGGGGAAGGTCGCCGCTCGCCACAAACACTGCTGTCCCCACAAGGCAGAGGATTCTGGCTCTAACCCCCTCTTTTCCTCCACCCCAGTCATCTCATGAAGATTAGAAAGGAGGGATGGAGGGCGGCTGGTAGGGACACTCTGACACCTTCCAGTAAGCCCCAGCAGAGTCTGGTGCTAGGGTGGGCAGTTCACTTGAGAAGGAGAATGCTTAGAGCCTCTTTGTCCTCATCTCTGGGGTTTAGCTGGAATTCCTGGACAACAAGAAAAAGCCCACTGAGTATCCTGTTACCTTTGAACGATGGAAAGGGTGTGGGCTTGCAAAGATCTGGGGGAAGAGTATCCCAAGACGAAGAAACACCAAATGTAAAGGCCTCTTTATGGGGTATCTTAGGGGCAGAAAGAAGCTGGTAAGACCTTAATTAAGAGGCAGTGAGGGAGAAGACAGAGCCAGACAAGAGCGGATGGGGCGGAGGCAGCTGCAGATCACCTAGGCTCCTGAGGACTGAGGTAAGGTGTTTGGATTTTACATCTGGTTGCTCTGAGAAGCTACTGGGTTTTAAACAGGAGGGCGACATGAACTGGTTTTATTTATTATTATTTTTGAGGCCACAAATGATACAACTGAATGTATTATTATGATTATTTTCCACTGTCCGAAAACACAAAACCAGCACCGACTCTTCCTATACACAAAGAGAGTCTCACCGACATATGCGTGCCTCCTGCTGTTAGCATTCATTTTATTATTGACATAGACACTATTCTCTAGATGTTTGCTCGCAACAGATCTGTTAGGTTTGACAGCACATGAACTGAGTTTTGTTTTGGAAAGACCACTGTGACCTCTGTGTGCTGAATGGACTGTGGGGGAACGCTGGAGGCAAATGCCCAGTTCATAATTTGTTGCGGTGATTTAGCGAAGTGATGATGCCCTGGGCCATGGCTAAGCCAAGGACGTGGTGAGAAGTGGGGACATTTGGGTTGGATTTAGGAGGGGGCTACTGAAAGGGCTCCATAGTCAGAGAATGATTCCTGGGGTCTGGGCCTGGACGGTTGCCTGGATGGTGTCCCTACTTCCTGGTACGGAAATGACTCCGCGAGTCGTAAGTCACTGCTGGTTGATTGTTTTCTTCATTATTGTATTCCCAGGAGTATCTGCCACTTAGTAGGTGCTCAATAAATATGTGTTGACTAGTTGACTAGCTTAATCAGGTCATAACTGAGAAGCCTAGTGGACATACTCATACTCCTGCCACTTGCGACTAAATGATATGTTAACTCCATATATGTTAGCAAAATTGCATTTAAAAAAATTGGATTGGGGAAGCAATTCCGGTTGTCATCTGCCAGCAACCTATATCTCGTCCTTCTGGACAGGGACAGCAAAAACTCACTTCTCTGGCAGAGGGGCAAATTCCTCCATGCTCCTATTGGTCCTGCCTCTTGGGAGACATGGGAGAATTCCACCGAGCAGCGGCAAACTGGACCCCATAGTGGAGGAGTCTCTGCCTCCCAGGCCCAGAGAAGCGTCCATTTCCTGGGAGCTCAGCTTCCTGGCCTGAGCTGGCTTGAAGCTCCACGTGATGAGGAAGGTCTACACAGGCCCTGGGCCGTGTTCCAGTCAAGATGAGATGCTTCCTCTTTACTCCAGCACCTTCCTTCCCAGCCACAGATTTCTGCTTTTGCAGTTATTCAGGGAAAATGGTCAGCCAACTCTCTGCACCCATGGAATCTTGCCATGAGGAGAAAGAGCTACTCTTTTATCTGTCTGCTGATCCTTCCACTTTCAAACAACCCAGCTTTGATGGAAGCATCTTTTTTGGTAGTGCCCAGACAACCCATTCCAACATCCTGGCATCTTTTGGGATAGACGTCTTCTAACAGCCAGTGACCATCTAACCGGCTGTTCACAGCACATGGCCTGGAATACCAGCTTCTCCCCCCAGGAAAGGGGAGTCCTTGTGGTTCCGCACCCCCTTGCCCCAGCCAGCTCCACATTTTAGGGTCCATTACCTTATTACTCACAAGTCTCCATTTATAGGGACGAATTGCTGTATTATTCAGGCTTCTTTAGTTGTGGGACAGAAATCCAGTTAACCCTGGCATACCTAGAAAAGGGGGGTTACTGGTGTTTGGACAAAGGGTGGGCCATTGTCATGCTTTTTGCTTTCTACTCCCATCCCTCTTCCTGCTTCACTCAGCGCATATATACATATATACATATATGCATATGTATATATGTATATATACGTGTATATATATGTATACGTATATATGTATGTATATATGTGTATATATAAATGTTTATTTATTTTGGGAGAGAGCGTGAGCAGAGGAGGAGCAGCGAGAGAGAGAGACACAGAATCGGAAGCAGGCTCCAGGCTCTGAGCTGTCAGCAGAGAGCCCAAAGCGGAGCTTGAACCCACGAACTGGGAGATCATGACCTGAGCCAAAGTCGGACACTTAACCGACCAACCCACTCGGGCGTCCCCCTGGTTCCCTCATCTTGACGTTTCTCTGTGCCCCGGCCTCATTTTCTCTTACTTGGGGTGGCTTCAGCCTGGCGAGGACAGAGTACAGGAAGCATGGCCACCAGAAACTCCTGACGCGTTATTTAGCTCAGCTGTGCCAAGGCAGTGAGAAGACTGCTCTCCCCTCCCCATGCTGAACCTGAGGTTAAGTCCCAGCTTCCACCAGCCTCCTCCTGCAGTCGCGAGGCTGCCGGATGGGGTTCTGTGATTGGTCAGGCTTAGGTTGCGTCATCGCCTGGGGAGGGGGTCAGGACTCGGCGACTGGCAGCCCCACCAGAATCAACCAGATCTCAACACGAACGAGGTGAGAGTGCTGTTTCTCTTAAACAAGTCGGATAAAGGAGCTAGGCAGGCAAACCCAACAGATCCGTCTTACAGGAAGTCAGATTGAATGCAGTCCAGGAACCGGAGAAAGCGTGCGCACTCGGAGGCTGGGTCTGTTTTCTTTTTTAACCCAACAAGAAATGCACGTTGTGGGCAGGAATTGTAACGAGGCAGCGAGCGCCACGTGTTCCTCCGTGGAGAAAAGTAGGATGGAGGGGAGGGTGGCAAACGGAGGCCCTGCCTTCTCGCCAGCCAGCAGGAGGCTCCGGGAGGTGGAAGCCACTTCAGGTGATGATGACTCAATACGGTGTATCACGCCTGCCTCAGTTCTGCTCTGTCCAGTTCTCCAAAGCCAAATAAATAGGAAGTGTGGCAGACTGGATTCTTTTTAGCAGCAGTACGCTTGGGTTTGTTTTCATGGGCATGAGTCCACTGGAAAGCAATTATTTTCCCTTGCCTTCTTGCTGCATCAGAGAAATGGAGCAATGTTAAAGAGAGACTTCAAAGAAACAATTTTGTAACTTACAAAATGGAATCACACAGTGGCTGCCAAGTTGGCTGTGCTGATATGTCAGGACTGGTTCTTTTTTAAAAAAATAAAACTGTGTATATTTAAAGTGTACAACATTTTGACATACATATACATAGTGAAAAGATTACTACAGTTAAGCTAATTAACATATCCGTCTCTCCACATAGTAACCACTTGTGTGTGTGTGTGTGTGTGTGTGTGTGTGTGTGTGAGTGTGAGTGTGTGGTGAGAGCACCTGAGATCTACTCTGAGCAAATTTCCAGTATACAATACAATATTATTAACTATAGTCACCATGCTGTACATTAGATCTATAGAACATATTCATACCTCGTAATTGCAATTTTGTACCCCTTGCTCAACATCTCCCCATTTCCTCTGCCTCCCCACCCCTGGGAACCACCATTCTACCTTCTACTTCTATGAATTCGACTTTTTTCAGACTCCACATGTGAGTGAGATCATGCAGTATTTTTCTTTCTGTGTCTGGCCTATTCCACTTAATATAATGTCTTCCGGGTTCATCCATGTTGTTGTAAATGGCAGGATCTCCTTTTTAAAGGCTGGACAATATTCCAGTGTGTGTGTGTGTGTGTGTGTGTGTGTGTGTGTGTGTATACACATACATAAATTACACAGAGTAATTTCTTAAAAAAAATTTTTTTTAGTATTTATTTTTGAGAGAGAGAGAGAGAAGCAAAGCAAAGCAGGGGAGGGACAGAGAGAGAGGGAGACACAGAATCCAAAGCAGGCTTCAGGGTCTGAGCTGTCAGCACAGAGCCTGACGTGGGCTCAAACTCATGAACCGTGAGACCATGACCTGAGCCGAAGTCAGATGCTTAACTGACTGAGCCACCCAGGCGACTCCAGTAATTTCTTCATCCATTCAACCATCGACAGACATTTAATCTGTTTCCATGTCCTGGCTGTTGTGAATAATGCTGCAATGAACATGGGAGCACAAATAGATCTTCAAGGTACTGATTTCATTTACTATGGATATATACTCAGAAGAGGGATTGCTGGATCATATGGTAGTTCTATTTTTAATTCTCCAAGGAACCTCCATACTATTTTACATAAAGACTGTACCAGTTTACATTCCTACCAATACTGTACAAGAGTTCCCTTTTCTTCACATCCTCTCTAATACTAGTTTTTTTTCGTCTTCTTGATAATAGCCGTCCTAACAGGTGTAAGGTGATATATCATTGTAGTGTTGACATGCATTTCCCCAATGATTGGGGATATCACGCATCTTTTCATATACTTCTTGGCCATTTATATGTCTTCTTTGGTAAAATGTATATTCTGGTCCTTTGCCCATTTTTAAAATTAGGGTTTTATTTTGTTCGTTTGTTTTTGCTGTAGAATTGTATGAGTTCCTTATATATTTTGGATATTAAACCCTTATCAGATATAAGATTTGCAAATATCTTCTATTCTGTAGGTTGCCGTTTCACTGTGTTGATTGTTTCCTTTGCCCAGCAGAAGTTTTTAGCATTTAGTGTAGTGCCACGTGTTCATTTTTGCTTTTGTTGCCGGAATTTCTGGTTTTCTATCTCCAAAAAGTCACTGCCAAGACCGATGTGTCATACAGTTTATATGAAAATCAGCGTGCTAGAATCAGAAGAGATCTTACAGATTGCAGCCAACCCTGTCACACTGCAGAAAAGGAAACTGAGGCCCAGAGAGGGGGAGGGAGTGATTTAAAGGACCTTAGTGAATTTGAGGCAAAGTGAAGTCTAACACAGAGGTCTTCTGCATTGTTACACCAGGATCTTTCCATTAAGTCACTCAAGACTGCTTCATAAAGTAAATCACGGAATGTCCACTGCACATTTGCTTCTAAATGTCCTTGAAAACAGTTGATGAGAAATTTCAACCTGCTGCTGCAAGTGAAATTGCTAAATGAATTCGATTCTTGCATGCCAAAAATATCTCTGCAAAGATGTGCCTCTGTCCTCGTTCAGACACAGGACACTTGCATTCAGCCATCAAGGACGTGCCCCGGCCTCCCAATTGCCTTCTCAACCTCTGAATTGCCATGGTCTGAAGGTGGTCTCCCTGAATCGACTGCTTGTGTGTGTTTTTGTCATCTCTGGTGTTTCCCCATCTTGACTGTTGGTCTGTGCTGCTCAAGACCAGCCCCCCCATCGCCCTGCCCCTCACTTTTCACAGTGAGGCTTTGGGGGTCAGTTGCCCCTCCAGACCCACCAGGCTCTGTGCCCTGCAGAGCATCCACAGTACAGCGGCGGGTTCCCTTGTATGTTGGCTTCCAGCTGGGCTAGCCCAGTAGCTCCGGATGGAAGGGAGGGAGGAGTGTGAGGTCGGGGTACTTATTTGCAGGGTTTCCTGTCTTGGGCTCTGCTGCATCCCTCCCTTGAAAAGCACCACTCCAGTCAAGTGGCTCCCTACACGGGCCCCCCTCTCCACACTCCCACAGCTCCTCCTCCCTGCACCCATTCAGGCTGGGCTGCTGTTATTGGTGCCTCCGTGAGCCTTGGGCTTCTGCATTCTCCCTTGTGGTTTCTCCATACCCTGCCGTCCCTTTGAAAATAGTCTTTTCATCAAACGCTCCTCAAATTACCCCATTTGCATGTGTCACCTGTTCAGCTGGGATTCTGACTGACAAACTACCTGACTCCAACCTGGGACTTCAGTCTCCGCTAATCTCTGGGACATACTCTATGCTGAGAGAGACAATGTTCGGAGCCTAAGTTCAGGAGTCAGTTTGCCTGGAGTATCCTTGAACCTAGACTCCTAAGGCTTAATAGTGAATTTTCACATTCTTCCTGAGAACACCCCTCCAAACCTTGGGGTGGAACTGCTCACACGGCGATGGCAAGTGGCCAGAAATCAGGACTTTGAGCAAGGAGCCTGCACAGCCATACTGCTGTCTGGCTGGCATCAGAGGTCTCATATGGCAGAGGGGCAAGGACAGGGCCTGGGAATCCTGAAAGGGAGCCTCCCCTGGCAGCATCAGAAGCCACAGTGTTCTTGTGCTTTCTTAGGCTGATAAGAGCCGGGGGAAGGATTTGTGTCCATGTTTAGGCCCGAGCACGAAGGAGGTGCACACCTGCCAGGGCCCGGTGTGGTAATGGCAGTGGGGGGCCTACTAGCTGGACTGAAAGAGCCCCTAGGAAAGGGGAGGCATAGTACTCTCCTCTCAGCACTAACCCCTCATAGCCCACAAGTTCAAAGTCCTAGTCCCCTTAGACTTGTCATCCCAGGGGTCTCTGAAGCTCCAAGGCCCTGTTCTGGTGATCACAAGTTATTCAGTAGTAGCCGGTGCCGTCTTTATTTCTGTCCCTCATTGTGCTAGACACAAAATATGTTCGATTGAGAATAATTTACAGTCACTTACAACCTGCTTCCTTCAGACTGCCACTCGAGCACAAAACTGTGTGGGATAGCAGTTTCACAGAAGAAATAAGCAGTTGCAAAGACGCCCAGAGTGATAATATTATCTCACAGGTTTTACAGTGTTTCACGGCGCGTCAGACATTTTCTCATGCGTTACATATCAATGGAGTCTCACCATAAACTTATTATGTGTGTGTGTGTGTGTGTGTGTGTGCGCGCGCGTGCATTTATCTATCTGTGTAGCAAATGTATCTGAAGAGAGTCAGGCTTCAGGAAATAAAATGACTTACCCAAGGTCATATAGATAGCCAGAATGAATTTCTTCTTTCTATTTCTTATTATCTCAGTGTGTAATATATTTGTTGTGATTAATGTCTGTCTTCCACTTGAGTCTGTGGGCTCATGGAGCATGGACTCCATGGCTTATTTTATTTTTTGTCACAAATGCCAATAGGTGTGTGTGTATGCGTTCATTGCATCTTTAAAGTTTAACGAATAATAAAATAACCAGCCATGTATCTGCCACTTAGATTGAAAAATAAGATGTTACCATCCCTGTTGAAGACCCTCCTGTGTCCTTTCCCTATCTCTCTCTCTCTCAACCTACTAAACCACTCTTCTGAATTGTGTTATCATATTAACGTATCCTTAAAAATATATACTTGTGGATGTCATTTAACGTTGTGTACCTGGGTACATGGCCTATTTATCCTCACTCCCCTGACGTACCCCCCCAGGTGCACAGACACATCCTGCGCACAACAGGTGCTGAGCATGGCCCTCGCATGACCAAAAAGCATCGTCTTCTCACTATAATCCAGTCACCAAGGGATTGAAGAAGTCTGGTCAGAGGTTGGAATTGGTTCTGGGTAACAAAAATCACGGAACAAAACATCTCAGGGCACCCAGCTGGATTGCATGCCCATACAGCCTCTTCAGAGAAGTCCTTCGTAGCCATAAATCTGATCTATTTGGGAGGAAATCCCATAGACTGATTACTACTTGAAGCTAGAGTCCCACATTGGAATTCAAAAATCTCTACTCCCAGGGCCTTCTTTCTGAGTCATAAGTGACAAGCACCACCCCCGTATGCTTAATGACTTTGTACTCTCCATTAACTCAACTTCCTCAACTTCCACGTCCATACACATTTCCCTGTTAAATTCCTGGAGAATTTATGACACATTTAACAACCATTTAAACTATGCAAGTAGTGTATGTAAACCTTCAGAGTAGCATTTGTCAAACCATGGGCTTTGACCCACTAGCGAGTTGTGAAATCAGTCTTGGGCGTTTAGACCAGGATTTTTAAAAAACCACGATAGAATTAGGTGTTACCTGGCCAAGAAGCCAGGACCACAAAATTTCACCATGTGAAATTTGCTTTCACAATTTTTTCACAATTTGCTTGCCTGTAGCAAGCAAAGGGTAAATAGTATTTTGTGGAAGTTTTGTGAAAGCCGTGGGGGGGGGGGGGCCGGTACTGGGTCACAACGTAAAGTGTATTTCTTACTATGGATCATGTACAGAAAATGTTTGCAAGCCATTGCTCAAGAGGAACTTTGCAGGGGACATTGGCTTTTGCTAACTTGCCACCTATTCCCTCTTTCACCACGGTGGGATAGCCTTGTGGTTAGGGTGGGCTCTGGGAGTATCCATGGGCCGACCTAAACCAGTTGCCAGAATCCCAATCAGTTGCCACCGTGATTGGTTCATGGATGGGCAGTAGTCCTAGACCTAAACTAAAATATGTTACCCCACGGCCACAGTGAAGGGACACATGACCGTTGCAATTAATCCAGGGATCTGCCTCTTAGGGAATCCAACCAGATCCTTTGATGGCCCCGAAAACCTTACAAATAAATGCTTTGGAGATGCCCAATCTGGTCGGAAACACAAAAAGGCTATTCACTGTCAGCCCCAGCCCCATCCCGGGCCAGAACTTGCTGGGGAGGGAGGAGAGACCAAAAAACAAACAAGACACAGGGTGACTTCCAAACTACATCATCAATAACCTACTTAGAAAAGTTATGGTTTTGCTGCCCTAAAGAGAGCTTTGTAGTTGACCAGAGGTCTCTCTCAAGCTCTGGGTTCCCCCAAGGAGTGGTTTACAGGTTGGAAGAACCTGGGCACTTAGGAGCTGAATTCCTGGGGAAACAGGGATTTGAGAGTCATCAGCATGTCCGCGCCAGGGGAAGCCAGGGGAGCATTTGAGGTTGTCCAGGAAGTGGTGTGAATTGAGTCAAAATGAGAAGACCTGGGACAGACCCTGGGGAGCAATAGCGCTTGGGGACAGACAGAGGAAAGAGTGGTGAGAGGGAAGACGGCCACCAGGGCCGCACCTGTCCTGTTGCACCACGGTGGACACTAACAGCAGCCACTGCCCTGCCTGCCCTCTCTGGCAGCCTGCCAAGACCTCGTCTGCATTTGCCCACCAGACACACAGGGCTTTTGTGGCAGAGATCTGGGTAGTGGGAGAAGTGGAGGGGGAAGGCTAACTGCATAGACGTTAGAATGGGCAGGGGCCTGTCGGAAGGGAGGAAGAGGATAGGGCGGCAGAGGCCACATTTTGTCTTTTAAATGTAATCTTTCTGGCCCACTAAAAATTTTATTTTCAACAACAATGTAAGCGACTTCTTGTGTGTGCTTTGGGAAGTCAGACCGTTTTCTCTTGGGATGAAACATGATGCAAGAGTTGGGAGGTGGTCCAGTGATGCTGCAGTTAAGATCCCACAATAAGTGAAAATTGTATGTAGCCATCTCCCTCCCTTAACTGTGAGCACCTAGAAGGAAAAAAAAGGCTGGGCTGGAAGGAGGTGACCTACTCATGTCTGAGAGAGGAAAGAACAGTTGCATGGAAAGACCTCATGCTTTAGTCCTGTCCTTCCGGGGGCTCCTATCTTTCCCCACACCACCCCGCTCATGAGGGCTGGGAGAGAGCAAGCAGTGCATTCAGGGAGCCTGACCCCTGCCCCCGCCGACACACACACTGGCTTTTTGTTGGGATTAGGGCGAAGGAGCCCGTCTCATATAATATGGAGTCATCTATAAATGGAACTGTCAAATAGGGTGTGACACAGAACCTTCCAGAAGCTGAGACACACAGATTCTATAAGCTTGAGGGTCTACAGCATTTTCTTCTTTCATTTCCTTAAGCCTCATAGTTCAATTCCTTTGGAAAGTACCTAGTTGTCTCAACTGTCTTACTAGAAATGAGGAAGGAGTTTGGGTTACATTTTGGGGCCTGAAGGAGCCGAGACCTGTACTCTGGAGGTCAGAGTTGGTGATGCGGGCATGGGGTGCCCTTACCTGAGCAGTGCTCATCCATTGCTCAGGCTCGTTGAAATCTCTCCTAAATCTTCCGGGCCGTTGCTTTGGACTCAAATGAGATGCTTCTCGGAGCCTGGCTCCTGCAGCGGCACGCCTCATCCACTCAGCTCAGCCTAGACATGGGAACAAGGCAGAAACCAAGTTGTCATCCCACTGGAAGCTGCGGCCCCGAGAGGGAGGTTGTGACTGTTTACTTTCCAACTGTCTGAGGGCAAGACTGGTACAAACACAGCCACGGTCCGCAGCCGTGGGACTGCTTCTCAAGGACAGAGAGAAGATGGTTCAGGCCTGCTAGCCCTCAGCCCTAACTCACAGGGGCCAGGAAGTTGGCGTTACTTTTTAGTTCTACGCTGAGGTAAGGAGGGTGGTGAAAGCCAGAGGATGCGTCTCTGGGGAGGCAGGGAAAGCAGCGGGGAGAGCTTAATGCACATCTGTGTCTTTGCAGACCAAGCAACCAAAATTAAGCAAAGGTTAACTACCAGTATTAAATATGCACACATACACAACACAAAAATTCACATGTACAAAGGGTCCACTTCTGTTTTCCAGGATCAATGGGGCATTTATAAAATTAATCAAACATTCACAAACAAATAAAGTCCCCAAAGCAGAGGAAGTATCCATAGGACAAGTTCTTTATCCATAGTGTGTTTAAAAGTAGACATCCACAACAAAAGCCTGAATGAAAACAAAACAATACAAAACACAAAACAAAACATTTTCTTAAAGCAACCCAAGCATTTGGGGAAACCAGCTTGACAGAGGCGAGTAGGATAGACAGCCTGTGAGCATATTTTTAATGCTTGAGAAGCAGCAGAGACAATGCCAGAAGCTGAATTTCTTTTACACTGTATTGGCAAAATAGCTTTTGTTTGAA
The DNA here is from genome assembly GCF_028018385.1 of Neofelis nebulosa. Taxonomy (NCBI): domain Eukaryota; kingdom Metazoa; phylum Chordata; class Mammalia; order Carnivora; family Felidae; genus Neofelis; species Neofelis nebulosa. Next base: position 33,443,232 of record NC_080793.1, on the reverse strand, counting down.
TTCCCTTTGGTACTTATAACAGTAACAACTGTGTTATGCTGCAGCAGAAAATTTGATAGTAATTTTGAAGATGCCTGTGCAATAGGAGGTTAGATAGCACGAGTTTCATTCCTGATAGTTGATGGGTTGACCCTCCCATGGAATAAACCTAAAAATGCTGGGTAAATATATCTTCTTAACTGCATGTATCAGGGGGAAAGAAACTAAGAGATTCTTCGGCCAAAGTACTAAGTGAAAGAAGGAGCTCATCATGGAAATTGGAGCACTGTGGCTGGCTGTTGCTCTGAGGGCACTTACTGAACCAGATTAACTTGAGCTTCTGATGTCTGGTCTCATAGAATACAGGGAATCACAGAGTACAAAGATCAGGGGCCATCCAAAGCCTCTGGACACCCCTTCCATGAAGATGAGACCCCAAAGGTCTACACTCCCCGTGAGAAGGTGAACCAGAAATAACCATTAATCCCATCAACCAGCAGGGAATTGCAAGAACTTGAATGCGGAGCAAAAAAAGAAAAATAATGTTATCACAGAGACTCTGGAAGCATAAGCTGTCCCTCATGCAGTCTAAAGCCCAAATTCGTATTACCTGTGTGCTCTGAACAATAAACAAATTAAAAAAAAATTCAACACAATAATTTGTTAGAGTAACCTGAGACTGGTAGGGGTACAGGTTACAAGAACAAATGCAAATCCTCGATAGAAGAACATACCTTTACCTCAGACCTTAAAGAATTATCACAAATAAAATTCTGGGGTGCCTGGGTGGCTCAGTCAGTTGGGTGTCTGACTTCAGCCCCAGTCATGATCTCACGGTTCGTGGGTTCAAGCCCCGCATCGGGCTCTGTGCTGACAGCTCATGGCCTGGAACCTGCTTTGAATTCCGTGTCTCCCTCTTTCTCTGCCCCTTCCCTACTCACACTGTCTCTCTCTGTCTCTCAAAATAAATAAACATTGAAAAAAAAATTTTTAAACAAAATTCCGAAGAAAATGCACAGCTTTCAATAAAAAGAACAATGTGTATGCAGAGGCACTATAAATGAGAAACAACAGACACAGAAATAGACTCACAAGATTTCATATGCTTGAATCATCATATACAAACACAATTATGAAGTAACTATGATTGCTGTGGTTTTTTTTAAACATACCAATGCTTTAAATGCTGTAAAAAAAAAAAAAAAAAAAAAACAAGCCAAATTGAAAAACACATGTTGGAAACAAGGAACAATAAAGGAAGACCAAATAGAATGGGGAAGATTCAAATACAACTTCTATTAAAAAAAATTAAAACTTAATGGAAACAAATACATGGAGGTTAAATAACCTGCTACTAAACAATGAATGGGTCAACCAAGAAATCAACGAGGAAATCTAAAAATACATGGAGATAAATGAAAATGAAAACACAATGGTAAAAAATTTAGGATGCAACAAAAGCTGTTCTAAGAGGGAAGTTCGTACTAAAACAGGCCTACCTCAAGAAGCAAGAAAAATGTCAAATAAACAACCTAACCTTACACCTAAAGGATCTAGAAAAAGCAGAACAAATAAAACCCAAAACCAGTAGAAGGAAGGAAATAATAAAGATTAGAGCAGTAATGAATGAAATAACAATAGAACAGATCAATGAAACCAGGTTGATTCTTTGAAAAGATCAACAAGATTGATAAATCTTTAGATTCATCTAGAGAGAGAGGACTCAAACAAAATCAGGAGTGAAAGAGAAGAAATAACAGCTAACACTACAGAAATACAAAGGATTATAAGAGAATATTATGAAAAATTATATCCCAACAAATTAGGCAACCTAGAAGAAATAAATTCCTAGAAACATATAACCTCCCAAAACTGAATCAGGAAGAAACAGAACATTTGAACAGACTGACTGCTAACAATGAAATTGATCAATTAACAACAACAACAAAAAACCTCCCACCAAACAAAATCCCAGGACCAGACAGCTTCACAGGTGAATTCTACCAAATATTTAGAGAAAAGCTAATACTTATTCTTCTCAAACTACTCCAAAAACTAGAAGAGGAAAGAAAGCTTCTGAATTCATTCTATGAGGCCAGCATTACCCTGATATGAAAACCAGATAAAGACACAACAAAAAAGAGAACTACACGCCAATATCTCTGATGAGCATAGATGCAAAAATCATCAACAAAATATCAGCAAACTGAATTCAGCAATACATTAAAAAAAAAATCATCCACCACAGTCAAGCAGGATTTATTCCTGGCATGTAAGTGTAGTTCATTATTCATAAATCATTCAACTTGATACATCACATCAACAAGAGAGAGTATAAAAGAAAGGATACGATCGTTTCAAAAGATGCAGCAAAGGATTTGACAAAGTACAACATCCATTCATGATAAAACCCCTCAACAAAGCAGATTTAGAGGAAACATACGTCAACATAATAGAGACGATATGTGAAGAACCCACAGGTAATATCATCCTCAATGGTGAAAAACTGAGAGCTTTCCCCCTAAGGTCAGGAACATGACATGATGTCCATCCACTCTCACCACTTTTATTCAACGTAGTATTGGAAGTCCTAGCTACAGCAATCAGACAAGAAAAAGAAATAAATATTTTCAATTTGCTAAGGAAGGTGTAAAACTTTCACTATTGCCCATGACATGATACTGTATATAAAAAACTCTAAAGACTCCCCCAAAAAACTACTAGAACTGATAAATTAATTTAGTAACGTTGCAGGATACAAAATCAATATACAGAAGTCCATTGCATTTCTAGGCACTAATAATAAAGTAGCAAAAATAGAAATTAAGAAAAACAATCCCCTTTACAATTGTACCAAAAATAATAAGACACCTAGGAATAAACTTAACCAAGGAGGTAAAAAACCTATACTCCGAAAACTATAAAATACGGATGAAAGAGATTGAAGATGACACAAATAAAATGGAAAGAAACTCCGTGCTCATGGATTGGAAGAACAAATATTGTTAAAATGTCCATATGCTCAAAGCAATCTGCACATTTAATGCAATCTCTATCAAAATACCAGCAGCGTTTTACAAAGAACTAGAACAAAATTTGTATGGAACCATAAAAGACCCCAAACAGCTGAAGCAATCTTTAAAAAGAACAAAACTGGAGGTATCACAGTCCCAGATATCAAGATATACTACAAAGCCGTAATAATCAAAAGAGTGTGGTACTGGCACAGACATAGACACATAGATCAATAGAACAGAAGGGAGAACCTAGAAATAAACCCATGATCATATGGACAATTACTCTTCAACAAAGAAGGCAAGAATATGCAATGGTAAAAAGACAGTCTCTTCAACAAATGGTGTTGATAAAACTAGACAGTCACTTGCAAAAGAATGAAATGGGATTACCTTCTCACCTATAACAAAAATAAACTCAAAATGGATTAAGAACCTAAATGTGAGACCTGAAACCATAAAAATAGAATAGACCACAGGCAGTGATTTCTCTGACATTGGCTGTAGCAACATTTTTCTAGACATATCTCTCAAGGCAAGGGAAGTAAAAACAAAAGTAAACCACTGGGACTACGTCAAAATACAAAGCTTCTGTACAGCAAAAACAAAACAAAACACCAAAAAAAAAAAAAAAACCCAAAACAAAACAAAAACAAAAAACAAAAAACCAAACAATCAACTAAACTAGAAAACAACCTATGAAATGGGGAAAGATATTTGCAAATCACATATCTGATAAAGGGTTAGTGTCCAAAATATTTCAAAAAACATCCCAAAAAACAATCCAATTAAAAAAATGGCAGAAGACATGAACAGACATTTCTCCAAAGAAGACATCCAGATGGCCAACAGACACATGTAAAGATGCTCAACATCACTGATCATCAGGGAAATGCAAATCAAAAACTACAATGAGATATCACTTCACACCTGTCAGAATGGCTGAAATCAACAACACAAGAAACACCAGGTGTTGGCAAGGACGTGGAGAAAAAGGAACTCTCGTGCACTGTTGGTGGGAATGCAAATTGGTGCAGCCACTGTGGAAAACAGTATGGAGGTCCCTCAAAAAGTTAAAAATAGAACTCCCCTATGACTCAGTAATTGCGCTACTGGGTTATCTACTGCCAAAATACAAAAACACTAATTCAAAGGGATACATGCACCCTACGTTTATTGCAGCATTATTTGCCATAGCCATATTATGCAAGCAGCTCAAATGCCCATTGATAGATGAATGGATAAAGAAGTTGCGCGGTGCGTGTGTGTGTGTGTGTAGATAGATATATAGGTAGATAGATAGATAGAGATTGAGATATATTGCAATATTACTCAGCCATAAAAAAGAGTGAAATCTTGCCATTTGCAACAATGTGGATGGACCTACAGAGTACACTGCTAAGTGAAATAGTCAGAGAAAGATAAATGCCATATGCTTTTACTTATATGTGGAATTTAAGAAAGAAAATAAAGGAGCAAAGAAAAAAAGAAACAACCCAAAAACCAGATTCTTGATTACAGAGAACAAACTGATGGTTACCAGAGGGGAGGTGGGCGGAGGGATGGGTGAAATGGGTGATGAAGATTCTAAGGAGCATGCTTGTGATGAGCACTAGGTCATGTATAGAACTGTTGAACCACTGCATTACACACCTGAAACTAATATAATACAGTATGTTAGCTAACTAGAATTAAAATTAAAAATTTTAGAAAACGTAATGGAAGCAATTAGAAAATGAAATTCATTTATAATAACATAAAAATGTAGCTAGAAATAAATTGAACAAGTGTTATGAATGACTTCTACCAACAAAAACTATAAAACATTGGTTGAGAGAAATTAAAGACCTGAGGAGATGGAGACATATACCATGCATACAGATTAGAATGATCAATATTATAAAGGTGTCAGTTCTCCCAGAATCTGAATTTACAGTTTCAATGCAATTTCAATAAGAATTCTAGCAGGCTTTTTTGTAGATATTGACAAGCTATCATTACAATTTACTTCTTACAGTGGGCAAAACAATGGTGAAGAAGAACAAAGTTGGGAGGCAAACTCTACATGATTTTAAAACTTCCCATAAAGTACAGTAATCAGGAGAGTGAAACTGGCATTAAGATAGACAATTAGACCAATGTAAAAGAAAAGAGTCCAGAAATAAACTGACAAATATACAGTCACATAATTTTTGACAAAGGTACCAATGTAGTTTAAAAGGGGAAGAAAACTTTTTTCAGCAAATCATACTGAATGTCAGTATGATCAACGGAATGTCAGTATGGAAAAAATTAAACCTTGACTCATACCTCACATCTTATACAAGAGTTAATTCAAGGTAGCTTAAAGACTTAAGTGTAAAAGCTAAAACTTTAAAGCAACTTGAAGAAAATGAAGAGGAATATCTTTGTGGTTGAGGGTAGACAATTTTTTTCTAGACGGAACACAGAAAGAACTATCTATAAAAGAGGAATGATTAAAACTGCTGCACTTTTAAAACAACATCAGTAAAATAACAGAGCAAAACATATTTACTATATATACATTTGGCAATAGCCTCATATCCAGATTATACAGGTAACCCCTATAAATATAAGACTTGAGCAAGAGAGTTGGACAGGCACTTCACAGAATATGATATGTAAATGAATAACAAACACAGTTGCCCAGCATTTCCTCTGATTTGAGGAGCTCGAGATCAGAGCTCAGGGAATCTGTAGCTGCTAGAATCTGCAAGGCAGAGCTCTGGTGAGGAAGGAGTTCTACAGAGAGTTTGAGAAATCCACTTTGGGGTCCTTTTGACTTTTTGGCTGAATACTAACCTATGCACGCAGAGAGTGAGACCCCCACAAGGCTGGCAAGAACAACTTTGGAAGACAGAAAAATTACTGAGAAGCTATAAAACAGATTCTCAGAGTTCAGATGAGCTCAGGAATTGAGTCCTCTCCAGCCAGAGTAGAGAGACCTTGTCGAATATACAGAGCATTTAGCAGAGATCCCAGAAAGAACACACCTTCTAAATGATGCACAATTAGTCTTAAAATAATAGTTATTTTGGACTTGTCCTAAAGGAGTTTTAAAATAAGCCTCTGAAGGGTGAAACTAATCTGCAAGTAACTTAACTCACTGTCAGGAAAAGATCATGACTCCTCAGGAAAATAAAGCATTCCATACCCTAAAATTTACAATGTCTGGCATCCAATAAAAAGTCACTAGACATAAAAAGCGGCAGGAAAATGTGAGCCCAAAATATCAATAAACAGAAACAGACACAGAAATGACAGAGAAGATGGAATTAACCAACAAGTACGTTAAAACAGCTATTGTAAATATGCTTCAGATATTTAGGGATGTGAAGAAAAATGTGGACATAATGAGAGGAGAAATAAAGATTTTTAAAAGACCCAAATGAAACTTCTAGGGATGAAAAATTCAATTAAATAAAAGCAGCCAGATATGGAGCAATAGGACTTGCATTCATTGCTAGTGGGAATGCAAAATGGTACAGCCACTTTGGAAGACAGTTTGGCGGTTCCTTACAAAGCTAAACATACTCTTATCATATGATCCAGCAATCATGCTCTTTGGTATTTACCCAAATGAGTTGAAAACTTATGTCCACACAAAAACTTGCACACGGATGTTTATAGCGTCTCATCCGTAATTGCCCAAACTTGGAAGCAACCAAGACATCCTTCAGGGGTTGAATGGATAAATAAACTCTAGTAAATCTATAGAACAGAATATTATTCAGCGCTAAATGGAAATGAAGCATCAAGCCATGAAAAGATATGGAGAAAACTTAAATGCATATTACTAAGTGAAAGAAGCCAATCTTAAAAGGCTACAGTATGATTCTGACTATATGACATTCTGGAAGAGGCAAAATTATGGAGATAGTAAAAAATTGGTGATTGCCAAGGGTTAGGGGGAGGGAGAGACAAGTAGGCTGAGCACAGAATATGCTGTGAAACTATTTTGTATGATACTAGGGTGGTAGACATATGCCATTAAACATTTGTTAAAACCCCTAGAATGTACAACACAAGGAATGAATTCTAATGGAAGTTATGGACTTTGGGTGATAATGACGTGGTCAGTGCAGGTTTGTTGATTATAAAAAAGGTACCACTCTGATGGGGGATATGAATAGTGGCGGAGGCTGTGCCTGGGAAGAGACAGGGAATATATGGGAACTCTATGTAATTTATGCTCAATTTTGCTGTGAACCTAAAAAATAAATGTTTTATTTATTATTTATAATATTTATTTATAAATATTTTTATTTAGAAAAAATAAAGTCTATTTGAAAAAAGTAGAAAGAAAAGACCAAGTACCTACAAAGGAGAAACAGACTAACATCTGATTTCACATACACAACAATGGAAGCCAGAAACAGTGGAAGGATAGCTTTGATTGTTGAAAGAAAACAATTACGAATCTAGAATTCTATGTCCAGTGAACACACTGCCCAAAAATAAGGATTAAATGTTGTCATCTCGGTCAAATGAAAACTAAAATAGTTTGCTACAGAGTCGACTCTCACCAAAGGGAATTTGAAAGGATATACTTCAGGCAGAATTAAAGTGATTTGAGATGGAAACGCTAGGGATTAAAAAAAAAAAAAAAAAGTAAAGATCAGAAAAAGTGGTAAAAAGTGTTTGCAAAAATGGCCACATTATTTCTCTCTTGGTATCCACACACCTTTGCAATGTGACTTTGCAGCTCTTTTTATGAAGAGGTGGATTCTATTTCCCCACCCTTTGAATTTGGGTCTGGCCTAATTCATGCCCAAACCAATGGGATGTGGCAGAAATGATGTGCCAGTTGTAAACTGCCATTCATTATCTTGGATCCCTGAACTGTCATGTTAACAAAAGTAGGCTATCCTGCTACAGAATGAAAAACCACATAAAGGAGCTGAACTAAACCATTAGATGTGTTCAACTCCCAGCTGACCTGCCCCCTGACAGCAGACTCATATGTGAGCTCAGCTGCAATCTGCTTAAATTGGCCTAGGCTGAGAAAAACAGCGCAGCCTACCCACAGTCTCCTAAGAAATAATATATGGTTATTATTCTAAGCCACTAAGTTTTGAGGTGATTTGATATTCAGTTAGGAACCCAGGAGTTAGTAATAGATAATGGCACAAATCAATAATAGCTTGTAAGTTAAAAAATAAGATAGAAACAAAATATACAATAGTTAGCATACGACTAGAATTGAAGTGTTTTAAGGTGAAAAAAAGATGTTTATTTTTTTCATGTAATATGAACTTCATTTGTAAGCATTTAGAGCTGGCACAGTTGCTCAAGGAATTTATCAAGGACCCAGACTCTCTCCATTTTTCGCTCTACTATTCCTACTAGTGACCATCATCCTTATGCTCACAAAATGGCTGCTGTACCTCCAGGCATTGCAACTGTGTTCTGGGAAGAAAGAAGATAAGAATGTGAAGAGTCTATCTCTGCTTTATGGGGAAAACAGTATCATTCCAACAACTCTACCTGGTAGACTTCTTATGTTTCTCTGGGCAGAACTCTGTCACATGGTCATATCTTAAGTGCCAGGAGCCTGGGAAATTAAGACTTTTAGCCAGGTGAACTGTTCCCCCCTCCCCCCAAAATGAGGATTCTGTTATAAGGTGAATGTAGGAATGGATGTAGTTTAGGCAACTGGCTGTCTCTTCTCTCTACTTGGGAGAAAACATCTTGAGGGAATAATCCAAAAGGAAAAGCAAACAATGTATTTGTCATAAAGACTGAGCGGTAGCATTGTGCAGAGGACAAGGCATTGGAGTAAGAGTCTTAGTCCTGGCTCTGAAGCTGACTTGCTGGGGGCTGGTTGTCATTTTCTTCCCCATGAAATCAAGATGGAGTAACAAGCCTTTTTCAGAGCCTATAGAGTCTGCGACGGGAATTAGCAGTTATGGGAGATTCTCCATGTGCAAGAGCTCATTTAGACCTTACAACAAATATATGAGTCAGTATCATTATTCCATTTTACACCGGGGAATGTGAAGTCTCAGAGAAATCATGGAGTGTACACGCATCGTACATCTGATAAATGGCGGAGTCAGAATTCCAGCTAGGGTCTGCAGGCCTCCAAAGCCAGAGGCTTCTTCCATTGCTCTCCCTTTCTCAAAAGGTGAAATAAGTATATGCATTTTTATTTCTTGAGTTTCAGGGCAACATTTTCCAAACCAGTGTCTTTTGAAGTGTGGCCTGGTGACACCGGCAGCAGAGTCACCGGGGTCTTTGTCTCCTGGACCTCCTTCAGATGAACTGATACAGACTCTCTGGGGCTGATACCCAGGAATCTGCATTTTTAAAAGTTCTCCAGCTAATTTGAAGACATTTTAAAGTTTGAGAACCATGATTTTATTTTTTTTTAATTTTTTTTAACGTTTATTGATTTTTGAGACAGAGAGAGAGACAGAGCATGAAGGGGGGGAGGGGCAGAGAGAGGGAGACACAGAATCTGAAACAGGCTACAGGCTCCGAGCTGTCAGCACAGGGCCCGACGCGGGGCTCGAACTCACGGACCGCGAGATCATGACCTGAGCGAGGTCAGATGCTTAACTGACTGAGCCACCCAGGCGCCCCGAGAACCATGATTTTAAACTTATAATTTATTGTTCCATTCCCATGTAGTTTATTTATGGATCCATGCTCATGGAAATTTCCTCCTAATATCAGGAAAATAAAAATTAAAAATAGTATGTTTCTCCTTCCTGTTCCTCAGTTTTCTAATGAAGACTCTCAGTTCCATGGAAAATATTAAGGAACTGGAAGTGTGTCATAGAAAATAATCTGACACTGATTAACTGAGGCTCTGTAAGGCGAAGGTACAGGTTAACAGAAATGAATGCTGATTAGAATCAAACAGAGCCGGAAGGGGCTGGGCAAAGGAAATGGCATTAACTAAATATTTACTATGTCCTAAAAAAATGTATTTACTGTGTTCTAGATGCTGTTCCAGACACATTACATCATTTAAGGGGCTCAAGATATGTGATTCAATCCCTTTTGTTTATAAATGGGGTAGGTATAATATTTCCGTTTTAGAGATGAAGAATCTAATGAGAGAACCCGATGAGGGGACACTTCACTTGTCTGGGTTGAATCATTCATTCACTCATTCATTCTTAGAATAAATGTCTCCTGAGCTTTCATGGAAGACACTGAGAATAGAGTCCTGAAAAATCAGTCTAACAGACCCCATGGTATCACAAGACCCTTACCCACCACATCTCCATGGAAGAAACTGGAACTGAGAGAGCAGATGGGGACCAGAGCCAGCCAGTGGCAGTCTTTCCCTGCCTGGTCTGCCCGCTGCAGGGAGCCGGAGGAGAACTTGTTACCCGCTTTCTCCAGCTGCCCAAGAGGGCAGGCTCTGCTTTGTTTTTGGTAGTACCTGCATCCCTAGCTCGGCGGTTCGGTGTAGAACCCTAGCTTACTTGTCAGAGAGCAGTGGCTGGAGGGAGGGTCTAGAAGTAAAGCTTAAAGGAGGGGGAGAAGAACCCCAAATCTTACATCCTCTCACTAAAGAGGAGGTATTGTTTCCATTTTACAGATGAAGACATGGAGACTCGGAAAGGTTAACTGACTTGTTCAAATAAGTATCCTGTTCAGGAGGGGAATGGGGCAGGTCTCAGACCTCCACTCCAACACCCTACCTACCCTTTTACAGCTCGGGAGGGAAGTCTTTACTGGCAGGTCAAGTGCTCAGCGAGGAGTAGCGCTAATTTACAAATTGATGCTGGAGGGTGATTCTGATTCCCGCCACCAAGGTTTATTTAATTCCAAGCTCAAATCACACAGAAAATAAAATTTTCTCCTTAAAAGGTTCTGTGGAAAAATGTTCTCTGTTCTATGTAACAGCCTCCTCGGCTGTGTTTGTGTCTGAAGAGAGGACTAGTCTGACAGGAAGAATTACAAATCTGGAGCTCATTTTGGTGTCCCAGAGGGAAGGTGGGTGGAGCGTCTCACAGTAAATTAGGAATTCAGAATGAAAACGTAGCCGAGTTTATTTGGGTTTCTAGTGACACCTCAGAATTATTGTGCAGGCGTGTCAGAGGCAAGTCAAAGTATTAACTACGCCCCCTCCGCCACGGGAGGAGTGCTGCGTGCTAAGAAGAGAAGTCCTCCTTCTTGGGGGGTGGGGGTGGGAACCTTCCCTTTCCCACCTGGATCAGGAGGAGGTCGGAAAGGAGTGTGATTTGGAACCCGTTCTGGGTCTGCTCTGAGTTCCGAAGGGAGAGAGGCTCTTCGGGGGTGTGTCGGAGCTCAGGATCTGAAGTCTAAGTCTGAGATCTGAGACCTGAGACCAGGACTTGAGGACTTTCAGGGCCTGGAATTTGAGCGGTGGGCTAGATTGGGGTTAGACACTGACAGCGGGAGGAGAAGACTGAGTCATATATCAAAGGCACGGAGGAAGGACTTGGGGGGCGGGCTGTTGAAAGTTGAAGCTTGGATTTGGGAAATGGAAGTTGAAGCCTGCCTGACGACCGCGGATCTGGGCGACTGTGTTGAGGATTGGTGGTGCAGGGCCATGAAGGGGGGATCGGGGTGGGGTTGGGGTCAGTACTAGATCTTAGGTGCTGAGAGAAGGCTACAAGAGAAGAGCGTTAGAGCTGCCACAGCCTTTTTCCGAAAGCGACTCACACCCAGACACACCCCTCGTGCAACCCTCGCCCTCCGGGGCTGGAGGCTAAGCCAGGGCAGGGCTCGCTAGACCCTGCCGCTACCCGGCCTCCTCCAAGCGGGGAGCGGCTTGAGCTGGGGCAGGGGTCTGGCAGCGCGGCCCCCAGGGAGTCTGGGGGCGTGGTCAGAGGCCGGCGCCCGCGGCTGCGGATTGGCTGTCCAGCGAGCCCGTGGGCGGGGCTCCGGGATTGGTCCCGCTTGGCCGCTCGCAGACAGCCGGGAGGCGGGGCCGGCGGGAGCCCGCCAGCCAATGGACGCGCAGCCCCGGAGCAGTTACAAAGGGCCGGAGCGAGGCCGCCGCGGCGGCGGGAGGTGGGGCGAGGCAGGGCTTGCTCAGGCGAGGCGGCGGCCGGGCCGGACCGGGCCACAGGCGGTGGCGGCGGGACCATGGAGGCGGCGGCCGCTGCTCCGCGTCCCCGGCTGCTCCTCCTCGTGCTGGCGGCGGCGGCGACGCTGGCCCCGGGGGCGACGGGTGAGCGGCGGCGCGGCAGGGCTGGCGGGCGGCTGCGGGGCGCGCGGGCCGGGCCCGGCCTCTGGCTCGCTACCTCTCTTTCTCAAACATGGCGCGGGGCCGGGGGCGCAGGTGGCGGCGCCGGGCCGGGGCCCGGCTGGCCTGGCCTGGCGGCCGCCACGCGAATCACGGGCGGGGAGCACGGGCGGGGAGCGCGGGCGGGGCGGGGCGGGGCGGGGGCGTGTGTCTGGGCGCGGGTGGACGTGCCGGGCAGAGGGCGGCCGCCCCTGCTCCCAGCTCCCCGGGGGAGGTGGCGTCGGGCGGAGCGGTCCGAGGGCCGGACTGCCTTGCGGGGAGCCAGGGGGCGCGGGCCGAGGGCCGGAGGTGGTGTGCGGCCGGCCGGGCCTGGAGGAGCCCGGGAGCCTTGTGGCGTTGTCTGGGCACCCCACCCCGAGCGGGAGGGTCGCACGAGGTTTTCGGGGCCCGGGGCGGGGTTGGGGTCGCCGGAGGTTTCCCGGGCGGGGTATGAACTCTGAGCCTGCCGAGCGGTGGGAGGGGGCGACGTGTGGGGAGACCCCCGGGTCATGGGGGTGCCCTGGTTTTGGGCACCGGCCCGACCCCGCCGAGAGGGGCTGTTTCCCCAGCCGGGGGTGGCTCTTGGAAGGGGGAGCCGCGAAGCTTTGTGTGAGAAGGAGGCACGAAGATGTGCGGAATGTTTCTTCTTTGGTGCGTCTGGGAAGTGTTGAAGTGAATCCAGTAACCAGAAGGCTACAGATTGTTTTCGTAGTAGAAACTTGAACGTTTGCTCACTCTGCGGGGTTTGGAATGTTTGAATGGGAATGACTCCGAATTGATCAAACGCTTTTATTTCCTCGAAGGAACATCGCTAGTGATGTTCCTTTTCTTGAGTGACAGTAGTTTGAATCAGTAGTCTCTGTGTACTTTGGTTTTCAAGGGAGAATGTTTGTTTGCTCCTTTTTTCCCAAAATATGAAGTCAGGATGGGATATGTGGTAATAACCTACTTCCGTGGAAGGAACAGTGAAAAACTTTGTTAACATCCAGACTAAAATACTAGAAACTAAAATATAGAATCCTTAGTGTTAGAAACTAAATTACATTGAAAGTACATTTCTGTTTCTAAAATTGAATACCAAATGTTTTAAAAAACAAACAACCCAAGAATGAGAGTGCCAATTATGAGTAATAGCTACTGTCTGTTAAAAGCTTACCATGCTGTAGATGCATAAAGTATATTATCCAATTCTCACAATGAAACCCTCAGGCCTTGTGGCATTTGCCCCATGTTATAGATGAGAACACTGAGTTTCAAACAGGTTAGGTTAAGTACTTAGTTACTAAGAGCTGGAGTTAGGATTTCCACCCAGAGTTCAGTCTTTCCAGAACCTATATGCCTTAATATATACACCTGTCTGACGTAGCCCATATTTCTTTTCAGTCCTCTAATGAGCACTTGGTCTTTATGATTACCTTTTTGGTTTTGTCTTCACACTATGAAAATCCGGTTGGCTTTTTTCTGATGCCTACCTAGTCCATTCCTGGAATCCCTTCCTACTGGGCCTACATTAGAGGAAATGCTGGTTTTCTGACAATGGCCTAAGGAGTGGGGGCAAGGTAAATATGTGGACAGGTAGGAGAATCCATAGTCAGGTATCAAGCAAAAGTAACATTTCTACAGCACTAATAATTCGAATAGCATACTTCACTCTTTCCATCTAGCCTACCCAGCACACTAAGTGTTCATGTATTCACTTGACAATATTGGACTTAATTAGCATCCAGAACAGTGCTCAGTCCATGCTGGGGAGAAGCTTCCAGACTACACTGGTGTGCATACAGCACAAACTTGATCCTGGTGCCGTTACTCTGTAGTCTAGACTCCCTCAACTGGTCTGCCCATGCTTGTTTGTGTTGATCTTTCATTGATTCTGAAGCAGCTCAAATGCACTTTTAAATTTATAATGTAGCTTCCTTTTTAAGACCTTGCAGTTATTCCTTATTATCTGGGTATCTATCAGTTTTGTATTTCTCTGCCCAGCTTCTCCTCTCTTTAACATAGATTTCTCTAGGGAAATTGGTTCCCTGTCCCTAGTACACAGATTAGTACCATACCAGTATGTCCACATATATATCCCGTGTGAGAGTCTGGTTTCCTTTCTGCCATCGTGTAAGTTTTTTCTTTGAAAACATGCCTAAAACCCCCAACTCTTTTTTTTTTGTTGTTGTTGTTGTTAAGTTTATTTATTTATTTTGAGTGAGAGAGAGAAAGTGTGCGAGAGCATGAGCCAGCCGGGGAGAGGCAGAGAGGGAGGGAGAGAATCCCAAGCAGGCTCTGTGCTGTCAGTGCATAGCACGATGAGGGGCTTCATCCCTCGAACTGTGAGATCTGTGAGATTATGATCTGAACGTAAAGCAAGAGTCAGATGCTTAACCAACTGAGCCACCCAAGCAATCCTCCATAAATGCTTCTCGAATGTCTCTTCTTTTCTTTGTATGCAGCCATCAGTTTAGCCCTGCCTGTTATCCCTTGACTCTAAGTTGCTTTCTAGTTTCTCTCCTCTAGGCTTTTCTATAGGCTATTGCCAAGCTAATCTTCCTCAGCCATCCTCACAAAGGGTTTACAAGATTTTCCATTTGTATTCAGCAGTTAGAGCAATACTTGAGGCTTATGATTGAAGCCATCTCTGAGTATTCAAAGATTCTCAGCTCGTTACTACTGTAAACCCTCAATTCTGGTGATTTCTGTTTTCCCACTGACTCTTGACTTTTTAGCCTTTTAACTACATACTTAACTTTATCCCTTTTGGGAATGTGAGGAGAGAAGTTCTCAGTCCTGTCTTCATGTACTGATTTAGTTCCTGAACTCTTTATTTCCTTGAACTGTATAGTACTTACAGTTTGTGTTGTTCATTTCCACCAGTCCTGTGCCGTTCTTTAACTATACTTTTGAATGTGTTATAGGTACCCAGAGGGCAAGGGTTATGCCTTTTCCTTTATACTTTTAGAACCTAGCACTGTGTTTTATATTCTGTTCCACTAAATGCTCGTTGATTAAGTGAATTCCACTTGACTGAGCCTTCCTTTAGTATTTATACTGCTTTATGTAAGTACAGCTTATGCAATATTAATTGGCATTTCTGTGTATGTAATATGGAAATTGCATAATGTGATGAAAGAAGCAGTTGGTTATTAGATTTGCTTGTTAGTCTCAACCTCACCCCTAGTTATACAGAAACTCTGGATCATACCTACTTTTCCTAATTCATGAGATTTTGAATACCAGATGAGAAAGTTGTATTGGAGTTTGAGGTCGCTATTTTGTGTTGATATTACTGGATTGATGTTCAGCCACCAATTTCCACTGGGCCACGTGTGTTTTGACTGATCAGACATCCTTTCTGATTGGTTGGTACCATTGTGGAGCCAGTTGTTAAATATTTTTAAATTACCCCTGCAGAAAGGCATCAAGTAGTCAAAGAGGGAAATGATTAATGTAGGCTGAAGTAATGGGGGGAGGCTTTCTGGACACTTTAGGACTTGAACTGACTTTGAAAGGTAGCTTAAATTCAAATGGGCAGAGAGGGAGATTTGATGAGTAGTAAGCTGTGTCCCCCACTGTCCTGGGGCCTACACCAGGGCAGGAATCAAAGCTTTTATTGACTGGCAAGTTCCTTTTTAGAGTTCAGTTCTTTATTCTATACTGCAGGGTTTGTATGTATTACCACGGTTTCTTTCCCCCAATTCTGAAAACTCTGTAATATGTGAATGGAAACAAAATAGAAAGGTAATCTAAGTGGGATAAATAAGGGAAAATAATATTATGGACTGCCCACCAGGGGTAAGCATTCTAATGCTGAAAGTTGTAAGTCCCTTTGGTTTATAAGGGAAAAAAATGACATCAGAGATTAGGTGAATTTCTTAGGGTCAGGCAGAACTAAGACAGGAATTTAGATTATCTCATTCCAAATCTTCTGCTCTTTTTTAAAAAATTTTTAACATTTATTTATTTTTGAGACAGAGAGAGACAGAGCATGAACAGGGGAGGGGCAGAGAGAGAGGGAGACACAGAATCTGAAACGGGCTCCAGGCTCTGCGCTGTCAGCACAGAGCCCGATGCGGGGCTCGAACCCACGGACCGTGAGATCATGACCTGAGCCAAAGTCAGACGCCTAACCGACTGAGCCACCCAGGCGCCCCACAAATCTTCTGCTCTTTAAAATATGAAGGGCTTTGAGGAGGGGAGGGGAGGGTTAATGGAGTGACTTACCTAAGTGAAGTTAGTTATCTTGAATTTTACAGAATTTATGAAAAGTGACTTCTGATGGAGTGGGGGAGGAGCTAAAAAGTCCTCAAGAGAAGGTCATTTTATATTGACCTTCTTTTTATATTGCTGATAAAAAGACCTGGTGTAGAGCTTATTGATTGAGAAGAGTAGGCTTTAGTAGTTTAAAAGATGGTAAAGCTGTTTGGGGTTTAATTGAAGTGGATGTAATTGAGAGGCCTTGCAGTACATGGTCTAGGTTTAGAGTTTTAGATGATCTACTTTGTTGAAATTAAATAGGGAACTGACATGATCAAAATAATTGAGAGGGAGGTAAATCTTGTTCCTCTGAGGAGGGCTGCTTATGTGGAGAAGACCTTTGCTGAAAGGTTCTTCTAGGCCTAGTTGAAACAGTTATCTGAACTCAACACCATTCTGGTAGTACCTTTGTAGTTCATCAGATATTTTCATGTCTAATGACATGGGTTTTAAAAATGCCATTTTTTTTATGGATGGCCCTTTTGATGTGAGAACATGTTTCTTCAAACCACAGAGCCTCCTGCGCATGTTGACAAACTGCCTGCCTTTTGCTGTTCTTTCTTGGTTGTGGCTTACATAATGCAAGTTCTCTGAACAGATGGACTGTGGTTTATTATCATGTGATTGGGTCACATCTTTGCTTCCTGCTTCTGGAATTGAGGGCAGATGCTGGCATGTATCTCAGGGATTTTCATGCATTGTCCCATAGAACTGGCTTGAGAAAACTTTTGGAATCTTAAAAATTATGGTCTGTCTTGACCCGGCCTAACTCTAATACTTAGGGTAATTAATGACTTTCTTAACTGAATTTCTTCATTATCAAATCCAAGTGTTATGCATAAACATTAAGATTTGTTGCTACTTTATGGGGCGCCTGGGTGGCGCAGTCGGTTAAGCGTCCGACTTCAGCCAGGTCACGATCTCGCGGTCTGTGAGTTCGAGCCCCGCGTCAGGCTCTGGGCTGATGGCTCGGAGCCTGGAGCCTGTTTCCGATTCTGTGTCTCCCTCTCTCTCTGCCCCTCCCCCGTTCATGCTCTGTCTCTCTCTGTCCCAAAAATAAATAAAAAACGTTGAAAAAAAAATTAAAAAAAAAAAAAAAAAAGATTTGTTGCTACTTTGAATGAGATCCAGTTTTAGCTCTACAGTTTTGGCCCAGGTGATGCAGGTAGGTTTCTTATGGTTACCCTTTTTTTATATGAACTTAATGATTGGTTGACTTATAAGCTATTTGCTTTAGACAGACACTTTCTCCAACACTAGTGAGAGAGAGGAGTAAGTCTGGGTCCAGTTTCTGTGGGTCCAGTTTCGTAGATCACATCTGGCTTTTTGGAAAGCTACTCCCTGTTTGACAATCTAAGAGAATACACATTATAAAGAATGATTTCTAACTTAAAAAAAAATTATGACTTGCAGGAGATGGGTGCACACAGGTTACTTTGACATTTCTTGAAGATTCAGTGGTCCATGTACCATTTATCAATCTGAAAAGAATATATGATAAGAATGTGCCAGGCATTCTGTCTGCCTTGTCTCATTTAATTCTCAGAACCAACGCTGATGGTAGTTGTATAATAGTACAAAAGTTTCTTACTTATGTACCAGTTAATTTCCAGATTTTTTTTTAAGTCCATTTGTTACTAGGTCCGGGTGACCAATGCTCAAGAGTTAACTGTAGATTTTGATGACATTGTTTTTGTTTTTTTTTTTTTAATGTTTATTTTGAGAGAGAGAACATGTATACAAGTGGGGCAGAGAGAGAGGGAGAGAGAATCCCAAGCACTCTCCGTGCTGTCAGCACAGAACCCAACACGGGGTTCGATCTCATGAACCATGAGATCATGACCTGAGCCAGAATCAAGCATCAGACACTTAACTGGGCCATCCAGGTGCCCTGATGACATTGGTTCAAACCCAAGATTCTTTTCAGCTATCTTACATGTTATTCAAAGATGTCAATATTCTTTCATCTTTTAGTCATAGATATATTTATAAAAAAAGATACTGCTTCAGATAGAATAGAGATCTGTAAGCTAGTAACAGTCCAACCACTGAGGTTCGAATGATTGTGCATTACCACTAACTCCAGTAGGCAGAGTTAACAGGATTTTGCTCAGACTGGAACTTAGTTTGTATCTGTGAAAGTTTGTAAAAGGAAGAGCTTCTGTGTTTCCATTTTACAGACCAGGAAACTGAGGTCATGATGTTAATAAGTGGTGGGACCTGCACTTGAACATTTTCAGAGGGTGGACTCTTTCCTGCACATCATGTTGCTTTTGTATACAGTAAATATCTTGTTTCGGTCACTTCATCAGGAAGGGTTTTTTTTTTTTCTTCTTTTTTTTCAACCATGAGAATTTGCTTCAGCTTGTCTTAATTATAGTGTGCCTCTTTGCAACTGCAAGTTACTCAGATGCTTGCAGTCTTTGACTTCTATTTTTAGGTAATTTTAATCTCTCTGATGAGTCTAATGACAGTTGATCACACACTATTTGTATTGATTTATATATTTTCATAGCACACTCTTTGCTTCTTAAAGTAACATAACCACAGACTTGAAAATAGCTGAAAATTTGAATTAGAGAAAAGAAAAAAGCTATCACTGTCCATCACTAACACTTTGACTCATCCATTCCCCATGGGTTTTTTTTTAGTATAATAAAGTCATTAAAAAAATCATTCTATCTCTTTCAGTAGTTTATCAAAGCTAATAAAAGTGTTTTTAAGTTGTAAAGAGCTTCAGCTTGTAGTGACCAACACAGTGGGAAGTAGAGAAAGAGGCTGACTTCCTTTAAGAAATATGATACCTGGGGGGTGCCTGGGTGGCTCAGTCAGTTGAGCATCAGACTTTGGCTCAGGTCATGATCTCATGGTTCGTCGGTTCAAGCCCTGCATCGGGCTCTGTGCTGATAGCTCAGAGCCTGGAGCCTGCTTCAAATTCTGTGTCTCCCTCTCTCTGTCCCTCTCTCGCTTGCACTCTGTGTCTGTCCGTCTCTCCCTCTCAAAAATAAACAAACATTAAAAAAAAATAAAATAGAGAAATATGATACTTGGGAAATATGATAAATACAGATTCAGTAATAGCAGCCATAGGCACTGCTTTATAGAAGTGGTAGGACTTGATCCCCTGCCTTGTGGGATGGACAGAGTTTAGATTGGGGCAGAGAGAAAGCGCTCCTAGGTAGGGGAGGGTGATGCATATGAAGAAAGAGCATGTTAAGTTCCAAGAATTTTAAAGGGAGGAGTGGAGGTTCATGATTTAGAGGATGGGTTCAAGGAATTATGGGCCTTAAAAATCAGGTGAGTGGTTTTAATCTGACATGTTTTTATGACATTTCAAAGAAATCGGAGGAGCTGGTAGTAGGGCTGTCCCTTTACCTCTGCTCTTCCCCACATATCCACACAGCCTCCTCCCTTACTTCTTCCACATCTTTGCTCAAATGTCACCTTTTTCTCAATGAGACTTACCCTGACCACCCTTTTTTTAAATTGCCATTATCTTACTCTGCTTTTTCTTTTTTTGTAACATTTACTACCTTCTGAGATCCTGTACTTACTTAATCGTATTTACTTATTTACTCTGTCTGTTGTTTCCCTCTTCCTACTAGAATATAAGTTTATGAAAATGGATATTTCTGTTTTGTTCCCACTGTATCACAAGGGCATAGAAAGTGTCTGGTGCATCATAGGCACGCAGTAATTATTTGTTGAACGGCAGTAGATCTTAGTTGTAGGAAGTTGGAGTACAAAAATTAAGGATTCCATGAAATAAAAAAAGAATGACTCCAGGACTTTTACATCTGGATAATGCTTTTAACTAGTAAGGAATTAGGTGAGAGAAAGATTGACGGGGAAATGAAACCTGATTTGAACATGTTGAGTTTGAGGTGAGGGTCGCATAACCAAGTGGAGATTTTCAGTAGGCAGCAAAGATGTAAGATTGGAATGTGGTTGGAAATGGGAGAGAATCTTAGGCAAAGAAACAATTATCAGCATTTGCCTTCTACCTCATTCTCTCTCTCTCTCTCTCTCTCCTTTTTTTTTTTTTTTTTTTTTTTGATTCTGGTGCCCTAAAAAGCCACCTTAAGCGAAGTACTTATTTTGACTCTGAACTCCTAACTTAGATGTGGAGCCTTGCTCAGTTCACTGAGATATTCTTCCTTCCTGGATTGCAGGTCCATGCTTTCTTCTCTCCACCCCCTCCAACACCAAAGAAATATGTATTCAGAATTATTTGTGATCTTCTGATTGTACTGACATTAGCGTTCAAGCTCTGTTTCACCTCTTGAGAATCTGCTCTGGTTCTTGGATGAGGTAGAAGAGAGGCCAACATATAGCATTCATACTCTTTAGCATTCATACCTTTGAGAGGAGCACTATTTTGTAACTTTCTTATTGTATGGGAAAAATTATTCAGTGATTGGCTTGTGTCCTCTGACTGTTTTCCAGGAAAGGATTTAGGAAACTTGAAATAAAAACATATGCAGTAAGATCAGAACTAATGACCAGAAAGATAAGAACCAATAAATAAAAGGGGAAAAGAAAGAACAATTCTCCATAACTTTTAGCTGGGGAAAGCTTTTGTAGTTGAACACAATACGTAGCTCTGAGTTTTCTAGCAGTGAGAGCAATCAGGGAACCTGATAGTTTGCATCTCATTGCCTGTTATTGAGCATTTATGGGAGGCTGCCTCCTTCCTTAATAATAAGGAGCCCCAGACACAAAGATGCAATGCATGGAGAATCTCTAAGTAGTAAAGGCTTCCTGGACCTCAGCCCTGATTCTCGTTCGCAGGCTTCTTCTTCAACATGTATTGAGGGTTGTGCTACCATTTTTCTTCTCCATGCAAAGGCTGTGATCCAAGTATGGACACACTAGTCTTACGCTAATGCCAGTGGAACAGCTGATGTAAGGCTGCAGCATTTAAATCAAGCTTAGCTAAAAGCTAGAGGATAATGAATAGAGAAAGCAACATGAAACTGTTCAAGCTGGCTTACAAAGACATTTTCCTCATGTCCTTATCTTTTGGCCTGTCTCCATTTGGCAGACATCATCTGAGTACTGTCACCAGAAGTGAATAGAGCCAGGCATTTATCTTTCTTCAAACAGGGCCAAAACAGCAGGGTCGAGTGTCTTTGCTTGGGTTTCCCATCTGAAGAGCTGCCTCCTTTCTGGGTGATGGATGTTGGGATCGATGACTTCCTTTAGGAGAGACCACACATACTCAGAGAGTGTGTCCTTACACAGGTAGGATGCATAGTAACCCCAATATTCATATAAAAGATACTCACATATGTTACCATGAAGGATATTCTTTGTTAGAAACATGCCAATTTCATTGGGAAAAACAAGTTTCTCCCTGCTCTCGAGCAGAATCTACTATAGAAGTCTTTGTATAAGGGGCATGAGAGAGAAATCAAGTGAAGAGTTTGGGTTTATCATTGTCCATGACTTGAGTAGATTCACTTTCCTTTCTTACTTCTCAGTCCTAGTGTTTCCTTGTTCTAATTAACAGGGCTGAACCTCCTTATTTTTGTTCATTTGCTTCAGGATAACCATTCCATCTAGATTTCCTAGGTGTGAACCTCACGTATTACATAATAGTGTGTATTTATAGTTCTAGGACACCTTGTGCGGGCATCCTGTTACATTTCTACAATATAAGATCTTTAAATATGCATTGAAATACAAATAGCTCCCATGGAAAAAAGCAAAAACAAACAGCTTTTTTTAACTAGAAGTGAGGGCTAATATTTGGGAGCAATGAACATGGAGGAGATAGGTAAGCCTGAAGAGGAATGTAGAGATAGAAAATTAGTAACTGACTTTTAATTTATATGAACACGCACAGTATATGTATGGTCTTTGTTGTTTTTTTTCTGGATGTATTTATTCCCAAATGGAACCATAATGTGCTCTAATTGAGTCTCTTTGTTTAGCACATGGCTGTTGATTTGAGTACTTTCTCCAATTGAAAAACTGACATTTTAATTTTGTTATTCAATGTGCAACAGATTTAAATAAAAACACCAAGATTGTGTATTGTAGATTTCCTTCAACAATAATTATATGTAATTATTTTACCAAAATAAACAAGTTAAAGTAGTTTTGGCTGTTTTATCGCATTTTACATTTGGAAAAAAATTACACACCAGGGACCAGAGTTTGCTCATGTTTCTCAGTGAGGAATGAAAATTTCTGTTTGCTAGTTCTAGCTAGTTCCACCAAAGCAGTACAAAATTGATGTTAGTAAAAGGTACTGAAAATGTGAAGGGGAAGTGCAACTGGAATTAGGTCAGAGTGGCTGCATGCTACTAAAAACAGTGGGTAGTTTTCATGACTGTGGTATCTCAAAATTTTAAGGAACCTATGAAGATTAAATGAGATTATAGCATACTTCTGCCACATAGAAAACACAAAGTAAATGGCAGTTATTTTTAAGAAAATTTCATAGAAATATAGGATTTTTAGGCTATAAACAACCGTAAGTATGGGGATCATGATTACATTTTGTCTCACTTTATTTTACAGGTGAGGAAACTGGGACTCCGAACATATATGGTATTTCAGGATAATTTTAGGAAAATAATTCAGCTAATAACTAAACAGGAATTTCACTTAAAACTTCA
The DNA here is from genome assembly GCF_028018385.1 of Neofelis nebulosa. Classification (NCBI taxonomy): domain Eukaryota; kingdom Metazoa; phylum Chordata; class Mammalia; order Carnivora; family Felidae; genus Neofelis; species Neofelis nebulosa. The sequence continues at coordinate 33,420,136 of NC_080793.1, read as the reverse complement.
CTTAGCATCCCCCACCCCTTTTTTTTTAAATGTTTATTTTTGAGAGAAAAGAGTGAGCACGTGGGGGAGGGTCAGAGAGAGAGAATCCCAAGCAGGCTCTGCACTGTCAGCACAGAACCCGACGCGGGTCTTGATCTAACAAACTGGGATTGTGACCTGAGCCAGAATCAAGAGTTGGACGCTTACCCAACTGAGCCACCTAGGCACCCCTAGCACCCTTTTTCTCACTCAAGTCTCCATTAGGGAGAATGGTTTTTTTTAATTGCCTAAATTTATGGAAGATCTCCTTAAATGCTCTGAAATTAGACCCTCAACAGATGGATAAATAATGATAAAATCAATATAGCAAAATAGTGACAATTACAGAATTTAGGTGTTCACGGTTTTTCTGAATGTTCTGAATGTTTCTGAATGTTTGAAAATCTTCATACTAAAAAGTTGGTGGGGATAATTGAAAAAAATCTATAGTATCTCCTCATCCCAGATATGTTTCTAATACTGATCTCTCTAAACATAGACAAACCAACAGTACTTGCTATAGCCAAACGAAGTAAAAAAGCCAGGGCCCAGTGCCCTCTGGAATACACACAGTCGGCCCTTTTCTTGACATTCTTTAAGGATTGAGAACCACGGATCTGTCTTTTGTCCCTTACTTTTCTTTCTTTTCTCTCTCTCCTTTTTTTTTTTTTTTTGTAAATTATTTGAAATTCTCTAATCACCAACAAAGCAAGCCAATTAACAATTATCACTGTAGATCACTTTCTTATGAACACATACTCTATTTTTTCTCTTTCCATTGTTTTTATTTTTCCCATGGTAAATTTTAACTTTTGTTCTCTTCCTTATTTATAATGCATTTAAAAAAAATTTTTTTTTAACGTTTTTATTTATTTTTGAGACAGAGACAGCATGAACGGGTGAGCGTCAGAGAGAGGGAGACACAGAATCTGAAACAGGCTCCAGGTTCTGAGCTGTCAGCACAGAGCCCGACACGGGGCTTGAACTCACGGACCGCGAGATCATGACCTGAGCCGAAGTTGGCCGCTTAACCGACTGAGCCACCCAGGCGCCCCTATAATGCATTTTTAAAAAATGTTTATTTTTGAGAGAGAGACAGCATGAGTGGGGGAGGGGCAAAGAGAGGGGGAGACACAGAATCCAAAGCAGGCTTCAGGTTCTGAACTCTCAACAGAGAGTTCAATGTGGGGCTGGAACCCACGAACTGTGAGATCATGACCTGAGCCAAAGTCGGATGCTTAACCCAACCAAGCCACCCCGGGCACCCCTATTTATAATGCATTTATGAGCTTGAGTCTTTCTGCTCTCATGCAGTCTTTTTCCCCAAGATCACAATTGTTTCTTCTACTTTATTCAAACAAACAAACAAACAAAAGGCAAAGTCACATAAATATTCTTTTAGCTAGAGACTTTCCACCATTTCTCATTGATCATATACGTTATGTCAGATCTAGCCTTCCCTTGCCTTATGATGGGAGAAGGGGAATGAGGGAGGAGTTTCAATAAATTTGAATTTAGGAGTCAGGAAGAAACCTTAGGGGATACTTTTCAAGGAGCAACAGACTCAATTAGCTGTGCATTGCAAACAGATGGCATGCCCTAAGGAAATAGCTGGGGTGCTTGCATCTAATTTAGCATAGAGATCCTGGAACTGGGGGGAAAGTCTCATGGAACAAATGGGTGTAATCACCTATGAACCATTCTAAACCGTAGCTAGGGCATAGTAATTATTGACTTCTATATAGATGTCATAAATTCTGTACATGTGCTGCATAATTCTATACATCAAGTCCTGATAGACCCTTACCTTTTAATAACCAGCCTTCTACTAGAGGCCTTCTTCAGTAACCAAAATGCTAGCATTAATGCTAACAGCAATTTGAAACCCATATTCCTAGTGCTAAGCTTCTGGACATTTATATCGTGATGTCTGAAAACTGTATTTGGTTGGTTCTTCTGAAAGGAGCTCAGACAACATTAGATACTCTCACATCCTCATGCCCCAAGAAAGGCCATGGATTTAGTGGTTAGAAATATTACAAAATATTATAAAAGTCACCTCATTTTGGCTGGTCTTTTCTGTCCTTATTTGGTTTAATTTAGCTGTATTCCTCTAGGAGACTGCAACCAGAATTAAACTGCTTGCTTTGATATTTTGTTTGACAAAGAAGATGAACATTTCAGACTAGGGAATTCAAGAAATTAAAACTTGTGTACCTATATGTGTGGTTCACCAAGTCTTTGAGATTTCCAGCAGTGTTTATCTCTGCCATCCCTCTTTTAGCTAAATTCAGTAAGTGTTTCTTTGTTCTGAAAAGGGATGGGAATGACATAAAGCTAAATACCAAGAGACTCAATTAAGTGTGGAAAGTGTGATTGCTTCCATGGAGCAGGAAATAGAAAGGGCTGGATGTTGGAGAGCTGCTATCTTTTTTGTGGGAGGAGGGGTAACAGTTTTGTAGAATTATTTGACACTGTAGACTCTGTACATACATAACTTTGATAAAAATAAAATCTAACTAAAAAAATAATCAATGGTCAGGGCACCTGGGTGGCTCAGTGGGTTAAGCGTCCGACTTTGGCTCAGGTCGTGATCTCATGGTTCGTGGGTTCAAGCCTCATGTTGGACTCTGTGCTGACAGCTCTGAGCTTGGAGCCTGCTTTAGATTCTGTCTCCCTCTCTCTTTGCCCCTCCCCCGCTTGCATTCTGTCTCTTTCAAAAATAAATAAACATTAAAAAAATTAGAAAAGAATATTTGAATGACACAATAATAAAGATTTAATGTATTCCAATTTTATAATCATGAACAGTATTCTTTTAAAATACTTCTTCACTTTTCCAGGAAATTGGTGATAGGAAGGTCTACAAAGAATACCCAAATTAGAAATTCACAACAACTAAAAGAAAAAGTCAAAATAAATAATATATCCTCTTGGAAATATAAGATTATTCTTCTAAATAATCCCTGTAGTAAAGAAGAAATTACAGTTGTAATTACAAACCATTTAGAAATGACCGGCAACACAAGCCCTACATAACAAAACTAGTGGGGATTTTGCTAAAGCAGTACCCAAGAGAAAATTCGAAAGCAAGAAGATTTCAAGCTAGAGAAGGAATTAAGTACAAATCAACCTAACTGCATGCTAAGGAAATAAAGATTTAGAAAAAATTACAGTAGATTTGATCTATAAAACACCAAATTGATTCTTTTTAAACACAGTACTAAAATGGACAAATATTTGAAAATCTAAAAGAAGAAAAAGACATGAATAAGAAAAATGATATAGGAGAACAGTATCTTTTTGACAGACTTTAATGTATTTTAATGTAGTTTAACTTCTGTTGTTTTCTCTTAAAGGTTAGGGCTTTTTGAATCCTATTTGATTAATCTTTCTGGACTCAATGTCTTGAAAATATTTATGTTTTATTCTAGAAGTCATCTTGCTTTACTTTAATGTTGATATGTATAGTCCATCTGGAGTTGATTTTTCATTATGGAATTAAATATATATATATATTATTTTTTAATTTAATTTTTAATTAAAAAAAATTTTTTTTAACATTTATTTATTTTTTGAGAGATAGAGACAGAGCACGAGCAGGTGAGGGGCAGAGAGAGAGGGAGACACAGAATCTGAAGCAGGCTCCAGGCTCTGAGCTGTCAGCACAGAGCCTGACGCAGGGCTCAAACTCACGAACCGCGAATCATGACCTGAGCCAAAGTTGGTCGCTTAACTGACTGAGCCACCCAGGCGCCCCTAATTTTTAATTTTAATTCCAGCTAGTTACCATACAGCATAATATTACTTTTTTCCTCTCTCAAGTTTTACTTAAATTCTAGTTAGTTAACATACAATGTAATATTTATTTCAGGTTTAGAATTTAGTGATTCAGCACTTCATATGATACCTGGTGCTCATATCAACAAGTGCACTCCTAATCCCCATCACCTATTTAATCCCCCTACCCACCTCCCCCCCTGGTAACCATCAGTTTGTACTCTATACTTCAGAGTCTTTTTCTTGGTTTGCCTCTCTCTCTCTCTCTCTCTCTCCTTTGCTTATTTGTTCCGTTTGTTAAACTCCACATGTGAGTGAAATCATGTGGTATTTGTCTTTCTCTGACTTATTTTGCTTAGCATGATACTCTCTAGCTCCATTCATGTCATTGCAAATGGCAAGATTTCATTCTTTTTTATGGCTGAGTAATATTTCACTGTGTATATGTGTGTGTATGTGTTTTATTTTTTATTTTTAAAATTTGTATGCCTAGTTGATCCAGCACTACTGTTGGTAATATCTTCCTTTTCTCAGGGCCCTGCAGTGTCACTGCTATCATAAATCAAATAGTTGTAGATATGAGAATCTGTTTCTGGAATCTATTTGTTCTGTTTGTTCTCATGCCAATACTTAATTAATAGTCCTAATTATTATCATGTTATGATGGGTCTTGATATTCTGTAGTGTAGGTCTTCCAAAAGCATTGTTTTCCAAAATTGCTTTGGCCGTTCTTGGGATATTTTTCTATATAGGTTTAAGAATTAGCTTGTGAATTCCTACACACACACACACACACACACACACACACACACAGCAGTAGGATTTTGATTTGATTTTGTTGAATCTGCAGGTCACTTTGCAGAATATTAACATCTTATAGTATTGACTGTCCCTCCATTTATAAATAAATTAATTTTCTTTTGTATTCTTGATAATTTCTGTCAAGTAATGCTTTGAAGCTTTCCCTGTAGAGGTCAGGTCTTATATATTGTTAGATTTATTCCTATGTATTTGATTTTGGATGCTTTTGTAAATGATACATATTTGAATTTTTGTTTTCTATTCATTGCTGGTTTGAGAAACACCTATCATGAATAGGTGTTGAATTTTGTTATTCTTTTTTTCATGTTGTTTATATCAAGATGATTTATATGATCTGTTTACATTTTCCTAAACTGCTTGAAGTCTCTTATTCCTGAATCTGTACAGAATCCTGGTACAGCATCTCCCCGGAATGACTTCCCTTTCTTCTTTAGCCTTCTATAAGTCTCAGGGGAGGCACCATCTTTGAGGGAAGTGTCCCTATTCTCTGCTCTCACCGCACTTTGTGCATTACCCTCTACCCATGGCGTGCTGGCTTTCTACCTTACATTGTGAGCTCCTCAACAGCAGGAATCTCCTAGGCTTCTCGGTCCTCCTGAAGGTGTTCCTCCTTTGTTCCTACACAGGTTACATTGTTCTGGTGAAAGGTGTTTAGGCTTTACTCTGCGCTTCTAAAATATGAACTACACAGTGACACCAGCTCGTTTCTTTATGGCTCCAGTAGGTCTTTTGCTATTTGCAGGCCCAGGTGTGACTCTCTTCTTCCTTTCATTCAAAGGCAGCTGGTGGGTGGTCACCACTTCCTTCTCTTACCACGGTTCTATTTTAGCTTTATTGTAGCCCAGAATGATTTGCCACTTTTCATTTAGGTTCATCCCTGTACCTCAGTACCTGTGCAACTGAGTCACATCACCTAGAGCCACTGTTGCTTTCCAGAGGGAAAGGCTTGAGTCCCTCATCGTGTCCTACTTGGGAGAGATCACCATAGATTTTCCAATATGCTTTTTTCCCCTGTGCTTTTAGAATATATCTAGATTGTGTTGATGTAACTCTTTGGGCATTTCTGTTTCCTCATCTGAAAAATAAGAGAAAAGGATCAGGTAATTACCAGGTTCCTCCAAGCATGAACATTTTATGAGTTATGATTCTCTATTTGTTAGGGATATGTGCACACTGGATGTATTCCAACACTTTGTTAATTTGGGTTGGAACTGAAAATCTACTTTCTTGTAGGTACGTCTCATGCTACTTACATCTCACGCTGCCTAAGAACTACTGAAGTTCTAATAACCCTGTTCAAACAGTCATACTGCTGAAGAACTCTGTATGGGTACCCATGAATGGAGAAAGAGACAGAAATAGCTGACGGGAATGTTCACTGCTTTATGTGCACACTGTTTACATTATGTATTCTGTGTCAGTGTTGTCTTCTGGACTTGTGTAAAGGTTTGCTCTGATTCTCTGTACAGCAGGTATAACAGGGACTGGCACATAGTAGGTGCTAATAAATACTTGTTGAATGAATGCATAAATGAATTTTTTAGCATTTTATGTGCTGAGTACTATGCTAAGTGTTCTTTCTTTCTTTCTTTTTTTCTTTCTTTCTTTCTTTTAATTTTAGAGAGCTAGAGAGAGAGGGAGAGCGTGAATGGGGGAGAGGGGCAGAGGGAGACAGAATCTTAAGCCGGCTTCCACATTTAGCACAGAACCTGCTGCCACACTCAGTCCCACGACTTTGGGATCCTGACATGAGCCAAAATCAAGAGTTGGACGCTCAACCAACTGAGCCACCCAGGGTCCCCTGAGTATTCTTATTTCTGTACGTATTATCTCAATCTCAAACCTTCTGAGATTGCTGTTGTTATAAATTTAGAAAACAGTCTCAAAAAAGTTAAGCAACTTCCCCAAGATTACTTACAGGCTGTCTGGCAGAGATAGGATTCGAACTTCTTTTTGTCTCTGAATTCCCTTATATTAATTATCATACTCTTGTAATAACCACTAGTCCACATAAACTATAATGAGAAACTATAAAGGTATGTTTAGATTGGGAAAAACCAAGAAGTTCAGTTAATGTTGTAGCGCTAACCATCAGAGATAAAAGTTTCTCTATTCTTTTTAGGGGCTAGGGTACACATCTGCTCTGTATATCAACATACCCCTTCAACTCTTTGAAGTGGTAAAAAAAAAAAAACAAAAAACAAGACACATGATAGCAATAGAATTATAATCACATTGTATATAGCTTTAGTAATATAACCATTTCCCTGTCCTTAAAAATGCTTCTAAAATATCAGCTTTAATGCCTATATAGCATCCCACTTATGACTGTGCCATAATTTATTTTGTCATTGTCATATTGTCATTCATATAGGTTGTTTTCAACCACAAAATGCTGTAACAAACATCTGCGTGCATATCTTTGCTCTTATCTCTTGTTACTCTTTAGACAACATTCTAAGAAGTAGTATTAATAGAGTTAAAGAAGTTTTATTTTTTTAAGTAATATTTACTTTTTTTTAAGTTTTTTTAAAAGTTTTATTTATTTAAGTAATCTGTACCCTCAGTGTGGGGCTCAAAGTCATGACCCTGAGATCACAGGTTGCATGTTCTACTGATTGAGCCAACCAGGTGCCCCCCCCCAAAAAAAAGTATATTTTAAAGGCTATTACTGTATCTTGGCAAATTGTTTCACAGAAAGAACATTAAAGTTTTGAAATTGGCATGAGATGGCAGTACTCCATATAGTAAATGTACTAAGTTAGGAGTTTTGAAGATAGTATAAGAGAAGGGGATGGAGCATAGGCATTTTTTATTTTTTTATGACACTGAATAGATATAATACACTCACATTTTTCTAAACTCAAAAAGTACAAAGGTGTGTGCAGTGAAAAGTCTCCTCCCATCCCTATCATCTAGGTACCCAGTTCCCTTCCGTGGAAGTCAGTGTTACCTATTGCTTTTGTATTTCCAGGGAGATGCTTTGTAATACGTACAAGCCAATGTGTATATGCATTTTCCTTTCTTCTTTCCTTCCTACCTTTGCTTGTTAGCCAAAATGTTACTGTATTAAATATACTGTTCTGCACTATGCAGTTGTTTTTTAGAGAGAGAGCCTGATCAGAGAAGAGGGGCAGAGGGAGAGAAAGAATCTCAAGCAGGCTCCATACTCAACCAGAGCCCGATGTTGGGCTTGATCCCACGACCCTGGGATCATGACTTGAACTCAAATCAAGAGTCAGATGGTCAACTGACTAAGCCACCCAGGCGCCCCCAGATTTTACTTAATACATCTTAGGGGTTAGTCTATGTTAATCATCATCAGTTTTTTTGAAAACAATTTTTTATGAAAACATCAATTTTTTTTTTTTTTTTTTTTTTTTGTAGCTGTATGGGCTTCCATTTTAGTGATACCATCATGTTATTTCACCAGTTCTATTGATAGATGCATAGGCAGGATTAGAAACAACCTTGTATAAAATTCTTAGGAAATTAATAACCATGTATGTTAGGCACTTTTCACATGTAAAGTATATCTGTAGGCTACATTCCTTCTAGGTCAGAGGGTATGTTCATTTGTAATCTTGGAAGTGTCAGGTTGCCTTCCATTTATATGGAGGAAGAGGTTATTCTGGATGATGGGGTATTGTCCATCAAATGGGCTTAAGGGAGGTACTTAAGTGGGAATTTCAGACAGTTGAAAGGAGAGCATTGAGAGATGGGAAAAAGACTTCAAAAATGAAGGTAGTTAAAAGTAAAAAAATTTGGTTGCTTGGCCATTTAATTGAGGACCCTGGTGCTAGTGACCACCCACATACAAAAGAGATACTCCTGGGATGTTTATTCAAGAATCATACTGGATCCTTTCTGGATTCTGGACCTAGGAATGCAGAGATGCATAAAATTCTCATAAAATACTAACCTACAGTGTAATGGAGGAAATAGATGAACAAACAATTATACAATGAGTTTCGCTACCCTAAATGCTGTACCTTGAAGATGTCAACTTAAGTTGAATTAGTCAAAAAATGAAAACATGGAGGGGCGCCTGGGTGGCTCAATTGGTTAAGCATCAGGTCATCATCTTGCAGTTTGTGAGTTTGAGCCCTGCATTGGGCTCCGTGCTGTCGGTGTGGAGCCTGCTTCGGATCCTCTGTCTCCCTCTTTCTCTGCCCCTCCTTGCTCACTCAAAAATAAACAAATATTTAAAAAAAAAAAAAAAAAGGAAAGTATGGATGTTTAATATTTGATGCAACTTGTAACAATAGAATCTTACTATTTGAAGAATTGTAGAGTTTTAGTTTTACATCAACCCTTTACTTAGTGCAGGAGATCCCTACTTCACAAATTCTGACTATTGGTCATTAAGCCTCTGCTTAAATATCTCTAATGATAGAGAAGTCATAATCTTCTGTGAGGCAGTCAGTTCATTGTAGGGAGGAGCTGTAGTAAGGAAATGCTTTTTATGAAACAAAATTTACCACATCCTGACCTCATGATTTGATTTAGTATTGGAGTGAGACAAATAGACACTAGGTCTATAAAATGAGGTAGTTGTCTCCACGGCTAGGATACCTTTCCAGTCAAACTTTGTTGAATTCGTTCTTTGATTTTCTGACCCATATTTACATAGCAGATGGATGTTCAAGTAACATTGATTATTTATTATTTGGACATTTGTGGAATTTTGTGCCCAGTTCTCTCTCTGTCTCCCCTATCACCATGGCTACAGTTAACAGTAAATGCTGTTGACTTTTAAAAATCTGTTGTTAAACAGATTCCCCAAATTTGCTAAGCAAATCTTTATCCTGTATTTATGCAGTTTATTTTATTTGAGCCTAAACGAAGGCCTTTATATTAATTGTCCCTGTTAAATCTCATCTTGCCATTGAGGCAGCCTGTTCTTAGTGTGTTTTTCTTGGATATCAGTTAACTTTATATCAACTAATTCCATGGAGCTCAGGAGACTAGAAAATGGAAGTATTGTAAAAAACAAAAAAAAAAAAACCAAGTGATTGAGAATTTAGGCGTGCCCCTAGTCCTCCAGGTTGGAGTTGTATGTTGAATTAGAAATGTTTCTTAAGTCCTTGGACTTTCTGGAAACATTTCTGGGTAAATCATATTTTTGTTTTAAAGCCCTAAATTTGAGAGTGGAATGTTATCCGGACTAGACTAGAGAATTCACTTTCATGCTGTATGGTGCTTGGTGTTTTGACAAGCTCACTTTGACATTACAGCTGCCAGGTAACCCTAAGGGGTGGAGTTGAGAAGAACCACTGAGTACTTGGAAGAATAAAACCCTGTTGGTGGTCAGGGTTTTAGCCTTGTTTACAGAGATTGGCAGCATATTTACAAAAGAAGAGAACCTAGTATGCTTTCCCCAGAGCTGGAGCAGGGAGAAGAGAAGAGAAGACCAGACTCCTTGAGAGAGGGTGTGGCACTGGGCCTAGAGGGAAGACCGGAGGCAGAACTGGAGTGGGACTCGGACAAGATTGTAGCAGGGTTGCCAGCAGTACCTAAAAGGGTTTGTATGTATTCTAACTTTTGCCTTCATCCTTGCCAACAGTGGTATGATCTTCAGGTTTTAACAGTAGCTAAGCAGACTGAATAAAAGGCATCGTTCATGTCCTTTACCTGTCTTTTGGTGCATATTTGTAATATTTGGGAATACTCTCACTAGGTAGCAACACATAATTTTGCTATAATGGGAAGGGTAAGGGAAAGTAAGGGTCATCACCCGCAAAGTCAGAGTGGTGAAAAGATTGGAATTCAGTCTCTGAGAGGGAAATCTTCATCCTCCTGTTGCTTTTTTACTGCTGAGCTGTCTCAGCAATGAAGGAACCTGAGTCCTTCTGGGGCCCTTTGATTACATCTCCCACTATTAGAGGAATAGTGTTGTATTTTGCTTTTGAATGCATTGACTTTGCAGTAAAAGGCAAGCCAAGCAGAGTGTTTCTTGGAAGGCAGTTAAAATATGAGTTTGGAGCACAAGGCCAAGAAGTGTAGAGATGTAGATCTGAGAGGTAGCAGAGGGCTGACTGTGGACATGGAAGAGTGGTGTCATGTAAACCAATAAAGAACAATGTGTCAGTGTGTCTCATATCCTGAAGAATTTTAGAAAAGAACATTGAATTTCACCAGAAAGGCATCACTAGTGAATTTCAACAGATGTTTCAGTCAAGTACTTGATAGAGGGAAAGAAGGATCGTGAGACCAAACAACAAGGGTTGAAAAAGGAGGGAGTATTGAAGTATATGCATAAAGTGGGGAGTAAGTTATTGGCCTGAGAAGACAAGGTTTCTGGTGCCAGTTTTTATTTAATCAGCAAAGGTCATAGACCTGTCTGTTCTGTGTACTTTTCGCAGGCTGTCTGCTTTTCCACTTGTTTAGCAGGGTACCTGGGTTTGTGAATCAGCCCTGGGTGGCCCTAGCTGACTATCTAGCAGTGAAGGGAGGTAGAAGGAATAGGGTTTTGATGTGTGACCTCCAGACACACTCAAATGAAGCAATGATGGAAATTTCTTTTATAGTTGGGACCAAGTGCTAGAATCTCAACTTGGGATTTATCACCATCAGTGAAGTTGGTAACCCCAGGAGTCCCGCTGTCTCTCTTTACTGTTGTCACTTTCTTTGACAGCTAGATGTTTGGTTTCTGACAGTCCTTCACATCACACCAACATCTTCTAATTTTGAAAATTCTGTGATTTATTTTGCAGTCTTTGGAAATTTCTATTGCTAGTAATTGTATTTCCTGGCATGGGATTGACAATTTTCTGTGAACGCAGTGGCTTTTCATTGCAGTGCTGAATCGTAGTGAAATCTGCCTGAAGACCTTAATGGGGAATAAGGTTAAGCTAAATTTTATTTGCAGGAGAGATACCAATGCAAATAATTAAAGTGATAATTAAATCAGTAATTCCTTCTATACATAGCCAAGTTTGTACATGGTTCGGTTGCAGGAGCAATATCGTGTCTTACCTTTCTGTCCAGAGGCTGAAGTTTTCTTTTCACCTTGATTGTAATGCAGATGCAGATTTCAGAAGTGAGAGTGTGGGAAAATGTGCATCATAGAATGGAGGAAGCTGTAGCTGCTGGTAGATATTGGGGCCTGGAAGCAAAAGGTGACCAAGGTAGGAGAAAGGTACTGAACAGGGAGTTTGATTCGTATCTTTGCTGTCAGGCAGAAAAGCCCAACTCTAGGGGTCCAAGCAAGAAGCTGTCCTATTGAACCACGGGGGAGTCTTGAAAGATTTGAGTTATTTAACATCTGGATACTAACTCAGAAACATACAGATACCAATACCATCACATGTTTGTGATGAAAACGTAGTGGGAATTCACATCCACCTGTAACGTGGGTAGGATGTTGTTATAAATTATTTTGGTACTCCTCAGTTTTAGTTTCTGCATTAATAAAATGACGGAACTGAATTAGAATGAGACGGTCTTCAAGGTTTCCTGCGGCCCTGTCTAGGACTGTACAGTGGAACTTTACGTACTACTTTGGGGAAGACGCGTTTCTTTGGTGGCCTACAAATAAAAACTGTGTGTGGAACAACGCCATTTATTATATGTGATAATTCTGTGTGGTCACATATGATTTATATTAGTAGTTTCAAGATGTGCTATTGTACAGTATCTCATTTGACGATCTCGTTGAGATGATGAAATAGGTCAGGAAGGGATTATGTTCATTTTGCTGATGAAATGAAACCATTATGGTTAATATCTTGAATAGTTATTGAAATCTGATGGTCTCATTAACATTTGGGATGCTAGCCGCCAAGGATAAAATCCTGCCACTGAGGAGAAAAAACCTCAGGACAAAAAGCTGTCAGGACAACTTTCTCACCTTCAGCTATCTAGCAGAGTTACATATGCTCCAAGTTCTGACTCAGATGGCCTGTGAAGCTTTTCTTGATATCCCTTCTACCTTGGCAGAGTTGAAGCGCTTTGATCATTGTCCTCCAGACCCTGGATTTTAGTGCTCCGTTTAATCCACCCTGCTGAGCTCCTGCAGTCCAGATACTTGTCTTATTCATCCCTACACCCCGCAGCCTGCGCAGTACCTGGCAGATAGATAGATATGCTCAGTGAGAAGTTGCAGAATGAAAGAGTCGAGTTGGTGGGCTGGTGTTAAAGGATGCTGCAGAGGAGGGTGTGAAACCTGGGCTCTGGGGTGGGAAGAAGACATCATTGTACACCTTTTTTAGATAGAAATTTTGCCCTGTATGTGCGTTTAAAAATTAACAACAGCCTAACTAATAAAGAGAGCTAGCTAGGGGTCAGATCTATCTATTCATAAAATAAATTTGAATTAAAAAAATGAGAATTAAAGCTCATGAATTCATGGAAATTTTTAAATTCTTGTTTTATTTTTTCTCGGAACTGTCATCATATATGTCAACTCTAAACATCATATATGTTTAACAGCAATCTTGCATTCAGTCTCAACTCTGATTTAGAGTAGTAAAATAGAATTTTAAAATTCTCGCAAGAAATAAACCCTAATCTGGTTAAGCTTTATGTTAAGTGAAGTTTATATTTGTCCAGTGACCTATTCTTGTTGAAGGACACTTGTTCAGAGAAGCCCTTTAGCCCTAATTTTCTCAAACTTGCCGTAAGTAGTAACCCCTTTAAAAGGAAACATGCAGAATGTATTTTTCATGTTACTTAAATTGTATAGCTGTGAAACTAGATAAAAAATTTTTTGTTGTTTTTGGCTCATTTATAAGTATAAACCAAGACTGCAAATTAAATACAAAGACAACTATGAAACTAACAAATTTCAAGTTAATAGTTATTCGGTGAGACAGGTGATGTTTAGGTTTCACAATAGAAAAAAATAGCCTCAGGTCTCATGCCATTTTAAATCTGTTTCTCTGTTTTCACTTGAGTGATACTAAAAGCTGCAAGTATCCATTCTCTGTAAGTAATGTTGTGCAAGGTGCTATTAATGACTTTAAGGCTTTGTTTTTAAGTTCGGGATAATCAGACCTCATGTCTGACCAAAACACTTGCCAGCAAACATTCCTTAAATACCGGTTTTAATGAGATGTCAGCTGTGGTGTTCACTCGGAGATGAGGTTAACATGATGACGTTACTGAAGTCTTTATTAAATGGTTCTCTGTACCAGCTCATGCTGGAAGTGAGAATGGAAAAATGTCATTGGATACTTCCATCCACATTTATTTCTAATGAACTTTTGCAATTGTACTGCAAAGATAGGACCCATGTAATACTTGCAGCATATATATGTGGCATTAGCTGTTAGACTGTTTGTTGGCTTTTGACGATGCCTGTATTGTCATATGCTCTGATGATTCTAGTTTCCTGTACAGTATTTTTCACTGTTGGTTACAGTTACAATGAGACCTTTCCTTGCACAGTGTGCCATGAGAAACGTTTGGCCTGAGGGAGATCTTAATACAACCAAAGAAGCATCAGTGAAAGACAGCCTACTGACAGTACTTGTTTAGATTGTGGTTACTTATGATCCAGAATTTTTATCATTCATTTTAGATTATCTTTTAAATGAAAGCATTAAAAATTTTTTTGTACACAATTTGTAGACTCCCCTTCTTCTCCCAACATACTTGGGACCTCTGGTTTGGGAAATACTGCGTCAGCATGTATTTTTGTGATCACCATCTAAGAGTCCAGGATTAAACGGTGGGAAAACAAATTTTAAAAAACTTGGCCCTTCTTAATGTAATGAGAGACACTTTAACAGCAAACTATAAATAGAGTGATTTGTTCGATATGACAAGTCTTGAAGGTCCACAAAGAAGACTAGGAAACGTATCATAAGGACCCACCCAGTTATCTTAAGGGTGGGGAAGAGTTTAGAGCATATCATGGAAAAGATCTTGTTTGAATAGGGTCTTAAAGGATGAGAGGTGGGTTTAAATGAAGCAGAAAGATAGTATGTGTGAAGACCATGGCCATGAAAGACATGATGGTGGGAAATGTGTGGCCTTAGATGGCATTTGCGAAGGGAGCTGTAAGTTGGAATCCAAAAGTAAAAGTCTTGTTAGGCCAAGCGTGTAGGTCTCATTTCATATATGCTAAGAGAGAAGATGAAGATCTTAGAATTGAGAGAGTATTCATGGCAGTATTTTTTATACATAGCAATTACACACTGTATCGTAGCGTTCGCCTTCTGTAGGCCTTGGAGCTCTTCAAGTGCTGGAACCATAAGTTGGTCTTGGTACACTAAGCTTTTGGTAGAGTAACTGATAAAACTAATGGTTAGACAGTATTGGTTGATTGACTAACCATGAGTACAGAGGATTCAGGAGAGAATGATGACAGTCTCCTATGGTGGTGGTTGTGATCTTTTGTGGTGACAGACTCCTTTGTGATTCTGCTGAAAGCAACAAACCTTGAAAGCCATATATTTGACCTGCAGTTTCATGGCATTCATGTATCCCTGAAACCAGTCCATAGATTTTTTAGTCAGAATCCCTCCTTAGGAAATTATACCCGGGGAACCTATAATCACTGTGAATAACTACTGTCTCTTTTAATAATCTTTAAGTATTAGACTATGGACTATGACTGTGTCTTTTTTAATACTCTTTTTGAGTTCTTCTTGTGTTTGGGAGGAGTTAATTCAAATAGCTGAACTATTTAAGAAGAAGAAAGAACAATTTTTTTTTTTTTTTTTTTTTTATGACGACTAAGGTAAAACATTGCTGGTCTGTAAAGGTAGTAAGTATATTAGTTAAGCCAGCAACCAAGAAGCACTTGCTTGAGGCAATCCTGACATTCCTGAGTTTGGTTTTAGCAAGTGAGTTGAGGTCCCCAAGACCACCCTTAGGCCCAGTGATTTTGCTAGGACTAACAGGACTCAGAAAAGCTGTTGTACTCATGGTTATGGCTTATTACAGTGGGAAAGATACATATTAAAATCCTCAAAAGGAAAAGGCACATGGGGCGAATCCCAGGAGCAACCAGGTGCCAGCTTCCAGGTGTGCTGGCCCAGTGCAGTGGCACAGGTGCACTCACTCCATAGCTCAGCATCACTGTGACAGCACGTGCAGGGTGTTGCAGTTTGGCAAGCTCAGTGGAGCCTTGGTGTCCAGGGTTTTTATTGGGTCTCAGTCACACAGGTTTGCAGTGTTCGTATCAGGGAGAATGTGCCAAGGGCTCAGAGCTTATTGCCTAGGGACTAGCCAAGGGCCAGTCCTAAACAGGCCTTTCTTGGGAATATGCAACATTTGAGCATCACAAGCCTGTTGAGTTCTCCTTTCCTGCACAGTAAGCTGTTCAGAGAGTTAGCTTTCTTCTGGCCTGCCTGTCTAGCTATTCTTTTTCTAGATATGCTGTTTCTGTGGACCTCCTTGGTCTCATCATAGGTAGCCATTCTGTGTACTACATATCTGGACTGTAACGTTTTCCTCTCCAACGAGTAATTGGGAAGTTTGTTTGGACCTAAGGACATAACTGTGTTTTGGCAGTTTCATGAGTTTGTAGTGAAATCTAAGTGCCCATTCTATCATTCATTTAACAAAAGTGTTGTTTTTTTTTTTAATTTTTAATGTTTATTTTTGAGAGAGAGAGAGAGAGAGAGAGAGAGAGACATAGGGCCCACAGGGGAGGGGCAGAGAGAGAGGGAGACACAGAATCTGAAGCAGTGTCCAGGCTCCAAGCTGTCAGCACAGAGCCCAGTGCAGGGCTCGAACTCACAAACTGCGAGATCACGACCTGAGCCAAAGTCGGACGCTTAACCGACTGAGCCACCCACGCGCCCCTAACAAAAGTTTTTTGAATGGTCGTATGTAACAGGCCTGCTAGACATGGATTTACAGAAATGATTAATATGGATCTCTGCCTGCAATGTGCTTATAGTTTCATAGGGGAGAGAAAAAATATAGCAATCCTGTTAATGTGTGCTTTGGGAAGCACTTAACCTCATTGGAGACCATGGTGGAAGGTCTGTGTCTGTTTGTAGGGGAAGGTGTTGGTAATTACGGGAAGACTTCCCTGAAGGAGTCACTTCTCCAGTTAAGCCATAAAGATCAAAAGATACAACTGGGCATGTTGCTAGTGTTTCTCCAGTCTATGATTACCTTAACTGGTGCAGCCAAGGTGCAGTCTCCTTGGCTTACTGAGCAAGCACCCTAATCCTAGCTAGAAGATACATGCCTTTCTCAGGGTTTGCACAAGAGGAAAGAGAAATACAAATCTATTTCCATTACTCCATTACCATAAATCCACCCAAATGACATTTCCAGCTTCTAGTGAAGTAGGTAGTTGTATTTTCACATATTGCTTCCAGGTGGGGGAATATGTGAATACATAGCTTTGGGCTGATAAGAATAACCATTAAAAATTTACATGTACTGTGTTTCAAATGGGAGAGCCTTACCTTGATGAAATTACTTGTAAGAATTTTTCTGTAGTTGTAAACCAAAAAGTTTTAGAAAAAAACCTCGGTCCCGATTTTATCACATTTGACTCCTATGTATGTGTGCTTCTGAACAGAATTTGGAACTTCTGACAGAAATAAGCATTTTATTTTTTGAACAGTGCAAAGAAATTGTATTATAATAGGATCAGGAATGTATTATTTTAGTGAATATGGGATAACTTCACATTGTGAACCTTGAGAATTTTTTCTAATAGAATCTTCTCTTTTCCCAGCATTACAGTGTTTCTGCCACCTTTGTACAAAAGACAATTTTACTTGTGTGACAGATGGGCTCTGCTTTGTCTCTGTCACAGAGACCACAGACAAAGTTATACACAACAGCATGTGTATAGCTGAAATTGACCTAATTCCCCGAGACAGGCCGTTTGTGTGTGCACCGTCTTCAAAAACCGGCTCTGTCACTACAACGTATTGCTGCAATCAGGACCACTGCAATAAAATAGAACTCCCGACTGTTGGTAAGTGGTTGTGTAAGACTTTTCTCTAATACTGCACGAAAAGCTGATTCTGACCCTGGTTTTAGAACTAAAACCTTGCTCCATGGAGAGGCGAGAAGGAACTTGTCCATAGTTGTAGAGTTATAGGAGTAGCCAAGATCCTGCTTGCTGGGTGTGTGTTGTTGGAGAACATGGTTCCAATAATAGACTTTCTCTGAGGTCTGTTATGCCTAAAAGGCCATCCTCTTCAAGGCGGATTCTGACAGGGCTGCTGCAGCAGTACATCCTCAGAGTGTCCCTGCTTTGTCCTCAGAGTAGCCTTCTCTTCCTTGTATGATGCCCCAGCCTTTTAAAGCAGTCGGTAATGGGCAGGAATTGAGCGCAGCACTAAACAGTCCAGATGCCTTCATTTTGTAATTTAACTTTGCTTTATGATCTTTATATACAAATCATTATATATGATTTCGGGGCTTTTGGTCCTTCACCATAGTTTACATTTAACAGTGTCCTGGCCGAGCCAGGAATTTGAAGGCTTCCTAAATTCTTAGAATTAGATTAATGTTCAGGTTCTAGTTTAAGATGTTAGCCTGAGCACATGTATTTAACTCCTTCCATCACTTTCCTCAAATCCTGAATTTCTACAGTGGCAATATAGAATTTTCAATATAAAAGTGGGGGAAACCTGTATTCATGCTAGCAGAATTAATGGAAGAATACCAGCCTCGTGCCTATATTTGTGAGAAACTTCTATGATTTATAGTGCAGATAGCATCAGACTAGTGAAGAATTGACTACCCAGATGAAGAGAAGTACATGAAAGCACCTCTTACAGAATCCCACCTAACCTTACACTGAGGCACTCGGGTGAGGAGGTTACAGGAGGAAATGCCCCGTCCTTCTTTAGGAAGCATCTGCTTTCATTGCTCACGGAGGCAACCACAGTGCTCCCTCTCCACTCTGAGTTGGTCCAGGCATCGTGCTAATTAGAGTAGGAAGCACTGCTGTGGCCCAGCAGAAAAGGGCCAGCCCTACAGGTTACAGAGCGAGGCAGTCCTGCGCTTCATTCAAGTGATAACAGCAAAGTAAAACCAGACCTTTCAGCATGGTGGGGAAGCTCCCCATGGCAAGTTTCTATCAGACTGATTTTTCTGACTTCTGTTTAGGCATCTGCAATTCTAAAATGACAAAGAAAAATTATAATTCCACAATTTCCCATTTCCACTTGGCTTGAAATACCTAAATGAAGACTCATAAAGCCTTGTGAAGAACTCACTTCATTTCTTATGCTCAACATACATAAAAATCCCTCATTCCCAGGTCTCTGATAAGCAAACAGCAAAAAAATAAAAATAAAAAAAAAATTTTACCAAATGAAAAGATTCAGTGGTTCAGAAGTGAACTGAACTGGATGAATCAATCCTATGAAAAAGACTTACCTCATGATAGGGAAGAACTCCCAGACAGTCTAAAGTCCATTTTCAGTTAAAGATCACTTTAATTTAATTTAATTTAATTTAATTTTATTTTATTTTATTTTATTTTATTTTATTTTATTTTATTTTAATTTTGTTTGTTTGTTTATTTATTTATTTATTTATTTATTTATTTATTTATTTATTTATGTTTATTTATTTTTGACAAAGAGAGAGCAGGGGAGGGGCAGAAAGAGATGGAGACATAGAATCCAAAGCAGGCTCCAGGCTCTGAGCTGTCAGCACAGAGCCTGATGCGGGGCTGGAACTCACAAACCGTAAGATCATGACCTGAGCCGAAGTCGGACGCTTAACTGACGGAGCCACCCAGGCGCTCCTAAAGATCACTTTTAGGTGAAAAGCTCAACTGATGAATTATTTTTAAAAATGCAGTATTGAGAGTGAATAGCAGACTGGATACTAATATTTTATAGTTAAGTGTGATACAAGCTTAAGGCAAGATAAGCTTGAGAAATTGTGTTATAATTCAGGGAGAAAAGAGGGTGAGCAAATTAAGAGCTATAGAGGATAAATCTAGGTGATCCAATATACTTACTACAAAAATTCCAGAAAATGACAAATGAGCAGACAGAAGAGATGCAGAATGTTATGCAAAATTAATGAAAAAATACGTAATGAAATACATATAATAAAATGTCAGTTTCAAGAATGAAGAAAAAAATTGCTTATGCATTCGGCACAAGTGAACACTGATTACCTCTAAAAAGAAGAAAAAGTTCAGATTTTCTGCTTTTTTAAATATCAGAAGTTAATGGAACATCATATATTAATTGTTACCTAAAATTCCTTAGGTCTGCCAAGATTTTTTATGTATAAAAACAACAGCCATTTTTAGATAATAAGTATTCAGTGTATGAGAACCCATGTACTCTTCTTAAAAGAAATTATAAGAATTAGGATTCTATCATAAGAAATCAATCCAAGTAAAGATCTCCAGAATGGGAAAGTTGTGATATAAAAGAAATGGTTCTGAGCAGTGAACCAGCAAGGCTCAGGATTAATGCCAGTGTAATTAATGTGTTTCTGAAATAATGCAAAATGTTAGTTATTAAGAGATTATAAGAATATAAATGATCTTGAAATAAAAGTCCAAGTGGTAAATGTCTGACTCTTGATTTTGGCTCAAGTCATGATCTCTTGGTTAGTGAGATCAAGCCCCATGTTGGGCTCTGAGCAGACAGTGCCCAGCCTGCTTGGGATTCTCTCTCTCTCTCTCTCTCTCTCTCTCTTTCTCTCTTTTTCTCTTTTTCTCTTTGCCCCTCTCCCACTTATGAGAGCATGGACACACTCCAATAAACTTTAAAAAATAAAAATTGGGGCGCCTGGGTGGTGCAGTCGGTTAAGCGTCCGACTTCAGCCAGGTCACGATCTCGCGGTCCGTGAGTTCGAGCCCCGCGTCAGGCTCTGGGCTGACGGCTCGGAGCCTGGAGCCTGTTTCCGATTCTGTGTCTCCTTCTCTCTCTGCCCCTCCCCCGTTCATGCTCTGTCTCTCTCTGTCCCAAAAAAAAAAAAAAAAAAAAGTTGAAAAAATAAATAAATAAATAAAAATTAAAAAAAGTCCAAGTGGTTAACATAGACTAGGAAGTATATACATGCAAACTCTATTAACAAAGCAAAAGATATATTTTACATTTAAAAAAATGGATGGAAGGGTGTCTGGCTGGCTCAGTTGGAAGAGCATATGACTCTTGGTCTCAGGGTCCTGAGTTCGAGCCCCATGTGGGGTGTAGAGATTAAGTAAATAAAAACTTACAAAAATGGATAGAGATAGATATATATACACAGACATATACTAAAATGTGAATTGTTTGGGGCTAGTAAGGCTAAAGAAAATTTTTTTTCATTTTACTTTTGCTCATCTATATTTATACTTTTTTTTTTTTTGCCTGCCATTTGTATATATTATTGGCCTTGGAATAAGAAGACAAGCCAAACTTCTTTAAAAAAAAAAAAGACTTAACACTTATGATGAGCACCGAGTAAAATTGTATGATTAAAATTAAAATTGTTTCATCACTGTACTATGTACCTGAAATTAATATAACACTGTATGTTAACTATACTGGAATTAAAATTTAAAAACTTGATTCAAAAAAAGGACTTTTAAGACATTAATGGGAGTTTTTCCAGATTATTTTTTTTAATTTGTTTATTTACTTATTTTTGAGAGAGAGAGGAGGAGGAGGAGGAGGAGGGGCAGAGAGAAAGGGAGGAAGAAAATCCCAAGCAGGCCGTCAGCACAGAGTGTGGTGTGGAGCTCAATCCCACGAACTATGAGATCGTGACCTGAGCCGAAATCAAGAGTCAGATGCTTAAGTGACTGAGCCACCCAGGTGCCCCAGATCATTGGTTCTTTTATTAGTGACCTGAGAGTGATAGTGTGGATGTCCTGGAATGTTGGTGGTCACTGGCTTTATTTAGACGAGGCTGAAGAGCAGAGGAAGAGTAAGTGGATGTTGTCTGACCTGACGATCATGAAAGGGGGGCCAATGGGAGAAGACTAAATGATTTATTTGTTCTGGGTTTGAGCCCTATGAGCTGCTGGAATGAGGCTCTCTGACTAATGGGAGTAGTGGCCAAGTGCATGAAATGGGGAGGATTAGGAAATTGTGGATGCCACCTTCAGTGTTTTTGCTATTGTTGATGTTTATTTCATTTGAGGCCCTTTTTCAGGAAAGCCATCATCTGGCCTTGGTCCCGTCGAATTGGCAGCTGTCATTGCTGGACCAGTCTGCTTCGTCTGCATCTCACTCATGTTAATGGTTTATATCTGCCATAATCGTACTGTCATTCACCATCGAGTGCCAAACGAAGAGGATCCTTCCTTAGATCGTCCTTTTATTTCAGAGGGCACTACGTTGAAAGATTTAATTTATGATATGACAACATCGGGTTCTGGATCAGGTAACGTACTTGTTTTTCCTTTTTCCTAAGAAGTCTTTTAAAGATTAACTGTATTATTTATTAGTTGGCTAAGCCAATTGGCGTATTGTGTTTAAAACTTAAGATAGTGTAAATACTAATTCCAGCTTTAAGGCCAGTTAAGGTCTGTGGCTAACTCATCGTAGATGAATTAGAATGTACTTTTAATGTTGAAGTAAGTTTGTAAGTCATCTTCATGTTTGTATAAATTTCAAAGCTTTCTCACCTTCTTATGACTCCCATGAGATAGAAAGAATAAGGACAATTATTTCTTGGGAGTGAGGCTGAAGTTCATAGATGTTCAAATGATCTGTAGCTACCTACTCTATTCAGGATTGTTTACCAGCTTTATTTTGATGTTTGAAAGCAAACATGGCGGAAAATGTTTTTGGAATTTTTAAGGTTATTTGCTTTTTTAACATATGCAATTGCTGTCCTTAGCTCAGACCAAGTTTTTTTTGTTAAATGAATGGTTTTCTCACTTTAGAAAAATGTCTAACCACCTTGTTATTTAATATAGCTTTATGGATCCATGACCTCTGTGATGTTTGCTTTTCTCAGTTCCATTTGCTGATTCTTGTGGTTTCAGAAGTAGACTGGCTAATTGCCAGAATCATCTCTTGAAGTGGATTTTGGTATGGCAGTACTTCATGTTTAAACTGAAAGGGATTTATTTTTTCAGTTGCATGAGCTTGAAAAGACACTGAGAGAGGAAGACCCCTGTCCTCTATAATAGTATAATTTGACACTGGGCTAGGAATCAAGAGATCAAGATTCTGGTGCAAGTTTTGTCGTTGGTTGGCTCTCTGACCTTGGTTAAACCGTATTTCTTCTTTTGGGCTTCTATGTCCTTATCACAAATTTGGAGCAGATACTGAGAAACACTGTCTTTTGAAAAGTATAAATCAACTTCAGATAAAGCCTGGATTCATGGATAAAATGAAGATTTGAAAATATATATGATGAAAATTCCACTAATTTTATAATCAAGTAACTAAAGGAACATTAAAGCAGAAGTTGTGACTGGAGTAGGAATAGGACTGAAGCATGAAATCTCATCTGATACCAATGAAATTTCACACTGTGACAAATGTCTGTTTATTTTAAGGAAATGAATATAGATTTATACGCGTATCTGTTTATTCATTTAAGCGCGAGGAAACCGGCTTCTTGGCCTGAAGTCTTCTGTGGACTTTGGCCATATACATTCAGTAAGTGACTTGTGTCCATGACACTAGTACACACACAGGCTTGTGCTGCGACTCAGGTCTCTCAAGGCAGCCTATAGGGACCTCTGAGATCGTTGTGAGCAGGGAGGCAGTGAGAGGTTGGACTGAGATAGAGCAGCCTTGCTGCTGAAGTGTGATAGTCTTTGGGCCGGAGTGCTAAGAGGAATGGAGAGAGCTTGTTTTAAGGCTTCTCTGGGGTTTTCCACTGATTCTGAGTATAGTCCAGAGGGTTCCCAAGGAACATCTGGCTCATTCTAGAAGTCACCCTAGACCAAAAAACTATGATAAGCAAAGACCAAAGTCACAGAAAATCAGAGTGGCTACAAATCATTTGGAATTCCTTATTGCCATACTTCCTGCATAGCGGTAATGTATCAGGCCTCAAGGGGAATAAGCCCACCTAAAGCATTAGAAGAAGTTGCTGTCTGCATGGCAGCTGATTTCTGAATAAGAATACATTTATTAACCTTTTAAGATACAGACATGAAGTAAAGAATGAAATTCTTCTTTTTCCATTTTATCTGTATTTCTAGATACATCGGGAACTAAAACTCTGCTGTCTGAAACTTTCTTTCTCTCCTTTTATGCTCCACCCTGCAAAAACTGGTCTACACTGTTTGCTAGCCCTGTGGCTTTGGGCAGTTAGCTGATGTCTCATGCCCAAGTTATTTTATCTTTAAAATGAAAGTAATGAACCCTGCCCTCTGCACGTCATTGGATTGTTGTGAGGTTCAAATGAGACAAGATGTTCTGATAAATTGTAGTTAGGTCCAAATGACAGGTGTTACTCTTATTGGAAAGGTATTTGGAAGAAGAATCTGACATGCAGTATAATTTGCTGCATTACAAAAAAAAAAAAAAAAACATAGTTGAAGGCCTCCTTTCCCTGTCATAGTTCATTATGTGCTGAATAGCCTCCAAATTTATTGAGACAGAAGCTATCTTATGTAGAATGATAGCAGAAAATGCCACTCGTTTACCTTCTATTCATTATTAAAGCCTTAGTCTCATGCATGGGACTCGTGACTGTGAGTAAAATGTCTTTACATAAAAGCCTTTTTAGCCCTTTCACTCACTGAGAAAAGAAGAAACTAATCATTTCATGTTATGAATTCATATGTTCATTATTCAGTACCATGACCATAATGGAGGAAAGGCCTGATCTCTGTTTCTCAAAAACTGTGTCTTTAACTTGGAAACCGTGGGCAGCTCTACCCCTGAAGCTAGCCTGATCCCTGTTGCGTTCATTTGAATCACAGGCTGTATGTGGGCCCTTATTTAAGCTGTCATTAGATTGTAAACTATGTGTGAGCATGTGCGTGTGCCAGTTTGGGGAAGAGAGTAAGTCTCTTAGGCCACTGTTCATTATGTCTTGTTCATGCTTATGGTCTCTTAGAATGTACGTGGTTGTTCCGGTCTCGTTTTTCTCCTTTGCTGCATGTGAAGCTGCTTGGACCCTGTCTGCATATGGATGTTTCTCACAAGCATTTCTAAGGATACAGAAGAGGAAAGCAGATAACACAGAGATTTGAGTTAGGCCTGTTTCTTTTTCTCTTTAGAAGAAAATTATTACTTTTTAAAAATGCTCACTTATTCATACAGGTTGTGGTAACTAAATATAGATAATATGACAGATCTAGATTTGGTTTTGAATTTTAGTTTGGGATCTAGAATGCAGTGATGATGGGGAGACAAAAACTTCCCCCTTTCTTGACTGTATCATTTACATGAGGCCTGAATGTGTTAGACGTTTTCATCCTTCCCATTTGCAGTTCCCCTTTCTCTTGTACTCCTTGCCTTTTTTTTTTTTTAAAGTTTGTCTGTTTTGAGAGAGAGAGAGAGAGAGAGAGAGAGAGTAGGTGAGGGGCAGAGAGAGAGGAAAAGAGAGCATTGCAAGCAGGCTCCAAGCTCAGTGCAGAGCCTGATGTGGGACTCAGTCCCACAACTGTGAGATCATGACCTGAGCCGAAATCACAAGCCTGCCATTTAACCAACTGAGCCACCCAGGTGCCTATCCTTGCCTTTCTAACTCCCAGAGTCGCTTCCTGAAGTTAACTCTTAAGTATACTTTATATCTTTAGACGTGTGACCCCATTCAAAGGCTTTAAGAAAATCTAAATAACATAACTAAGAATTGATTATTCATAATATTAAAGAGCTCCTTGATTTAAATAAGAAATTTTCACAGATCTATTTTTAGCTAGCAGCCTCCTTATCAACAAAAACAATTGCTTATAATTAGACTGCTAACTACTTTGCAATAGGTGGGGAGGATAAAGAGCAAGGAGAGAAAAGGACCCATTTGAGAAACTTCTAGATGAAAAGAGGAAAAACTTTCTGGTCACTTTAAAGCAAAAACTTAATGTTCTGATTAATAAGCATTTTATACTAGGAAACCAAGAGAGCACATATTTTCATTTACTATCATTGGATTAATTTGGTCTACCAAGCAATTCTAAATATAGATTATAAATTACATAAATTTACGTGTATAGGTCATATAAATAAAATACAAGTGTAGAACATAGTTTAAACTGGTATTTTTACTGTTAGGGTCAGTATAATTTAAGATGACATTTCCTTAGTCCATAGGGGATGTGATATTAAGTGAATTGGAATAGTTCCAAATACAGTGTTACTTAAATGTTGTAGTGATAAATCCTTTTCTGTAAATGAGTGAGTGTGGCAATATTTTAAAAATACATATTTTAGAGTAGGGCATGTTCAGATGGTGAAATAATGCCAATGTCCCATCACCAAGTTATAAGTTACTTGGCATCGTTCTTTAAGATACTAATGTTGCCTAGGCAGCCAGTTCCTAGCAAGTAAGTTGCTTGTCTTGAAATGGTTCCTGTGATAATTTTTACTGATTTATTAAAACCAGTATGGATTGGGGCGCCTGGGTGGCTCAGTCGGTTAAGCGTCCAACTTCGGCTCAGGTCATGATCTCGCGTCCGTGAGTTCAAGCCCCGCGTCGGGCTCTGTGCTGACTGCTCAGAGCCTGGAGCCTGTTTCAGATTCTGTGTCTCCCTCTCTCTCTGACGCTCCCCTGTTCATGCTCTGTCTGTCTCTCTGTCTCAAAAATAAATAAACGTTACAAAAAAATTTAAAAAAAAACCCAGTATGGATTGTACATACTGATTTTATGTTTCTTGTGTTCACATACTTTTCTTCTCCCGTCAATAAAACCATTACTACATTCATCCTTCTAAGATAAGATCTTTAAATTACTTCTCCTCATTCCCCTCATGGGCCCTTTTCAGAAATTTTTAATAGTTCCTGTTTTATCCACAGCTCTCATTGGTCATCTTGGGCTCAACATACAGTACTCGTCATACTCTGTGGACAGCTTCCCTTCTCTTCCATTGCTTTACCATGTCCATCCCCGTCTGTGTGTCCAAGCTGGTTCTGTAAACATCCATTCATTTTCCTCTTCTACCTCTGCTTGAATATTCCTCCTACCTAAATTCTTAGCTCCTCTTATCCTTTGGTCCTATCCCTTCTGTAAAGGACAGTCAAAATTCAATTTAGTGTACAAAGTCTACCTGGACCCTCTAGGCAGGAGTTTCTAGATTCTTATATTATATTTATTATTTTCATTTTAAATATGAATTGTTGTTTTTGTAAATAAAGTCTGTGTCTCCCAGTGAGACTGTAAGCTCCTTAAAGATAGAGCTGTAAGAGTTATTCTGTTCCTGAGTCACTCTTTAATGCCTATGCTTATCTTTAGGTTTACCATTGCTCGTTCAGAGAACAATTGCAAGAACTATTGTGTTACAAGAAAGTATTGGCAAAGGTCGATTTGGAGAAGTTTGGCGGGGAAAATGGCGAGGAGAAGAAGTTGCTGTCAAAATATTCTCCTCTAGAGAAGAACGCTCATGGTTCCGTGAGGCCGAGATTTATCAGACCGTAATGTTACGCCATGAAAACATCTTGGGATTTATAGCGGCAGACAATAAAGGTCAGTAACAGTTCCTTCTCCTTTGAGTAGAATGAAATCTACTTGAGCCTTTCCACAAATATGGCTACTAAACATTGTCAGATTTGGTGAGAAATCAATGTTTGCCATACAGATTAGACCCATTAAGTCAAATAGAATATATTAGAAGCCTTTAGAAACTGGAACTTCTTAAAGATTTTCTTGACTCTTGACTACATGTTTCTAAATCTCTAATTGTTTTTATAAATATAAAGAGCAATGTATATTTTTAAAAAGCGATGTTCTTTTTTTCTAGGCAGTTAGTTATTGAGTATAGTCATAACATAGAAAAAATTTTATAAACTCTGGTTGCTCAAAATTGAGATGAGATAGGATAGAGCCCAGAGATCTGTTTCCTTTAAATTTCCTCATGACTGTTAGGGCATTCTGATCTATACTAATGACCGTATTTATAGGAAGAGTGAAAATAACTGCTCAGTGTATTTTGTGTTTTAAATTGCCAGGGGCTAAGTAGCCTTTCAAATAAATAAAATAAACTTTTAAATAAACTCAGTTAAATAGAGAAATAGTTTGTCCAAGACCACCTTGCCTATTGGTGATCATTCGGACGCTTTCTTGCCTGTGGCACAGACCCGATGCCGCAGGAAGCAAAGAAGCCACGTCAGTGGAGAGTCAGAATGAGTGTGACTGCAAGCAGTGGCTTCAGAATGTCCTTCGCCTACTGTCTTGACTTCAGTTACTACTGTCGTGTCCACTGTTCCTGCTTCCGTAGATTCATCAGAGACTTGTGTTAGAGCTCCTGTCATCCCAACCCAGAATCAGATGTACTTCCCAGCTTTCCTACTTTTAAAAAAGTTATCATTTTCTTGTTTAGATTGACCAGAACCATAGTCCTCTTTTTCATCCTCTCCCTTCCAGTTTTCCTCAACAGTATTTCTTCAGAATATTAAGTGTTGATGATTTTTCCTTTTGCTTCTCTGAATTTTCAAACTTATTTGCAGTAAGCATTTATTACTTGGGTTGTTTTGATTTGTTTTTAGTTTTCAGTTTTAGAAATTTTCTGGTATATAGAAAAGTGAAGTGAGTAGAGTATAATGAATGCCTGTCACTTAGCTTCAACAGTGATTGTTAGCTCATTGCCTCACATTTGATCTCTGATTCCACCTCCTGCCTCTGTCTGAATTATTTGAGGCCAAAGACATGATAATGGATATTTTCTCTATAAAAATTTTTAATTTTCATCTTTAGATTAAGGAATCTTTAATGAAACATGACCACACGACCATTGTCACTTTTTAAAATGTCATCAGGTATCTAGTCACTTTGAAATTTCTGCATCTGTCTTTTTTTTTTTTTTTAAATAATTGGTCATTCACTTTACGAATAACTTGAGTTCACACATTGCACTTGTCACTTTGTGTCACTTTAGTCCACACAATGCGTTTGGTTGATAATTATCTTAGATTTAAAATTGCTTAAAACTTAAACTTAAAATTGCTATGTTCCCTCTTAATCTTTTTTTTTCTTCTTGAAGTTTATTTGTTGAAGAAACTGGACTGTTTGTCCTGTCTGGCTCATTCTGGACTCTGTTGATTGAGTTTCCATAGTATCTCAGAACTTGCTCCTTGTAGTTAGAATTAGAGACTGAATCTAATTACATTTTATTGGTTTCTTGGTGATATTGTATACCTTCCTGTATATTGTATACTTCCTATGTATCACATCAGGAGGCATATAATGTTTGATTATGTCTTTTTTGTGACTTAGGGGTAGTGATGGGTGTGATGGATGTAGGCAGTGATTTATCAGTGGTTACTACCAGTTCCATATTACTTACCTTAAAAACAGATAAAAGCAGTGATCATTGTTTGACCAAGTCCTTCATTTTCATTTTCTTCTGCCTTTTACGTCATTTAGCTTCCTCTCCAACCCTTAAAAGGACCTTAAAAATAATGTTCCGTGACTAGATTTTCTGTCATTTCTTATTTCTTAGTAGTTGTCTTTGTTTTCTAAAACCCTTCTTACTGATTCCTATGAGAGCTCTATGTCTACGAACAATAATTGCTCCTTTGAAGAACTTACCCACATGCATAGTTTCTAACTTGGCTGTGGTGGTTGCTTTCAAATCTGTATTTTGGGGCTCTAAATGCACCCAGGCCCAACCTGTTTTAGGCGTATTTCAAGTTGCAAACACACTGGCACACGCTGCCCTTGCTCTGTGCCCTGGCCTTTCTCTTCCTGGTTGCTCAGGCCGTAGCCAAGCTTGTGCTGTCCTCTGGTGGTCAACATGGGAACTGGCTGCCCCTGCTGCATCTTTCCTGCCCTCTCCTCTTTTCTTTGTCAGGGGTTAATGGACTTTGCCCAGAACCTAGTCCATCCACACCAATTCCCTTCTCCTTTATCCTTATCCCCCTGAATTAGTTAATTCCACCTGAGACAGTCCTTTATATTGCTCAGCCTCTTCCTTCTCCCTCTTCTGCCTTTCTTGCTAATTACCTCAGAAAACCTCCCTTTCTTCCATCTGCCTGTGTTCCTATTTGTCAGCCTTTCAGAATTCAGTCTTGATTAGTAAGTATGCAGGTCAAGGTAGTGATGCATCCGTGTCAAGAGAAAGAAAAACGTGTAAGTTTGAATAGAATTCGTTTGTACAGTTTATGAAGAACAGTTTATAAAGAACTAGTGTCATGAATATCTAAATTCTTTTGGAAAGTACCCAGAAATCCCCTCTAGAATCTTCTGAAAATACCTTTCTTATTCTCTTCTAATCAGAGTTGCTTTCCTTCAAGTAAAAACCTTCAAAATATAGATGCTGTTTTATGTCAGTTGTGTGGGTTTTTTTTTTTTTTTTTTTTTTTTTTACAACCAGTAGGGTAGGAAACATCACATTTACAAAAATTCTTTTAGTTTCTCATTTTTTAGGGGGAGAGAGCGAGCATAAGTGGGGGAGGGGGGCAGAGGGAGACAGAGAATCTTAGGCAGGCTCCATGCTCAGCATGGAGCCTGACGCCGGGTATGATCCCATGACCCCAGGATCATGACCTGAGTTGAAATCAAGAGTCGGACCCTCTACTGATTGAGCCACCCAGGTGTCTCAGGAAACAGGAAACAGCCTATTTTAAGTTCCTGTGTGCCATGCGTTACACTAACTGCTTAACTAATTATCTTATATTTTAAATTTTAACACTTTTGCAAAAGTAAGGTATTCTTGCTGTGTAAAAGAAGAAACAGAGGCTCATTGGTTACAAAACTTATCTGAGGTCACATAATCCATAACAACAAGGCCCTGGCTTTCACTCCAGGTCAGAATGACTCCAAGCCTGCATGTTTTACTGAATTGTGCTACCTCCTAGTATTGTCGTAATGCGTGATTTCACGAAATATGTGATTTTCTTGCTACTTTTAGGTTAAATAGGCTTTTGTGGACCAGCCTAGCCCGGAAGCCTAGCCAGAATCTTTACCATGATTCCCATGGGAAAACACATTTCAAATCCATGTATCAGTTTACAAGCAACCTTTTTGAAATACATATTACTAGTTGTCAAGGTTCAGAATCACCTTATGTAAAACTGGGTTCAGCCCTAGCTTTTTTCCTCTGGACGTTTTAGTTCCTGTCTCTGCTTTCCCATGTGTCAGTGGGAAGTACCACAATTTTTATATTTTTTTGTAAGCTGTAAACCTTGGGTTCATAATCCTCTTATCTGGCTTCTTTGTGAACTGAAGGTACAGTCTGTGATAAAGCTTGCATTTCTTCATTTAAGCTCACAGTCAGTTTTGTCCTGTACTATTCCATTCCTACTGTGGCCACACTAGGCTCCAGATACTTCCCATCTTCCTTCCTCTCATTTCCCTGCTCCTTCCAAAAACAACCATCGAGCACCTAACCTGAACCAGACATTTTTCTAGCCACTAAGGAGTCCCCGCTCTGTTACTGTCTGTGTAGGTTCAAGGTCACCATTTTGGAACTATGACTCCTTATCTCTTAAGTGGGATTAGTTATCCTTGCCTTATCTCAAGACTAGGGGGCTTACTCAGAGTATCTGAAAGATATGTATGTAAAAGTATAAGACAGACAAAACATGAAGGAAATAATATGCACACTTAGGGTACCATCATCATATGTTACAGTTGTGGATTTCAAGAGTAAAAAGTGGTAACTTTTGAATTGATAAATCTTAAATGTTCTACAACCCATCTGAAGCATTGTTATTCTACTCTATAGACAACGGTACATGGACTCAGCTCTGGTTGGTGTCAGATTATCATGAGCATGGATCCCTTTTTGATTATTTGAACAGATACACAGTGACCGTGGAAGGAATGATAAAACTCGCTTTGTCCACAGCAAGTGGACTTGCCCATCTTCACATGG
The DNA here is from genome assembly GCF_028018385.1 of Neofelis nebulosa. Taxonomy (NCBI): domain Eukaryota; kingdom Metazoa; phylum Chordata; class Mammalia; order Carnivora; family Felidae; genus Neofelis; species Neofelis nebulosa. Next base: position 33,388,689 of record NC_080793.1, on the reverse strand, counting down.
AGATTGTTGGTACCCAAGGTAACGCCAAGTAATTCTGTTATTTAAGCTTTAAATTCCCCTGAATCTAATGTCTGTTAGAAAATTTTTGTGACAGGTCAGCCTAAGTGGAGATGTTTAAAATGAGGTTTTAAATGAAATTATTTTATCTTTCTGTTGAAAATCTCAGGTGGAATTAGCAATATAGGAATTTGTTTAGAGATTCTCTAGTCATTGTGGCACCACTGACGTGCTCGTGAGTTCTTAAAAGTGGCATGTAGTCTTGTGATTTTGAGGATCTTCATTTTAGAATTAAAGTCTAAAAGAATGTATTTTTATGTGTAGTATCAAATGTAATGTGAAAGATGCTTTATAAAAATTAACATGCTATCTAATATTATCTGGCCATCTAATAATCATATATAACCCTGAGATAAGGAGACTGCATGAGACAGTTTATAGTTGAAAAATTTTAGTTACGAAATTGTTGTGGTATGATTTTTATGCCATGTAGGATATCAGATGCCAGTATCTCTCTCTCCTGTAGAGATTCTACACTTGCCATCACTCCGCACTTTACTGCACACATGCTATTTCACATCTTAGCCTCATCTTTGTAATTATTATTGTTGTTGATTGTACCAGCTCCACTGAGTTATAATTCACGTATCATACAATTCACCCATTTTAAGTGTATGGCTCAGTTTTTAGTGTATTCACAGAGTTGTGAATCACTGCAGTCAATTTTAGAACATTTTTCATCACTCCGGAAAGAAATACTGTGCCCATAGCAGTCGCTCCCCAGTTCCTCCCAAACTCCTTAGTGGCTGGCTTCTTTCTCTTAACGTATTTTCAAGGTTCATCCATGTTGTAGCACATATCAGTGCTTCATTCCTTTTTATGGCCAAATAGTATTCTGTTGTTTGGACGTACCACATCTACCCATCAGTTGATGGACACTTGGGTTGTTTCCACTTTTGGCTGTTGTGAGTAATGCTGCCATGAACATTGGTGTACGCTTTTTTTATTTTATTTTTTTTTGTGTGGGCATATATTTTCAGTTCTCTTACACAGTGGAATTATTGGATTATATAGTAATTGATGGTGTTGGGGCACTGCCAGACTGTGACGATTTTTTCCGAAGTGGCTGTACCTTTTTACATTCCTGCCAGCAATGGAGGAGGGTTCTAGGGTTTCCACACTGTAATTATGATTTTTTAATAGCATGTCTTCCCGTGGTTAGTATTAAAGGTTGTGAATCTAAAACTGAGTACATTACAGTTGGGAGGTAGATGAAGTGATGTAGATATTTGGTTCTTAGACTGAAATATCAGTCTGTGACTAGTGTTCTGTAAATAATTCATGAGATGTCAACAAACTAACGTCTTTAACCCCTAGGCTTCGAGTTGTTAGACTTACAGTTTTTGAGCACCATCTTTTAGAGAATCTTATTTTTTCTATGTTTTTTGAAGAAATGTGATTTCAGCAACTTTTGGTATAATGACTTGCTTGGGGTTGTTGAGTAACTGTCCAGGTATTGTGGATGATGCGGGCTGAGATGCTTTGACACTGCGCTGGGACAGGAGTAGAGGCTTTGAACCTAAAGGTGAGAATTGTGACTGGTATCACCTTTTAAATAATCACGTTTAATTTTTGTTTCTTTAGGGAAACCAGCCATTGCTCATAGAGATTTGAAGTCCAAGAATATCTTAGTAAAGAAGAATGGAACTTGCTGCATTGCAGACTTAGGACTGGCAGTAAGACACGATTCAGCCACAGATACGATTGATATTGCTCCAAACCACAGAGTGGGAACAAAAAGGTATACTTGTGAATAGTATGTAATACCTTCTGAAATCAACTTCTTTTTCATTGCCTTCTCATTTGTATATACGTATCTTCTGAAACTCAAACCTGTACTTTATTAGATTGCCCACAGGTAGAAGATCTCATGGTCTTGCCTGCTCTGAAGCCAAGGTTACCTGACTTTAAAAGATGCCTGCTGATGAAAGGTGGCCCTTCCAGAATATTATCATTAGTTATATTAATTATAATAACAATATTAGCTGACGATAATAGGCTGCCCAGTATGTGCCAATCATTTTAATGGGTCTTGTATATATATCATCTCAGTTAATGCTCTCCTTATATGCTGTACTGTAGCTAGCCCAACCATTTCCTTATTTTATTATTTTTAAAAAATGTTTATTTATTTTGAGAGAAAGAGAGAGCAGGGGAGGGGCAGAGAGAGAGGGAGAGATAGAATCCCAAGCAGTCTCTGTGCTGTTTGCACAGAGCCCAGCATGGGGTCCAATCCCACAGACTTCAAGATTGTGACCTAAGCCAGAATCGGGAGTCAGATACTTAACAGCTGAGCCACTCAGGTGCCCCCATTTTCTTATTTTTAGTTCCTGAGAATACACCTTTCTTTCTTCCTCAGAATTTTTGCATGTGCTGTTTCCCTGATTTGTCCTCACCCTTCCTTTCTCATAGGAAGCCTTTCCTCGACAGTGAAGTGCCCTTACCAAGGGCTCTCAGCAGGCTGAACCTGGATGGTTAAGGCACTTAGCACATTGTAATTCTCCATTTATCTGTCTGTATATTCCACTGGATGGCAAGCTGCTTGAGAGCAGCCTTGGATTCCCAGTATCCGTTACAGTGCTTAATACAGAGCAGGTCTTCAGTAAACATTTGTTGAATCCATGAATTTCAAAAGAACATAACTAGGTAGGTGTCCTTATCCTCATTTCATAGATGAGGAAACAGCCCCATGGAAGTTAAATAATGAGGCCTGCCTCATAAGGATGGTAACCTGAAGAGCTGAGATATGAACCTCGGCCTTTCTGACCCAAAAGGCCTTACTCTATATCACAGCATGTTGCCACAACATATGTTCACACTACTGCCTCGGCTTTGGATAGAGCCAAGCTTCATTCTGTCTCAGTTGTATCTGTGATTTCTGGATTCAACAGGGACTCTCAGAACTTTTGACTTAGGGTCCAGGACAGTGGTTGCTGCAGATCAGGTCTTCGTGGATCCTGATCTCTAACTTTAGTAGGCTTTTTAAAACTTGAAAACCCTACAATGTGGCATCAATAGGAGGACTGGCGGGAGCCTGGGTGGCCCAGTTGGTTAAGTGTCTGACTTGATTTCGGCTCAGTTCATGAGTTTGAGCCCCACATCGGGCTCTGCACTGACAGTGTGGAGCCTGCCTGGGATTCTGTCTCCCTTTCTCTCTGCCCCTCCCCCACTTGCTCTCTAAAAAATAGGAGGACTGGCATTCATTTTTTCCTATTATTTTGTTCCCTGGATTATGTCTTTGTCCTTCCTTTCATCCTCTTCTAGTGAGAAGATTTCTAGATTAAAATGTATGGTCCCTGCATGGTACTTGACAAAGTAGGTGGTATATGTTAGGACATTTATCATAGTCATGGTTATTATGTGTGTGTCTTTCATTGGAAACTAAGATCATTAAGGCAGATAGCATGAAATTGCTGTTTCAACTTTTCATGGGATTTAGTTAACATCAGTAATTTTCAAATCAGTATGGATATTTAATATTTTTGAGGGTAATATGATCTTAGTTATGTAATTTTGTATGTATATGTCCATATATATAGAGAGAGATCTGCAAGGATGTTGATCAAAGTGTTAACACTGGGTGGTAGTAATGGAATGATTTTTTACTTTGTACTTTATGAACTTTGGGAAAATTTCTATAAGAAGTGTGAATCATTTTAAAAAGTAGCAGAACCATGCTAAAAGGGAAGAAAAATCTCAGAGGTAATACTGGTAATACTGATTTATTTTATTTTATTTTTTTAATTCTCAGGAGAAAAAAAATCTATGAAAGAGTTCAAAAGTATTGTGGCCACCATTACATAAAGTAAAATGCTGACTTCTTTTTTAGGTACATGGCCCCCGAAGTTCTAGATGATTCCATAAACATGAAACACTTTGAATCCTTCAAACGTGCTGACATCTATGCAATGGGCTTAGTATTCTGGGAAATAGCTCGACGATGTTCCATTGGTGGTAAATTTCTCCCCCTCCCCCATTAGTTTGTCATGAACAGAGAAGCTGTTCAGGGATAGCCTTGTTTTTTTTTTTTAATTAAAAAAATTTTTGTTTAATGTTTATTAATTTTTGAGAGAAAGAGTGTGAGAGGGGGAGGGACAGAGAGAGAGAGAGAGAGAGAGAGAGACAGAATCCAAAGCAGGCTCCAGGCTCTGAGCTATCAGCACAGAGCCTGACACAGGGCTTGAACCCATGAACTGTGAGATCACGACCTGCGCTGAGGTCAGACACGTAACCGACTGAGCCATCCAGGTGCCCCTAGCCTTTTTTTATTGAGTGTAATTACACATATCAGCAGTGATCACTGAGAGTGCCAAAGAAAATAAAGGAGATAAAATCTGTGGTGAGAGAAAATGACATGACACACTTATTCTACTGTATTCTTTTTCTATTTTCCATTTAAATCTTGGGGAGCATCAGAAACCAAGCCCTTGTTATCTTGACATATAGTTATTTAGAGTGGATGACTACTTGAGAGGCCACCCAGGAAGCTGTTTCTAAATTATAACTGGGTCAAACTCATTTCCCCCCCTGAGATTGTGGGTATTTTGTCCAACTTCATAGCTGGAAGTTACAAATACAGAATACAGTTATATCACCCTTACACTATGTTTTAAACTAAGTTTTAACTTAGGTTTAGTTTTAGATTGAGAAACTCCCATATTTACTTGAGGAATAGTTTCTTATCCTTGGGGGCCCAGGCTTGGTTGAGACTAGGGTCTCAAGTTTATGTAACAGTAAGAGGGGGAGCATGTCTCTTACAGTGAAGAGGACAGATCCAAGTAGAGGTAAAGGACTTGCACCTCCGATTTGCTTGTAGGATTTACATCTCCGAGGTAGAGTGTAGATCCCTGTGCCAAGTGAGAGGGTAAGCGCTCACAGAATAAAAACTCTCATTTTTTGTACCATAGGGTTCTATAGGAAACTGTCAATCTGGTCAACATAGCTCATGGTTAACCATCGTCAAAATAGCCTTTGATGGGGCGCCTGGGTGGCTCAGTCAGTTAAGCGTCTGACTTCGGCTCAGGTCGTGATCTCGTGGTCCGTGAGTTTGAGCCTCGTGTCAGGCTCTGTGCTGACAGCTCAGAACCTGTTTCAGATTCTGCGTCTCCCTCTCTCTCTGACCCTCCCCCGTTCATGCTCTGTCTCTGTCTGTCTCAAAAATAAATAAATGTTAAAAAAAAATAGCCTTTGCTGATCCCATGGTGATATTTAGTTGCAAGCTGTACTGGACCCAGTACCAACTCAGAAAGATGGGTTGCTGATGCAGATGTGGATGAGACAGACCAAGCCATAAGCACTTAGCTAATTCATGAATGGAACCCTGAATAGGACTCTCAGGTGTTCCTTTTCTGTCTGGACAAAGAATGGTCTGGCATTATCAATAAATTCTTCAAAATTGTTGTTGTTGTTTTTAACCAATATAGGAATTCATGAAGATTACCAGCTGCCTTATTATGATCTTGTACCTTCTGATCCATCAGTTGAAGAAATGAGGAAAGTTGTTTGTGAACAGAAGTTAAGGCCAAATATTCCAAACAGATGGCAGAGTTGTGAAGTGAGTATTTCTTTTGGATACTATACAATTTTCTAAACTGTTTCTGCTTGTTAAGTGGAAATTTGCCTCTTTTTTTTTAAGGAAAATAGACACAAGAATTTTCTTTCTTCCTTCCTTCCTTCCTTCCTTCCTTCCTTCCTTCCTTCCTTCCTTCCTTCCTTCCTTTCTTTTTTTTTTTTTCATGGCAATTAAACCAGTGAGTGAAAAACAGTTTTCATGTTCAATCTCAAGTCCATCAAAAGGGCCATGGAACATTTGCAGAGGCTGTCAGTGTATCAGAATAGTGTTTAAATCTACCAATGAACCAAGGCATCTGCATTTTATTTTATCTACCTATTTTGCTATCTGTCTTTTACATGGAGTGTTTAATCCTAATGCACTTACCGGTCTGGTGGAATTTAAGTTCACCATCTCTCTCTCTCTCTCTTTTTTTTTTTTTTTTGATAAGTACATTCCTTAATCTCTATCACCTATTTAACCCATACCCCCATCCACTGGCCCTTTGGTAAACATCAGTTTGTTTTCTGTATTTAAGAGTCTATTTCTTGGTTGTCTCTCATTTTTTTTCTTGTCTTGTTTCTTAAATTCCACATACGCGTGAGAGCATATGGTATTTGTCCTTCTCTGGTTGACTTATCTCACTTAGCATTATATCCTCTAGATCCACCCATGTTGTTACAAATGGCAAGATTTCATTCTTTTTTGTGACTGAATAATATTTATCCATTGGTTGCTTCCATAGTTTAGCTATTGTAAATAATGGTGCAATAAATGTAGGGGTACATGTATCCCTTTCAATTAGTGTTTTTTGTAGTTTTGAGGTAAATACCCAGTAGTGCAATTCCTGGATCGTAGGGTGGTTCACTTTTTAATTTTGGGGGGAATTTCCATACTATTTTCCAAAATGGCTACACCAGTGTGCATTCCCACCAGTAGTGCAAGAGGGTTCTTTTTTCTTCACACCCTCACCAATGCTTGTTTCTGGTTTTTGATTTTAACCATTCTGACAGGTGTGAGGTGATAGCTTATTGTAGTTTTGATTTGCGTTTCTCTGATGATGAGTGATGTTGAGCATCTTGTGTTTGTAGTCATCTGTATATCTTCTTTGAGAAATGTCTATTCATTTCTTCTGTCCATTTTTTAATTGGATTATTTTGGGGGGTATATAGTTGTATCAGTTCTTTATATATTTTGGATACTAACCCTTTATCAGATATGTCATTTAAAAATATCCTCTCCCATTAGTTTTGTTGATTATTTCCTTTGGTGTGCAGGTTTTTATTTTGATGTAATCCCAATAGTTTATTTTTGCTTTTATTTCCCTTGCCTCAGGCGACATATCTAGAAAAATGTTGCTACAGCCAATATCAGAGATAATTACTGCCCATCCTTTCTTCAAGAATTTTTATGGTTTCAAGTCTTACATTTAGGTCTTTAATCCATTTTGAGTTTATTTTTGTGCATGATGAAAGAAAGTGGTACAGTTTCATTCTTTTGCATGTGACTGTCCAGTGTTCCCAACACCATTTGTCTTTTTCCGATTGTGTATTCATTCCTGCTTTGTTGATTAATTGGCCAAATAATTATAGGTATACTTCTTGGTTTTCTGCCCTATTCTTTTGATCTCTATGTGTCTATTTTTAGGCCAGTACCATACTATTTGAATTACTACCACTTTGTTATATAAGTTAAAATCTGGAACTGTGATACTTCCAGTTTGGTTTTTTTGTTTTTGTTTTTGTTTTTCCTTCAAGATAGCTTTGACTGTTTAGAGTCTTTTGTGGTTCCATACAAATTTTAGGATTGTTTGTTCTAGTTCTATGAAAATGCTATTGGTATTTTGAGAGGGATTACATGAAATGTATAGATTGCTTTGCGTAGTATAGACATTTTAACAATATTTGTTCTTCCATCCCATGAACATGGAATGTCTTTCCATTTCTTTGTATCATCTTGAACTTCCTTCATCAGTGTTTTATAGTTTTTAGAGTATAGGTCTTTTACCTCTTGGGTTGAGTTTATTCCGAAATATTTTATTGTTTTCAGTGCAATTGTAAATGGGATTGTTTTCTTAATTTCACTTTCTGCTGCTTCATTATTAGTGTATAGAACTGCAACAGATTTTAAAAAATTTTTTCAAGTCGATTTATTTATTTATTTATTTTGAGAGAGAGAGTGTGAGTGGGGGAGGGCCAGAGAGAGAGAATCCCAAGCAGTTTCTGTATTGTCAGTGCAGAGCCTGGTGAAGGGCCTGATCCCACGAACTGTGAGATCATAACCTGAGCTGAAATCAAGAGTACTTGGAAGTATTCATGCACTCATTAAGTAGAGCACATTATTAAACAGATGGCTTTTTTTTTTTTTTAGAGAAAGAGCGAGAGCCTGAGCGTGAGCTGCGGAGAGGGGCAGAGGGAGAGAGAGAATCTCAAGCAGGCTCCATGCTCAGCGTGGAGCCTGACGTGGGACTTGATCCCACGAACCTGGGATCATGACCTGAGCTGAAAACAAGAGTCAGAAGCTTTAGTTTTACTGAGTCACCCAGGCACCTCTAAACAGATGGCTTTTTAAGCATGAGGAAAAGTTAGCAGTTAACATTAAGAGCACACATGCAATTTGCTGAATTAATGCCATCGCTGTCATTTTTGTTTTTTCTCAATTTGATTAGTTTTATATGTACTTTATACTAATTCAGTCTTACACTTTTCTAGGGTTTTATGAATCTCCTCTCAATAGTTGAAACACAGTAAGAACATGAAACTGATAGAGTAACTGAAGAAATGTCTTGCAAAATCTTCTGATATTTTCCAGTCTGGACTTATAGTTCTCTAGGCCCACTGTGCAGCTTTCCCCTTGGGATATCCCTCACCTTTGGGAGGATTCCCTCACCTGGGATTCCCTTTCCCTTTGTTATGGTGAATATTCTTTCCTGGCTGCATGACTTCCTGTTTCTGGGTTATTCAGTTTCCTCCCTCTTTTAAGTCTCTGCTCAGACGTTACCTTGTTATACCCATTTCAAATATCATCTTCTTTCCCTGGCATATTTTATCTGCTTCCCTAAATGATGTTTCTCCGTAGCACTTACCACTGCCCGTCCATGTATTTTACTTACTTATTAATTATATGCTTTGGCTCTCTAGAATGTGAGCTTTATGAGGGTAGGGATTTTGTCTGTTTGCTCGCTATTGTATCCCCAGTACCTAGGACGGTATCTGGTAGATGGTAGGCTGTCAGTAAATTTATTATTTTGTTGAATGAGTATATGTATGTGATAGGAACTTGATCCTTTTTATCTGGAAACAAATGTTCATTTCTAGAAAATGTCCCTGAAGTATTTCTTTGATTTGTTCCCTTCCATTTTCCTCCATTCTTTTTTTTTTTTTTAAGTTTATTTATTTTGACTGTGAGAAAGCACGAGTGGGAGAGTAGCAGAGACAGAGAGGGAGAGAGAGAATTCCAAGCAGGTACTGCCCTGTCACTGCAGGGCCTGATGTGGGGCTTGAACTCACAAACCATGAGATCATGACCTGAGCTGAAGCCAGGCACTTAACCGACTGAGCCATTCAGGCGCCTCCTCCTCTGTTCTCTTTCTTACAGCCTACTTACGAATGGTAGACGTCTTGAAGAGGCCTTCTAATTTTCTTGTCTTTTCCTCCAGCTCTGGTTTTTTTCTACACTTTCCGGGAGGCTTATCAACTTTTATCTTTTTTTATCAGGTTTATTTTCCAATTCTTCTGTCAAGTTTTTCCAAAGTCAAACAAGAAGCAAAAAAACGATCAATGGTAAATCTAACATGAACATTTTCTTTTATCTCCTTAAGGATATTAATGATAAGTTGTTGATGTTTTCTTCTCTGTACAACTGTTTTTTCCAAGTTGCTTTGTTCTGTATCAGCTTCTGCATTCATATTGCTTTCTCTGGTGTCTAATCAAACTCCTGCTCTCTTCATGTTTAAAAATAGGATGCTAAAAGCCGATGGGAAGCTTTGTGCACATGAAGGGAGCTTATCACCTGTGTGATCTTTAGGGTGATCTAACTGGGTTACTCGCTTGGAGAGCCACTGATGGCAGTATCTTCAGGTCTTTCCACTTGGGCTCGCATTCCCCAGAGAGGACTCTTACAGTCTCTTGCCTGGAGGAGTGTCTACAGGTTGTGGCCTGTGTTTTGGGGAGAAAGCTTATGGTCTTCTCATTTAGTGAGTTGTCAGTATGGAACTTTGCCCCCATGTTCCCCAAGTCAGAGGTCTCTGCTTTACCCTCTCAGATACCAGTCTCTAGTCTTTTGCTGGTGGGGGGCTGCAGTCACCCAACTATGTGATGCTCAGGGAGGGGCAAGGATCTGGGGTTCCAGCTCTTTTGGCTGATCCTGTTTTTAGCTTGCACTTCATCTCAGAGGAACTCAATGCAGTTAATTCCTCGGTTTTTGGGGGCGTTTCAGTGTGAGTCAAGTTCCTTATTTGCCATGTACAACTCTGGTTTAGGATTCAGATTTTTTAGGTCTGCTAATAAGTAAGTCACCCCTTGTCCGTCTGCTTTCCAGCTGCTGACAGCAGTACCCTACTGAAGAGAATTGAGGAGGTTTCTATTCATTTGTTATTACAGATAATGCTGAAACAAACAAAAACTTGAACGTATGTCACTTGGAAAGAAACTGTACAGAGTAAAGATCTAATCCAGATGAATGGAAAGTGGTGCATGCGTTAACTATAATTTTTCTTCTATTTTCTTGCAGGCCTTGAGAGTAATGGCTAAAATTATGAGAGAATGTTGGTATGCCAACGGAGCTGCTAGACTTACAGCTTTGAGGATTAAGAAAACATTGTCACAACTCAGTCAACAGGAAGGCATCAAAATGTAGTTCTGCGGCTTCGCCTGAACTCTGCTTTTCTTCAGATCTGCTCCTGGGTTTTAATTTGGGAGGTCAGCTGTTCTACCTCACTGAGAGGGAATAGAAGGATATTGCTTCCTTTTGCAACAGTGTAATAAGGTCAATGAGAAACTCCCCAGGATTTCTTTGGACCCAGGAAACAGCCATGTGGGTCCTTTCTCTGCACTATGAACACTTCTTTCCCAGGACAGTTACAAAGTGTTGTGTAGTCTACCTTTATTTTTTATTAACACAAAACTTGGTTGTTGTTTTGTTTTTTTAAAGATGATTGCTGATCTTAACTTTAGGTTAACTCTGCTGTGCTGAAGATCATCTTTAAGGGTAAAGGAGCTGGATTGTTGAGTTACACGAAACATTTCTTATTTTTCAAGAAAGTGATTTTATTCCTGGTTAGTACATTCTCAGAGGATTCTGAACCACTAAAGAGTTTCTTGATTCAGACTTTGAATGTACTGGTCTATAATTTTCAGGATCTTAAAACTAACACTTATAAAACTCTTATCTTGAGTCTAAAAATGACCTCATATAGTAGTGAGGAACATAATTTATGCAATTGTATTTTGTATACTATTACTGTTCTTTCACATATTCAGAACATTACATGCCTTCAAAATGGGATTGTACTATACCAGTAAGTGCCGCTTCTGTGTCTTTCTAATGGAGATGAATAGAATTGCTTAAAGTCTGTGTGTCTTAAAACCTGTAGTATTTCAATTCAAGAAGTTTATTTATCTGGGTAGCCCAGACTTTCTCTGTCTAGTTTTTTGGAGGAATTTTTGTAGTATGTCATTTGGTAGTCCATTTTGAAAATGCCTTTCTCCTACCAAAATGTGCTTAAACCACTAAAGAAATGAAGTGGCATTAATTGGTAAATGTTATCATGGTCATATTTGAATATTCTCACTTCAAGCTTTTGCATTTAAATTGTGTTGTCTAAGTATACCTTAAGTCAAGTGGCACTCTAGATGCTTATAGTACTTTAATAATTTAAAACTTGTAGCCTACAGACTAATTTTTCTAAAAGGGAAAATTTGTCTAGCTGCTTGTGAAAAGTTGTGTGGCATTCTGTAAGCCATTTTTTTCTTTATCTGATCAAAGACAGTGTTATTTTTTTAAGAAATGAATTACATTTAAAATTAGGATATGGTTGATGTTAAATAATAGGTTTTTTTCTAGGAAGGTAAAGGTAATTAATAATTTGAATAGCTAACAGGTGTGCAGGAGAGTCACATTCGTTATGTCGGAGTCAGTGTTCAGTGGGCTTTCTGTCTTTGTAACTAAGGTCAGAGTTTGTGTGGTTCTGGAGTCTCACTACCCTTTGAAGAAGGCAGCTTCTAATTCAGTCTTTCCCTTCGTGTGCGCATACTGTGCACAAGTGCTTAATCTCCATGGTTATGTAACGAGTTCAGTACACCCTTGATATTTGGGAGTGGTAGCTAAAGAATATCCTGAGTATAGGTTCTCCATTTACAGATGTTTTTAGTCAAATTAAATGTTTCAAGCAAACTCGTCATGGTCTTCACATTAACTTGAAACTAACTTACAATAACTGGTTTTTACTTCCAGTGCTAAAAGTCCTTTAGGGCTTTTATAATTTTCAGAGTTCTCTTTATCACTGTGATCTTATTCTGACGGGAGAGAAAAAACTATCATAGCAATGAGGCAAGACATTGACTTTATACTGCTATCAGTTTCTAAATGAAAGGGTCAGAATAACCTTTACAGTATTTTGGTCAGTAAGAGATAGTGGCCATTTACACTGACTGGGCTGCATTCTGATAATGTCTTATCTCTTATACATAGAATAAATTTGAAAGACTATTTGGTCTTAAAGCCAAAGTAATTTTAGAATGAATGACATATACATAGGAATTTAGTGTCAATTTCATGTGTTTAAAAACATCATGGGGAAAATGTGCTTAGAGATTAATATTTTGACTCCAAATCTGAGTTTTTTCTGTAGTTACCATGATTTTAATTTTGTCAAAGCAAATGAATGAGTTTGAGGGGTTTGTTTTTATAAATATGTTAGATTTCCTGTTTAATAATCTCTAGCTCTGTGATTATAAGTACCTATTTTTTTTTTTTTTTTTGGGCCATTTCTAAGCCTACCAGATCTGCTTTATGAAATCCAGGGGACCAATGCTAAAACTATTTTTATATAATTTTAAGAACATACCAAAAGTTCTTGTCTGATTTGAAATTGTGATACATAATTTCTCACTTTCCTATAAGGTAAAGTAATCAACTTTTACTGAAGATATTCTTTATTGAATCAAAGATTGAGTTGCAGTTATACTCTTCTTGCCTAAGTGAATAAAATGTACTTTTGGGGAGTCAGGGAATTTTTTTTTTAAGTTGGAGTTTAGTTCTAAATTGGGTTTACTATTGCAGCAAATTCCTTTTTTGGCTAATGAGTTTGATAAACCCCATTTGGCTAATATTGGAAACGGAAGTCACTTAAAAGATGAAATAGATCCTGATTGCTACGGCCATAACTGCAGATAAGTTTGACTAGAGTGTTAATTTTGTCACTCAGAAACACAAGCGTTTGTTTATGCTGCCTGTCTTCAGACGTTCACCTTCCAAGATTAAACTTGGCTTAAAATGTACCTTCAGACCAGTTACCTGTCCACGTCCATTTTGTCAGTACCCTGGAGGACTGGGGATGAGGGAGGTACGACCCGGTGGGGCACAGGTGTCCCCGGTCCTTCCTTTATAACTTCAGCTTAGTTTTCTCAACCGGCCTTCCTGCTGGTCCCTGCTCAGAGACCATTGCCTTGCCGCCACCATGCCCTGCCCATATCCCCTCAGCAGCCTTTTGACTGAATAGCTGCTTTTGGTATCTAAATGATTGATGGAAACGTAGGACGTGCTTCCATTTCTTCGAGTCATGGGGTGTTCCTGGGAGGGCTCTCCCAAGTTGGGAGATTGGGTGGGTGATGGCCCTGCTGGCTGCCTTGTTGTGACTTCAGTTATGGCCAGGGAGTGGGAAGGCAGCAAGGTGGCAGTATGGCAATAGGAGTTGTGCCAGAAGCAGTGGCCGATCCTACCCACTGTAGGACAGGGTAAGGTCTGAAGAAGGGAGCCTGTGATTCTGCTGTAATGATATTGCTCAAGAAGTGCCTCGAGTCAGTGCACAGTGCCATGGCCATCAAGATTTCCAAATTTCAGTTCTCCTTATGACATTTAGTGATCAGCTCATGCGTGAGCTACCTTCTGTTCCCCCTCTACATCGCGAACTGTCCCACTTAGACTGTTTTGTGAAACAAGATGGCCTATTGCCAATTAAAATGCAGAACAAAATCAGTATCCCAGTAGACCTGTCATATCAAGAGGTTATTTTTATCCTTGCACTGAAAGAGTGATTATAAGTCAACTGTTTCTTTTTGTTTCTTGACTGTGACAGTGTTCTGGCTCCAAATGATGGAATTTCCAAACAGTGGTTCTGTTACAGCTTGGCAGGAAATGCCAATTCAGATATTTTTGAGATCCTAAAGAATAGCTCTGGACATGTAATCTGTAGCTTCTTGAGTGTGATTAAGAACGCTGAAATACCCACGGGCCCCTTCCGGCAGTGCTGGTATTCTAAGTCATTCTGAGGATTGTCAGTACATTCAAGCTTTTCCACACCATTATGCAATCTTACTTGTAATTGTAAACTTCTAAGAATGTGGTTAATAATATTCAACCTGTTTCTTAAAACTTAAAAAGAACTTAAGTGAATTTGTTTTTATTTTTTAACAAGATTTATGAATTGAATATCGTGAACCGTGTTTTGATATCCCTTTTTCACCTTGTGCCAATGGAATGGGGTGTTTGATATTTCTTTCTATGTCAAGGAGATGCTTCAAAATGTCAATTGCTTTAAACTTAAATTACCTCTCAAGAGACCAAGGTACATTTACCTCATTGTATATATAATGTTTAATATTTGTCAGAGCATTCTCCAGGTTTGCAGTTTTATTTCTATAAAGTATGAGTGTTATGTTGCTAAATTACTCAAATGGTACTGTATTGTTTATATTTGTACCCCAAATAACATCTTCTATACTCTCTGTTTTCTGTATTTTATTGTATTCGTGCAAAATTCTTTTGGCTTTTACCGGTGTAACCTCTGCCCTTTCAGATGTGTACAGAAAATGTCCATGTAAATTTTCATTTAAGTTGAATGATTTTGAGAAACCTATAAAGAGGAAAGAAAAACAAAGACGACAGTTCCCCAGAAGTTTTTAAAAATTGTATATTGTATTTGTAGTAATATTCTGAATGAGCTGTAAATAGGAAGTAGAAGAGCGATGCTTATGTCGGGTCCTAACACTACAGTAGAGAAGTGGAAGCAATGCAAATAAATGACTTTTTTTTCCCAAGTGCTAGTGGCATCATTTAAAATAAAGTATGTATATTGGACTGAGCCATGCTGATATGAAATGCAGTTGCTATAGACAGATACTAGAATCTTTGGATTATTCCTCAGTACAAGTTGCAACATGGTAACGGGGCTGAGAAGTGCCCACCTGCCTTGAAGGTGCATCCGTGGCGTCCTCCCACATGCGTGGGGGTGCCTGATCTGTCAGGGGATGGGATGGACCTGCCTCCACGTGAACTGCTTATTGTCTCTCACTCCGCAGGTTTGCTAATGTTTTGTTAAAGATGTTACTATTTTGATTCTCAAAGTTTTTTCAGTGATTTTCAGAGGAAATTGAGTGCATCCTCTTTCCTAATTTAAGGATTTGTGAGAATTGGCTTTTTTTTTTTTTTTTTTAAGTCAGTTTGAACAGTTAGTATGCTAACTCGGCCGATAAGGAAACTGAGAAAATAGCAGTGGAGAGAGGTGATGTGGCCCCAAACTCTGGACTAACATTGAGAAAGGTTTTATGGATTGGATTGTTCTTGCGTTAAACACTGTCACTTCAGTTCAAAGACTGGATTTAGGGATTTTTTTTTTCTTTCTCTATACTAAGGAAGACACATCACCAGGATGTAGCGCTTTTATTGAAAGATGGAAAAAAGTAAAGTTATTTTTAAAATACAGATTCAGAGAAACAGCAGAACTAGCTTTATACTGGTCTCTTCTATTTTGGAAAAAGTGTTTTTACGTATGTGGCCTCCCGGACATATCTTGTAGCTCTTCACCGTCTGTTTGGCTTTACCGCTGAGGATTTACAAAAGAGTGGGGCTACTCTGAAAGACAAGAAAATCTTGATGTTATAAAAGGTAAGGCCGAGTCATGCAGGGCTCAGCCCTGCATATTTTTTCAGAATTGGGAAAGAAACTATATTAAATCATTACGGAAAAAAAAAAAGGATTCTTTATGAGAGCTAAAGAGAAATAGAGAAAGTAAGAAACTTAAGAGAACTATTTTCTTTCCTGTTAGAAGGAATAGAATTATAAAGGGGGATTGGCAACTTAAGTATTTCAAAAGGGAAAGGGGAAAGAGACCATTGACGGAGGGTACAGAAAAATAGGAAGTAAAGGGGAGTATTGGCATGGACCAGTAATGAAATGTGCACATGTCATAGGCAGCACTAAAACACTGGGATCTTGATGTTGTGGTAGATGGTGTGCAGGAAAGTCTAGTTCTTTGTTAGAGGTGTGGTTGATAGACTATTTGGTAACGTTAGACATTTTATTTTTTCAAAGGAATCTTTATTTTATTTATTTAGAGAGTGCAGAGGAGAGGGGCAAGGGGAGAGAGAATCCCAAGCAGGCTCTGCACTGTCAGCATGGAGCCCAAGGTGGAGCTCAATCCCACGAACTGTGAGATCATGACCTGAGCTGAAATCAAGAGTCATACGCTTAACTGACTGAGCCACCCAGGCACCCCCGTCCTAGTGTTAGACCTTTTAAAAGGAAAAACTGTGGGAAGGGTTATGGATGTCAACCATAAAGTAAAGTTAGAGCTGCTGCTTGGCACCCCAGATACCTAGAAGAGGAGTCAGGTGGTCATTGGATTCATAAACTGATATACATGTGGGCATTCAGCGAGTGATGGATTAAATGCACTTTTGAGATTTAATTCCAGATGTGCAGAGATCGTTGTACTGATCATCACCTAATGTGGAGTTTTCCCAAGTGCTTTTATATGTATGGTCTCACCTGACTTTTGCAACTAGGACAGATGGTGGCCAACTGAGTGTCCTGAGGAGGGTAGAGAGGACTTGGAGGAGGCTGGCAGTCCTTCCTTTAGGGAATGACTGAAGGTGAGCTGGCTGCAAATTGGATAGAGGGGTGAGGCCAGAGAGGGCAGATGCTGTGTAAGAAGAGTCTCAGGAGCAGCTTTCTCTCCCTCACTGGCTTTGCACTTGGTGAGCTTCTTTAACCCAGAAGCTTCTTTCACTCCTGGCTTGTTCCCTGAGAGTTCAAAGCCTTGTAGCTTGGGAGGCTGGTGGCAGCCAGCCAAGTCCCAGAGTCAGACCCAAGGAGAGTGAGGCTTCAAAATATCTCTCCTCATAGCAAAACAGGTAAACCAAAACACTCAAAAAACCTAGAAAGCTGAACATTCTAGATGTTCTCAATACGTAGCAGACCTACCTAGACCTGAACAGGCTAGAGCAGTTATAAGCAGTACAGGTGGAATAGGCCACAGATGACCTACGGGTGCACGTCTCTCTGGTTCCTGGGTAGGGGAGGCTCAGGGAGGGCACCTAGGTACAATGGAGCAGGTTTATATACACCGAGCTCAGATCTTTCCTTCCTTTTCCAACTACTGGATTCCCGAGAGTGTAGGGAGGGTGATTCCTGCTGCCCTGAGCTCTAGTCAGCTTAGAAGGGCTGGGCATCCTGTGATTGTGACCCAGATTTAGGGCCTGTAGATTTGGGATTAGGTTGCCGCTCTCCCCAGTAGGCTCCAGAGTATCTGATATTTCTACATCTAATCTTAAAGCCCGCTGGCGTAACAGTCCCCTTGGGATCTCTGACTCGAGACCAGCAAAGGGGCTGTGGGCTCATGGG
Source organism: Neofelis nebulosa (assembly GCF_028018385.1). Taxonomy (NCBI): domain Eukaryota; kingdom Metazoa; phylum Chordata; class Mammalia; order Carnivora; family Felidae; genus Neofelis; species Neofelis nebulosa. The sequence goes on along the minus strand of NC_080793.1, from coordinate 33,371,240 downwards.
TGATCATTGGACTTTCAGGAAGCTCCAGGGACTTCTGGAGGATTTGGACACAAGTTAGCTTTCAGAAATGAAGGCGTAAAATAAGGTGGCAAAATAAAAAGATAAACTAAGCCAATTTTTTTTGCCTATGGATCTGTTTTTAAATTCTTCAGAACGAAAATATGATGGCTACTCGAATCCACAGGATAGAATGAAGAGACCTGTAAATGGTAAATATGTGAGTAAATATAAAGGATTGTATAAATGTATGGCTGACATAACAATTACTACAAACGTGCTTCCGATGATACCCGCTTAAGATCGCACACTTCTACGTGTAGTTCGGAAGTTCAGGGATAATGTGGCTCAGTTGGCTCTCTGATCCTTGGTTTTGAAGGTCAGAATCAAGGTGTTGGCTGTACAGTATTCTTTTCTGGAGGCTCAGTATAGATTGACTTCCAAGCTCATTCAGGTTGTTGGTAACATTTGGCTCCATATGGTTGTAAGACTGAGCCCCCATTTCCTTGCTGACAGGAGTTGTTCTCAGCCTCTAGGAGCCACTCACATTTCTTGGCTGTTGGCTCCTTTCCTCCAACTTCAAAGCCAGCAACAGCAATTTGGTTCCTTCTCATACTTCATCTCTCTGGTCTCTTCTGCCTCATCTCTGTATCTCTCTTCCACTACATTTCTCTCTAATGGACTCTTCTGCCTCCCTCTTCTATTGTTCAGGGCTCATGTGATTACACTGGGCCCATCTGGATAATCTAGGATAATTGCCCTATGTAGTAACCTTAATTTCATTTGCAAAGTCCTTTCAAGACAGCACCTTGATTGAATAACCAGAGGATGGGAATCTTGGGGAGACATTTGCTTACACAATAAATGTATGTTTTCCTTTTTTTAAATGCCATGCTATTGTATAATGCAATAATAACACTGTATTGTTGGGGTTATAACATAGGTGCAATGTATATTATAATAGCACAAAGGAGGGAGTAGGAATTGGAGCTATATTGAAACAAAGCTTCTGTATTCATTGGAATTATGTTAATATTAATCTGAAGAATATTGTGCTAAATTGAAATGCATATTATTGTAGTCCCTAGAGGAACCACTGAAATAATACTCAAAAAATATAGTTAAAAAATCAACAGAGGGGTGCCCGGGTGGCTCAGCTGGTTAAGCGACTGACTCTTGATTTCATCTTAGGTCATGATCTCATGGTTCATGGAGTCGAGCCCCACGTTGGGCTGAACATGGAGTCTGTTTAAGATCCTCTCTCTTCCTCCTTCTCTGAGCGTGTGTGCTCACTCTCTCTCTGTCTCTCAAAAAAAAAAAAAAAGTTAAAAAGTTACAGAAAAATATATACTGCAACTGGTAACCATAAGAAAGCTGTAATGGCTATATTAATATCAGGTAATGTGGGTTTTTAGACAAGAAATAGTACTAGAAGTAGAGGACATTTCAAATGATAAAAGGGCCTATATATCAGGGATATACAATAACTATTAATGTATATGGGCCTAACAACAGAGCCCCAAAATACATGAAGAAAAAGTGACAGATTTGGAAGGAGAAATAGACAATTCAACAATAATATTTGGAGATTTCAATATCCCACTCTTAATAACTGATAGAACAACTTGACAAAAAGCACATAAAAGAATGCTGCTGGGGTGACTGGGTGACTCAGTCAGTTCAGCTTTTGACTCTTGATCTCAGCACAGGTCATGATTTTGCAGTTCCTGGGATCAAACCCCATGTTGGCCTCCATGCTGACAGCACAGATCCTATTTGAGGTTCTCTTTCTCCCTCTCTCTCTGCCCCTCCCCTGCTCTTTAAATAAAGAAATAAATACTTAAAAAAAAGAATGCTGCTGGTCAACTTGTCCTGACATTTGTAGAACACCACCCACCAGCAGCAGACCACACTTTTTTCAAGTCCGCATGGAACATTCTCCAGGGAAGACCATATGCTGTGCCGTAAAACAAGTCTCAACAAGAAATTCTAAATCATAGAAAGTATCTTCTCCCACTATGTTGAAATTAAATTAGAAGTCACCAACAAAAAGAAATCCCCAAATATATGGAAATTAACACACTTTCTAAATAACTCATGTAATTGAGGAAATCACAAGGGAAATTAGAAAATAATTTTAACTGAATGAAAATGAGATGTCAATTTAGTGTATGAAGCTAAAACAGTGCTGAGAGGGAGTTTTATAGTTTTAAATACCTATATTTAAAAAGGTATTTAAATCCCATGAAGATTGATGCAAAATCCTTAACACAATATTGGCCAACTGAATCCAATAATAAATAAAAAGATTTATACAGCAGGACCAAATAGGGTGTATTCAAGGGCCTCAATCTTGATTTACCATCCAAAAATCAATCTTTTACACCATATTTATAAAAAGGGATAAAACCCTTCTTTTTATAAATGGACACAGGAAAAACATTAGACAGAATTCAACACCCAGTCATGATAAATACTTAATAAAGTAGGAATAGAAGGCAACTTCCTCAACCTAATTAAGTACTTTTCAATTTATGAAAAACCACAGCTAACATACTTAATGGGAGGGGGGAGTGCTTTTCTCCTGAAATCAGGACAAGTCAACAATATCCACTCTCATTATTTCTATTAAACACTGTAATGGAGGTTCTATCCAGTTCCCTCTCTTCCTCTCCCAAAAAAGATAAAGTCATTCAAAGTGGAAAAAGAAAAAAAGAAAACTATCTTTATTCACAAATGACATGATCCTGTGAGGTTTGAAGGAATACACACACACACACACACACACACACACACACCACACACAAAACTACTAGAAAGTAAATTTAATATGGCTGTAGAATACAAGTTCAATATACCAAAAAAAAAAAAAAAAAAAAAAAAGATCTATTGAAATCCTCTCTATTAACAAACAATACCCCCCAACAAAAAAAATCCACCCACAATAGCACAAAAAGAATACAGAAATAGATTTATTTCACTGAAATTTACAAAAGTTTCTGAGAAATTAAGGATGTAAATAAATGGAGAAACATTCCATGTTTGTGGGTTAGAGGATTCAGTACTATTATAATGTCAATTCTACCCAAATTATTCCATAGGTTCAACTCAATCCCTGTCAATATTCCAGCAGGATTGTTTGTTTAGAAATTGACAAACTGAGGGACGCCTAGGTGGCTCAGTCGGTTAAATGTCCGACTTCAGCTCAGGTCATGATCTCACGGTTTGTGAGTTTGAGCTCCACATCAGTCTCTGTGCTTATAGGACAGAGCCTGGAGCCTGCTTTGGATTGTGTCTTCCCCTCTCTCTGCTCCTACCCCGCTCATGCTCTATCTCTCTCAAAAATAAATATGTGGTCTATTCTGGAGAATGTTCCATGTGCACTGGGGAAGAATGTATATTCCACTGCTTTAGAATGAAATGTTCTGAATGTTAAGTCCATCTGGTCCAGCGTGTCATTCAAAGCCATTGTTTCCTTGTTGATTTTTTTATTATCTGTCCATTGCTGTGAGTGGGCTGTTGAAATCCCCTAGTATTATGGTATTACTATCAATGAGCTTCTTTATGTTTGTGATTGATTTATATATTTGGGTGTTCTCACATTTGGAGCATAAATGTTTATAATTGTTAGGTCTTTTTGGTGGATAGACCCCTTAGTTATGATATAATGCCCTTCTTCATCTCTTGATACAGTCTTTATTTTAAAGTCTAGATTGTCTGATATAAGTATGGCTACTCCAGCTTTCTTTTGTTGACCATTAGCATGATAGATGATTCTCCATCTCCTTACTTTCAATCTGAAGGTGTCTTTAGGTCTAAAGTGGGTCTCTTGTAAACAGCATATAGATGGATCTTGTTTTCTTATCCATTCTGTTACCCTATGTCTTTTGATTGGAGCATTTAGTCCATTGACATTTTAGAGTGAGTACTGAAAGATATGAATTTATTGCCATTATGTTGCTTGTAGAATTGGAGTTTCTGGTAGGGTCCTCTGGTCCTTTCTAGTCTTTGTTGCTTTTGGTCTTTATTTATTTGTTTTTTTCTTTTTCATTTTTTCTCCCCTCAGAGAGTCCCCCTTAAAATTTCTTGCAGGGCTGGTTTAGTGGTCACAAACTCCTTTAATTTTTGTTTGTCTGGGAAACTTTTAATCTTTCCTTCTATTTTGAATGACAGCCTTGCTGGATAAAGAATTCTTGGCTGCATATTTTTCTGATTCAGCACATTGAATATATCCTGCCACTACTTTCTGGCCTGCCAAGTTTCTGTGGATAGGTCTGCTGCAAACCTGATCTGTCTTCCCTTGTAGGTTAAGGACTTTTTTTTCTCTTGCTACTTTCATGATCCTCTCCTTGCCTGAGTATTTTGTGAATTTGACTACTATATGCCTTGATGATGGTCGGTTTTTGTTGAATCTAATGGGAGTCCTCTGTGCTTCCTGAACTTTGATGTCTGTGTCTTTCCCCAGGTTAGGAAAGTTTTCTGCTATGATTTGCTCACATAATCCTTTTACCTCTATTTCTCTCTCTTCCTCTTCTGGGACCCTTATGATTCTGATGTTGTTCCTTTTTAATGAGTCACTGATTTCTCTAATTCTTAAATCATGCTCTTTTGCCTTAATCTCCCTCTTTTATTCTGCGTCATTATTCTCCATAAGTTTGTCCTGTATATCGCCAATTCTCTGTTCTGCCTCATCCATCCTTGCTGCCATGGCATCCATTCGAGATTGCAGCTCAGTTATAGCATTTTTTATTTCATCCTGACTAGATTTTACTTCTTTTATCTCCACAGAAAGGGATTCTAATCTATTTTTGACTCCAGCTAGTATTTTTATTATCATGATTCTAAATTCTGGTTCAGACATCTTGCTTGTATCTGTGTTGGTTAAGTCCCGGCTGTCATTTCTTCCTGCTCTTTCATTTGGGGTGAATTCCTTCATTTCATTATTTTGAAGGGAGAAAAGGAATTAATGGGTTAAAAAAAATAAAATTAAAAAAAATTAGAAATAAAAAATTAAAACCAAACACACACACACACACACACACACACACACACACACACTCGAATAAATGATGCTAGGTCCTAAGTGTGTTTTGGTCTGAGTGTTGAAAGGGGCTTGATAGATTAGAGAAAAAAGGGGGAAAAAAGGAAAAAAAAAAGGAAATCATTTGAAAATTTGAAAAGATGAATACACTGAAGTAGACTAAAATGAAATGATGGAAGCAAACTGTAATTTGAAAAAATTTATACAAAAGTAAAAAATATAGTAGAAAAAAATTAAATAAAAATATTTTTAATAAAAATTGAAAATAGCAATGAATTTTTTTCTCTTTCTGTATTCAAGAAAGAGAAACAAAAAAGAGAAAAAAGGAAAAAGGAAAAAAAAAGAAAAGAAAATTGAATAGATGGACTGGCAAACAGACTGAAATACGACTGAAATTACTTCACTTTCCCCTAGAAATCAAACTACGAAGTGCTTTATAGTCCATAAACTAAGCAGGCGGTGAGACTTCTGTTCTTGAAGAGGGAGGTTGGCCCAGTTGGGCGGGGCTTAGTGTAACAACTCCGTTCTCCACTAGATGGCGCTACTAGCCTACTGGGGTGGCTTGTTGTGGTGCTTGTAGGTGCGAATGCACATGCGCGGGAGCGGTGAAAATGGCGTCACCCAGCTACCCAGTCTCTAGTATCAGGACTCTGTTCTCCCAGATCAGCAATCGCACACCTGTCCTTTGTCTTCGGCTTCCATCCACTCCCCGCTTTTACACAGTCTGTGACCAAAGCTCCAGGCAGCACCTCCCTCCTGAGTTTTGTCTCAGGTGCAGCTGTTTTTCCCGACCCCTTACTTCTGAAGGTCTGTGGCTTTGACCCGTTCTGCCCTTCTGCAGGAGGGTCTCACCGAGTAATGGCCAGGTGCCAGCCACACCCAGGAACGTTCACAGGACTGTGCTGCTGCTGATGCCCAGAGACTGCAGCCAGGTGCCAGCCCACCCCAGCAAAAGTTCGTGAGATAGTGTAGCAGCAGCATTTCAGGAATTATGGCAAATCACAACACACATCTAGCACCAGGTTTCACCCTTAACGACCTTGTTCCAGCACCAGCGAATGTGGTTGTTCTCCTGGGTCCACTGGGGCCTGGCCTTTGGGGGACCCACACAGCCTCTACCAGGTGTCCTCCCAGCAGAGGAACTGCCTCTCCCGGTGTGGCCTGAAGAACCCCAGACTCCACTCTGCTCCTGGGGATTCGCCCTTCCCACCAGAGCACCACCAGGTATTGAGTTGCGGAGTTTCAGACTCTGCACTCCCCCTGTTTACAGTCTTAATGGAATTTAAACCCCCTCCTTTCTCCTTTCTCCCTTTTTAGGTCAGCCCCTGTGGCTGTTTCCACTTTTCCACTTTCTTTCCAGCTGCTTTTGGGGGGAGTGCTTTTCCCGAATTCCATCCCCCACCCCATCTCTGTCCTCTCTCCACACGCAAAAGCAGTTCCCTAGCCTCCGCAGCTTCTCTCTCCCCCAGTTCACCTCTCCGTGCTGTGTACCTGCTGAATTCTGTGGTTCAGGTTGTGCAGATTGTTGTGTCAATCCTCAGATCAGTTTTCTAGGTGTGCAGGGTGGTTTAGTATTGGTCTGACTGTATTTCATGGACCCGAGATGCACAAAAAACTTCCATGCTGTTCCACCATCTTGGCTCCTCCCCCTCTCTCAAAACTAAACAAATGTTGAAAAAAAAAAGGAATGGACTACTGGTACATACTGCAACATGGATGAATGTCAAAACCATTGGCCAAGTTTAATAAGTACGATGACAAACCTGTAACGGGCATGAGGGAACTTTTTGGATGATAGAAATGTTATAAAACTGGATTTTGGTGATGGATATACAACCCTAAAAGCCGCTACGCATCATTCATTGTACCCATGCACACAATGTGGCGGGTGTAAATCATACCTCGTTAATCTGTTAAAGAACTTCTGCCAGTCTTGCCACCACACGCTTTATCGCTAGTCCTACTGAATCACCCTCTCAATGCCCTGCACACCCTGCTCCTCAAAGCCTCTTGGTGTGGCTTTCCTTCTCTGGCCTGCCAGGTCTTCCCCTAGCCTCTGCTCAAATGTCACTTCCTCCACCTTTGCTCATCCTGCCTGGTGGTACATCACTGATCCCCTGCAGCATTTCCAAATCACTTGGTACAGCCTCTAATTGCCCCTCATTCCCATTTTAGCCCCAGTAGGATTTTCAGGACTTCGTCTCCCTCCTCGCCTTGAAGGAAGAAGAGGGCTTTCCTACCTTTCCCTTGTCTAGTGCCTGAGGACTAACAAAATTGGATCCGGATTATTCGGATGCTAACTCTGCGGGGCCCTTGACCTCTCAGGGAGCATGGCGTGATGGGGGTGTCCTGTCAGAAGCACACCTCCACTTCTTCAGGCTGTCTTCTCTGCAGCGCTCCCCACCACGCTGTTTCTGAAGCCCACGTCACAGCGTGCACACGCTTCCTTCTAAGCCCTTGTCCTTGACTGGCTCCAAGGCTGGCCTCTGCAGTTAGAAATGAGCATCCCCACAACAGGGGCCAGGGGGGGTTCACTGTAACCCTGTTGCCTAGCCAGGGTTTGGCTCGGAGCAGACCCCACAAAGAGCTTGTGGATGAATGAGCATCCCGTTTTAAGGAATCCTGAATGGTTTTGATGTGACAGAATGTAACTATGGAGCTGGATACTTACTTTATAGAAGCAAAGTCTTTCACCCACGGGCTCCCCAAATGGAGGGCCTGCAAGCTTTTTATACAGGCATTCCAGCCTCCAGCTTCCCTTCAGGCTTTCTTAGAGAAGACTTTTTTCTTTGTCCTTCCTCATGGCCCCACCCATCCCTGGCTTCCCTCTTGCTGTTCTGTTTACTTCTTCCATCAGCTACTTCCATTGTCCTTCTCTCTGTAGTTTTCTCACACTTGATTTTTTTTTTCTAAACCAGTGGGCTCTCCTTAGAACCCAGCACCTCTTTTTTAAAATGTTTATTTTTGAGAGAGAGACACACACAGAGCATGAGCGGGGGTGGGGGGGGGGTGGGCAGAGAGAGAGGGAGACACAGAATCAGAAGCAGGCTTAAGTCTCCAAACTGTCAGCACAGAGCCCCACACGGGCTTGAACCCACGAACTGTGAGATCACGACCTGAGCTGAAGTCAGACACTCAACTGAGCCAGCCAGGTGCCCCCCAGCACCTTTTTGGTAAGAGTAAGTTTGGGGCTTTTTGATTTAAATTATTTAAAATGAAAGAATATTTTTACATTCTCAATAACTGTTTATTGAGCATTGACGATATAACAAATTCTATACATTATCATTCACGTCTATTTTCTTGCACTGTTCTTTCAGATTAAATCACTATCAGAATTCTTACAGCATTCCAGACCTCAGCCCAGCTTGTAAGCTTGGTGAACCAGATGATTTTGGAAGTCTTTCCAGTTCTAATATTTTCTGATCCTAATATAGTTTTTCCCTTATGTTTCTTTTTTAAAGTAAGAAGTGAATGAAATCTGCTTTGATCTTATTGGGAGCTCGATATTTTTGAACTTAGGAACAAGAGTTTGGTTCATTAGATTGTAGGGCCTGAGCTTTTAAGGAATGTATCCTGAGCGTGGATGAGTGTGATCTGGAAATCCCGTGCTTGCTAAACACAGGTTGGGTCTGGCAGCATGGCTGACCAGATATAATTTGATTCCTCCTGGACTCTTTGGTGCCTTGGCTATGTTGGAGTTATTCCAAAAGCCAGTCTGTGGATCTGTGTCTCTGGGTGTAAGGGGACTTGCACAGTGCTTGACATAGAGTAGGTACCCAATAGGTATTTGTTGAATGCCTGCACGCCAGGTCAGGTAATGTAACGTCTCAGAAATGCAGGCAGCCCTTCTTTCTGTGACTGTAGGATAGAGGGTTACCCCTGCCTCTCCATTTACTCGTTTTTAGTGACCAGAGAGGCATTCACTGTTTCACAGGACAGTATAAGTTATTTTTGGAAGGAATACCTATTAAAAGGTCCCTTCTGGTATGCTCTCATTCCTCTTCATTGGTCCCACACACCAAGCCTTTGCCCCAGGGCAGCCGTGTCAGAAATTCGAGACCATGTTCTCCCTTGGGCCGGCTCTTTGCTGGGTTGAACAAACCCTATTTCTTAAACTGTTGCCCAGGCCTTCCCACACATCTCTCTGTATGATTCTGACTTCTTACTTATATTGCTAGGAATCCATGCCCCCGGTAGAAGATAAACCAGATTTCAGGTCTCTGCTAGTCTCAGAAGGTAGTTATTTATAAAAACAAACCAGAAAGCCTCTCCCACTCAGAGCCTTCCCCACTCCTCCAAAGAGTCCTCAGCAGATGGCAGTGTTGATCTTTCATTTGTTTTGTTTTGTTTTGTTTTTTTTGTTGTTGTTGTTTTTTGTGGGTTTTTGGGGGGGTTAGTTTTTGGTCTGTGGAGGGTGTTTTTTTTGGTCTGGTTTTCACAAATTTAGAACAGTCAACGTTTCTGCCTTGCTTTATTTAGATTTCAGGTTCCACAAAATGTAGTTCTTTTTACTCAGTGTCTTTTTTGTTTGGGCCTTACCAAAAACCATAAGTCCCCTAGGCAGGTTAAGAATTAAGTAAGTCCTCAAACTAGTATCCTATTTAAAAAAAATTTTAATTGCAAAAGTTATGCATGCTTGTAAAAATTCAAAAAATACAGAAGTGTAGGAAGCAAAAGTGAGTGAAGGTTTTCCAGGTGTTTTACTGGGCATGCAAAGTATGTATACGACAATATATGTATATATAAATGGGGCCATACTATTTATATTACTCTGCACCTTACATTAGCTTCCTCACAGCGTATGCATTCCTCCACGTCAGTACATACAATCTACGTTCTTCCCACTCTCGTGGCTTATAACATTTACATTCTGTTCCGGAACTGTAGTCAAGTCTTCCAGGCCTGAACTTCTGAATACTTAAACCCAATAAAAATAGCATTTACCATACTGTGGTTATGTAAATATTAATCACAGCAGAACAAAATGAAATCAGATCTACAGCAAAATAAAGAAAACCCATGAGTTTATCCCCTACCATGAAATTGTTAAGGTTCAAAGCTGTCTCTTCTTTTTTAGTGGAATTTCCCCCTTTATTTTTTTATTTTAAAAATGAATGTAATCAAATTGTAATTGACATGCAATACCCTGTTCATTTCAGTTATCCGCCACAGTGATTCAATATCTGTATACACGATGAAGTGATCAGTGCAATTTACCATCACCATACAGAGTTGTTTACAATGTCATTGATTATATTCCCTGTGTCAAAGCTGCCTTTTAATTTCATTTTTCCTTTCCTCACTTTTACTCAGCTACCACTCTTCTTTATTAGTTTGTTTTCATCTCATGTTTCTTAAATCTCATTCTTGCATTCCTTTTGCTCTGCTCCAGTATCTCCTTGAGTAGTGTGTGCATTTGAGTGCTGCCATCATAAGGTTTCCCAGCACAGCTGATTGCTGGTTCGGCCGGAAATATAATTTAGCTTTAAATTCATAGTCCACGAATTTTAAAGGCATAGTTTAAATTTTGTTTTATGTTTACTTATTTTTGAGACAGAGAGAGTGTGAGCACGAGCGAGCACAAGTGGGGGAGGGGCAGAGAGCGAGGGAGACACAGAATCTGAAGCAGTTTCCAGGCTCTGAGCTGTCAGCATAGAGAGCCTTATGTGGGGCTTGAACCCACAAACCATGAAATCGTGACCTGAGCTGAAGTCGGGTGCTTAATCGACTGAGCCACCAGGCGCCCCTAAAGGCATAGTTTAAAAGTATTTCTGATGGGAAGTCTGATGTTAGACTCACACTCCTCTGTGACTGACCTATTTTTTTTTTTTTTTCTTTCTTTCTGGACGCCTTTGAGACTTTATCGCTGTTCTTGGGGTTCTGAAATTTCTATAAGTATCTATTTTTATTTATCCTGTTTGGTACCTGGTGAGCCCTTTCAATCTGAAGATTTATGTTTTCCCCTAGCTAAGAAAACTTTTCTGTTATGTCTTTGATTTCCCCCCTTCCTTTTTCTCTTTTCTCCCTTCCTCCCTTCCTTTCTCTTCTGTTCAAACTCCTATTGAATGAATGAATGTGGACTTCCTGGATCTTCCCTCTGTATGCACTATTCTTTCATTTTTCAATGCTTTGTGCTTTTTCCTGCGTTGTAGATTTCATTGACTTCCAGATAACCAGCCTCGTTTTCAGTCTTGGCCACATTATTCCTTCAGTTTTCTGTATTTTAAAATTTTGACAATCCTTTCATTTATTTTTATTTTTTGTAACGTTTATTTTTATTTTTAAGGGCCGTGGATGGGGGGCAGGAGCAGAGAGAGAGGGAAACAGAGGATCCGAAGCAGGTTCCAGGCTCTGAGTGGTCAGTGCAGAGCCTGACGCAGGGCTCCAACTACCTAACTGAACCGTGAGATCATGACCTGAGCCAAAGTCTGACGCTTAACTGACTGAGCCACACAGGCACCCCTTGATGACCTTTTTAAATGTACAGAAATGATTTCTTGTTCTTCTGATGGCTCCCTTCTTAATGGCAGCTAGCTCTTATTTCAGAGATTTAACATTCTCTCAAATCTCTCCAAAGATACTTCGAGTTTCCTTTTGAACATTCCCTACTGCATCTTGTTTTGTCTGTGGTGGTTCCTTTTGTTTATTCATCTTTGTTTAGCTTTCCTGCTATTGGTTTTCCTCAAGTTGGTGACCCCTGGCTGTTCATTCACTTTCGTAAATGAAGGACTAGACTAATCTGCCTAAGTGGCTGGTAAGGCCCATTTCCCAGGCTTGAGAGGCCTGGCTGCAGGCGCCTAGAGTGATTGGGCTGTGTTGTCCATGTGCTTACCTCTAGATTGCAAGCTGGGGATGCCCACACTTTCCACCGTAAGAAGAGTTTTCAGTAATGAGCAGTTCACTATGTTTTCCTCTTGGGTAGAGCAAAACCCTCCTCCCCTGACATAAATGTCCCTTGTGAATGTCTAGGGAGACTTTAAGCTCTATTCTACTTTTCTGCTGAGTTTTGACACCCATATTAGGATCCCTTCCCAGATTGATCACCCACAGTTTTTGAAGAGTAATTTTTGAGTCCTAGGGACCCAAGAGACACAATTTCTCCTTATGGGTTGGGAGTAGGGGAGGGGGAAAGGTGGGGGGTCCCTACCGGCCCACGTACTGAATGTAGTCCTTTGCTCCGTTATTCTGGTGATGTCCTGTGTTTCTGTTTTGGAGTTCTTGGGTCTGAGTTGAGAGTTTCTCTGGAACTCACTTGAGAAAGAAAGTTCTTGGTCCTGGAGTTTGGCGCTATGGATTATCTTTGCTCTCTCTCAGTGACTCCGTTCCCATTTACTTCCAGCTTCTTGCATTTTCTCAGACTTTCCGATCTGCTGCCACCCTCTCTTGTTTTCTAGCAGCAATATGACTTAATTCTTGAAAAACTACCCTATACTTATTCTAATGAGCCCATGGCTTAGTGGAGAGGTGGACACATGTGCTCAGTTTGTGACTTCCAATGCAATGTATTGTTCAAACTTCAAATTTTGTCTTGATGCACATGGTCCCAAAGGTATAAGATGGATATATAAAGTGAAAATACCCTTTTCATCCTGTTGCAGATAAAGACCACTAGTTGCCCCCTTCTGCCTGTTCTTTCCTTCTTCCACTTGAAATAAAGCCCCAGATTTTAGCGGGGCTCATCTCATGACTACTCAACTAAGGAGGGTACCTCCTAGGTGTGGCCAAGTGATTGGGTTCTGGACAACGGTAGGGGAGCAGAAGCTGTGTGCTGAACATTCCTGGGCTCCTCTGAAGGACATGGATGTGCCTGCCAATTCCTTGCTTCCCCCTTTCCTATTGGCCGGAATGCAGATTTGGTGGGGAGCCATCCTTGTCCATGCAGAGGAGGGCAACGCCGTAGGAATGGAAGAACAACAGAATGGAAGGGGCCTGGGAGTTCCTGACACTTCATTGCCATTATGCCAGCCTCGTATGTGGGAGAGAAATGAGACGCTCTCTTGTTTCAGCCTTGTATCCTGGGGTCACTTCTTACAGCAGCCTATCCTATCTCCTAGCTGGAAGAATTTCTGGGCTACTCGGTCCTCCCTGGAGGCAACCAGTGTGAACATACCGCTGGATCCTTCCAGGAACCTTTCATGCAGGGACTAACATATATATCCACACATGCATGCGTATATGCATACACATACACACAGACATATATATAGCCCCCTGTCCCTTTTCACATAAATGATATTAAACCAAGCAGCTATTTTTTGAAGAGACTGAGCTCTGAAAAGGAGGATTGTTCCAGCTTCTCTTCTGTGCTGACAGACTGATCTCTGCCTCCAAAGGTGCACACTGCCCCCCTAGTGAAACCAAACCCCCTCTACTCTGAGACAGCTTCTTACCCAAATACGTCCCCCAGATGACTCATTACTCCTCCCCCTTCTAAAAAAGGACATTTATTGAAATGTTGTAACCACACAGAATAATCATTGTGAGAAGTTCCAGCAAATTCATTTCCCCCTCCATCCTGCATCTCCACGGGTCTGCATGATAGAAGCTGTGCTCTGGGGGATGCCCAGCGGGCACCCTGTTATCTCAGCCCTGGTGCTCCTTCCACAAGCTCCAAACGCAGACGTTTCAGCTCAACAATGAGCTGACTCTTCAAGGCCTCCTTGTAAGGTCTGTTCTCTCTGCCCATCTTCCCCCCGCCCACTGCCACTCCCGTGCTGGGTTCCAGTGCCCTGAATTGATCTTGTGAGAGAAAGCACTGGAAACGGGACGGCATCTATCCTGAACTTTCTATTTCTACCCTTTCTGAAAAGAAGGGAGAAGCCAGGAATCTACCAAGCTTGGTGGGAAACGGAAAAGGTCTGTGTGTTGGAGGGAGAGGTGGGTGGGATCAGTCTCAGAACAGAGAGACAATCTATTAGGGCCGCTTCCTGTGCAGCCTGGGCCAGCACCGTATTGTCACACCTGTGTCTTCCTGACTTTTCTCACCCCTCCTGCCTGTCTGAACCCTGCCCAGCTCAAAACTACACGCTCCACTCACAAGGGTGTGGAAGAGCTGCTTGTGGAACCGATATCCTTTGAAAAATCTTATTTTTTGATAGGTAATGCACTGAAAGAATCCACAAATGGTACAGCCATTATGGAAAATGGCATGGAGTTTCCTCAGAAAATTAAAACTAGAATTGCCATATGATCCAGCAATCCCGCTTCTGGATCTATATCAGAAGGAAATGAAAACAGCATCTAAAAAGAGATACCTGCACTCCCATATTCACTGCAACATTATTAACAGTGGCCAAGATGTGGACACAACTGAATGTTGTGACAACCAATGTCCTTCAACAGAGGAATGGATAAAGAAGATGTGATACACACACACACACACACACACACACACGGCAAATGATATATCTAATTTATTTATTTTACTATATATATTATTTATTTACTATATCATTTTTTTCTATAGTACATGTATATAAGATAAATGAGATATATCATTTAGCTATGAGACGTGAGGAAATCCTGCCATCCACAACAACTTGGATGAAACTCGAGGGCATTATGCTAAGTGAAATAAGCTGGACAGAGAAAGACTGATTCTGCATATGTGTTTCATATGTAAATCATGTATATGTGGAATTTTAAAAAGCCAAATTCATAGAAACAAAGAATGGTAGTGGGGGGGGGGTGGGGATGGGAAGATACTGGTCAAAGGAAGATATTGGTCTTATAACTTCTGATTATGAGGTTAACAAGTTTGGAGGCTCTAATGTAGAGCAAGGTGCTTATAGCTAGTAATACTGTACTACATACTTGAAGGTTACTATGAGAGTAAATCTTAACTGTTCTTACAGCACAAAAGAAACGGTAATTGTGAGGGACTAGAGGTGCTAGCGGAGGCTATGGTGGCAGGAAGCATTTTTGCCAACATTCTCTTGATGGATGCCTGACTCTCAGGACCAACCAATGGAAGGGGTCCAAATGGCTCGTCTCACCCACGAGGGACACACCTCCAGACTTACTCACAAACCTAGGACGACCCACTGGGATTTTTCTCTGCCCTTATCTAGGTCACCGAGGGGTTAAGCTTCTGCTGACCCTCCAGGTTTTCAGCCATTAATCATTGGGAACCAGAGCTGCCCTTGTAACGTTGTAAAGCTTACCAGCAATTAACCTGTGTTAGAGGAGCATTGTTACCCTGGCCTGGCTTCCTTCACCCTCCAAATTAACATTTCCCAAGCAAAGTGCCAGTTAATTGGAAAGGCAATAGAAAGAAAGGCCACACACCCACCTAGTCTAACTTAATAACCTTGAAAGGAGCCATTAATGAATGGGACACATCGCACATTCAGATCTGGTCGAGTCCCGGCTCTGCTCTGCGCCCGCCCAGCCGCGCCAGCGCCCCAGGCTGTAAAACACACACTGGAATAAAACTTCCCCTCTGCAGAATGTCCCCACTGACCGGGGTGGGGGAGGGGGGTCCGAAGAGGTTCCTGGAAGCGCTCTTCTTATTGTCTAGACGGGGAAACTGAGGCTGAGGAAAAGGAAGAGCACTGCCTGGAGTCCCCCCGTCAGCGGCGGGCTGCTCCCCCG
Organism: Neofelis nebulosa; assembly: GCF_028018385.1. NCBI lineage: Eukaryota > Metazoa > Chordata > Mammalia > Carnivora > Felidae > Neofelis > Neofelis nebulosa. Next base: position 33,355,606 of record NC_080793.1, on the reverse strand, counting down.
CCTGCTCCTCCCTCCGCTCCGCCTTGAAATGCTGAGCAGAGTCCCCTCTGCTTCTGGGTGCCAGGGCGTGTCACCGTTCATGTCGCTGCAGAGCAAGAGGCTGCTGTAGACAGTGGCAGCGGTGTCCCCAGGCAGCCTGCTCTCACTGCCTGTCCCCGTGTGCACCTTTGGGTGCACTGGCACCCTCCTCCTCCAGCCGGGCAATCTGGGGGTCCTCGCAGACCCTCCTTCCCTCAATTCCCGCTGTCTGGTCTCAGGTCCCGCCAGGAATCATTGCTCTGAATCTTTGCTCAGCCTAGCTCTTCTTTTCCTGCTCTCCTCTGAAGCCTCCATCCCAGGGGGCCTCCACTGGCCCCTCCTCCCTTTCCTGAGCCCCAGTCCGCACTCCCTCTTCCAGCCCCATAGAGACTGTTTACAAGTTCCTTACTCGCTTTAAGTCCCTACCTCATCCCTCCATGTCCTTGTCAGAGAGACTCACCTCCTGCTCCAAGAAGATAGGGTGTTTGAGGGGAAGGGAGGATGAGGAGGGGAAGGGAGGTGAGGGTGGGGTTCTGCTTAGGGTCCTTTCCTCTATGGTGGGGCTCAGCTGTCCTGGGGCTGCTTTTTAGTTGTAGAGGCTCCCTGAGGCCCCTTTGGGAGCCCTGAGTCTGTGCCCCTCTGGGGTCTTGTTCCTTTCCCCTGTCTCAACCCTCTCTCTGTCCTGGATTCTTCCCTCACTTTGCAATAGTCCCCAGTGACCCGGTCCTAGTCCTGGAGTAGCCTGCTCTCTTGAGCGCCCTGTAGCCAGCAGCCCCTCTCTCTCCTCTCCTTGGCTGTCGAGCCATCTACCCCTCATTGCATAGTCTCACCTCCCATCCACTCTCACTTGCCCCACAGAAACGTTCTTTCCTAAGTTGAAAACGACCTCCTTGTTCCTAAATTCAGAAGACATATTTTAGAGTTTAAAAAAAAATATGACCTTTCTGTAGAATTTTCTAGTTGATCACTGCCTACCCCCCCCCCGCCCCCCCCCCCCCACTTCCTGAAACTCACTCTTTCCTGGCTTCCATGAAACCTCTCTTGCCTTTACAAGCATCTCTTCCTGCCTGTCCCCTCAGGCCCCTTCTCTCCCCATCAGGCATCCTCCTGGGAGCATCTTCCTTGATGGTGGCTTCCATTACCAACCAAATGATGGTGATGATGACCATGAGAAGGAGGAGGACTCCTGAATTGTATGGAATCCAGATCTGACTCCTGAGCCTCAGGCTCATAGCCAACCACCCTGGAGACATCTTACTTGGGAGTTTTACAGGCATCTCATGCTCCTTGTGTTCAAAACAAGCTCATTGTCTTCCCCTTGCCTGCTTCTCCCTGGGGCCTCCCGACTCCACTCGTTGACAGGGTGACAGGGTGACAGGGTCACCGTGCACTTGAGGGTCATCCATGCCTCCATCTCTCATGTCCAATCAGCCAGTTAATCGTCAAGGCCTATACATTCAGTCTCCAAGGGGCCTCTGTGTTCCTACTGCCATTTCTTTAGCTGTGACAAATTCCAGTCTTGTCCCCCTACAGCCACAGTGATCTTCCTAAACCCATAGTGTATCAAGCCACTCCCCTCAGTGGCTCAGCACCACCCTCGGGTCACTGGGCAAGCTCTTTAGAACATCCTACAAGCCAGACTCCTCAAGACCACCAGATGGCGTTCCACATTGGAGAAATTCATGGACTAAGGCAAGAGTTCTCACTGTGGGCTCCTTTTTCTCATTTCTAAAAATCAAACATCCTTTCAACAATGTCAGTTCTTAGGACTTTGATAGCTACCTCCTGATTTAGGTCTTGAAACACCTCCATGAGGTAGGTGCTATTTCTCTCGTTTTATGGATGAGAATAATCGAGTCTCACAGAGTCCGAGGTCACAAAATAATCAGTTTGAACACCCGTCTGTTATTTCTTATGTTCTTTCCATGACCCAAGAGGAGGAGGCTGCCAGGGACTCAGAGACCACTCTGACCATGCCATAGATCTAAGAGACCTTCTCACATTGCAAACACCTTTTCCCGTGTGCCACTGTACCTGGGACCTGAGCCCCCACCCTGAGTTCTGGGTCACAGAGAACCTGCTCCCACACCTAGTCTCAGATGGGATAGGGATGACAGACGAGCAGAGGATCAATAGCCATCTGTCCAGGCTCCACTGACAAGCTAATCTTTTCAGTAAACATTTCATTAGCCCCTGCCAGGCTGCTCGCACCTGCTGACAGGAGAGGCAGAATGGGGTGGGGGCGGGGGTCGGGGCCCTCTGCTTTATAATAGGCACAGATGTCAGCCTGGGTCTCCTGGCCCCTGAGATCCAGCTAAGCTCAGCTAGAATGCTGGTGCCGTGCACTGGCGGAATCCAAATCATCCCCCAGATTTTTGTAAATTCCCGGGGACTCATGTTCTTTTTGCTTCCTCTGGCTTTCGGGACTTACCATCTAAAAGAGACCTGCTCCCACTCTGCTGTGAAGCTCTTACAACTTCTGTTTTCCCTTCATAGTACTCTTACTGCTGCTGCTGCTTATTGCGGCTACTGATATTGTCAGTTGTGTTAACACTGACAGTGGCAAGCACCCGCCATGTGCTGGACTCTCTGCTGACCTATATGCATTACCTTTGGTAAACCCCACAACGATCCTATGAGGGAGGTGCTGTTGTATTTCCCCATTTGGCATGTAAGCAAAGAGTCTCAGAGATTTCATGGAGGAGTAGGGGGTAGATTCTGGGTTTGTCTACCTCTAAAGCCCAAGCTCTTACCCCCTGTATTGTATTTGGAGTTTGTGGAATTATTTGACTAACCTCTCGCTCCCCCACCAGACTGGGAGGTCTGCAGAGGTAGGAAGCACGTCTCATTGCTTCACCACTATGTCCCCAGGGCAATGATTTTTTTTATAAAAAATAATGCGAGGTATCGTACATGAGTTTGTTTAGGCTTTATTGTTCTGAAGCCAATGGAGGTAAGAAGCTGGTTTTTATTTGTTTTTCTTTCGTGGAGGGAAGCAGTGTTTGTTCTTGCCACGCAGATGCATTCTCCTCAACTGTTTCAGTCTGGGTGACCTCTCATTTAGCCTGCCTCCTCTGTTTCTTCAAACCAAACAGTGTCCATAAAGCATCCTTTGGCTAGCTGATAACCCCTGCTTTCCCATCGCTCTAAATACGCTCCTCCAGTCTTGCATGTCGGGCTGTCTCGCGTTTTCAGAATTGTGTTTGGTGGCTTTCTCTCCGCTTCCTCATGTTTCTCCTGTTCAGCCTCCTGCTTTATGTCCCTGCTCTGGGCTGCCCGTACCTACAAGGTTGCTTCTGGAATCTTAAATGTCTCCATGCTTAATAAAAACTTGGTGCTTTGGGTGATTTCCAGGAAAAGAAAAGGAAAATATGGACCTGCCCTGAGATGACTTTATGGGGACTGGGGTGCATCTGTCTACGGGGAGCAGCCCAATTGCTTGTTGGCAATTGGGAATACAAGCTCACTGGCACCGGATCTTTCAGGTTTGCGTATGGCTGAGAAAGGACCCAGCCACACTGTCAGTGTCTGACTCTAAAACCCTTGGTCTCGAGCATTGTATTACAAGGTCCCCGCTGGCTGTGCTCTTGTAAGAAAAATAGGAAACACCGATAGGCTACAAGAAACAATTAAAATCACGTATCGTGTTTCCACCTAGAGAAAATCACCATCGAACATGGGACATGGTGGTTAAAAGCATTCTGATTTTTTTTCTATACATATACGTACAGAAAAAGTATTATCACACCAGGCATTGATTTTGAAACCAGATATCCTCATTTGGCACCATAGGATGAATGTATTTCCATGTCAGTAAACACAGATTTATTTAATTTTTAGTGGCTTTATGGTATTCTAGCATATGCACGAAGTATGATTTATTTAACTAGTCTTCTACTGACGTGGACTGTTTTTAGTATTTTAGTATTTTAGTATTATATATATATATATATATCCCTGTGGACTCCCCTGAGTTTCTCCGCTAAGGCAAGGAGGCTTCTTTACAGTGACACTTCTGATGTTCGGACCGATAATTCTTGTTCTGGGCGCTGACCTGTGCCTTGTAGAATGCTTAAAGCATCCTCAGCCTCTACTCACTAGATGCCACTAGCAGACTGCTCCCCGCCCCCTCCCCCCCCCCCCCCCCCCGCCGATATCCTGACGATCAATATCTGTTGATCGCCAAGTGTCCCCTGGGTGGCAAAATTGCCCCTGCTTGAGGACCACTGCCTCCAGGATAAAGTTGTTAAGTGACAAGGGTAAAGGATACGCATATTTGAAGACTTCTGTTACCTGTTGCCAAATTGCCTTCCAAAAGGTACAGGATCTTATTCCCACCAACAGTGGAGGGCGGTGCCCCATTCATCCCCCTTGTGAATATTCGCCTTAACATAAAAAACCACTTTACTGATCTCAAAAGAAAACGTTCTTTCCGTGTTTGTTTGATTTTTTTTTTCGTGTGTTTATTTCTAGGGTGAGGTTGGACCTTTAAAAAACCACGTTGATTGTGTTGACTGGCTGTTGTTTCTTGGCAAACTATCTTTCCTTATAACTATTTTTTTCTTTTGGAGCATTCCTTTTTTTTTTTTTTTTTTTTCATTTCATCTTTTAACATATTAAATAAAATGTGCACATCTATCCCGGCTTGCTGTCTGTCTTTCTGTGTTGATATCTGTGGTTGTGTTTGTGGTAAAACCCTTCCGGATCTGGCAGTAGAGTCCAGGGAAGCATCCTTCCCGGTTCCCTTCCAGGGGCTGGAACTGTGGCTCTGCTGGGGAGCCTCCAGGGCCCCAGCTTTGCCTGGTAGAGGATCCTATTCAGGTCATGCTCTTTTATACCAAGATCTACTGAATGTTCCTTTTGTGTTTGAGGGAAAAGTTCTTGCTCTGGACACCAGCGTGTCAGGGGACGGCCTTGATCGGGGGGGACTGACCGGGGGCTTGACCATAATTAGTTCAGGTTAATTATTGCCGATCTGTAGATTCACAGCACAGGGACCTCTCTTCCCTTAAGCCGGGGCCTCTGGAGGTTTCTTTTATGAGCTCTGAACCCTGAGGGAAGACTTAAAGTAATGAATTTTCCTGTAATCAGATTTGAGGGTTTGTTCCTTGAGACATCCAGTCAATTGGAGAATTGAGCCCTGACTGGTTTATTTGGCCAAAGGATGCCGAAAACAAAACCCAGGACATCTGATACGCAATCCAGGGAGTAGGTTGGAAAAAATGACTTGATATATTAGATGCTTACCTCTTGTGTTTCATGACTTTGTAGGGGGAACAGTTTTATTTACAAGGAGAAGCCATAATCTGGACCCAGGGTAGGAAAGAGCAGGGTGGCTTTTGTGTTGACTATCAGGGATGAGAGTCTGATTATCCTTGAGTAAAACCTTGTGAGACTCACTTTCACCTTTTTCCCTTATGGCAGGGACACAGTTTATGCATGTTTATAAATATTTAATGTGTTCGGTATTTATTCAGCATTCACTCATTCGTCCGTTCCTTTATTCAATCACCCAGAGGCACTGGGGACGTAGGATCCACGACGCAAGGCTCCTGCACATCTCAAGGTGCTGACAGGTTGCCTGTATGTTGGGAGAAAATAATAGACCGTGTGTGGGTTTGGTATGTACATCGGGGTTGCAATGTGAAAATCTAAGAGGCCTTGTGGCAAAGTTAGTGAGGCTGGTTCCGGGGATCAATAAGAGGATGAGAACAAGGCTGGAGTGAAGGTGACAGGTGACACGTGCACCGGTGGGCCACCAGGCATTCACTGGATGTGAGTCCCTTCTCGCAGGAGTCTCCCATGTGAGTCTCTCAGAAAATGCAACAGCCTCACTAGGCCCGATCCTGGAAAACAGCCCCTTCCAAATGGATGTCCCAGTCAAGGGACGGACGGGAAAAGCTCAAAGACTTTCGTGTTGCTCTGGAGGCCACATGGCCAGAAGCAAAGGGGAACTCCCGGGGATCTCCCTTTTCCTTTTGGCAGAGGCACCTACACAGCAAAACACAGCCTTGCTCTGGGGGGAGAGGGGGGAAGCTGGTGGGGGGGGGGTGTAGAGGGAAGCAGGGGAGGGCCTCTTATAAAGCTGAGCAGCCCAGACCAGCAGATCTGGTGCCCCCTGGCCCTGGGAGGCAGCCAAGTGAGACAGAGGACATAGGCTGCGGAGGGGACCCTTCTGCTGTCTCATCCATTCCTGGAATGAAGCACGTGTATCTTGACTCTTGATTATGCACGGGGCACCTGGGTGACTCGGTCGGTTAAGTGCCCGACTTGGGCTCGGGTCATGATCTCGTGGTTCGAGAGTTCAAGCCCAGTGTCTGGCTCTACGCTGACCGTTCAGAGCCTGGAGCCTGCTTCGGATTCTGTGTCTCCCTCTCTCTCTCCTGTTCCCCAGCTTGTGCTCTGTCTCTCTCTCTCTCTCCCCCTCTGAAAAATAATAAACATTAAAAAAAAAGGATTATGCTCATTTCTAGTTTTTCTTTGCAATTGCATGACTCTCCTTTTCAGCAAATCTCATTGGTGATACAAAGGAAGGCTTGCGATAGAGTTTCTCTTCAGCCTCCCTTGTCTCAGGAGCCACTCACTGGTTTCACACAGGAATGCAGGTTACAAAACTTCAGAAAAAAGTGTTGTAGGGACAGGGATCCCAAAAGGGAAGTTCATTCTAGAATGATGTGAAGCTCTCAAAAATGTCATTCTAAGTGGATTCCATTCTGCGCTTAATTCCCATAAAGGAGAAAAGAGAGAGGAGCCAAAGACACAGGCATGGCCACACTGGAAACTGCTGGATCCAAGCAACATAACTGCCTTGTGCCAAAGATGGGACGAGAACACACACACACACACACACACACACACACAGCAAGGACACGTAGGGATAGGGTCAGGATAGTAGCCCAGCATGACTAAGATGTGTGGAAAATGACAGAAAGGTTTTGATGGTTCTACTCTCTGTGAATTCAAAGTTGCATTTAACTGCATTTTCAAGGACCTGAAAAACAATGGTTTAAACCAAACAGGGCTGCATTTTTTTCTCTCTCTTAGCACAGGGTCGCTCTGGGGGCTTCACCATATGCCATCAAAATCTGCTTGCTACTCTACCATCCTTAGTGAGGGGCTTCCATTTGCAAGTTTACCTCATGGCCCAAGAGGGCTGCCAGCGCTCCTACTATATTGGTGTTCCAGGCAGGAAGAAGGAAGTGAGGGAGAGCAAAAAGGGTGCCTTCTGAATGTGTAAGTTCCTTTTAAAGTAATTCCCCAGAAATCTCCCCAGCGACTTCTGCATACATCTGACTGACCACCTCATTTGCAAAGGAGGCTGAGAAATGTGGTTTTAAAGCGAGACACATGGCCGCATTCAACACTCTGGAGATTCTGATTACTAAGAGAGCGAAGAGAATGGGCCATGGGGAGGCAACTAGCAGTTTTGGACACAAGCTCAAGGAAGACAGTGAACAAAGAAGGGAAAGTTCCCTCCCTCCCCTTCTTAGTCTGGAGTACGTGGTGCACTATTAACAGGCAATAAAAGCCTCTAGCAAATTTTCTTCCACCCTCTCTTTAAACGTTAAAGGGAAGTTCAGACCCAGCGAAGTGTGACAGAGCAGCATTTAAAATGATTTCAAGTTCCAGCTCCCCAGATAAGTTTCAGTGCAGGGTGCTGAAAAGGACTCAGAAATCCAGAGAACGTGATGAGGGAGGAACTCGAACAGGAATCCCATTTTCTGAAGTGCGTTCCACAAGACGTCACTCTGTGTTACACGAAGAAATGGCTCCTTGGCCAAAAGGCTGGGAAACTCTGGACTAAAACAAGTTAAGTGCTGTTTATTTAAAAAAAAAAAAAAAATTGGAGTCATAAACATGCTCACATACCTTATGATTTTTTGTTTTCCTTTCTAAAAGGGAGCATTTCCAAGCTTATTTGATCATGGAAATCACTTCTTGCAGAGCACGCCGTGGGACGAGGGTTCTAGAGTAAACATTTGGGACACAGCGAAGTGGTCAGAGGCTGCCTCCTTACCTGCCAGGCTCTAGCTTTCTCAGAGCACTGCCCGCATCAAAATCATCCTAGCCTCACTGAGGGCCTACTAAATGTAATGTTGGGTCCATGGCCTGAAAATCTGCATTTTCCCAAGCTCTCTTGGTAATTCTCAAAACTCACTGGCGTTTGAGGTCCGCTAGACGACAGAGCCGAGCCTCCACTTTACAAATACTATGACTTGATGAATTCACCTCCAGGTGAGCTCCTGCTGGCCCCCTCAAAACTCATTTCGCTCATCGCCATTTGGTACCCGGATAATTTCCTAGGTGCTGTGCACGGCAGCCTGCATTTATCTTTATTGCCGTTCTCTTTATTGATTTAGGTCCACCTCTGCAATTCGTCAAGCTTGGATTGTATTTTAATCTTGTCCTCCCGAGTAGCTAAGATCCCTTCCAGCTTTGTATCATGCCGACATCTGATTAGCTGGGTCTCGATTCCATCCTTCAAGTCATTAATGAAAATATTAAATGGTGCTGGGTTAACACAACGGTCTTCAGGCCTCTCTGCAGATGTATGGCTCCTATAACTGCCACTGGTCTCTTCTCGGTGCCGTCATAGGTTGGACATCGCAGCCAGCGTTTCGGTTGAAGGTTTTTGCCTCCTTTACAAGTCCACACGTACAGGGTAAATCTAGGTAGAGGAAAATAGAACTACCTAATGAATCAATTCAATAAACATTAGAGCAACAAAACGTCTTCAAGGCATGCTATGATTTTCCTCTCACTCCAATGGCGTGTGGGCCACAGGGTGAAGAAGCTTATCCCAAGTGCGTGCGTTAGAAAGATCAATTTTTCTGTAAAAGGCAGCTCAGCTCCATCTTTGAGCCACACCATTCTGGGCTGAGCCAGGCTCACAACAATCAGCTTGTACGTAGTAATGCGGTGAGAGCTCGCTTTTCTGAACCTTTCCTGAGTGCTAGCTACTGTTCTTACCTCTTTAGAGGCGTTCACTCTTGGGATGCTTAGAACTCTCCCATGACGTGAGCGCTGGCTGCTTCAGCGCCCTCTTCTGGACGGGCTGTCAGAGACACAGAGAAATTGGATAGCCTGCGCGAGGTGCCAGCGCTGAAAAAAGTCAGAGCAGACACTCAAACTCAGGCAACCTGCCTGGTTCCCTCACTGGACTCTGGACCACCACCCTGTGTGGCTACAGCTGTGACGGAGTGAGCAATTTGGTCGGAAAGGCCTATCCAGGGCTCAGAACCCAGAAATTACCAGCAAGACTGTGCGTGGTGTTAACGGGTTTTTATCAGTTGTCTTACTGAATGTTTGGGAGCTGTCAATCGGGATTAGCTGCACCTGTTGTACAGATGACAAGATAGAGGCACAGATATTCCCTCTCCCCCCCCCCCCCCCAATTCCACCCCAGCTCCTGCTGACTCCGTCCCCAGGCTGGCCTGGAGGACACCTGCCAAACAGCCGGGGCCCTGAGGACTCCCCAGGGCAGCTGGGGTGGAGAGACTAGCACCACAGGTCACGTGTTCAGTCCTCCCCACCCTCCCCACTACCCAGAAATTCCTTCTGTGGCCTCCTCCGCAAACCTGCAGCAAAGTGGGGCTGGGCTGAAATTTTCTCCCGTTGAACAAACACGCTCACTCACTCCAGGCTGGGCCTGGCCTCATTCCAGCAGCTGAACGAGACCAGGCCCTGCCTTCGGAGATTTGAAAGTGGAGCAGACATCAGCCAACAGTCCCCACTCACCCTGACCCCGGGGGGCGGAGGAGGAAGCGGAGGTGTCACCCAGCTGTCACCAGCTCTGGGAGAGCCGGTGGGAGCCAGCCAGGCTTCCTGCAGGGGGCGAGAGCTGGGCCTTGAGGTCGGGTTTCAGCGGCAGCCGAGGGGCAGGCGGTTGGCTTCTGGGGGCTTCTGAGGGCGACCGACGCCTGGCGAGCAGCGAGCACCCATAGGCAAGTGCCTGCCTGGCAACAGGCAAGCCCCATCCTCACCTCAGTCCTCAGACTCAGCCCGTCAACCAGGCCCCGGCAGCTCCCTCCTGAACTGACGCCCATCTCCTCCATCAGTAGAGCCACGGCAGCCAAGGACAGGGCCCCCGGGATAAAAAGCTGTCCCCAGACGGACACTTTGCCGTGGCGGGTGGAGGAGACCTGGAGACACGCGTCTTTGTTCTCTCAGTTGGCTATGAAGCACTTCGTCCTTTGGCCACCAGAGGGCGACAGTCGCCCACACATCGGCTACTGCTGCACCCTGGGGCATCCGCCTGGGACATCTGGGAGGCTGTGGAAGAGGACTTTGTCACTGAAATTTCGTGGGGACTTCTTCCCCCCCCCCCCCCCCCCCCCCAGCTTTTAAACGCCTTCAAAGCGGCGTATTCCAATCCCAGGGAGCAGCCTAGTTTAGGGATAACACCTTAGGTACCAGGATACCAGATCCGGGGAGTCTAGACGACTGGTTCAGACTGGGGCTCTGACCCTCCCCAGCCTGAACTGTCTCCTCTGTAAAATGGGATGGTTTCCATGACAGGAGGGAAGTGAAGGGGCTCTGAAGGACACGATGCATGACGAAGAAGTTTTGATCAAAGCTGTTTCTCCTCCTGGTGTCAGTGCCAGTATCCTGCTGGTCACGGAGAAGGATGGGGAGGCCAAGGAGCCCACCCACCATGACCTCGGGTGTCCCGGAAGGTGACTGTGTCCCTACTTCCGAGGGCAGGAGGGAGGCAGGGAAGCTGGGACAGGGTAGGTGGTAGTTCACAGGGTGACGGTTCTGGCCCTGGTTCTGACACCGCCTCACAGTGTGACCTCACGTGTGCCTGGCCATCTGTGCCTCTGGACCTCCCAGCGCCCTCCCAGCTCTGCCATTGCAGTATCTCCCAGCCTGCGGTCCTCTGAGCTGTTTTGAGAGAGAAAGATCACTGCTGTGGGAGTTGGAGGGAGGGGCTGAAGAATAGCCCCCATGCACCTGGAGATGGGAGTTTCCCTCTTCCTTTGAGCCTCTATTTTCTTATCTGTGGAATGGGCAGGTTAGACTAGGTGATCTCTAACCATTGTCTCTTCACCCTGTCTCAGTAAATACACACAGAGTTCATATTGGTGCTAAAATTTCCTGATTCTGATTCCATTAAACAAACAAACATGCCTCTGCCCAACCTGGCCAGGTCTCCAGGGACAGACACTCTGGGGCACATACAAGTGTCAGTTCTGGATCCTGAGCTCCCCGCCCTTCTTTCTCCTTGCCAACGCTCTCTCCCCTCTGGGTCTCCAGTGTGCTGTCTACGACGGGTCATTTTGTCTTCAGGGGCTTCTTCTGTCTCCATCCACAGCCCTCCATCCTCCCAAGTGAGGGAGCTGTCCACAGCTTTGTCCTTTCTAGTCCCTGTCCCCAGTGCATGACCCACCCACAGCCAACACCACGGGCACAGGAGCTATTCCATAAACAGGAGCTGGATGAATATTTAAAGGGAAGTAGTAAGTACTATATTAACAACTTACATGGATGTTGTAATGATCCACAGTGAAATATTCCCTCACCTCTTTGCGAAATTATCATTCCAAACCACGGAATACATTAGGTTTTATGATCTACTCGCTTCCTTGGGGAAATATAAATCTTGAAACATCATCTTCATAGGACAGGGCAAAGAGTCCCCTGGGACACAAGATGTTTAAGAACGTTAACTGAGAATCAGAAATAGTTTGCGATTAATATCGGGGTTTTGTTTATGGGCACAAATAAATCCCTGGTGTAGGGCTGACCTGTAAAAATCTGTCCAAGATGAAAACTCTGATTGCAGATGATGGAAATGGGGAAACAATCTGAATTTAAAGAGGTGATTTGGGGTGCAGGGTTGCAGTGTTTAGGAGCTAATATTTTCTGACCGTAAATTTGTATGCTGTTCAAACATTCCTAGCCACCCACTAAAATAAATACGATAGAGACTAAGAATTTATATCAACGGTCTACAGCCATCCAAGTTTTGTAAGTAGGTCATGTGAAACAGGGAGGTTCTTGTTCCTAGGGTCATTGAAAGATCCCCCCTCAGCCCTGTTGCACCATCACTCAGGTGAGGCCCCCGCTGTGAGATGCTCAACGTTGGGGTGTTGGAGAGGAAGCTGTGTCAGCGTCTGCGGCCTCGGGTGACTGGCAGTAGAGGGTCCTCCTGGGAAGAGAATTGCTTTGGGGGTGAGGAGACCCACGTGTGCCCCCTCACTCAGTAGCTCTCTGGGAGGTTAGGCAGGCCTCTTCTTTGTTTACAATCCATCACGGACTCCTCATAGCTTCTCGAACAAAGTCGAACCCTCAGAAGCTCTAGCCTGGGTCATAAAATCCCCTGTGACTTGACTCTGCCCCCTTCTCCAGGATCATTTCCCATCACACCAGGCTTTCGGGACTCAGTACGTACTCTCCACTTCTTGGTCCCTTAACCTGCAGCTTCTTCCCAGAATGTCCTTCCTCTTTGAGCCATTTGGTACACAAATTGCTATTTTTTAAAAACAGCACGACGGTCTTCTTGTCTCTCAAGCCTTCTCAATGGCTCCTGGGGAGAGGTAGTTTTCCTTCCTTTGAGTTTCTGGTAAACCCTGAACATCGCGCTCTCCCTCTGTCTTGCGACCTCCCTGTACACAGAATGACAGAACCTACTTCCCTGCCTTACTGGTCTTGGACTTGGCCAAGGGGCTTGATTAAACCAGTGCGATGTGAACAGAAGAGCCAAGGCCTTAAGAGGCCATGTGTTTTCGTGTTCTCTAGTGCTTCTTTGATTTTCCGTGGGAAGAATGTGTCTCTGACAGCTGCTCTCCCAAGGAGAATATGGAGTCACCTGGAGCCAATCTGCAATCCAGCCCTTGTCTGGAGCCAACCCCAGCTGCCCTCAGCCTGGAGCAGAGCTGCCTTCACCAAAGCACAGACACGTGAGTGAAAAAAATAGATGCTTATCGTCGGACGCCACTGAGTTTTGAAGTGGTTTGTTATGCAGCAATACTGTGTCAACAGCCGACTGATGCACCATTTCACCTTGGGGCCGGAGCTCAGAGAGGAAGTGCAGTAGAGGAAACCATCTGCTAATTTCGGAGGAGTTAAAAAATATTGGGGCTGGTGCTCTAAGCCTCTCAGAGGAATCCACCTTCGGTGCGATGCCATGTCTGATAGTGGTGCGTGGGGAGGCAGCACCTTCCAGAAATGGGCAGAGGTAGTGCCCTGGCTTCATATTCGATGCTGGGACAGAGATCCAGGAATTCCCACATGTCCGGTAGGGGGTGACGAATGTTTGGGGGGAGCTCTCTGGTTTATATAGATGAGAGATTAGCACAGGGGCACCACAAAGCACAGGCCCTTGGGATCTCAGGTTGCACAAGGTCTCCAGTTATCAGCCTGACATGCCCAGATCAGACAAGGACCAGCCACTGGGGGTCCCCAGGGAAGACCCCAGCACAGGCTGCCCTTATAGTATGAACACATAGCAGTAGAGAATAGATACATGTTGTTTTAAGCCACGGCAGCAACAGAGAATGACTGCAAGCTGGAAGCCTGTTGCTACTCTCCAGCAGCAGGGGATTGTCTGATATGATCTTGTTTTTGTAAAGAAAAAAATGACAGAGATTTATGGGAGAGAGTATAGAGCTGTGGTTACAAGTTCGGCCTTTGGAGGTAAACAGATCTGGAGGTCTTCCTCTGGTTCCACGCTTCCCAGCTGTGTGATCCTGGGCAAGTGACTTACCCTCTCCCAGCCTCAATTCCTGCATCGGTAAATCTCATATTGTTGTTGTGGGAACTGAAATGTGCCTGCTATACAGTGAGCACCCACTAAACAGAAATATCTATTATTATTATTATTATTATATTATACAAAAGGACCTACAGCAATGTGACAGTCATCTTGGGGTGAGGATGACTTTATTTTTGTCCTCGTTTTCTGATTTTTCTATCTGGACAAAATTTCCTTGGGAATACGAGAAAAAACAATACCGGGTGAATTGAAACAACGAAAGAATCTGAAAATGTTTAGAGCTTTTTATATGTCTGATTTGTTCTCAAACAATGAGCTAGATGGAGTTTGTTGCCTCTTGGGTAATGTTCCCATTTACTTTAATTTTTACAAGCTAGTTGCAAATAAATGCTTTCCAATGCCAGTTCTTTTAAACCATTTTTTAAAAAAGCACAACAGACTGCTTTTGCTCACGTGGTTTGTTCCCAAGACCTTGCGGGGGAAGGGACCCTAGCGGGGCACGCGGCCCTGGGAGAAGTGCGTGGGGTGCAGGAAGCCGGGTCTTCTGAGGATGCAGGGTTGGGTGGGAGCATCTTGGGACAGGGGGCAAGCGGGCTGTTGCTTGATACTGGACTCCGGGAGGAAAAAAAAAAAATCAATGTTCAATTGTGGTTGTAAGGAGATTATGTTTACTTAAGAAAGTCATTAGTTGTGGGTATTTCTTTGCAAATGGCTTGAAACCGCATCTTTGCTTAGCTATGCAAATGTTAGCAGGTAAAACGAATTTTATTTCTAATTTTAATTCACCAAACATATCGAGTGTCCACCATATGCCGGGTAGACTGGAGAGTGGATTTGGGCGAGTGGATGAGGAAAAATGGATAAATCAAGGGCTCCAATTTCCATGAGCTTTATTACCTACTTTAACATTTCCCCATATTTGCTTTATTTTGCTATTTCTTTTAAAATTATTTTGCAAAGCCATTTGAAAGTAATTTCCAGACAACGTGACTCTTTACCCCCCATGGATTTCAGCATAAACCTCTTAAAGATAAGAACATAGTCCTGTATCACCATATGCTATTATTACTAAGAAAAATCATTACAAATTCTGTAATATCTAAGTCTATATTCAAACGACTCTCTCGCACTCTCTCTTTTCAGCTGTTTTGTTGTCATCGACACCGATGCTGTGTTTTGAATTGGCTGGGGTAAAAATGACCTTTGCTCCGTGTAGCCAATGGCACTGTGTTCATCCCCTAGCACCCGCTTGCACAGCAGAGTCCTGTTGGAAAGAAAGTCATGGGCTCAGCAGGGCTGCCTTGCACCTTCCCCTTGTGTGACAACAAATATCATGTCTCATAAGAGAAACTGGTCCCTTTTGACTCCCCTTTCCAACGCTACCCAGGAAGAGCTTACGCTCTCATCCCAGAGCAAAGGCTCAGATACACACCTTGCCTGATGTCACCACCTAGAAAGTGGCAGAGCAGAGAGACTCTGAACTGAGTTATGTAATTACAAAGCTAGAGCTCTAGGCGCTCCCAGCTGGTTCGGTCGGTTGAGCGTCCCACCGGCTCAGGTCATGATCTCACAGTTCATGGGTTGGAGCCCCGCATGGGGCCCTGTGCTGGCAGCTCAGAGCCTGGAGCCTGCTTTGGATTCTGTGTCTCCCTCTCTCTCTGCCCCTACCCTGCCTCAAAAATAAATGAATATTAAAAAATTTTTAAAAAAGAAAACAAAGATGGAGCTCTGCTCGTCCCCCCCATCCCCCCTGCCTCCCCTTCTCCCACGTGCAGGAACCACTGGAGTGGATAACTCTGACACCTAAGTAGGAAACGGACCCAGCTCAGTGGAGGCAATTACTGTCCAATGGTGATTCCCCTCACAGTATGCCACAGAAACCATGGCAAGAGCTTCAAGGAAACAAGAGCATTGCCTTCTCCAGAATGACTCCCCTGACAACCTGCTGACTTAGCTCAGGCTGCCATAACAAGATGCTGAAGACCAGGGAGGCTCAGACAGCAGCTCTCTACCTTCTCACAGTTCTGGTGGCTACAAGTCCAAGGTCAAGGTGTCATCAATGTTGGTTTCTGTGAGGCCTTTCTTTCTGGCTTATAGACACCTGCCTCTTGCCGTGTCCTCACGTGCCCTTTCCTCTGTGCGCACTCAAAGAGACAGACGGAGCTTTCTTGTGTCTCTTATAAGGACACAGTCCTTATTGGATTAGGGCCCGACTGTTATGATCTCATTTAACCTCAGTTTCTTCCTTCAAGGCCCTGTCTCCAAATATAGTTATAGCTTAGGGCTTTGGCATGTGGATTTTGGGAAACACAATGCAATCCATCACGCCCGTTCAGTGTTTTTACTGAAAAGCAAATATTTTGGTTGCATCTAAGTTGGGTTTAGCACAGTGTAGATGGTGGTCTGCCTAGCCTAGATGCTTCTTTTCAATCCTGACCATTCCCCCTGCTTAAGCGAGGTTCCCCTGGCTTTACCCATTGACCCAGCAAAAGGAAATGCCAACTGATCACATTCTGGAGAAAAACCCAGCTCAGCCCTCAGTTTCTTCCTATAGTCTTCTCCTCGCACACTCCCACTGTAGAAACTGAAAATCCCAAATATTCACTGCCCTGTCTCCTTTGCACCAAGCAGGACCATGACCAGGGCTTGGCCAAATCAGACTCGTGCCCGTGATTTGAAGTGTGGCCTGCTGAAGCGGAGGAGGGATCCTGCAGAAGCCCCTCCAGCAAGGCGTCGGGAGCAACGGCAGCCAGTTTCCCGAGGTGGCAGATCTGGTGGCTGCCTCAGTGGGGCAGCAGCAGTGGGGTCTCCACTGGGCCAGTGATGAACATGGTTTCCAACACTGTCCCAGCTGCATGGCTTCTGAGGCCCTCTCGTATGCTCTGTGTGCTACTCAGCGTCCTACGGCAAAGTCCTTGTTGGTGTGAATTACTGAGTAGATTTCTGCCACTTGCAATGAAGAACTCTGGCTGCTACCTCACCAACTCTGAAAGCCGTGCAGGCATGATCCATTACTAAAAGGAATCGTCTTATCTATTAGCTAAGCACAAGGGATGCTGCAAACTTCCTTTTCTTTCCAAATATACTCTTTCTCTTGGAATAATTTTAAACATACAGAAAAATTGCAAAGGTGGTACAGAGTATTCTCATATACTTTACAACCAGTTTCCTCTATTATTTTTTTTTTTTTTTGGAGAGAGAGAGGATGGGGGAGGGGCAGAAGGGGAGGGAGAGAGAATCTTAAACAGGCTCCATACTCAATGAAGAACCCCACATGGGGCTTGATCTCATGACTGTGAGATCGTGACCTGAGCCAAAATCAAGAGTCGGACGCTCAACCAACTGAGCCACCCAGGTGCCCTAGTTTCCTCTATTATTAATATCTTACTTTAGTATGTTACAGTTGTCACAGTTAATAAACTGTTACTGATACATTATTGTTAACTAAAGTCCAAACATTATTTAGATTTCTTTGTTTTTACCTATTATACTCAATGTCCATTTTCTGTACCAGGACCCCATCCCGGATTTAGTTGTCATGTCTCCTTAGTCTCCTCTTGGCCATGACAGTTTCTCAGACTTCCCTCGTGTTTGATGATTAGTTCTGAGGAGTACTCATTGGACGTTTCATAGAATGTCTTTCTATTGGGACTTTTCCGATATTTTTCTCATGATTAGACTGGGGTTATGGGTTTGGGGGTAGGAAGACCACAGAGGTAAGTTGCCCTTCTCATCATCTCATATCAAGGATACATCCCATCAACATGACTGATCACTGTTGATGTTGACTTTGGTCAGCTGGCCCAGGTTGTATTTGTTATATTTCCCGACTATCAAGTGACTCTTTTTTTTTTTTTTTTTTTTAGAGAGAGACAGCATGAGTGGGGAAAGAGGGGCACAGGGAGAGAGAGAGAGAGAGAGAGAGAGAGAGAGAGAGAATCTCAAGCAGGTTTCACACTCAGTGCAGAACCCAATGTGGGGCTTGATCCCATGAACGCATGACATCATGATCTGAGCCAAAATCAAGAGCTGGACACTCAACCGACCGAGCCACACAGGCCCCTCTATCAAGTTACTTTTGTTCTTTCTTTCCATTGTGTAGTCTTTGGAAGGAAGGAGCCATGCATAGCTCCCCAACTAACAGAGGAAGTTATGATTCACTTCCTTGTGGGTGGGATAGCTTCTGCACAAAAATTTCTTTTCCTTCCTTCCTTCCTCCCTCCCTTCCTTCTGTATGTAGGTATTTAGTACTTATTCAGATCAGTATGGGCTCATGGGTATTTATTTTATATTTTGGATTATAATCCAGCACTATTTTATTTATTTTGTTGCTTCCATATCCCATTAGCATACCCTCCATCAATGTGGGCTTTAAAATCTGTTTTGTTAGCACTTTCTTCCTTTGGCATTGTAAGGTGTTCAAGGCTCATCTTGCCTATTTCCCGCACCATGCTGGGGTTGGCCGTTTCTCTAAGGAGTGTCAATTCCTTTCACTGGAGAATGGTATTTGAAACCACGGTTTGGGTGCTAGGTATGCTTGTAGCTACTGAACGGTTCTGGCCATTTCCTAAGCCTCTCAGCTGAGAAGACAAGATGTACATGGGTACACTAACCTGTGTGTATACGCACGCCTATACGTACTCTATGTGCGACCGTCTGTGTTTATATTAAGTTGCGTAGGAACTCATAGTCTTATCCCCAGCTCCCATCCATTGCGCACTCGGCACCTGCGAACCTCCCACGCCCACAATGAGAAACCTCTTCCCCATCTGCCATCCATTTACATCAGTGTCCAATTCCAGTGTACTCACAAAGTAGGCTCAGAATTAACCCTCACCCCAATGGGAAACAACTTTGTCAACTACAGTAGAAGAGGTTTATGTGTCATTCCTTTTGCCTTTAGTTGTTTTTTTTTTAATTTTTTTTTTTTTTTACATTTATTTATTTTTGAGAGACAGAGAGACAGAGCACAAGTGGGGAGGGGAGAGAGAGAAGGAGACAGAATCCAAAGCAGGCTCCAGGCTCCGAGCTGTCAGCACAGAGCCCGACGTGGGCTCAAACCCACGAACTGTGAGATCACGACCTGAGCCGAAGTCCAGCGCGTAACCGACTGAGCCACCCAGGGGCCCCGCTTTTGCCTTTAGTTTTGCAGACACCACTAACTCGCAAAGTTACCTCAGGCAGCACCTTCTGCTCCACCCCTTTCAGTAAGGCTGTTTGACTTTTGTGCAAAATCCCTTTTTTCTCCTGTTATGCAGATCTCAGCCCAGACGGAGTCAGCCTCAGACAGTCCCTAGGACCCCATCTTTCTCCTGACCATCCTTCCTCTTTTCTATCCTCTGTCGTCTTCCTGAAACCTGCTAGCCCTTTCCCTGGGGTGGGCCAGGGAATATGAGCTCGGTCTCGAACCTGAAGGAGCAGAGGAGAGTTCTTCCCATCAAGGAGTGATGATGCTCCATAGACCTCCGGGGGATGAGGTCCAAGGTCCCAGATCCCCCAGAGGATAGAAACTATAAAACAAGAACCATTTTCTCTTCTTAGGGTTCATGGTCTCTCGGAGAGTTACTTCCAGTATATTGTTTTTCGAACTTAGCCACCATCCACAGACATGAGGATGGAAAGGAAGACAGGGGTGAATGGGAACAGGGAACAGTGTCCCGCCACGTGGAAGACTGTGTGGACTGGCTGCAGGGTTGGGTGAGAGTCAGTCAGGCCACAGTTCCACAGGGTAAGGATTCTCCCCAATCAAATCGTTCATGGAAACAAAATTTCATTTGCTTTTAAACATTATGTTCTTCAAATTTCTCTGTTATGTCTATTTTAAAAAAATCACCAGTGTATTGGAATACTTTGAAACTCACCCACTCCTGGCTGAAAGGTGATCTAATAACAGTCTGGTGCCTGTCATAATCTCTGCGGCTCTGGCCTGGGGGTCCCCAAGTTTGAAGTGGCGTCCCTCATTCTGTCCCCGGGGGTGCAGAGGGAGCCTGACAGCCCGTCGTTTCTTGCCTTTGATAAGCACCTTCCTAATACGAATTGCACCTTCCCCTGAAGTAACTTTTCCAGCTTTACCCCTCACCCCACCCCTTCTGTCCCTGTTTAAAAGGAGGCTATTCAGACAGCTTGAGAACAATGATGCTTCGGGATGGTTTAATCGGGGAAAGGAAACCTGTAGAGGGTCTTATCTGGGGTGAGTGTCTCAAGCATCCAAGATTATCTCCCTGTCACCTTGTGACCCATCTTCTTCATGCCACCTTTTAATTTTGGTAGCAATTACGGTGTATCTGGATAATGCCCATTAGCATATTCATGGTCATCTCTTCACATTTATTGTCCACACGACTCATTAATCTTCATCTACTTTGTGCGTTTGACAGCTCAATCTATTTTGCAATCTCTGGGAAGCAGCCATAGCCCCCAAAGCCTTTGTTTTCCTGTAAATAAACGGTGTTGGGACCAGAGGACAATGGTGCATCCCGTGGTGATTGACACCAGCCACGGCTACTAATCAGGATGGGACTTCATCGCCAGCTGAGTCGAGTGCATTATGGGGCCATTGTTCCAACGCTGCCGGGGCAAGAACACACACAGCCAGTCACCTTCGCAAGATGGGTTGATTGTTCTTCAAGATTAGACCGAGTTGCCTTATTATCCGTCCCAGACAACAAGGCATCTCACCCAAACAGACGCATGTGCAGGGATGGCCGGTGTGCTGGCCAGATTTGAATTGCTAATGTATAATCTGCCCGGCACAGATGTGCAATGAATATTTGGATGTTGTTTTGCCCGTCAGTCGAAGAGGCTGAATGGATGAGGTGATGAGTATTCAGTGATGGGTCCTGGACGTTGGCCAACAGCAGAGTTTGAGAACTTGTGCTGACGATAATCAGATTACCCTGCAAAGTACCTTTGCGGTACTTTAGCAGCAAATTCTGTTAGAGACTGGTTGGTGGAAAGTTCCCTTTCCTTTTTGGTGCAATGAGATGTTTTGTTATGTGTTTCAGACTTGGAAAATGTATAGAAGTTGCCTTTATCGTGCCCTCACCTACCAACACTTGAGGCTGTGAGTAATGCAGAGCTGACTGGTTGGGTTTGAATTCACCGTTTTCTAGCTTATTTGTTTAAGCTCATTTTGCCTGTTAAAATATGGCTGAAAAATTCTATCAGCCATATAGAGCTGCTATGAGAATCCAATGAGTTGATGTACATAGAATAAGTCCTAGAACAGCGCCTGGCTTAAGCATGTGCTCAACAAATGTTAACAATTACCCCATTATTGGTCATTTGCTTTTTCTCAATGTTACTGTGGTCAAGTAGATTGGATACACCGAAAATAAAGTTAAACCATGTTCATTACGTCAGGATGTCTCCTGGCCTTCACTATGCTGCTTTATCTGGCACAACTCCAGGTGTATGGGACATTTCCCGTATTTATATGATCACAGAGTCCTTTTACCTGAAGCATCTCTTACAGCTTATTCCCCCAGAACATACTATAGGAAAAGCTGCCTAGAATATAACACATTTGCAAAGCTTTCAAAGAAAAACATGGGATTCAAGAGTGTATATATAATCAAGCTACTTATATGTGAAAGCAGTAGGAATTAATTATGCAAATGCATATATTCTCTCTGAAAAATATGTCATTCAAAGGTAGTATTCCACACGGAGGGAACACAAGGATGGCAGCTAAGAGCTTGTAGGAACGCAGTGAGACCAGTGGATTGCACTGAAATAAGTCTAAGCAATCATAGCGAATATCTTGTTAAATAGACATCAAAAGATTAAAATACCTTGAAAGAAATTATGTATATTAAAATAATGGGATAACAGCATATAACAATGCAGATCAAAAGAATGAAGAATGGGAAAGAGAAAGCAGGTGATTTTAAAAAAATTTTTTAAGTTTTATTTATTTATTTTTGAGAGAGAGAGAGAGAGAGAGAGAGAGAGAGGGAGAGAGAGGGAGTGGGGGAGGGCCAGAGAGAGGGAGAGAGAGAGAATCCCAAGCAGGCCCTGTGCCGTCAGCACAGAGCCTGACGAGAGGTTTGAACTCACACACTGTGAGATCATGACGCAAGCTGAAACTAAGAGTCGGACTCTTAACCGACTGAGCTACCCAGACGCCCCAGAAAGCAGGTAATTTTTTTTAAGAAAAAAAAAAAAGAAGGTAGAACAGATTATCATCTATCATCTATCTACCTACCTACCTTCCTACCTATCTAAAGGTGTAATAAAAGCAATTCTGGTAATTGTTCATTAAACATCAAAGGCTGGGGCACCTGGATGGCTCAGTCACTTAAGTGTCTGACTTCGGCTCAGCTCATGATCTCACAGTCCATGATTTCAAGCCCCATGTCAGGCTCTGTGCTGACAGAGCGTGGAGCCTGCTTCAGATTTTGTCTCCCTCTCTCTGACCCTCCGCCATTCACACTCTTTCAAAAATAAGTAAACATTAAAACAATTTAAAAAAAATCAAAGGCCAATACTCTTAGATATGAAGGGGGGAAAAAACCCCTAAATCCAAGGTTGCTCCTCTTATTAAACAAACCAAAAAATAAAATATTCTAAGTTAAAATATGGGTAAAATATGATTACTCAAATGTGATCAAGAAAATCAGGTTTGGGAATATTAATATCAAACAAGGCAGAATTCTAGTTAGAGAGTATTACATGTTAGCAATTTCATTTCTTTATTCCAGTCCCTTGCACAAGGTGGGTCCTAAACAGATAGTAGGTTTATTGTAAAAGTGGAAGCAATTGGCAAAATGTATGTGGGAAGGGATGGTTTGTTTGCCAGGGCCATTGAGTGGACTATTTTAAAGGATCTCCATTTTAAGTACTGGAGAGGACACCTGCTTTGTCTGCCTGACTTACTGACCTCTGCCTCCTTCCTCTGCCCTGGGCTTCCTTCTCCTAGCTGTATGAGTCCTGCTGCTGTGGGATCCTGGATTCTGGATCCTGGCCACAGTCTGTGGGAGTCAACCTGCGCCTAGCAAACCGTAGAAACTTGCCCCTGACTTGCATTAAGAGAAGGGTCTGTCTCCATCCTTCACTGATATTTCTCCAAACTCTGAAAAAGAGGACCTGATCCACCTGGACGATGCAAGAGGGAGTAAGAGGGAGGTCTCTGCTGCTATTGGTGACTGTGTTTCCTGCCACGAGGAAGAAACTGGTCTACAATGAATGACAACGAAGTCTGCTACACAGAAATGGTATTCTGGTGGCATCTGAATTTCTAGTTTTATTTGATCCTCAAGCCAGACACACCCCTGCACTTCTCCTGGTTCCGGTGTGCAACTTTTCCTTGTGATAACATGATCCATCCCTGCAGATTCCCCAAAATTCCCTTGCCTGCCTAAGCTAGTATTGGGTTTCTGTCACTTGCAACCGAGAGTCCTAATTGTGAAGAATGTTAAAGAGTGGTACATACGTCCTGACACAGGATATTGTACTGCTCTAGTGAACTGGAGTGTTGAGTTAGGTTTCCTGGTCCCACAACACAACAGAGGCCTCACATTTGGCTGAAAGCAAGCTGGTCAACATGGTGATTTGGGTTGAAAAGAAACATTACCAGTTAGTGATTTTTGTTTTTGACAATTGCTATTTTTGTGTGTGTGTATTGGTAGGCAGTTTGGCAACCTTCTCATGTGTCTATTTTTTTATGCTTCTCCTTTTGAAATTTCCTTCTTAAAAGTTTAAATATTTGCTTTTAGAAATTCAAGTTATTTCTCCTTGAGGCTGCTCATAACTGTAAAAAGTTGGACTAATTTTGATACATAATAATACAGATTAATATAGAACAAACTGTACATCCCCAGTAGGGCCATCGTCAGAAACACAAATATCTAAAAATATGTTGTAAAAACATAACTGACCATTAAGATTCTTTTATACTTTTATGTTCAATTTTCTTTTATTTTCTTATGAGAAAGGCAACTTATGCCACATCAGAAAATACACACAGAAGAAGAATTTAATGCATTTTGGTAGTCACACTTACCTGGGGGCAACCAAAGTCATCACATTGGTGTATATTCTAGTAGAAACTTTTATAATTACCTATGCTCCTGTCCTTTCACATTTATTCACTTACAACATCTTTCATTTCCCATAAAAATGAAACTGCAGCACATGTGCTTTAAAACAACTTTGAGGCTTAATTTCCATACAATAACATACCTTTATTTTAAGCCCATATTTTATTAGTTCTGATAAATTCATACATCTTTATAACCAGCATCATAATAAATACATAAAACACTTTCATCCTCACAAAGTTTCTTTATGCCCTTACCCAGCTGGTCTCGGCCTCACCCTGGGCTGCAAGAAAATAGTGACCCGCTTTCTGTCACTGTAGATAGGATTTTTTTCTCTGAAGTTTCCTACTAACAGTATGAATTCTTTTGTGCCTGGCCTCTTTCACTCAGCAGCAGGCTTTTGAGATTCATCCGTGTCATTGTGTTTACTGCTAGTTCACTCCTTTTTATTGCCAGAAGTGTTCCATTGTATAATACAACCACATTTTGTTGATCTATTATCATTCACCTATTGATGGGCACTTGGATTGTTTTCCGCTTTTGACTATTAATACATTAAACTGCTATGAATATGTGAATAAGTCTTTGTTCAGATATATGTGTTCACTTATTTTAAGCAAAATACCTAGAAGGGGAATTGTTGGTTTGGACGGCTGGTGTCATGTTTAACTTTGTAAGAAACTGTCAAAATGCTTTCCAAAGCGTACTTTTTAATATTTCCACCAGCAATGGGTGAGAGTCTAGGTGTTCCATATGTTTGTCAACATTCTTACCGAGAGTCTTTCATTCTATGGGCATGTACTGGTGTCTCGTTGTGGTTTAAATTTGCATTTTCTTGATGACCTAATGATGTTGAGCATCTTCTCATGTGCTTATGGTCTATGTGCATACTTTCTGCAAAGTGGCCTTTCGAATCTTCTGCTCTTTAAAAAATGTGGGTTATTTGTCCTTTTGAGTTGTTAAGAATTCTTTACATATCCTGGCTGCAGGTCTTTATCAGATAAATTAACTATGAATATTTTCTCTCAGTCTGTGTCTTGCCTTTTCATTTTTTTAAAACACAGTGTCCTTTGAAGAGCAGCAGTTTTTAATTTTGATGAGACTTGACTTATCAATCTTTCCCTTTAGGCTTTGTGCTTTTTGTGTCCTATCTAGGACATCTTTCCCTACCCCAAGGTTATGGAGATTTTCTTCTGTTTTCTTTTCTAAGTTCTGCAGTCTTAGCTTTTATATTTAGGCCTAGAATCCCCTTCAAGTTCATTTTTGTGTATCGTGTGTGGTAAAGGTTGAGGTTTTTTTCTCCCCCATACAGGTATCCAATTGTTCCACGCCATTTCTTGAATAGACAAATCTTTTCCCCGTTGAGTTTCTCAGCACCTTTGGCAAAAATCAATTGACTGCATATGTGCAGATGTATTTTAGGACTCAGTTCTGTTGGATTGATCTATTCGTCGTCTGTCCTCACTTTGGTACCACACTGTCTTGACTGTTGGGAAACCTCCCAATGTTGAGTTAAGCAGTGCACAAATTGACAGGGAACTACTCCTTTTGGGGTGGTTTAAACCACCTGTCCATTGCCCCATGGTGTGACTTGCCCTGGCACAGGCAGACTCCCAATGCTACTCTTAAGGGCAATTCATCCAGCCTGTGAAACACTGCCTTCATCCCTAACAAGCTCATGACACGCTGTTTACAAATCAGCTTCACATCCTCTGGCTCACTCATTTACATACTGATTCAGCCCCTCCAACTCGCTCTTATCTGTCCTTCTCCACAACCGCCCCGTGGGGCAGGCTACTTAGTTCTGATCATACCACTTTATGGATAAGGAAACGTAGACTTCAGGATTATTGGCATCAAGACACCTTCTCAATAGTTGTGGAACCCTGGAATTCTAGAAGTAATCCAGAAAAACAAAGGCCAATCTGATTTAATCGTTTTAGCAGTCTGTTCTAATTGTGCCTGCCAACATCTTGGGTGAGTGGCAGGTCACAAAGGTAAGCCCCATCTACGCCTGTACCCCTCCGCCCCCAACACACACACACACACACACACACACACTCAGTCTTCTATATTTGTCTGAAATGACATCAGTAGCTGGCCTAGTGATAGTTTTGCTCATGTTCACATCTCTGGGTCACAACAATTCACCCTTATTGTGAGCCCCACGCAATCCTCCGATCCTTCTGACAAGGCCAGAGTGCTGGCTCCAGCAGCCCCTTGGCTCAGGAATCAGTATGGTAAAATCCCTCTCTTTCCTCCCTCCCAAGGGTTACTGTTTGATCAGAGGACAGGTCGGAAACGGAGTCTGGCATTTGGAAAGCTCCCATCCCCCAGCTAGTAGGCATGGCACTGGTGTCTGGATCGTGGCATTCTCATAGGCTGCTGGGGATGGAGTTGCAGAGGCTCAGGTTAGGGATAAAAAACTGAGGGGTTCAAAGGAAGTGGCAGGAGATGAGGTTTTTGATAAAAGTGGAGGGGATGTGAGGGGCTTCATTAAGAAGTTAGAGGAGAGTTACGATGACACTGTGTGACCTCAGGCAGGTCCTTTTTTCTTTTGAGGCCTCAGTTTTCCCACCTGTGCAAGAACAAATTAGGCTGGGTGACCTCTGGGGTCCTATTCAGCTGAGTGGATTTGATAGTGGGAGTTGGAAACGCAAAGAAAGGCGGTCACAGGGCAGTTGGCGCCACTGACAGAGGCGAACAGACAGCAGGTCGGTGAAGCGTGCACGTAGGTGCCTCATTCTCCTTACGTTAGGAAAGGTGGAACCAGGTAGCACACGTGGGGCTGGGGACTGGGCAGGGTAGAGGTGGCAAAGCATTTACTGGAGAGGCATCTGTTGGACCTTGCTGATCTGGCATCAGACAGCTGGGTTCGTTACAGCCCCAGGGCTTCCTAGCTGCAAGCTGCAGCTTTTCCACTGTCAACACAGCTACAAGAACTATCTGGAGCGATTCTGTGAAGAGCAAATGAGCCAACCTGGAAAGACCTTTGCAACTGAAGTTTGCGGTATTTACCGAGGGGGGACGGGCTAAGATTTCCTGGTATGTGCAGTCCTGGATGGATTGGGTAGCTGTGGTGAATCCTGGCTCATTCCCTTTTTAGCTGTGTGCCCTTGAGCAAGCCTTTCATCTCCCTGAGCTCCCTGGGGGATAAAATGGGGGATAACCAGAGGCATCTCACGAGATGGCTGAGGCTGAAAAGGGAAAATGACTGGCAAAACCTTTCTAACCCTGAGGACCTCAACAGGCCCGCCTGCAGTGCTGTAGAGGGTTTCACGGAAGAAGGGCCACACAATGAGTTTGGTTAGGGGGAAGGCAAACGGAATGGTAGAGTGGTTGGACTGTGGAACCGGAGAGCCTAGAGACTGTTCATCCCTCCGGGCTGTGTGACACAGGCAAGCTGCTTAACCACACTCATCTATAAAGGCAAGAACCCACACGCCTCATAGAACCGTTAGGATAGATCAGTTGTCTGCTATGAATTGTCATGCCCAGCACACAGTGATTGCTAGAAGAATTACTATTGATAGGGTCCTGGACAACTCACTTCAGTGTGCCATGCTTCTATTTTCCCTAGCTCCAGCTTAGTTTTGGAAGCTGTGAGTACGTCTTATGGGCAAAGCTCCATCCTAGGTCTAGGAGCCAGGAGCGAATCCATCAGGGGCTAGACGCTCACGGCACGCAGAGTTCTGCATCCTTCACCCCCCATCTTTGGTCTTATTGTCACCTGCCGGGGTAGACAAGGAAGGGAAATTAAACTTAAGGCCCGTGAAGTCCTGTAGTCCATTTTGTTAGGATCTGCGTAAAAATGGCCAAATAGGCAAAAGTTGTAGTGCTCTGAAGGGGTAAACACCAGTTATGGATCAGAGCATGCATGACTCTGTCCTAAACTCAGTGGTCTGAGCCACCAGGCCTTTCTGCAAAGCCTGTGGTTCCTTGGAGGAACACGTGCACCAGGCCACAAAACACAAAACCCACAAAATGGGGATGACCAACTTTATTGGACTGTAAGCTTTCACAATGACAAAGAAAAGCAAACTCAACTTTTCATTCCACAAAAGACTTCATATATTTGACTCTCATTTTAGAGAACTCCTTTTTTGGTACAGTCATTTTATTGCATATTAAATATTAAAATATTCCTGTGATACAGACTAAGGTGATAAATCACAACCTGAAAGTTCATTCTGTAAAGAACCCCCAAAGCACAGCATGAACCCACATGGAACTTCTGCAGTTTTCAATATCCCCACATTACAAAATAGCTAACATTTATGTAGCCCATCCCACGTGCCAAGTACTGTTTTAAGTACTTTACATATAGTATGGTAATCTATCATAACTATTCTGTGAAGAACATAGAATATTACAGCTGATGAAGAAGTTGAGGCACAAAAATTAAGTAATTTGCCCAAAGTCACTGACACAGGCTGTTAGGCTCTCAGGTCTGTGCTCTGAGAATTGATGAACGTGGGGCCTTTGGCTAGCGATCACTGCTCTTTTTTAAAAATGAATTTGGGGTATCTGGGTGTCTCAGTCAGTTGAGTGTCTGTCTGACTCTAGATTTCGGCTCAGGTCATGATCTCACGGTTTGTGGGATTGAGCCCTGTGTTGGGCTCTGTGCTGACGATGCGGAGCCTGCTTGGGATTCTCTCTCTCCCTCTCTCTCTGCCCCTCCATGGCTCACATGCGCACGTGCGCTCTCTCTCAAAATAAATAAACTAAAAAAAAATTGAATTTAGCCTTTGGGGTGCTTGACTGGATCAGTTGGTAGAACATGGGACTCTTGATCTTAGGGTTGTGAGTTCAGGCCCCACGCTGGGAGGGAATAAAAAAATAAATAAGTTTATCTGTAAAGATACGTTGAAAAGTGCTTTAATGTTTATTTGTCCTTAGACCAACAGCTAAGTAAGGAACTGTAAGACTGGTCAGTGCCCCGAAAGGGCTAGGGTACATGGAAGGCAAACACCACGTGCAGGCTGGGAGGAGGGAGGAGGGAGGAGGGTTAAGCCTCACAGCCATGGCACCTAAGGCAGGCCTTGAAGGATACAAAGCA
Source organism: Neofelis nebulosa (assembly GCF_028018385.1). Taxonomy (NCBI): domain Eukaryota; kingdom Metazoa; phylum Chordata; class Mammalia; order Carnivora; family Felidae; genus Neofelis; species Neofelis nebulosa. The sequence goes on along the minus strand of NC_080793.1, from coordinate 33,326,772 downwards.
ATTGTGCCTTACACTTGGTAGGAGCTCACTTAACAAAACACCAACATTAACAAAGCTGAGGACTCTGAGGACATGAAGATGCCAACCATACGGAAGAGGCACACTCATGAGTGACACTGTCCCCTCACTTCAACATCTAGTTTACTCTAGTTTTGGACTTCAGACCTGGTTGTCTACGTTCCTAACAATACCACACAGATCAAGAGGTCCAAATCTAATGTTATTTTCTTTTCCTATGATAAACATCTATTAATGTAATGTCTCAGTGTGCAAAAACATAATAAATCATCTTTGTAAAAAAGTACAGAACATTCTTGCTATGGATCCAGGCAAAAGGTATGACTAACAAAAATTTCCTAACGGAGGACAGTGAAGGCTTAGGTGCATTGATTTTGGGAACTACGGTGACCCTGTTTTCATTATGCTATGAACCCAAATTAATCGACTTTAATGATGACGTACTTAGACTATCAAAACCAAGTAAGGCACACTATGACTCAAAATTCATAGGCAGAGCAACAAAAATCCAGAGAAAATATAATTAAAATACTCTGCTGAATGTAGAATTGTATCATTTTTATATCTTAATCAATACTGGTAAGACGTGGCATAATCATAGCATAAAACATACCTTCTTTTTCTGAAAAAGTAGATGGGAAGGTGTGGTGTATAGGAAAGTGGCTCAGATTCAAGATTCAAGTATATTTTTCTTTTAATCTTGTCTGCAATAGATTCTAGGTTTCTTTCTTGGTTTCAAAAGTGAGTCTACAAGCTACAGAAAATGAAATTATGAATACAGCATAAAGGCCTTTAAAAAATTCTGATTATACCAGCAGTTTGGCGACATACTGGTAGAGCTGTTCCGTAAAAGCTTCAGAGGAAAACTTTTCCTTCACCCTGGCTCTCCCGGCCAGTCCCATTGTGGCTTTTAAGGAAGGTTCATGGATGAACTTTTCCATTGCTTCTGAGAAGTGCACAGGGTCAGGCTCACACAGAAACCCTGTGACACCGTGGACGATGGACTCCAAGGGCCCACCTGAATTAACAGCAATGACTGGGCACTGCATGTACATGGCCTCCAAAGGGACGATGCCAAAGTGTTCATTGCTTGGTGTGTAAAGCACGCAGGTACAGCCGCAGAGGAGTGAGATTTTCTGTTTGTCTGAGAAAGACCGCAGGAAGGTCACATACTGTGCAAGGTCGGACTGCTGGACCATTTTCTTCAATTCCTGATAGTGTTCCACATTCTCCAGGACTCTTTCGTCATACCCACCTGCCATGATTAGGTGAACCTTGTCCCAATCTTGGGATGTCAATCTTCCACGCAGTTTTATGAGGGCTTCCAGCGCCAAAGTCAGATTTTTCTTCCTTTCGTATCTGTTGATGGAGAGGAACAGGAATTTCTTCCCCTTGGGGATGAGGTCATCAAGCTTTTCAGAAACAGCTGAGTCAAAGCTGGTGACATTCAGAGATGGGTAGAGGATATCAGGGTCTACGTGAGATAGGGACTTGAATGTTTCCTTGAAAATGGCAGCTGTAAACCGGCTGTTGACCAAGATGCAGTCTGCCATGCCTGTGGTATATTCCTCTATCCAGTCGATCGGAGCCCTGTATAAGCGTTTAAGCAACGAATCTCTCCTGGTGAGCAGCAGATCTGGGAAATGACAATAAAACAGGATCTTCTTACGCCGTCTGGCCAGCTTGAGCACTGGGATACAGGCAGACACCTAGGCAAAGCAAAAATCAACAGCAGATATAGACTGGTCAACTCAACTTCAACCAGTCAAAAGCATACCCATCCACCCTGCCTGCTAGTCTGTGGGCTCATTGTGGGCAATGTCTGACTCTGCTTGTGTTCCCCTAGACTCTCATCCAGTACAATGGCTGGCGTATAGAAGGCTCACAGACACCTGCTGGCTGTGTGCTAAGTACTTAAGCTGCAGATCCAAATGTTTCCTCTAGAACAGCGCTGTTCAACAGAAGTAAAAATCTAGCAACCATACTACAAATTTTTTAAGGGTGAAATTTTTTTTTTTTTCAACGTTTTTTTATTTATTTTTGGGACAGAGAGAGACATAGCATGAACGGGGGAGGGGCAGAGAGAGAGGGAGACACAGAACCGGAAACAGGCTCCAGGCTCCGAGCCATCAGCCCAGAGCCTGACGCGGGGCTCGAACTCACGGACCGCGAGATCGTGACCTGGCTGAAGTCGGACGCTTAACCGACTGCGCCACCCAGGCGCCCCTTAAGGGTGAAATTTAAAGAATATCAAATTCTTATTATTCCAAAATGTAATCAATTATCATAAAAGACACTTTACATTTGATTTTTATTAAACCTTTAAAATCAGATGTATATTTTACACTTACACCACATCTCAGTTCAGACTAGCCACACTTCAAGTGCTTAAGAGCCACATGTGTCTAGTGGCTACCACAATGGACACAGCAGCTCTATCTAGTGTTTCTCCTCCTAAGGAACTAGATGAACTATAGTAGTTTATAGTAGAGGCTCTGGAATCAAGATTGCCAGCTGTGTGATCACGAGCAAGTAATCTACCTCTCTTTGTGCCTCAGTTTTCTCTTCTGTAACAAGGCAACAGCTGCAGTTCCAAAAACCCTTGTATGGTTTTTGTGATTAAACACACAGGTGTGTGTAAAATGCTTAAGAATTTAGCACACAGTATGTGCTCAATAAATGTTAACCATAATCATTACTAAGCATGAACTATATGCTGGCATTCCTAGAGACCTTCCTGTTGGGTAATCTGTATAAGTTACTTGATCTCTAGCTCACTTATCACCTGAAGAATACTGCGAGATTTATCCAAAGCTTCTTAGTTAGAAAGTAGCAGATATGGAACCAAATCCAGGTCTCCTACTTCCAAGCTGTTTTTTTCCCCTATTCACTAGTCTCAGCTGCCTCCTGTTTTTTTTTTTTTTTTTTTTTTTTTTTTTTTATTAAATTTTAGGACGAAACAGATGATCTTGGGATGACTCTTCAGTTACTTAAAAATTTTTTTTTAATGTTTATTTATTTTTGACAGAGAGAGAGACAGAGAGAGAGAGAGAGAGAGAGAGAGCATGAGCGAGGGAGGGGCAGAGAGAGAGGCAGACACAGAATCCGAAACAGCTCCAGGCTCTGAGCTGTCAGCACAGAGCCCGACGCAGGGCTCGAGCTCACAGACTGCAAGATCATGCCTTGAGCCGAAGTCGGATGCTCAACCGACTGAGCCACCCAGGCGCCCCTCAGCTGCCTCATGCTTAATGACTAGTTACACATGCAGGATATTTGGAAATGTCCACATTTCTTAAAAAGAAACAGCTTCTATACAAGCAAGGATGACCAAAGTAATTCAGGAATAATAATTAAAGGAACACACAATTACAAATGTGAAACCTTTTCCACTTATCAGTTTGGCAAAGATTAAAATGGTTGATAACACCCAATGTGCACAAGAGCATGGAATAACAGGAATAACATGAACAGGAAGAACATGGAATAAAAGGAATAACACTGTGGGAGAGCAAAGTGACACGACCTCTTTGAAAGCTTAATTTGGCAATAGCTATTGATATTTAAAATAAACTCTTTGGGGGTACCTGGGTGGCTCAATCGGTTAAGTGTCTGACTTCATCTCAGGTCATGATCTCGAGGTTCATGGGTTCAAGCCCCATGTCAGGCTCTGTGCTGACAACTCAGACCCTGGAGCCTGCTTGGGATTCTGTCTCTCTCTCTCTGTCCCTCCCCCATTCTCTCTCTTGAAAATAAATAAACATTAAATTTTTTTTTTTTTAAATAAAATAAAATAAACTCTTGGAGGGGCCCTTGGGTGGCTGAGTCTAATCACCCGACTTTGGAACTTCGGTTCAGGTCATGACCTCACAGTCTGTGGGTTCAAGCCCCACGTTGGGCTCTGTGTGGACAGCTCAGAGCCTGGAGCCCGCTTCAGGTTCTGGGTCTCCCTCTCTCTCTTCCCATCCCCTGCTCGTGTTCTGTCTCTCAAAAATAAATAAATATTTAAAAAATAATTTAAAAAAACCCCTCTTGGACACCAACTTTGTTTCTAGGAATTTACTCAAAGGACATGCGGACAGAAGTACAAAGAAAAAGGATACAAGGATGCCCACTACAACACTGATCTATTTGCAAAAAACTGGTCACAATGAGCATCCTTTAACAGAATAATGTATAAATTATAGTACTTTCAAACAAAAGCAGATTTTCCAGCAACCATTATGAAGCATGAAGTGAATCTCTAATATTGATATATACGGATGTCTCAAACAGAAATTTGGGGTGAAAAAAAGGTTAAGTTATCATATAGTAGGTGTGCCACAATCCTCATTATTACAATTAAGATGCATCTGAGAACAGACACATATGTTAGAGCAGCCACAGGCAATTTCGAGAAGAATCCAGGAGAAACTGCTAACAGTGGCTACTTTTATGGAGTGGAACTGGGATGGGACGTTTATACTATTTGAATTTTTGTTCTGAATAAACGTTACTTTCTAAAATAAATTGAGGGGGGAAAAAAAAGAAGAAGAAAAGAAGAAGGCGTAGAGTCCAAAACAGCTAGAGCCCAGATCCAAGTAGACATTATTTATAAAGAACTCTGACTTCTCCCAAGCCTAATAGGGAGCCATGTTAAAGTTTTAACAGGGGCATGACATGCTTAGCTTGGTGTTTTTAACACTACACTGAGGACGAATGGGGTGGCTTGGCCTCAAAAGCTACAGGCAGTGGGATGCATGTGGCCTGGAAGTGTCAACAAAAATAATGCAAAGAGAGAAGACGTGCAAGTTACTCAGAAGTGAAAGGTGGCTGAAGGCTGACTTCTAACGCTTCTGCTTCTTTTTTTTTTTTTTAACGTTTATTTATTTTTGAGACAGAGAGAGAGACAGAGCATGAACGGGGGAGGAGCAGAGAGAGAGGGAGACACAGAATCGGAAGCAGGCTCCAGGCTCTGGGCCATCAGCCCAGAGCCCGACGCGGGGCTCGAACTCACGGACCGCGAGATCGTGACCTGGCTGAAGTCGGACGCTTAACCGACTGCGCCACCCAGGCGCCACTAACGCTTCTGCTTCTTAAAGCAAGCCCCAAGGCCCATCTATTTCAGAATCGCCGATGATCCTGCGAAAATGCAGCTTTCTGGGCCCCACCTCAGGGCTCCAGGATGAAAGCTTCTGAGAATGGGGCCCTGTGACAACGTGCAACTTTAATGTGTCCACACTAAAGTTCGAGAACTAGTCTCACTCCCAATTCTCATCTCTCCAGATCAGTTCGGATCTTTCCGAACCGCAGACCGGGAGAGCTCAGCAGATGCCATGCAGTGCGCCCTCCCTACTGGGAAAAGGAGGCGAGGCGGGGTCAGGCGTGGCCGAACTCACGGCCGCCTCACCTGGTCGCACACGACCACGTCGAACTCCTCGTCGCCGAGAAACAGCACGTACAGCGCCAGGAAGATCATGCGCACGTAGGCGCAGACGGCCGCACCGCGGCCGCCCCAGCCCAGGCTGCGCGGGAGCCAGTCGCCCGCGCAGCGCACCTGCAGCTCGCGACTATCCGCGAAGCTGTGGCCCGGATCGTAGTGCGCGGTCCAGACCTTCACGCTACATCCGCGCGCCTGCAGCGCCAGCGCCGCGTCCAGTACCAGCCGCTCGGCGCCGCCCACGCCCAGGTCCGGGTGCAGGAACAGCACCGACGGGTTGGGACCAGGGTCTTCGTCTCGGCCCCGCTCCTCTGCCATGGCCGGGATGTCGCGCCAGCGCCCCGCGCCCCTGCGGGGTTCCGCGCATGCTCCTCTCCGGCTCCCAGCGGGCCTCTGCGGGGCCGACCACGCCTCGCGGCGCCTGCGTCGGTTAGGCCACATCAGCGCAAATCTGCGGGCGCCCCGTGTCTGCCAGAGGGAATTTCTCGTCTGACCGTGTCTGTATCCTCCCTTTGGTAGGGAATGGACTCTGTGGAGGACGCTGCGATCCAAAGGAAACAGGCGGAAGGTCTGCACTTCCCACGCAGCGACTGATCAAGTCTCCTGTAACAAAATTTATGCAGGCATATGGTGGGACAACCCAGGCGTCCCTGGAGCCACCGAGGACCCTGCCAGGGGCCTGGGGGCGGGGTCTGAGCCAGCCTCTCCTGCCGCTGGGCCTTTGAGGTCTTCACGGATCCTTGGCCGTCAGTTTCTGCCTCCAACTCCTTCCAGTCTCCAGCATGGTATGGCGGCCCCGGTCTTCCCCGTTTGACTCCTCCTCTCCCTGGCGCCCCGTCTCTTGCTTTCTGCCTTGCCCTCCTCTTGTGGCAGCCTCGCTGTCCCCAGCCTGCCGTGCGGGTGCTGGTCTTGGCCGCCAGGGCCTGGGGTCTGGGGGCGTGCCGGCGGCGCTCACACTCTCGTTTCGTCTCTCTGTAGCCTGGTCCGACTCCCAGTGGTACTAATGTGGGCTCGTCAGGGCGCTCTCCCAGCAAAGCGGTGGCTGCCCGGGCGGCCGGATCCACGGTCCGGCAGAGGTAAGGATTCCCGCGACCCTCTGGCTGTGGTGTCAGAGAGATGGGGCCCAAGAATTCGCTGGTCCGGAGGAGACCCCGGAATGAATCACCAGGGCAAAATGAGCCTCAGGCGACGTGGCTGTACGTCTTTTGTGTCTCGAGAGGGAGGCAATGTTTTCTTCCAATTGTTCAGTTTGGGACACCGCTGTTAAAAGAGTAAAGTTAACACACGAGTTGGATCAGAGACAACTTTGAGAAAACTGATGTTATTAAACTGGTCTTTGGTCCTGAGCTTTCCCGTCTCATTTTTATTTGGAGGTCCCATCACACTCAGTCTAACAGGACTTGTCTGATAACAAAACTCAGTCTCCTTTCATCCTAGCTTCTGCCCCAGTTATATTTCCCTTTACTTCCATATGGCACTGTTACTAAACACTTGTTTCCCAAAGCCAAAACTTCAGGGTGGTGTTGGATTTTTCTTATGCTCTGTCTCTATTTAGTCATTTGTGAGACCGAATGGGACACAGAAAGCTTCTCATCCGTCCTTTTCTTTTTTCTTTTCACTGTTCTAGTTTAGCCCAACTTCTCTCCTCTAGACGTTTGCGTTTTCTACCAAAGTCTTGTCTCCAGATCACTTCCACTCCAATCTGTACTGCCCTCTGATTCTGTCACACATCTTCTTAGTTTCTGTCTCACTTCTTTTTGCTGAACTTTTAAAGGAAAATGGGTGGGGGTGGATACCAATGCTTTTGGTGTTTTTTTTCAGCCTACTTGCCTCTTCTCCTCTTTTGTGATCTAGCAGCAGTGAGCTTAGTCCAACAGGACTCACTAGGCAGCCCCTTCACCCATTTATATTTATTCTGCAAGACCAAGTTCAGGGGTTATTTCCTCTTGAGGCCTTTCCTGACTTGGAAAGCAGCAGTAGCTATGAGTCTTCTCTTTTGCTCCCAAAGCATTTTGTTCATGTGGTTATAGTAGCATTTATATTTTTGTATTCATCTGTTTTGTTACGCTTTTTCAGAAATGGCCCATCATCTCTGTCCTACTATAAGACCTGGCATAATAAATGATGAATGAATGAAGGAATATAGCCATGCTGTAGTCTTGGGATTTTTGAAGGAACCATAGGGCATAGGAAGTGGGAGGCAGTTACTCTGTGACCAGAAAGGAAGGGTAAAATAGACCCCTAATAGAAATTTAAGGGATTAAAATGGGCTCTGTCAACTTCTACCTGGCTTTCCAGTGGAGAGATGGGTAGTGTTTTGAGTACATTTGGTATTTCCAGGTACCCTGATTATCAAGTCCTCTGCATTGTCCCATGTGCCAGTAGATATAAAAAATCTGTAAAGAGCCTAGACTGATTTCTTTGGATCTCCTGTAATTCCGGGAGACTTTGAGAATAAGCACTGCAGTTGGGAGGTTGTGGGAATAGTGGGAAGTGCGTGGGTCCTAGTCCTGGCTCAACTGGTGACTTATCCTGTCCATACTGGATTTACTATCTAGTTCAAGTTCCTTTTTATGAACAAGGAGGAAAATTTCAGGTACCTACCCCACAGCTTAAACGATGTATATCCTTGTGTGTAAAGGCTGTTCCAATCCCTGTATGATTATGTTTGCTATTTACAATCAGCTTTCTCATAAAAACAGCCATATACATGGACTTCTAAGTCCCCAGGCTACCGTATAGCCTATAATCAATGTGTCTGCACTAGAGTCTGGGGTAAAGGCCATGGCAAGGTGAGAGTCTGGGGTAAAGGCCCCATGGCAAGGGGATTAGGAGCAGAGCTGGAAGGGCAGTGAGAAGAGATAGGGGCAGCAGGGTTTTCACTTCTGGCTTTTCCCTGTGTACCCTGGTCGGTGGCAAAGTGCTATTTGGCTACTTCTGTGTTCTAGGGCTGCCTGTACCACACAGCTCGTTTGCCAACCCTTGATCCCCTTGTGAGGGACGTTCTGGCTGGATGTTGTCTGCGGTTTTCATATCTTGCCTCTCTGCCCAAGATCTATAGATAGTATATCCAAATAGAGAAAACGGATTACAAAATAATTTTTTCTAAACTCTATACTCCATTTTAGGACCTGGATTACAGTAAGAGCTTAATTGTTTTGGTTTTTTTTGGTAGCAAGTACAGTAACTTAAAAACATTTTAAAGTAGTCATTTTAAAATCTGATTAAATGGATGCAGGGCTTTTAAGCAGGGGTTTATTACTTGACTTCACAAAAACACGTTTGAAGAGAAACTGAAGTGCATTGTCCAAATGAGGCACCCATGGTATGTGGGCAAGTGGATGGGCTCGAGTCAGAACTGGGTCCACTGCCTAGGTTGGCTGCTTGCTGGCTGTGTGGTCCTAGGCCCTTTACTTAACCTTTTATGAGCCTGTTTCCCTCATTTATAAAATGGAAATGGTGACTACTTACTGGGGTTGTTGTATTCCTTGGGATATGGCAGTCCTTAGTGGTTATCCTGATAATGGAGTAAAAGCAAGAATTTGGGGGGTTCAAGGGAAGAGAAGTTTTTTGGTTTTTTTGTGGGGTTTTTTTTTTTGTTGTTTGTTTGGTCTTTAACAACGTAGTGGTCGCAAATGCTATAATGCTGGTGTAAGGGTATCAGAGAAGTAGCCGTTTGTAATATTTCTTTTCTTTCCAGAAAAAATGCTAGCTGTGGAACAAGGAGTGCGGGTCGCACAACCTCAGCAGGCACAGGGGGCATGTGGCGATTCTACACCGAAGACTCCCCTGGGCTCAAGGTGTAAGTTTTGGGAGCCGACCTTGCATTTCTGTCCAATGTCGCATGGCCGTCGGCAGCGCTGTCTCTGCCACCAGCGGGGTTTGCTTTGATGAGATTTACAGTGCACAACGGCTGCATTCGTGCTAGGCGGGCTGGGTTTGGTTTGTCTGTGTATCAGTCAGTCAGCTTAGGGCCTGGAATAACATCTCTCCTTGGATTGAGTGGCAGCAAGGGAGAATCTTCACGTGGCTGTGTCAGAAGAAATGAATGGGAACAGAGAGAGCTGGAGGGAAAGCTGCTTAATGAGGTGAAATTGCTCTTCATTTGGTGTTTTTGTCCCACCCTGAGTAATAGGAGTGACCGCTTGAATTGGCGTCGGGTGAGTTTGCAAAGCTCTCCTGGAGGAACAGGCTGATACTGTTACAGCCTAATGGGAGTTTCTCCGTCAGGCTGTGTTACCAGACGTTCTTTGGCCTCCTTGCGTTTGCTGGGTGGTGAGTAGACCCTGGAAGGTGAACATGTCACTTTCTGAGTTCGTAGGTCTGGCAGTGCTCATTAGGTGATGGGAAGTGGGCGTCCAGGGTCCCTAGGCCTCGCTCACCTTGCAGTTTCTGGTACTGTGTGCCAGACCTGATCCGCAGGTCTCTGCGTGTGAGGCTCCAGAACACCACTGCTTACAGCTGTTTCCTGCTTACACCCGGCAGCTGAGGAACTGGAATACTGATGCGCTCGTTTGCTCACAGAGGCACTTACAAGGCAAAGACAGCAGGAGCTGGAACTACATCTTTTTTTTTTCCCCCTCACTTACTTATTTATTTATTTTTATTACAATTTATTGTTACATTGGCTTCCATACAACGCCCAGTGCTCATCACCTGCTTTTCGCTCTCCCCCACCCCCATAAACTCTCAGTTTGTTCTCACTATTTAAGAGTCTCTTATGCTTTGCCTCCCTCCCTCCCTGTTTGTAACTTTTTTTTTCCCCCTTCCCCTCCCCATCGTCTTCTGGTAAGTTTCTCAAGATCTACATATGAGTGAGAACATACGGTGTCTGTCCTTAACTTATTTCACTTAGCATAATACCCCCCAGTTCCATCCACGTTGCTGCAAATGGCCAGATTTCATTCTTTCTCATTGCCAAGTAGTATTCCATTGGATATATAAACCACATTTTCTTTATCCATTCATCTGCTGATGGACATGTAGGCTTTTTCCATAATTTGGCTACTGTTGAAAGCGCTGCTATAAACATTGGGGTACATGTGCCCCTATGCATCAGCATTCCTGCATCCTTTGGATAAATTCCCAGTAGTGCTATTGCTGGTCATAGGGTAGTTCTATTTTTAATGTTTTGAGGAGCCTCCACACTGTGTTCCGGAGCGTCTGCACCAGTTTGCACTCCCAGCAGCCGGGCAGGAGCTGGAATACACCTTCTGACTGTGCAGTCCCATGCTCTTTCCACATGGCTTGTCTGCTAGAAAAAGACAAAATTACATTTACTTGGATTAGCTTAATTAACTTGACCAGTAGCTTGACTCGGATTGCAAATGTAGTTGAGGAAGACTTCCTAAGAGTTCCTTGGAATTCTTGAGATTTGGTTTTACTTGATTTTTTACTGTTGTGAAGATTTATAAGGTGAGAACATATTTAGGAAATAATTCTTGGGGTTGGGATGTGTGAGTTGGTATTAAAAACCTTTTGGTCTTTGTTCGAGGTAATCTTCATGAGTATTTCAGAGAGAAATTTTGAAGCCTCTTGCTCTTCATGGTATCCAGAGGACTTAATTGTATACTCTCGTCAAGAAGGTGGTAAAACCTCTTCGTAGGCGTCTGGCTTGTGCTTGCTCTGGGCTTTGTGTTGAACCGCCAGGCTTGCTTGCTGCTGCTTAGTGCTTGAGTCCTCCCAGGATAGAAGCTGTTCCTTGAAGTGTCGTAAACCACAGTTTCATCCTCAGGAGGAGAGCGATATTTTTGATGAAAGGATGCAGTTGGGAATTTATATCCACAGATTCACATCTTGGGTCTTGTTGCTGGTTCTTCTTAGGAGTTCAGAATTGTTTTCAGGCTGATAATAATTGCATTTCCTGGAGCTTAGTGTAAGCCTGCATTGTGTTTGTATTATTTATTTAACACCTCAACAACCCTATGGGAGAGGCGCCGGGATTATCCCCATTTTACAGATGAGGAAAACGAGGCTCGGAGAAGGTAAGTAACAGGGCCATGGTCACAGCTCATGAGTGACAGAGTTGGGTCCCAGACTCCAGCTCTCTGGGAGCTGCGCTCTCAGCTTTATGCTCTGTGTCTGGTGTCGCTCTAACATTGCACCAAAGTAGAGGGTATGAGCAAGTGTAACTCGATGAAGATTGCTTCCCATGTATTTTTAAATTTGTTTATTTCAGTAATTGTACAGATTTTGGAAGAACGGAATAGTGTAGCAAGGACTTTGATCTGTGTTGTTTATCGGCCACTGATGGACTCTTACTCCGCTGCTCCACTGGGTTACTCCACTCACTGCCTTCACGATAAAGATTTCTGGGGTCTTTTCCAATATCCACTCCCCAGTTGTATCTGGGAGGTGAAGCAGCATCTTAACGGGGTGGGGAGGGGGCTCATTTCACCAGCCAGCATTCACAGGTTGTGTGAGATCAAAGGGTTCTCTCTTTAAGAAACCCATGTACTAATTCTCAACTTGAAAAACTCATTTGATTAGGGAAGCGTTGATGGGTAGAATCTGTTTCCCTCTTATTTAAAAAAAAAAAAATTTTTTTTTTAACATTTATTTATTTTTGAGACAGAGAGAGACAGAGCATGAATGGGGGAGGGGCAGAGAGAGAGGGAGACACAGAATCCAAAGCAGGCTCCAGGCTCTGAGCCATCAGCCCAGAGCCCGATGCGGGGCTCGAACTCACGGACCGCGAGATCGTGACCTGAGCTGAAGTCGGATACTTAACCGACTGAGCCACCCAGGTGCCCCAGTCTGTTTCCTTCTTATAACAAACTCCTAAACTGAACTAGATGGGAACCTTAAAGAGTAAGATGAGCACTATGTATGGAATTAGGAAACCTGAGCTCAAATCTCTTCCTTCCTGTTCTGGCTGTGTGCTGTTATGCAAGTAATAATTAGTCTCTGAACATCAGCTTTCCTTATTTATAAAATGAGATTAATATTTGTTCTGGGTCATGAGTTTTGTTGATCAAGTGGAATTACACATTTGAAAACACCTTGTAACTTAGAATGTGATATGTGTCTTTTTATGCCTGATACATTCTAGTTAGACAATGAAGGTTGTCTTTAAATAAATATTAACTTGAAATAACAGTTTGGTAATTGGGTTATTTGCACATAGAGAGTTTGGGAAATTTTTCTTCCTACTTTTTATTATGGAAAATATCAAGTACGTGAAATTACAGAGACTTGTGTCTCCAAGACATCAAATCATTTTATTTATGTATATTTTAGTATGTCTACTAAAAGATAAGGATTTTTCCTTTTCTAAGTAAGCATCATGCCATTTCCACACCCTCAAAATATCCATAATAATAATTTGGGGGAATATTACTAAATGTTGTAATGATATTCTTGCATGAATCTCAGGTACGCCCCCTGCTTTTCCCCTAGGCAATCTTTAGTGTTACAGATAAAATAATGTATTAGTACTAAAAGTAAGCCTGCCTTCTCTTCTTATTTCCAGTGGCCCTGTTCCAGTATTGGTTATGAGTCTTCTGTTCATCGCTTCTGTATTTATGTTGCACATTTGGGGCAAGTACACTCGTTCATAGATTCGGCTACATCCATCTGTCTGTCATCTGAAGAAGAAGGAAAGAAACCCAACATATCTTGGACCAAAAGCATAGTGATTTTCTGTTTGTGAGAAAGAAATATACTGTAAGCTTATTGTTTTACAGGGAACTTAACAAGAATTGGTTTTAAGGAATCAATTTTTTTCTATGGCTAATAAACTTTTTAATTAATTTATACCAAGTCTCGTTGCTGATCCCTGACTACTAGGGCCCTTAGTCTCTCCAGATTTACAGGTGAATATGCAGAAAACATATCTTGGGGAGATTGTTTTCTTTGTTGGATTCACAGTTCCTTATATGACCATGTAGTCACTCAAATCCAAGATACTGTAACTGGCCTTGGCTTGTTTTCTTCCAAGTATTTCTGTCCTGGTGATTGTCATTTTGTGTGTGCTGTGATTGTTAACGAGTGTGTCTGTGACTCCCATCAGGCAGATCTGTGTTCAGAGGCAGCTGGTACCCAAGGGAACAGCCATAGGGATCATAAACCAGATATCTTGGATAAAATGGTTCCTCATTCTGTTCTTTGTCTCTAAAACTGTAGATAATATTTTTGCCTCTTCTCTCTCTCAGTTCTTAATTCTGTGAGTGTAGACCCGAGATGTCCATTTATTTATCACTGGTTGCTAAATCTGTTTTGAAAGAATTTATTTGGTACATTAGATTTATCAAAACAAAATTTGTTTCATTTTGAAAATTAAAGACCTTAATAATCAGTGAGATACCAGCATTTCTAAACTGAGCTGGTACAATTCCAACTCAAAATAAAAAAGTTTGAAGTTTCACTTAGCTTATGTTGTCTTTCTAGGAAAAGCATTCAGTCTCTCGTAGACCCTAGGAAATATCAAGAATAGCTCACAGTGCATATTCCAGGAGTCTAGGACTCTAAGCCAGAATTTCTAAAGAGTGAGAGATCCATATGAAATGCCCTAGTTGTTCTGTACAATCAGAAAATGGAGAGGTGGTGTATTAGTTTAAAAAATAGCTGATTTTAAAAACCTCTTAGTCTGTTTAAGAAAAACTTCTTAGAACATTTAAGCAGTTTCCCGAGTTCCTTTCTTAAGTCCTGGCTATAAAGTAATTTAGGTCCAGAGTATCAAGTTTAAAGGAAGGAAAAAGTATGTATCTTGTAAAAAGATTTCCTAAGGCAATAGATGGGTGAGCGAGCTCTTGTAAATGCAAACAAATGGCCAATTATTGGGGGAAAAGGAGGAAAAACTGGTTCCTTTGCATCCTGGCCGCTGCTTATTGCATGAAAATGCATAGCTATCTTCATGTTGAAATTCAGGAGACAAAGTCAATTTTCATTTGGAAGAAACGAAAGATTATGTTATCCGTAATGGATTTTTTTCCCTGATATTCAGGTTGATGGTTCCAGTAACAGCTAAAAGTTATGCATTTCATTTGCAAAAGAAATCTGTTCCTCTCTCCAGAGGGTCTCTTTTTCTCTGGGGGAGAAGCTGAAGTCACTTGGAGGAGCTGTTTGGCTGTGGGGGGCACGTTCTCTTCCTGCAAGATGCTGCCCGCTAGCCCTGCCTGCCTCAGTGATCTCCAGTGGACTGGTGGCTGAAAGTCACGGAATTTTCTGAGCTAGTGATTTGTAAGAAAATACTAGTTGTCAGTGGCAGAGCAGGGAGATGTTTCTTTCAGCAGAAGGAAAATTGGTGGTTGGGCATAAAAATGTACGACATCTATTATGTTATGTAGCTACTTTTGGCTCTGATGATACAATGCTAATACCATAGCTGAGAATTTCAGTGTTCAAGCTGTTCCTTTCTCTTTTCTTTTTCATTTTTAAAAACTAGGGTAAAGTACACATACTGTAAAATGTACTATCTTCACCATTTTTCAGAGTGTAGGTCAGTGGTGTTAGGCACATTCACACGCAGCCATTGCCACCGTCCGTCTATAGGATTCTTTTTCATCTTGCAAAACTGAAACTCTAAACCTACAAATAAAAACTCCCCTCTCCTCTTCTCCCGTCAGCCCTTGGCAACCACCATTCTACTTTCTGTCTCTGAATTTCATTCTCTAAGTACCTCACAGGAGTGGGATCATATAGCATTTTGTCCTTTTGTGATGGCCTATTCAACTCAGCATAAGGTCTTCAAGATTCATCAGTGTTGTAGCAGAATTGCGTACTCAGAATTGCCTTTGTCAGCCTTTTTAAGGCTGGATGATACTCCCATTTGAATGTATGTACCACCTTTTGTGTTCCTTTCTTTCAAAATAGAGATTTCTAGGCTGTTTCTTGAGCCCTAGGGGACTGTAAGCTATTCATAGTTCTGAAAGTAACAAATCAGATCTTTTTCTGCGTTACGCTTACCTTGACCCCAGGAATTCTCAAACCCCCTTCACTATTGGCTATAATTCTAGCCACTTCCAAGTGGACAGAAGCCAGCACGGAATTAGTACGCTCGTGGTGTATGGGCAGTGGTGCCAGGGATTGAAAAATTGTCACTGCCTTTCAGGAAATCCATACTGTATGGTCACTTGTCCAACAGAAGAAAACCAGAGAGCCGGGATCCCCTAGCTGGAGAGACTAAGAATTCACTGCGTCCTCCCAGTGTTTAATAGAAGAGCCTGGGGCCTGGAGGCAAGATTGTACCGCGAGTTCATAGAGCAGAGGCCAGAGACCAGGCTTCCCGATTCCAGACCAGGGCTCCTCCTCAGAACCGCATTGTGACCCTATTTTGGGCCTGTGCATAAGTCAGCGACCTCTTTCTAGAGGCTAGGCTCTGGGACTAGATAAACAGCGGTGGGCTTTGGAGTTACTGGGCAGTGTTGGTCAAAGGGGGAGGAGTGAAGCCAGCAAGGTTAGCCAGTAGAAATAAAATGAATAAGTCACTAAATTTGGGAGAAAGTCAGCAGGTTCATAAGACTTCATGGGGAGACAATCGGGAGAAGCGGCCAGCCGAAGGGCATGTTTGCATTCTCGGGACCACAGGTGGTAGGTGAGCCAAGCACACAGCGAGACTGACCGAAGAGGGCTCAGGTAAAGGCTGCGCTGCCCAAATCCGATTCCTAGCAACTAGCCCTCTTTCTCGTGCCAGACACATTACAATAAAGTAAAATGTGCAAATTAACTGAATAGTCTGAGACTAGTTATACACAGTCTATATGGCTCCGTTTTGGGGCAAGGTCTAGAATTCTGTATCTCAAAACAAAGGACATGAGGGGAAGAACTTGATTACACACGAGTGGGTTAAATTGGTCCTGCAAACAGGCTTGTCTTTCTTCGCATTGACTCTGGCCGGAGGCAGAGTGGACAATAGATCCTGTAGGGCAGCTTGTTCTAGAACCCCTCTAAACTGGTGTGGGTGGTAGAACTGAAGTGGTTCTCAAATGTTGGCATGTGTCAGAATCGCCTGGCAGGAGTCTGCTCCTGCCGCGTGGCAGACCTGGCTGGCAGCAGCCTGGGAGTCCCGGTGTGGGCTCAGGGTGGGCCCAGGCCTGTCACCGACACAGGAGTGCTATTTTTGTTCCCCTTTCTTGTCTTTGAAGCTTCAGCCACGGTACCACTTGCTTTGCGGTCTGCACTGTGCTGGGAAATTCACCCTGCCTTGTGGGATTTTGCATTTTGTATGTTTGCCGCGGGGCGGTGTGCGTGGTCAGCTGGCTGCCGCGAGCCCCTGCAAGGCCCAGAGTCCCGATTGCCCCTTCTTCAGTTCCCTCACTCTCTCTCATAGCAGCACCTCTTTTTACAGACGTGCTGCACGAATGCACAGAACAGGCCCTTGTCAGACTTCCTTTTGCAGGAGGCTCACTGCACTGGAACCTGCAGCCGGCTCCAGGAGGCAGTACCACTGAAACGTGATGATCTCACTGGGCGAGGATTTCCTGCTGGGTGGGCCATCGGATACCAGCGTGGCATCCCGCTCTCCCAGCCCCGAGGTGTGATCGGCAGGGAGCCTCGGCGCTGTGCTCCTCGGCCCGCACCTGCCTGGCTGTGGGAGAGCTGCCGAATCTCCCCCTGGGGTACACCTGTGTGGCACACGCCAGGGAGCCGTGAAACATTTGTGTTCATGCCATGACCACATTGTCAGCCTTACATTTGTACTGCTTGTTGGTGCATTTGGCACTGCTTGTTGGTGGGCTTTGTAGGAAACCACAAATTTTGGTAAGTGGGGAGTTAATTCTCACCAACCTCTGACCCTGCCTCAGGCTTGGTAGTCTGACCCAGCTCACTGCTCCTCCTCCTCCTCTTCCTCCTCCCCCTCCCCCTCCTCCTTCTTTTCCTTTTCTTCTTTCTCCTTTTCCTCCCCGATCCTCCTCCCCTTGCTCTCTTCTGTTCTACACAACTCAGATTCCTGGGCTATCGCATGCAAAGAAACAACAATCCTCCAGTGGAAGTTATTAAAAAATAATTCTGATTTTCACCTATCCTTTTGCAAGTTGTGAGTTGAATTGTGTCCCCTCAATGTATATGTTGAAGTCCTTGCCCTTAGCACCTCAGAATGTGACCTTATATGGAAACAAGGTCTTTACAGAGGTAGTCAAGTTCAACTGAGGCCATCAGCATAGGCCCTAATCCCATATGACTTAGTTCTTTTAAGACAGGGAGATTTGGACACTCACAGCCATGCAGGAGGAATGCTGTGCGAACTTGAAGACATCCATCAACAGGAACAAGCCAAAGGCAGGCCTGGACCAGCTCTTTCCGTCGAAGCCTTTAGAAGAAGCAAACCTGTCAGCACCTGGATTTTGCACTTCCAGCCTCTAGGACTTCGAGACGCTCCGTTTCTGTTGTTTAAGCCTCCCTACCTTGTGCTATTTTGCATGGCAGTGCTAGCAAACTAATACACAAGGACACTGAAGGGGCAGCCAATCCATAGCTCAGCCATGCTTTTAAACACCCCCCTTCTTGTCTTCCTAGTCCTGTGACACCTGCAGCAGCTAGGGAGCCCCCCTCCCCACCCATGAGGGAGGAAGGTGGTGCCCCAAACCTGGAGCACAACCGTTTTGGGTCACCAGCAGTGATGATGTCCCCTGTCAACAAAAACCTGGCCTCTGTTTATGCACAAGGCGAGCACTATTTCCATCCAGCTTGTTCAGTCTGGAGACTTGCTCATCTCATGATGAACTGAGAAAAACCTAGTGTTCTGACTCAAGAGACCAAGTAGGAAAACTTGGTTGGTGACAAGTTCTTGGGAGGGAATTCGGTAGTGAGCAGATCTTGTTTAGGTGAGTGGATGACATTCCTACAACCAGCCATAAAGCCTGGACCAGTGGAGGCCTTAGCACTGCCAGCTGGGATTTGGTGATATGCAAGCCAGCTCGGGATCTAGATTCAAGTTTTCACTTATGCATAGTCTCCTTGCATTCCTGCAATGAGTTCCACTTGGTCATTGGGATGAGAAGACTTAGCACAGCAGGCCAGACCCTGCTATTTTCAGAAAGGTCTGTTTGCAAAGTTGGCCCTTGACCGGGGGTCTGGAAACTTGGCATTTGAGCCGTTCCCTAACTCGTAAGGCTGACAATGTGGTTTAGCCTGGACACCAGCTTTCCTTCCCAGAGTCTAGAATTTTTGGTAGTTGCCAGGCAGAAGATGCCTATGAAACCCCTGCCAATAAAGTCCTTGGCACTGAGTTTTTAATGGGTCTCCCGAACAGAAGCATTGCACACATTCCTGCATCCTTCACTGCTAGAGAAAGGAACGTGCTAGACGTGACCTTTGCAGGAGGGACAGAGTATAGGAAGCCTGTGCATGGATTTCTCTAGACTACACCTGTGTCTTTTTCCTCTGATGACCCTATAGTGTATCCTTTCACCGTAATAAACCTTAGCCATGAGTACAACTATATGCTGAATCCTGCAAGTCATTCTAGAAACTCTGCAAACATGTGGGTGGTCTTGGGGACCCCTGAAACAGTCTGATGTATTATTTTTTAATGCGCTGTTGGACTATGTTTGCTAATATCAATAGTCTTCAGTTCAGCTCTCATTTGTCAAGCTTTTCCTTCACACACACTATTCTAGACACACTGGCAGACAGCAACTTCTTTGATCTTTGGAGGTACCCACGATGATTCATCTTACAGGTGAGGAAACCGAGGCCCACAGAGATGGCGTGCCTCACCCAAAATCACGGAGTGACCGACCATGTAGCAGAGCTGGGAAGCCAGGCGGCTGCCTCTGCGTTAGGGTGATGAACTGTCCTAGTATCCCTACCACCGAGGGGTTTCCTGGGACATGGCACTTTGAGAACTAAAGTTGGGGTGGTCCAGGGCAAACCAGGACAGGTGGTCACCCTGCTTCAAGTCTACCGCTGTTTTATCTTTATCTGACTGGAGACTTCTATTTTCCTAAAGGAGGTGGGCATACTTAGCCCTGAATTGGAAGAGCAGACACGTGGCCTCTCGAGAACAATTTCCAAATTCCTTTCCCTAGTGCCAAACACGGGCCCTCACAACCTGCTTTGCTGTGTCTGCTCCTTCCTCTTCCCCACCAAGCCTCCCTCCACCCCTCGCCCCTGCTCTGCTCACCACATTTTTCAGCATTACTGGTTTTAATTTCCTTTACAATCCCCTTTGCAAAAACTTCTTTCCTGATTTAATTACTATTTCTCTTAATTCAATTTCATTCTCTTGATTGTCATGAAACTCCTGGCGTTGTTTCTCCAAAGAATTTAAAGGCGAGGGCCTCCGCTCAGAGATTAATTGTCATCATTTCACCCTCAAACACAGGCACTTTCTTATTTCTCTTCAATTATCTCCTGGAGAAAGGAAAGTGGTCACTCTTCTTCTCAGGGCTTCTCTGAGAACAAACACTGCTGGGGGCTGCCTTTTGAGAGAGAGAGAGAAAGTGAAGTCTCTTACATTTTTCTTCCACCTTCTACTGACTCTAATCTCAGGATCGGAAAGCAGAGAACCCCAGGCCCCATGGCTCTGGCCATGAACAGTTCGGGGGTTCCGGGGGGAGGCAGCCCAGACTTAAGAAATGATGGCCCTCTGCCAGGAGGGGTTTGGGAGGGTGAGGAAGGGGAATGGGGGCCGACTCTGGCCTCGAACAGCCTGCCCAGCTAGAGTCTCTCAGAGGAATGTCATGTAGCTCAAAGGAACAGAAACACCATGGGCTAGAATTTCCCTTCTCTGGACTGTCCCTCTCAGGACACCAAGGCCCTGGTGCCCTGTGTCTCTCACTGTTTCCTTAGGTTCTCAGTACAGCAGCCCATTGACCTTGCAGAGACACCCCCAGCCCTCAAACTCTATTTTTGCCCGCTCTGTTACCCCTGAATCTCCTCTGTCTTTGTGTGCAAATCTTGAAAAACAGTTGCCAGAGGAGACTGGACTATTCCAGGTGGGGTGACTTCCAGTGGATCCAGTCGCTACAACTCCTGCCCCTGTGGGTAGAGCCCCCTGAGAGGTAGAAAGTGCTGGCTCTGGGGGGTCAGACCAGCGTCTGAGCCTCACCCAGCCTGGCACCTAGCCACTGTGTGATCTCGGTGCTTAGCTACCCCGAGCCTTGGGTCCCTTGTCTACAGATATTTGGACATCACACCATGTAAAAGGGGCCTAGGCCTGCCTTATCTTTTAGGGCAGGGTTAAATGAAAGAATTCAAGCAAAGCATTCAGTACGGCACCTGGCACGTAATAAGCCTCCAATAACAAGTAGTAACGTTCACAGTGAGGAGCATTTGGTCATATGTTGTAGGATTCCCAACTTTTAGAACTGGAAAGAAAGTTTGAATTCCAGTTCAAATCTCCAATCTGAATCTAAAGTCCTGTCTTCAGTCTCTGACTCTGCTTGGATACCTCCTGCGATGGGGAGCTCGCTGCTCTTTGAGAATCCCTGCCTTCTTCGGGCCATTCTGCAGATGCCAAGTAGGAGCTGTATTTACAGGTCTGATGTGTTTCAACTGCTTTCCACTTGTAGGGAACGAGATGCTCTTCCCTATCCAACAATAACGCAGGCGGCCAGAGGACAGGACCAAATGATTGCTTGGAGGATAATTTAGCAAATAACTCAATCATATCCTCACAGGTGATGGTTCCAGACTCCAGGCTCTCCCCTTAGCTGGTTCCTGGGACTCTTGTCCAGCTGAAGAAGAGGTTTGGGACTGAAGGAGGAGCACAGCTTGTCCAGACACATTTTATAGACAAGGTCTTAAAGATCCCCAAGGAATCTTAGAAATCACCCTTTCCTTGGGTTCACAAGCGCTCATAAATGATACGATCTATTCCTGGTTATTCATGCTCATTAAATGTCAGAATAAAGAGCATAGAGCCCACAAGGGGCCCCATACCTATTACTCCGGACCGCTTGGCTGCATTTATGACGAGAAGGCTCAGGGGTGTTTAATATAAGCTACCCGATTTGTCTAATAAAATCCTCCCACGTCTGATGTTACCAGCTTCATGTCACACACTCTTGTGCTATTGGGACAGACCAGAATGTATTTTAAATTCCCATTGTGTCTATTTAATTTTTATTTAAAGGAAATGATTTTCGCAGTGTAAGGCGGGTTTTCTCATGTAAATATACCTGTATACCTATGCATCAAGACACCCAGGAGATGATTTAAGAGGAGCACAATATAGGAAGGAAGGAGCCACAACGCATTCACGGCTCGTTTAATTGTAGATCCATACTGTTCTCCTAAGACTTAGGATTTCTGCAACAGTGGATTTGCATTGTTATGTAGCATATATATTTTTTCAAGTTTATTTATTTATTTTGAGAGAGAGAGAGAGGGAGAAAGAGAATCCCAAGCAGGCTCCGCACTCTCATCGCAGAGCCCGATGCGGGGCTTGAACTCACGCACCCGGAGATCGTGACCTGAGCCGAAGCCAGACGCTTAACTGACTGAACCACTCAGGTGCCCCTGTAGCATATGTTTCTATAAAGCTGAATTTCTTCTCCTTGAACACTTAATAGATTTAATCTTATTTTAATGATATAGTTTGTATAGGCTCCTAGAAGGTTTGGATTGGGCCTTAGAATTTAATTTGGCCGATCCTTGCTGTTACAGATGAAAAAACTGAGGCCCAGAGAGGTTAAAGGATTTGCCTGCAATCACACTGGTAGGAAGCCTAGATTTCAAACATTCAAATGGAGTGTTCTTTCTACATTGACACGAACCCCTTACTGTATGGATATTATCTGACTCTCACGTACATACCCACACGGGAGGGAGGTGACGTGTACCCATCAGGATGTTTACGACCAGGGCATCTGGCTGCACTGTGTGTCAGCACTGACTGCCAGGATACACATGGCCACCCAGTGTTTCCGTGGCTGTCCTCTTGCCCCGCTCCCTGCGCCTCTTGAATCCCAGGCATAGCTGCGGTGGAATAAAAAAAGTGGACAAACCCTGAATTAGAACAGCTGGCCTTCGAGCCAGCTGTCACTTCACCTCTCTGGCCTTCATGTGGAAAATGGAGCTACTTCCTCCTGTGACCCCCATGCCCCCATGCTAACTGCAGTATCTGTCACACGGGATGCAAGCAGTATTGGTCTAAAACTCACCCCATGTGTAGTGAGATGAGCCTCTTTAGCAGTCTCTGGTATAAAAGGGCGATACTACTGCCTCCTTGTCCTCTGGCTCTGAGATCCTGTTTATGTTGAATTAATCTGGCAGGTGGATCAGCTTGCCATCTCACAGGTGCTGCCCCTTCCTCACACCCATTGATGAGGGACCACAACCCCCTTTCCCCTCCTGTGCGCACAAGGCATCTACACATGAGTCGCAGACTCTACAGAAGGCTTGAAGAAACAGAGAGGTTTGCATCATCGTATTGCTTATTCCCCCCTCTTTTTCCAGCACTCTTCTTTCTGTAGGGTTCATCCCAGAAATTCCCTCTCACCTCAAAACACAGAATAACTTAGCTCATCAATTCTCTATTATTTAGGAATTATGTTTTGCTTCAACACAGACTTGTGAAACAATGTCTTAAATATGGTTTAAAATTTTCTCCTGTGTAAAAGAACTTTGGGGATAGGCATCCTAGGGCTGGTGTGGTAGTGTAATAATCTCATCAATGTCCTAACTTCTTGTCTTTCTATTGTGCTATCCTTAGCACAAGCCAACCATCTTCAATCGAGATCACCTTAGGACCGCAGAATGGCTGCTGCAGCACCAGTCATTACATCCATGTTTCAGGTAGAAGAAGACGAAAGATCAGCAAGTAACCTGTCAACTTAGCCCCATTTTCAGGAAGCTTTTCCAGCAGTCTTATCTGTAGTTTATTCCTTTATTCCATGGACCAGAGTTGGTCATATGGCCACTCTTACCTGGAAGGGAGGTTGGGAAATCTAATTTTTCAGCCAGGAGCATTGCTACCTCCAACAAAATCAGGGCCCTGTGTAAGTAAGAAGAGAGGAATAAATTTTGGGTAGGCAAACCAGCAATGTCGGCCCAACTCAGTTCTGGACCTCCCTTTGCATAGCCAATGACTCATTGCATCAAAGCTAAGAGACCATCACGCTGCCGAAGGGAGGGAGCTGGAGTGAAAGAACTGGTTGGATCTTTCATCTGCTGTCTTCACTAACCATCTCTGAAAGTGATAGGAGCAGTGAAGAGATTAATTTATTTCTTTATTCAGCTCCCTACCCCCTTATGAAACTGACCACCCTGCTTGGAACGGAAGTTACAGTTGCCTTTATTTTCCTGCTGCGTCACCCAGGGATTCTCCTGACAACCGGAAGTCAGCTATGAGAAAGCATGTTACCTCCTGTAGATTCAATTCAGTGACAGAAATGATGGTTGATCGTTATTCTGAGTGTCACCACGTCTGCTAAAGCTGCCCGCTCAGCTGAAGAAAAGGGTTTTCTGAGAGAGCAAGAGCCAGAGCCGAAGTGCAAAGGAGTCCAAGGGGTAGGACGGAGGCAGTGGGGAGAGAGAGAAGAGGGGAGAGAAGAGGGAAGGGGGAAGAGTAGAGGCTCTTTTAACATCCAAGGCAGAACAAATATGTATTGATAAGATTGATGTCCATGAGTGACCCAAAGGTACATACGATGGCCTGGGAGCCGGCATCAGCCTTTATTCCAGTGTCTCTCACTATTTAAAAATATCTCCCTCCAGCCAAAGCATAAGAGACTCTTAAAAACTGAGAACAAACTGAGGGTTGATGGGGGGTGGGTGATGGGTATTGAGGGGGGCACCTTTTGGGATGAGCACTGGGTGTTGTATGGAAACCAAGCTGACAATAAATTTCATATTAAAAAAATAAAAATAAAAATATCTCCCTCATTTCAAAGCAATATAAGTATATTGAAGACCATGTGAAACAATATGAAAAGGCACAAGTGTTTTTAAAAACTGTTTTACTGATGTATAATCAACATACCAGAAACTGTCCATATTTTTAAAAACTAATTTATATTTATTTATTTTTTCAGGAGGGAGAAAAATCTTATATTTTTTTTATTTTTTATTTTTTTAATATGAAATTTATTGTCAAATTGGTTTCCATACAACACCCAATGCTCATCCCAACAGGTGCCCTTCTCAATGCCCATCACCCACTTTCCCCTCCCTCCCACCCTCCATCAACCCTCGGTTTATTCTCAGTTTTTAAGAGTCTCTTATGGCTTGCCTCCTTCCCCCTCTAAAAGGCAACTGGAATGGGAAAGGATATTTGCAAATGACATATCGGACAAAGGGCTAGTACCCAAAATCTATAAAGAGCTCACCAAACTCCACACCCGAAAAACAAATAACCCAGTGAAGAAATGGGCAGAAAACATGAATAAACACTTCTCTAAAGAAGACATCCGGATGGCCAACAGGCACATGAAAAGATGCTCTACGTCGCTCCTCATCAGGGAAATACAAATCAAAACCACACTCAGATATCACCTCACGCCAGTCAGAGTGGCCAAAATGAACAAATCAGGAGACTATAGATGCTGGAGAGGATGTGGAGAAACGGGAACCCTCTTGCACTGTTGGTGGGAATGCAAACTGGTGCAGCCGCTCTGGAAAACAGTGTGCAGGTTCCTTAAAAAAATTAAAAATAGATCTACCCTATTTATTTTATTTTAGAGAGAATGAGTGAGCAGGGGAGAGGCAGAGAGAGGGCAGGGGACAGAGGATCCAAAGCAAGCTCTGCGCTGACAGCATCCTGATGTGGGGCTTGAACTCACGAACTGTGAGATCATGACCTGAGCCGAAGCCAGACCCTTAACTGACGGAGCCACCCAGGCGTTCCAGAAACTGTACATATTTAAAGTGTATAATCTGATACATTTTGACATAGGTATACCCCCATGAAACCATCACTATGATCAGCATAACAAATCCATCACCCCCAAAACTTCCCTCATCTCCTTCCCTCATGCCCCTGCCTGGCCACCAGCCACCCCACCAGGAATCCCTGGTCTGCTTTCTGTCGCTAGAGATTACTTTGCATTTTCTTAACTTTCATGCAAATGCATGCCACACATGTGCTCTTTTTTGCCTGGCTTCTTTCACTCAGCATAATAATAAGAAAGAAAAAGCCACAAACCCAACTTACAGAGAAGTAGAATTGATAATATGACGTAGAACTTCCAGGATTGAGAACAATTAATGTTTAGTCATATTTGCTTCAACTTTCCTTCTTTTTTTTTTTTTTTGTCATGTCATTTATACAAAGAGATAAGTTTTTAAAACTTGTACATTTTAACGCACAATTATAAAGCAAACCGCTGTGTAACCACCACCCCTGTCAAGAAGTGGAGCATGGCCTGCACCCCGTGTCTCCTCCGGACAGCTACGCCTCCCTCCCCATTGCAGGTCATCACTAACCTCACTTTCGGGAAAGTCAATTTCTTGCTTTTCATTTTGGTTTTATGACCTAAGTCTCTGTCCCAGTAGGGCAGGGTTGAGTCACCTGTTTGTGAATTTTGTATGAATGAGATCATCCCGCACATCTCCTGTGACTTGCATTTTCTCCCGTTCTGTTTGTGAGATTAGCCCCGTTGTGCAAGGTGGTTTGCTCATTTGAGTTGCTGTGGAATATTCGGTTGTATGAATACAGCACTGTGGGCCCGGCCCACACCAACGAGAAAACTTTTAAATGTAATCAGTTTGGCCTTATGTTGGCACCAAAGCCTGGCAGTCAGCAGACAGTCATCCAGCAGCAAGCAAAACGTCCCCCATCCTGCTGCCAGTCTCCCAACCCCCACCCTGTGTCCAGAGAAGCTTAACCATAAATATTCACATATGCAAATTGTAACTATTTACAACAATAGCTTCTGCCTGACAGAGTATTCTTCCAAAGAAGCAAGCACAAAGTCTTTTTTTTGTTTTTTTTTTTTTAAGAGACATCGAGAGGGAGAGAAAGTGTGAGGAAGTGGAGAGAGGCAGAAAGAAAGGGAGAGAGAGAGAGAGAGAGAGAGAGAGAGAGGGAGAGAATCTTAAGCAGGCTCCACACCCAGCACACTCATGTGGGGCTCGATTTCACAATTCTGAGATTATGACCCAAGCCAAAATCAAGAGCCCAACACTTGGGGCACCTGGGTGGCTCAGTCAGTCAAGAGTCCGACTTCAGCTCAGGTCATGATCTCGAGGTTCGTGAGTTTGACTCCCATGAGTTTGAGCCCCGCGATGGGCTCTGAGCTCACAGCTCAGAGCCTGGAGACTGCTTCATTCAGATTCTGTGTCTTCCTCTCTCTCTACCCCTCCCATGCTTGCTCTCTCTCTCTCTCTTAAAAATACATAAATATTAAAAAAAATTTTTTTTGAATAAAAGTAAAACGTCCAGTGCTTAACTGACAGCCATCCAGGAGTCAGAAAGTCTTTTAAAAGAAACCACGAACTTCATGTCATTGTGTCAGTCAGCTCCGGCTACTATAACGAAATACCACAGACCAGGGCGGGGGGGGGGCGGTTAGACAACAGAAATGTATTTTCTCAGTTTTGGAGACTGGAAGTCTAAGATGAAAGTGTTGGCAAGTTTGGGATCTCCAGCAGCTTCTCTCCTCGGCTTGCCGATGGCTGACTTCTGTCCTCACAAGGTTGTCCCTCCTTTTCCTCACTGTTCCCCTCTGTGCCACTTTGTGTCCTGATTTCTTCATAAAGACCCCGTTCAGAGTGAGTTAGAGCCCACACTGTGAGCCTGTGGCCTCATTTTACCTTAAACACTGCTTTAAAGGCCCCGTTTCCAGATCCAGTCACCTTCTCCCTCATGGGACTGGGGGCTAGGACTTTGATATATGAATTGGGGGGAGCAACTTCAGCCCACGACAGTTGTGTTCATCTTAAGACAGCTGGTTCTGTTCTCCACGCCAGAAAGAGAAAGCAGGCCAAAGTTGGAGGATCTCTTTCGAAGGGCCGCTGACCCTATTTCCACTCTCTTCCTCAGGCCTTTACTCCACCTGGTTCACAGCACCTCAACACCATTGTTCTCAGGCTTCTTCAAAAGACGCTCTCACTATGAGTTATAAAGGAAGCACCAGAAGTCCAAACCTAGTTTCACGTTTCTTCACGTATCAGGAATAGTATAATAAGAGTCACTGAAGTTGGTCCTTGCAGTTTGAGACTTTTTTTTAAGGCTTCAGTGCATTATTCAAGTTAAAAAATAATGATTTAGACCTCATCCTGCCTGTAGCAGATGGACCCCATCGCCCCTCCTGAGCCTTCTGTCAAGGTTCTGTTTATCCTGTGATGGCCAGAGCATCTGCTGGAGTGAACCTTTACAAGCACGTTCTCACTGGTGAATGATTACGTCCTAATCACCACCCAGCGAAGTAATCTTAATCCCTGTTGTACCAAGGAGTTATCTGGAGAATGAAGAATGTGAGATTTTCAAGGTCACACAGTAGGAAAGTCACAAAAGCCAGTTTCTGTTTCTCAGTCTAATATGAATTCCATGATTGCCTTCTTCCAAGGGGAAGTCCATCATCAGTTTTCTGTTCAAATTGGGGTACCGTGGTGATAGTCGTTGGAGGGGGAGCAAGTGAAAACAGCATGATGACCCAGAGTGGTCAAGAGGAAAATGAGTTTATGAGGAGGCGGGAAGAGCAGGCAGAGTTGGGGAAGCATTTACGTTCCTCTGGTAGCAAGGCACACATTTTGCTTTTCAGAATGACCCAGAAGGCACACCGGGTCCCACTCACGCTTCCATGGTTTCAAGGCTTCCTTTCTTTGTCATAATCCAAACTCATGGATTTTGTTTTTTCACACTATGTACATCTAACAGTTTGTCATGAAAGTTTAGAGGATCCTTTCTTTGGGGGGGGGGGAATTTAAAAACTCTTCATTCAGGTTCTTACTTTCTTACAAAAAGAGCTGAGTTTTCCATTTTTTCTCAAGTGAGTATTGGCTACTGTGGTAGCTTAGATCAGGGGGTGACCTGTCAGCCTAATGCAGCCACTGCCTG
This sequence comes from Neofelis nebulosa, assembly GCF_028018385.1. NCBI lineage: Eukaryota > Metazoa > Chordata > Mammalia > Carnivora > Felidae > Neofelis > Neofelis nebulosa. Next base: position 33,298,453 of record NC_080793.1, on the reverse strand, counting down.
TTTGTGCAAATAAAGGTTTATCAGAACACAGCCGTGTTCATTCATTTACATATTTTTATGGCTGCTTCCTAGCCTCAGGAATAGAGGTGAATACTGGTGACAGAGACTATGGTCTGCAAAGCTTAAAATAGCTCGTCTAACCCTTTATAGAAAAAGTTTGTCAATTCCTAAGCTTGACTATTATTCTCAAGTATTAGCTGCCCCTCTCTGGGGAAAGGTTGTCCTTCCCCTCACCACCAACTTTAGCATTGGTCGTGCTTTAGGTAATTAATGAAAGTGACATCAATCACCTCCAGGCAGAATCTTTAAGAGCCAGCACATGATACGCCATGTTCTTTCTTTTTCCTCTTCCCCATAAGACGAGCTGTGGTCCAGATACCAGCTGTTTCATTAGCTTGAATGAAGATACGTAGGCAGCTGATCTTGATGGATATGTGCATTGCAATTTTTCTGCAAATCTAAAATTACTCCAAGACCAAAAGCTTTAAAATATATTTAAACAAAATAAGTGAGCTGCACACCGATGATATACGTACTTGCTGTTTCAACTTGAAAACTGTAAGTGCTAAATACAATGCAGAATAAGGGCATTAATGGGAAAAACAGGTGAAATCTGAATAAAGTTGGTAGTTTCATTAATAGTAATGTTCCAGTGTTAATTTTGACAAACGCACTGCGGTTCTGTAAGACGTTAACATCTGGGGAACCTGGGTGAAGGCATCCAATAAACCTCTGTACTCTCTTTGCAAGATGCTTTTAATAAAAAACATACAGACCCCCTAAAAACTTCAAGTAAGAGCAACACGGAGAGGACAAAGCCACCCTTAGTTGTAATCCAGCAGCCTTTGAGGGGCTGAAAGGGGAGGGTTGGAAGCTGGTACATCCTCACTTGGGCTTGTCCCCACAGTTCACTGACATCCTTCTTATTTTTTAAAAGTTCTTTTTTCTCTGTGTGTTTCATTTGGAATAGGTTCTATTTCTATACTTTCAAGTTCACTGATTTTTTTCTTCACCCATCACTTCACGCAATCCACATGTTTTTCACCTTAGACATTGTAGTTTTGATCTCTAGAAGACAGATTTGGGTCTCTTGTATATTCTCCCTGTTTACTTGACTCTTTGAACACCTGTTTAAGGTCCTTTTCTGGCGATTCTCACATACGTGTCAGTTCTGAGTTGGTTTTGGTTGATTGATTGGCTTCCTTATTGGTCATGTTTTCCTGAGTTTTTGCATGTCTGGTAAGCTTTGATGGGATATCGGCATTGTACATTTTACTGTTGATGTTAGATATTTTGTATTCTTGCAAATTACAAGTATTGTTCTGGATGCAGTTAAGTACTTGGGAAACTGGGGGTTCCTTCTATTCTTGTTGTTATGATTGGCTAGTCAGGTCTGGAGCTGTGCAGTCCAGGACTGCTTGCCCACTGCTGAGGCAAGACCCTCCTGAGTGCTTTGCCCCATGCCCTGTGAATTATGAGTTTTTCAGTCTGATGGCTGGCTGTGGGCCCTGCTTCCAGCCTTGTGTGGGGCTTTAGGTTTTATCGCCTCTAATCCTTTCGGGTGGTTCCTTCTTCCATCTTAGGGAGTTTCTCCTCATGCATGTGTAATTGGCGGGTGCACCAAGGGCCCTGTGCAGATTTCTGAGGTTCTATCTCTGAGTGACCTCTGTATTATAAGCTCTTGCTGCTTTGGTTCCCCCCTGGACTCAGCTCCATCCGCTCAACCCAGAGAGTCGGCCAATTCTGCCCCAGTTCCCTTCCTGTGCTATGGCCGGAGGACAATCATAAGATACTAAGTTGGGGCAACCACAGGGCTCATCCCCTGTGCTTTGGGTCTCAGGTATGTTTGTCTTCTGCTGTGTGACCACCCGTGCTCTGAAAACCATTATTTTATGTATTTTTTCTTTCTCTTTCTTCCTTCCTTCCTTTCTTTCTTTTTTTCCTTCTTTTCTTGTTTTAGGTAGGAGGTAAATGGGTCCCTGTTGCTTCTCTCGGCTGGGAGCAGAAATCTCCATATTCTTTTTTGTGCCCTGTCTTTAAATGAGATGTACTTTGTTGGTCTGTTTATAGAGGTTTCTGCGGTGAGGGGAAAGAGGGACCAGGACAGCTCTCCTGGCTTCAAAGTGCAAGGGCTCCCTCTTCTTTTGTTACCACAGAGAACTCAAAATGTGGAACTACTCACTCTCCAGAGCTAAGCTTTCCGCCCCCAGTTGGTGTTCTTAGAGCTCTACCAGCCTTACCTTCCAAGGTGGACAGCACAAGTCTTACTAAGGAGTGAAGACGTAGTCTGAGTTGAAGAGGGAGCCATTTGTGAAATGGCAGGGCTGAAGGAGATGCCAGGGCAGATGCAGAGAGGAGCTGGAGGCAGAGGCCGAGGCCATACAGGTGAAGAAACCAAAGCTGGCGCCAAATACACACTACATGAGGGCCATGTTTAAGGGAAAGTCCACTCATTTACACGTCCCACGTCTAAGGCAAGGGCAGAATACAAGTTTGCCAAACAGAGGAATAGCCACATATAAGAAAAGGCCCACACACAGCTGGGTAGGATGTTGAGCATTTGAGAAGAGCTTTGTGTCTGAAACACCTATGTGACAGAGATGGCTTGGCTCCCCGCTGAAGATTAAGAGCTTCCTCTGCAGGCCTCCCAGAGAGTTGTCACCAGGGAGAGCATGCCTGCTCAGGGACGTGGTAGACATGTGACTTAGGCCCAGGCCCCGGAAGGTGAGAGGTGGTGACATGTATCTCCCTCATGGGCTAATCAATTTTGCCCCATCCCTTGGACCGTGTGTGTGCATACTGGATGACCTAATCACTGTCACGTGCCGGGTAATGCCCTGCCCCTCCTCATGTTGGGGGCCTAACAATGGAGTCTGACTTCATTTCATAGGTGGGCAAACTGAGACCCACACAGAGACATGGGGCAGCCCAAGGTCACTATTTATAAGTTGCAGAGTTGGGTTTTCCCACATTTCTTGACTCAAAGACTTCACAGAGGCCCCCTCCCACTCCTCACACCAATATGCACATTCGAGTGTCTTCACCTGCCTCTGTGAGTTGGTGGAAACCACAGAGTGGGCCTGTGGGGAGACAAGCCCCCCATCACCCTTCAGCCATCACCCAGATGGATTGCACAGTGCAGGGGTGGTGACAGGGCAGAAGGCAGCTTCTCGCATTCCCCCCCCCCCACCCCCCGCCTCCTAGTCTGCTCCTGCTTTCATCTTTCGGGGGAATCCTTCCTGCCATCAGCTGGTGGCCTCATGGGGCAAATGCCTTGAGTCACTGTCGCCGCAACACTGGGAAGGTGACCACAGAGGGTGACCACAGGGCTGAGGAGCTGGGACTGTCTAGAAAGAAGTTTCCCTTTGAACGTCTATCTAGAGGTTGCTCCTCATACATGTCCCAGATCCCGTCCGCCCTCCCCAAGCTCCTCACAGGTTGACTGTTCTAAGTTATGGTTGTGACCATGTCTCCCTGTGAGCCCACAGAGTGGCATGAAAACTCCCCAGGGGGCATTCAGGGAATGCATTCTCCAGCCCACTGTGGCCTCCCTTGTGTCTTACATGGAGGGACGCCTTTGCTCTTTGCAGACAGCACCAGTTGCTTTCAGACCTCTGTGCTTTTGTATGAACTGTTTCTTCTGTCTAGGATTTTATCCTTAACCTGAACTGCTTGGAACACTCCCTCCTCATTCTTTTATTTTTAAAAATGACTTATTTTAAAAAATTGTGGAAAAAAATATACATAACGTAAAATTTACCATTTTAGCCTTTTTTTTTTAGCATTAAGCACATGCACATTGTTGTGCAACCATCACCACCATCCATCTCCTGAACTCTTCCTCTTATAAAACCGAAACTCTGTCCGCATTAAACGATGATTCCCCATCCCTTCCCCCTACAGCCCCCTGGCAGCAGCCATTCTATTTCTGTCTCTATGAATTTTCCCACTCTACGCACCTTATAGGGATGGAATCATACAGTACTTGTCCTTTTTAGACTGACGTTTCACTTAGCATAACGTCTTCAAGTTTCATCCATGTGATAGTATGTGTCAGAATTTCCCTCCTTTAAAAAAATATTTTTTAATGTTTATTCCTTTTTTGACAGAGAGAGAGAGAGAGAGAGAGAGAGAGAGAGAGACAGTGTGAGTGGAGGAGGGGCAGAGAGAGAGGGGCTTAAACTCACCAACCATGAGATCATGACCTAAACCAAGGTCAAGAGCTGGACACTTAATTGACTGAGCCATCCAGGCACCCCCAGGTTTACTCTCTTGTTCGTGGTGATAAGAGTCGCCCTTTCCTTACAAGATTGCTGGCTATGTTTAAAAAGGCGATATACATGAGTTGCTCTGTGCAAACCCTGACACCACAAAGAACAGCAGGTGCACCTAGTACTTGCCCTATGAAGGCACTTGGTGGCTCCTAGAGATGTTTCTCCATCACAGATCAGGGGCCTGGGTGAAGTCTGTCACCACCATGCTCTGAAAACATTTGTGGGCTGAGAACTGGACAGCACAGCACGACTGGATTTTCGTCCTGGTTCTAAATGGCGGTGTGACCTAGGGCAAGCTTCTTCCCCTCTCTGGGCCTGTTTTCTTTTCTAGACCACCAAGGCCTTGGACTAGAAGCTGTTTGAGGTCCTTCGGCCCACAGAAGCTGGGTGATCTGGGTAATGGGCAGGGTGTTACTTTCTGATGTTGTTGATTCTCTCCAAGGAAAGAGATCTCTTTCCACTCCACCCTTTGCTGAGAGCTCTGCTGGTTTCTTAGGCAGGCCCCACAAGATGGCATGCTGGAGGCGGGTCTAGAGCTAGGGGTTCCGAGGCCAACAACGTCAGTTCCTCTTGCATGAGGTCAGGACCTGAGACTGGTGCCTCCCCGCTGAGTGCCCTGAAGACGCCCCCAGGGAAATGCTGCCTGGATTACTTTCAGGGTTCTTGCCCCACCTGCCCTGGGCAGCTCAACCCATGTCCTCAGATCACGGGGAGAGTTCAGTATGTCCTGCTGTGACACATGGCCAGAGGGCAGTAAAACAAGCCCTCCTGGCGGGCAGGTGATCCTCACTGAGCTAGCCAGGCCTGACTCAGAGCCTCGACCTGCCAGCTCCTGAACCAGCTGCTCCCTGGGCCACACTAGGCAGACATCACACCGTGGGGGAGGGGATCAGGCTGCGGGAAAGCGTGTCCCTTGCCCTGGGGCCAAGGAGGGGAATGCGATATCCGCCTGGTCCGACTGGCCTGAGAGAACAGCTGACTCTGCAGGGAAAGCTGAGATGAAGTCTTCAGTTCAAGACTGGCCTGTAGCCTCAGGACGGGGATTGCGATAGTCTGAACCCCTGCCAAGAAGAGAGCTATACTGGACCCTCTGAGGCCGAGCCCCCAGTGCCACCTCCCACCTGACTGGGTTTGTCCTTCACTTGGTTCCTGCCCTTCTTCAGGGCCTTGCTTCCCCGTCTGGGGTGAATATGAAGGTATTATGAGAACAAGTTTTGTGGTGTCTTTACTTAAAATTTGGGGACCCTGTTCCTTCTGCCTTTAATGGAAATGTTACTCTGAAGGGTAAATCTATGCTGTGTAATTATGTGCTGCAGTGGACATTCTCTCTCTTCACCACAGACTCACCTGTCCTTACCATGTCCTATGTCTCAGCTGGTCCCTATTTTCCCATTTTCTAGAAGGAAAAGTCCCTTCATGTTGGATTATAGGAAATGACAATCCGGACGTTTCAATGTATAGTTGAAGAGGTCTAGACTGACCAAGAAGGTCTAATTTCTAGTTCCAGCTCTACTGGTGGTGTCTTGAGCAATTCTCTTCCCCTTCTGGCCTCAGTTTCCCTCTTTGTAGTGTGAAGTGTTTCTTTCCGGTTTTGTCTCAGGGTCTCTAATTTCTCCTTGGAAATCCAACCTTTTTTCCCACTTTGTCTCACAAATGGGTTTAATGGGAATGTCTGAGAAATGAAACATTTTGCTGGAGACCAGCTCAGGACAATGAAACCTCTAACCTCTACTGTGGAGGGCCGTTGGAGAATTGCTGCCCCCACTCTGTTTGCAGAAAAGGTAAGATACCCTGTTGCTATGGTGCCCCCCCCCCACCAGTGGGGAGGTAAGTAGGGGCTTTTGGAGAATGTCTCTGAATGGAAGTCAGGTAGAAAAATGTGCTTGGTATGGGGCCATGCTGGGATTCTCTTCATGGAAGAGCCATAACTTATTTTTCCACAGACTTCGAGATTGTTTAAGGGGATTCCAGAAACTTCATGTGAGCAGTGAGGACCCGGCATCCTGGGGCTGCTGGCCAGTAAGGTGAGCTCTCTGTGTTGGCCGCCACCAAGTGCTGACTGGGAGCTGGCTGTGGCCGCATGGCATCCCAGGTCATGTGAGAGACTTATCAGAAAGCTGGTGCTCATCCGTCAAGCATTCGGGTGGGACCCTTTGCCACGGAGCTGTCAGCATGCCTGTATCAAATGGGTTCACCTGCATGTGCCAGTGGAAGGGCCACACTCCAGGTGGCCCTTCTGGCTGTCCTGTCACCCTGCTCTGTGGCTGACAGACACCCACAGCCATATCTCTCGTCCGTGCTGCCAGCAGCCTGGGTGCTTGCTTGAGCAGCTGGGCTTTTAGCTTGTTGCCGGAGGGAACCCTACCCTTCGGCCTCTGAGGAGCTGAGTTCTGAACAGTGAGCAGGAGAGAAGGAGGAAGAGCTTTCTGGATGCAAAATTGCGTGGGAAGATTCATGGCAAATTTGGGTAATACAAATTAAACCAGCTTGCGTAGACTAGATCAAAGGTTCCTATGCAGATGATCACAAACCTGTGATGATTTGTGAAGAACGTTCATTCTTCACAGCAAAATGGGGAAAATAAAGCCAATAGACTGAATTTTGCAAAACTAGTGTAGCTTGAGGAATTTTTCTTCATTTTAAGAGATATCCTTGCTCCTTCTTTTCTTTCTTCCTTTTTTAAATAAAACGTGTATTTATTTTTGAGAGAGAACAAACCGAGGAGGGGCACAGGTAGGGGGACAGAGGATCTGAAGTGAGCTTTGTGCTGACAGTGGTGAGTCCGATGTAGGGCTCGAACTTATGACCACGAGATCATGACCTGAGCTGAAGTTGGATGCTCAACTGACTGAGCCATCCAGGTGCATCCACCTTGCTCTTTTTTAATGTTAAAAGGTTTCTTTCTTATAAAATGTTAGTGATATTAGATGGTAGTTGGTTTTTAAAAACATTCCTACCTGATAACCTATGTCAATCCTCTGTCATTAAGAAAATTATTTTTACTGATGGACGAATTCCAAAAATCTAGGAACCAGTGTACTCTCAGAGGACTCATGAATAGAAGGTAATGGAAGAAAAGGGCAGGAAGTGGAAGGCCTTTGTCTGTAAGCGGCAGGTGACCATGCCTGTTTTGCTCACTGTGGTAAGCTTGGCATCTAACACATGGGTCAGTAAAATCTTTTTTTTTTTTTTTTTTTTTCTGTAAAGGGCCTGGGACTAAATATTTGAGGCTTTGGGGGCCATACTGCCTCTGTCACAACTGCTGACTCTGCCCTCATAGCATGACAGTTTCCTTAGATGATATGTAAATGAGTGATTGGGGCTGTGTTCCAATAAAACTTTATTTACAAAAACCTGTGGCAGACCTGATTTGGCTCAGGGGTCACAGCTTACCCCAATTTAGCACAATGCCTAGTATCTAACAAATATTCAATAAGCATTTCCAGTGGGCAAGGAGGACACATTGCAGGGGTCTGAGGTAGGATTTCAGAAAGATCAGGGTGGTCGGGTGTGTAAGTTGGGCAGGGGGAACGCGAGGTGGAGCCCAGGCCTGGAGTGTTGGGGGTTCAGTCTGGAGCAGGGCAGGAGGGAAGGTGGTATGGGAACGGTTGAGCCTGTGTGGTGAGGATATATTTAAGGAGGGAAGGAAATGTCACAAATAGCTGGAATTGAAGTCCCAATTCCTTCAGCTAGGCCTCTCATGCCGCAAACCATGTTTCTAGAACTCAGAGCCTTATTTGATCTTAAATTAAAAAGCTTGGCTCTTCCAAACCACACTCTTGGCTTTCAAGACTGTTTTTGCTGTGACTTTCCAAAGCCCACTCCAAAAGCCAAGAATTTGAATCTTTGCTTTTTCTTTACATTTCAGCTATGCCAGCTTTGCTTGGAGGCAATAAGTCCTGTATGTCTTAGCCTCCTGACTTTTCTGTAATGGGAGAGAGGTGTGCACCAAAAAGAGAGAAAGAGAGAGCAAGAGAGTGAGCGAGAGAGAGAGAGAGAAGATGTACTTGTTAACTTATATTTGGTGCTAATAAAAGGCAGGAAAGTCTGGGGACGGTGCTGTTCTCGGTGAAGGCATGCTCAGTCATTTTTGGACATTTATGGTGATGGGGGGTGTTCAGTTGGGATGTCGGGGGGCACTCAGAATTGCTGCCCAGGCTTACCCCAAGGGCGAGTCTGGCTGGAGAGTCGTGGAGGGAGCTGCAAGCAGAGGAATTCTCTAACAGTGGGAAGAGCCAGAAAACCTAAAGCGTAACCTTCGAAATATGCCATAATGTATCCCCTCCAGCCCTAGGCAACCATCAGTCTTTCTGTCTCTATAGATTTACCTATTCTGGGCCTTTCATATTAATGGATTTTCCTATGTGGTTTTTGTCTCTGGCTTCTTTCATTTAGTATGTGTTTTCAAGGTTCATCCATGTTGTCACATTTATCTGAACTTCATTGCTTTTGATTGCCAATGCTAAATAATATTGTATAGATAGATATGCTACATTTTATTTATCCATTCATCAGTTGATGGACATTTATTTGGGTTGTTCCCACTTTTTGGCTATTATGAGTAATGCTGCTATGAACATTGGTGTACAGATTTTTATGTGGAGGCGTGTTTTCAATTTTCTTGGGTATATACCTGGGAGTGGGATTGCTGAAGGATGACTTCTGGGATCTTAATCCCTCCCCACCCCTTCACACTCCCTATGCTCTGACCACAGTGGGGTTCTACTCCCCCACCCCTAGCCCATACTTTAGACCCTCGATGCTTTGTCCACACTGCTGTCTCGCATGAGAAGTTCTTCCCTCCTATCATTTGGAGTTCAAATCCTATGTGTTACTAAGGGCCCAGCCTAACTATCACTTCCTCCATAAAACCTTCCTCCAATGCCTTTTACAGAGAGTCATGCAACCTCATATGTCTGACATATAACATTAGGCCTTTTGTTTTTGGATTACAGTTATTTTGTGCCTAGGTCTTATTATCTTCTCAGAGATATTACACCTCCAAGCCTCATCTAGACTCTAGTTTTAGATGTACTTTAGTATTCCAAGTGCTTGGCACACAGCAGACTCTGCATAAATGATTGAACAGAGAGCATTCAATGTGTTCTGTTATTTAATGATTTTAAGATGGTATTTCTACACTTTATATGGATATCAAGACTGCAAAAGCCCTTTCCATCTTTTCAGAATGAAGACTCATTCTCCAAGCAGCACCTGGGGCATAAGGCTGAGCTGCCTTCTGTTCCTCTGTCCTATTCCTCTTGTCTCGAGTCTTACGTGGACATTTCAGCCTCTTAACATTTCCAGTTAAAATCTAATGAATTACTCTGAAAAAACAGGGTTATGCTTTTTGGATCCTGACTTCTTTGAGCATTGCTCATGACTTTGAAATTTATAAACATAGACATCTGTCTTCCCAGATGACCTACTGAATCATATTCCCCTAGAAAGCAGAGCTAAATTAGACGTTTAAGGGATCAGAAAGTGAAATGGACTAGATGATTTCTAGCCCCGTGCAAGGTAGGTGCAGGCCCTACAAATGGTCATCTGGTCTTGGAAGGAACATTTCTAATAACAGGTGCATATCTTCCTCCCAAGGCCACCTGGAGGGTGAGGAAGTTTTTCTGTACATGGAGGTAAAATCTTCCATCCTGCAGTTCTCGACCATTGTTGGCCCAGCCCTCTGGCGTCCCTCAGACCACTTCTCCTGTTCCAGATTGGCCCTTCAAGTTTTAAAATAGGACTGTGGCTTCTGTGTTTGTTCTTACCCAGATAGAATACCTCCAGTTCCCTCAGGAAGTAGTCAGTACTTTAACAGGAGAAATAATAAATCATAAACAATCAATTTATGATAATGGATACTTTCAAGTAAGAAAAATACCAATAATATTATAATAAAAAGTGAGAATATTAAAGTTATAGCCTTTACTATTCAATGATTGAGCACTTAGCATATGCTGGGCTTTGTGCCCATGGGATCAACTTTTTCTACCTCGAAAACTTTTTCTACCTCGAAAACAGAAGTAAGGACTACTATGATTCCCACCTGACAGATAAGGAAAGTGAGACTCAGAAAGACCTTAGTCCGATAAAGTTTCTATAGCTACGGATGGAGGTGAGTTTTGAACCCAAGCATGTCTTCTTGTGTTCAAGGTCTAACTTGCATGGGCACAGCCTTACTCTAGGGCCCTGGCAGGCAACAGTGACCTTTTCCAGAGAGCTGGCTGCTGGCCTCTTCCTTCCATGGTTCAGAAGAAGAGTAGGGGATGGAGTGTCAGGAAATAAGAGTTCCAGTGTGGTGTAAATCTGCATGAAGTCCCCTCCTTGCCTGGATGTCAAAAATGGGATCTGCAAAACAAGGATGTTAAACTAGATGTCTGTAAAGTTGCTATTGGCTTGTGATTTGAACTTTCCAGCCTTCCTTGAGTATGTGCTAAACTCTCACACTTCTGGGCCTTCGAGGCTTCAGTCTCCTTGCCTGGAAGTTTCTTCCATCTCTACTGCTTGACTAGTAAGAACACATCTTCTGAGACCTGGTTTGAATACTGCTCTCTCTGCATGGCCTTTCCCGAACCCCAGCGGAGGTCAGCCCCGCTCCTCCCTGTTCCCTAGACGCTTGTGTAAGTGTCTGTCCTAGAACCTGTGATTGTTCCCCAGATGGACAGTGAACTTCTCAAGGACTTGTTTGTTTGTGGTGACCTCAGCACTGAGCACAGTGGACATATGTCTTTGAAGGACTCTGGGATGGCCCTGCTGGTGCCATTTCACCAGCACATCTGCTAGATGGCGCTGCAGCCCACGGGAATGTGCCCCGCGTCCCGGCAAAACTGCAGGTCCTGCCAGTGGAGGCCACAGCCTCAGGCCAAGCTGGGAGATTGCTGGGCCGGAAGCCCAGGAAAAGTACAAGTTTCCATTCCTCACCACTCCCCCCACCCCCATCTGCTCAGTGTTGAATCCTACTAGGACTGCACCCTCTGTATTCCCATTGCTTGAGGGCTAGGAAGGCTGAGGACGCTCCCTACTTCCCTCCTCTGCGGCCTCATAGCAGGGGAATTTAGACCACTCCTTTCCTCTGTCTTTGGACTGTTCCAGGTTTACTGTCCAACGTATGTACTATCTGCTCCTTTTTTCTGCATGCTCTCCTTACTAACTCCTCTGACAAGAGGAGAGGAAAGATACAATTTGGCATTTCATGATATGTCTTGACCAGATGAACCTCTATTTCTGATGCTCTTCCTGTTTGTTCAATTTTGTTCCATTTTCTTTAGATGTTTCTATTTTCTTCAATCTTCTTTCTGCTCCTTCAGTGAGTTAGCACACTCTGAGCACACCTCAGCGAGGGAGGCAGGGTGGGGCATTGATTAAAGACACTGAAGCTGGCTTTCCTGGTTTGATTCTTGTTCTTGCTGCTTCCTTCTATAACCTTTTGTAGGTTACTTGACCTCTTGGTGACTCAATTTCCTCATCTGTAAAACGGGAGTTGTTGAGATGATTAAATGAGTTCTTAGTGCTTTATTTTCCAGGGGCTGATAAATGCTGAGTGCTACTATGGGCTTGTTAAGGAAACTTACAGTTGGAATTCATGTGCTCCATGTGGAATGTACCTCTTAGGTTGAGAGTCTCAAGAAGGCGGGGTTTGGTTAGTCTCGCTCACTGTCTCATCCTTAGCCTCCGGAAGAGTGCTTGGCATATGAGAGAGACTTAATTAAAATTTTTGGAAGAACCACAGTCTCTTTTGTTTCTCCCTCATGATAACAATGAACTAAAATTATGATATATAATATCTTTTACCCTTTTAAATTGGTTAGGATTTAAAATCAACAATACTTAGTGTTGGCAAGAACATAGAATTGGTGCTTGTATTTATTTCTGGGGGAGTGTAAAATGGTAGAACCTTTCTGGAAGGCAATTTGACAATATGTAGAAAAAGCCTGGAAGAAGGTTGGCTCAGTTAATTCCACTGTCATTTGGTAAAAAAATTCGAGTGTTTGGAGATGCACCAAGGGTTAAGTACAAAGGTGTTTGTAACAGCAGTATTTATTCTGTTAAAAAATCACTAACGAAAAAAAAAAAAAAAAAATAAAAAAAAAAAAAAAAAAAAAAAAAAAAATTAAAAAAAAAAAAAAAAAAAAGAAAAAAAAGGGGCGCCTGGGTGGCGCAGTCGGTTAAGCGTCCGACTTCAGCCAGGTCACGATCTCGCGGTCCGTGAGTTCGAGCCCCGCGTCAGGCTCTGGGCTGATGGCTCGGAGCCTGGAGCCTGTTTCCGATTCTGTGTCTCCCTCTCTCTCTCTGCCCCTCCCCCGTTCATGCTCTGTCTCTCTCTGTCCCAAAAATAAATAAAAAACGTTGAAAAAAAAAAAAATTAAAAAAAAAAAAAAATCACTAACGATTGAACAGAAATACTGAAATGGTTAAATAAATGACATGCCCATGTGATGAGATATTACGCAGCTATTAAATGATCTCTTCTGGGGGAGAGTTAATGATGTGGGAGAACATTCCTGATACCAGCTTAAATAGTAAGAAGCAATCTACAAAACTGAGTATACAGAATGGGCACATTACTTAACCTCTTTGTTCCCAATTTCCTTATCTGTAAAATTAAAACAGTAATGGCGCCTATCTCTTAGGATTGTTACAAGGCTTACAAAAGTATTTCTTTAAAAAGGCTTAGGGGTGCCTGGGTGGCTCAGTCGGTTAAGCGTCCGACTTCAGCTCAGGTCACGATCTTGCGGTCTGTAAGTTCGAGCCCCACGTCGGGCTCTGGGCTGATGGCTCAGAGCCTGGAGCCTGTTACAGATTCTGTGTCTCCCTCTCTCTGTCCCTCCCCCGTTCATGCTCTGTCTCTCTGTCTCAAAAATAAATAAACGTTAAAAAAAAATTAAAAAAAAATAAAAAGGCTTAAAATATTGTAGTAGTCTGGGCATGGGAGTGAGGGTTCAGTAAGTGTTAGCAATGGTCACAGAACCTGTCAGAAGAACAAGACTGGAAGGAAATATAGCAGAGTGTTACTAGTAGTTGATCTCGGGTGGTGGGTTTACAGGTTTTCATTTTCTTCTTTATAAAATAAAATATATGTAGAGCAACTAATAAAATGCTCGACCACAGTAGGTGCTTGATAAAAGGTAGCTAGCATCACCCTAGTGTCCTCTATTTTCTCTTTTTAATAATGAACGTGTATTACTTTAAAGCTATTTAATATATCCGCAACACTAGTTTTTTATATTTGTTAATTAATGACTTCACATGACTTAACATGCACTGCACTTCAGGCTTTGTGACAGCCACTTTGGCTCTATGGCGAGAACACTGACCATGACCCTTTTCCCTTAAGCGGCGAGCTCAGTGCCACCAACTCAATTCTGCTTGCATCATCTTCTTTTTAAGACCGTCCCAAATATTCTTTTCCTGTGGCCATCATTTTTGTGATAACACATTCCTTCTATGACTCAGTAGTTTTCTCTTTTGCCATTTTCTCCTCAGACTTTCCTTTTTTCACAGCAAATTCCATGACTATCTTAACTGCCTTCCCCCGATTTTATCCCACACCAACACTCTCCTTTCCTATCCAAAACAAATAATGATTCTTCTCTCCCTTGTAAATGAAGTCAAGATTGTTGATATTAATCATTTCGATCTCTTTTAAGTCCAAATAAAAAGTATATGAGTAAGTCGGGATTACAAACCAGAGGAAAGGATGACTAATTTGATGAAAGATATTGAGAAATGTAACCAACTATTTTGGAAAAAAAAAAAAAAGAGAGATTCCTATGGCATACCGCACAACAAATAAATTCCAGATGCATTAAAGAATCATAGCTAGCAAAACCTGAAGAAGATATTGGTGACTATCTCATCTCAGAGTGCGGAAAAACTTTCTAAAGACTTATGATGTGCGAAGGCATATCTATGTGTCTAAATAAACATAAATCTTTTCTAACTCAATACAGTCCAAAACAAAATGGCAAACACAAACATATTTGCAAGATTTGTGACAAAAGTAGATTATCCTTCAGATAGAAAAATACTTTACAAATCAGTGGGAAAATATGACTAAGTCAACAGAAAAATAGGCAAAGATAAGAAACGTTGAAAGATAAGTGACAGACCAGGAAAAAAAGTTTGTAGTGTGTAAAACAGATCAAGTATTAATAAACCATTAATTGTATAAAGTGCTCCTCCAAGTCAATATGAAAAAGACAACTCAAAAGAAAAACCAACAAAGGCTGTGAACAGGCACACCACTGAGGCAGAAATAAAAATGACCAACAAAGATATGAAAAGATGCACAATCTCACCAATAACCAGGGAAATGTAATTCTTTTTTTAAAAAAAGTCCCCTTCCCACCTAACAAATTGGCAAAAATCAAAAGTTAAAAATCACCAAAGTTGATATGAGTGAAGCAGTCACTCTCTTAAGCCCCTCCTGTTGAGATGATATAAATGAGTAAGGTCTATAGGAGGGCAATTTGGCAGTAAATTTTTAAAATGTTCGTCCTTCTTGGTGTAGCAAATTCAGCTTCAAGAGATATAGCCTCAGAAATACTATACATGTGCACAGAGATGTGTGCAAAAGGTGCTAATTGCTTATTGTAGTAAAAAAGCAAAGGAAAAGGGATTCACATATTGTGGAGAACACTTATGGAAGTGCACACAAGTGTACGCATGAAGATTGTCACTGCAGTTTTGGAAGGACTTGGAAATATCTCAGATGTCTAATGAGAGCAGATAATGTAAATAAATTATGTGCATTTACTTAACGGAATACTACTCAGCTTGTAAAATGAATGAGGTCAATCTATACGCGCAGATATGGAAAGATGTGCATAATAATTTTTAAAAACCCCAATAATGTCCATAATCATTACTTTAAGAAGCAGGTTGTAGGACTTTAGGTGATCGCTTGCCACGCGGTGCACTTGCACCCATGTTCCCCGTACCTGTTTGTGGTCTTTGGACTTCGTCGTGGCCCCGTGCGGCGAAGGACTTTGCTTAAGCTTTATCCATCTGATCCCACTTATGTAAATGAAACTACGGACCCTGCAATCCAGCTGTATGCCTCGGCTTGGGTGGGTGGGGGCCCTGCTGATGGAGGCTGAGCTGGGACTACTGGTAAAGCTGAGCGGTAGCCCTAGTTCCCATCATGCCCTGCTTTTCACAAGTTACTGCCAGGGGAGGGCTCTTGCCTGAGCATTCTTCCTTTACCAGTCCGCTGGGTGGACTTTGGGCTCCTTTGCCTTTTTAAGTGGGTTTAAAGTAGGACATGACCCTATTATCAAATTCTGAAGTTTTTTCCCCAGGAAATGAATGGAATGGTCACTATTTCTCCATGAGATAAGGACAAACCAGTAAAAGCTCCCAGAAGATCTTGGGCTTTGTACCAGGAGATCTTTTCCAACAATGATAGTGGATCCTAAGTGGGCCAGGCAGGAGGACTCTTTGTACCAGAAGGAAGGAGAGAGACCAAATGACCATTAGTCTGTGAGATCTGTTTGGACGGCCCTTTCTT
This sequence comes from Neofelis nebulosa, assembly GCF_028018385.1. Classification (NCBI taxonomy): domain Eukaryota; kingdom Metazoa; phylum Chordata; class Mammalia; order Carnivora; family Felidae; genus Neofelis; species Neofelis nebulosa. Next base: position 33,282,670 of record NC_080793.1, on the reverse strand, counting down.
TCAAGGTCTTCTGTCTCCTGTAAAGAGAAAATATGCTTCTTTGTGGTTCTATCCTAGGTCTTTTGCAGTCAGGCTTGTCTTCCTAAGGAGAACATTTTAGAAACTCAAAGACAGTTTTCTGTTCTCTGTATCAGTGCCATGGTGTACAATCCCCCTGTCACTTGAGGGGTTCAAATAGAGGCTGCAGTGCCATTGTTAGAGGAGCTGATAAGGGGAATCCCCATTGGTGAGCGGTTATCCTGGTTGATCCCACTAATCAATGGTTCCTTAGAATTCTCTTAGATTATATGAAACTAAGACTTATTGGTGAAGGGCTATATTCATTTTCATTATCCACTTGTTCCTGTGGCCTTTTTCTCTGTGAGTTGCCTAAAGGTCTCAGCAAATGTGAATAGAGAAGGAATCTGTAAATGAATGGGCTGTGGAGAAATGAGTGGCAGTCCCTAGTAGTAGTGAGACTCTCAATGGCTTTGTGGTCCTTGACCTTGAAGAGGGAATAATTCTTCTGAGTGATGATCCTCATGGAGAGACCTTTCCCTCTTTTGAGTTGGGATGAGTATGGTTCTGAATTTATATGAGTTTCTATAAGCTGCTAGTGAATGAGAGGTAAAAAAACCACTAGTTGGGGGCTTTGTAAGGAGTTAGATGGTTGGGGCAGCCACATGGGTGATAATGGAGGACCATGGCAGTCTGGGTCACTGTTAGCTCAGTGGTTCTGCTTTGAAGAAAAAGATGACTGGTCATCATGTGAAGTCTTATTTCCATTTGGATTTCCTTTAGTTACTCAGAAGATAAAGAATATTATAGAAAAGTATACCAAAACACAGTGTTCTGGATTTTCTTTCTCTAAACTACTTAAATTTCATTTTCCTGAATGAATAATACTTTTTTTTCAGGTGTCATAATTTTTGTACACTGGTTATATTTTTAAACATGTTTCATAGTAATTGAATAATTTTGAGATGTGAAGAGAGCAAAAGAAGACAGTATATACGTGCAGATTATGAGAAACTCATAATTTTATAAAATTGACTTGGCACTTAAAACAAAACAAAACAAAAAAAACTCCCAGTTATTTACTTGTGCAGCCTTGGTAGAAACTCAGTCCTAAGAATTTTGAAACACTGGCGAAACAACCCTTCCTTCTGCTCTGTTGAGTCCATCTCCTCCTGCCTTCTAAGGAACCATAGGTAACATTTTCTCTTCTGTATATTCAATGATTCTGTCTCAACTGGATCATCCCATTGATGTGTAGCCATGATAAACCCTTTCCTATTTAAGAAAGCTTCTAATGTTCCACATTCCACATGAGTACTTCCCATCTCTTTCCTCTCCTTTTACAGCTAAATGCCTCCACAGAGTTGTCTATACTTGCTGCCCCATTTCCTTACCTCCCACTTGGCCCTCGACTCCTCCACTCTGACTTTTCCACCCCATCAGTTTACCACAAACATCCTTAGTAAAGTCTCCAAGCATCTCTACTACATTGCATCCAGTGGACATTTTCGGTCCTTACTCGACTCCTCAGCAGCACTCGACACTAGTGACCATTTCATCTTTCCTGAACCCCTCCTCCAGTGACTTCTGAAGTGGGACTCTCTTGGCTCTTCCTTCACCTCTCAGGCTGGCAAGCAATTCTTCACCTCCCTACCCTTTCAATGTTGGTATCCATCAACTTCTCATCTGAGGGCCTTTTTCTCCTTTTCATTTCATATTCTCTTCCTCAGTGATCACATTTACCAATCTTTAGAAAAGCCACTTTAATTTATTTGTCCCCAGTCAGAATGTCTCCTTTGAGCTCTGGATCTGAATATCCAACTGGCCACTTGCTTTGGCTTGGATGTCTCAATGGTTCCTCAAAGTTGTGTGCTCAAGACTGAACTCATGATCTTCCTTTACCCACCCCCAATCTGTTCCCATCTAAGTGAATGCACCACTAATCCATGTGTTTTCACAAGTCAGGAAACTAGATTTTATCCTTGGCATCTCCCTCTTGTCACTTTTTTTCTGTGAATATCTCTTGAAGTGCCCACTTCCCTCCATCTTTACTACATTAAAAGTATAAAGCAAAAGGGGCTACTTTAAAAGGAAGTGAGCTCACCATTGTTGGTTTTATCCAAGAAGAGACTGGTTGGTCTCTTGGCATGAGTGATATAGGGGCTAGATGCCTAGGTGACTGCGAGTGTTCACTCATCTTCTCTCACTTGAGGGTAGGGTGAGGGTTCAGCTCTTCATTCTCTTGGACCACTCTTTCTCCTGCTTGTGGAGCCACTGCTCCGGGGAGCTTATAGAGCTCTTTGAGTCCATGAGGCCAACTCCAAACCAAAATCCCTTTTAAGAGAGGTCAGAGTTCCTCAGAGCCATGAGGGTCCCCAGATAGCATTCAGCTCAGATGGGAAAGTTGAGGCTTAGAGATCAGGGCAGGGACTTACTCTAGCTTAAACAGTGAGCCAGTGGCAGAGTTGGGGCTAGGACCCAGCCTTCTGCTTTCCTATGCTTTGTCTTCTCATTATCCCCTACTGGCCCTCATCAGTCCACTCTGTGTCATTTAAGGCTGGTGAGTAATAATTTGCACTAGACCCTGTCAGATGATAAATTATACCTCTCAAGTAGGAAGAACGTTTCAATGCTGCTCTGGGCTAGGGTGTCAAAAGACAAGAGCTATTTGTTTGAGACACAAACAAGGAGACTGGAGACATAGTAACAATGTGGGGACAAGGTCCCAGTGGATGCTTTATTTGTTCACCCTCATATCTAAAGACTTTAAGTTCAGGCCCATAACTGTGTGGAGGATGTCTTCTGGGGTGAGGGAGGGAAATATTAAAATCTGTGAGTTGAGGGGCATGCAGTTTGAAAAAGGATATTCCATACTGTCACATAATTTTATGTCAGGAAAACACAAAATAGCTAACAGATTCTTAGTGAAAACTCCAGGGAGTAAAGCTTGATGAAATCTTCATGGTCGATAGGGTCACACAAAAGATACAGTGTTCTAAATTAAGGTGTTCTAAATTAGCCTTAAGGGTAGCTGAGATGATGGCCAAAAAATCTGAATCTCTCAAAAACAACACAGAATAATGAGAAGGATAAATAAAACTGCACAAAATCCATGTCTTTGGTGTAACTAGAAGAAAGAGAATGGATACATTTCAAATTTACCCACAAGTAGATAAAGAAACACCAACTTGCAGCAAATCAACTCTCATGCTTTGTCCACTGGCATTCACAAAGAACAAGGATAGTAGGGAAAATGCTAAGTGGAAAGTAAAGAGGGTAGATACTGACAAACCCATGCTTGATCTAAAATCACTGCCAGAGAGGGAGAGTCTACCTTAAGTCAGAAAATACTGAAAAAGAGTCCTTGTGTATTTGAGCATTTGCTATAAGAAAGGAACGTAAAACTGTATTCTATTTAAGGGAGCAGTTTTCAAAAGATGTTGCTTCTGAGGGAAAAGAATGTGAAAGGGTAGGGAGAGATGCTTTTTGGAAATTTAGTGGCAATGGTGAAAAGAAGCAAAGGAGAAATTTGAGAGTCTTGCAAATAAGAGAGAACCCCAAAATTGGAAGACACGAAATTTCTGCCCCTATCTTAAAGAATAAAAGCCATCTTTAAAGATATTATGCTTTGATACATGGACACAAAAGAGACTTGAATTAGGAATCTAACAGAATTGGTTGACTTCAGGAAAGAAATGTAAGCAAAAGACAAAAGCATACCAGAAACCAAGATCAAATGTCCTTGGGCACTTTACAGGTGCCCAAGAAAGAATAGACTAAAATTAAATTTTAATTAGGGAAATTGAAGAAAGGCAGGGAAATGATCAAGAGAACAAAAGCAAGATAAAATGAGAAGCAAAAAGGGTCAAAGAAAACATGGCTGAAATGGTAGACAGACAGGCAAGTAGAAACAACATATATATAATTGTAGCAACTGAAGAGGATAATTCCAGAAGACTTTACAGAAATAAAAGATCGGGGTCTATACATTTATAGGGCCCACTGGGTACCTGGGAAAATTTACTCATAAACGTCAACTCTATAACACATTCGAGTATAACTGTTAGACTTAGACTTTACTTTTTTAAAAATGTTTATTTATTTTTGAGAGAGAGAGAGAGAACAAGCAGGGGAGGGACAGGGAGGGAGGGAAACAGAGGATCAGAAGTAGGCTCTGGGCTCTGGGCTGACAGCAGAGAACCTGATGTGAGGCTCAAACTCACAAACTGTGAGATCATGACCTGAACCAAAGTTGGATGCTTAACTGACTGAGCCATCCAGGTACCTCCTAACTGTTAGACTTTAGACAAAGAAAAAGGCCACCAAGCACAAAAGATCAAAAGATGTATAAGAATTAGAATTGAGGTTCTTTGCAGCAACAGATAAGTAATACATACGGATTTTTACATATTGCAAAGGAGAAGTCCAGTTTCTTTACAGTCCCAGTAGTTTAAAACTGAAGAGCATTCAACATAGTATTGGAAGTCTTAGCCTCTGCAATCAGACAACACAAAAAAATAAAAGGAATCCAAATCAGCCAGGAGGAGGTCAAACTTTCACTCTTCACAGATGACATGATACTTTATATGGAAAACCCAAAAGATTCCACCAAAAAACTGCTAGAACTGATTCATGAATTCAGCAAAGTTGCAGGATATAAAATCAATGCACAGAAATCGGTTGCATTCCTATATACACCAACAATGAAGTGACAGAAAGAGAAATCAAGGAATTGATCCCATTTACAGTTGCACCAAAACTCATAAAATATCTAGGAATAAATCTAACCAAAGAGGCAAAAAATCTATGCACTGAAAACTATAGAAAGCTTATTAAAGAAATTGAAGAAGACACAAAGAAATGGAAAAAGATTCTATGCTCCTGGATAGGAAGAACAAATATTGTTAAAATGTTGACACTACCCAAAGCAATCTACATATTCAATGCAATCCCTGTCAAAGTAACACCAGCATTCTTCACAGAGCTAAAACAAATAATCCTAAAATTTGTATGGAACCAGAAAAGACCCCGAATAGCCAAAGCGATCTTGAAAAAGAAAACCAAAGCAGGAGACATCACAATCCCAGGCTTCAAGCTATACTACAAAGCTGTAATCATCAAGACAGTATGGTACTGGCACAAGAACAGACACTCAGATCAATGGAACAGCAGAGAGAACCCAGAAATGGACCCACAGACGTATGGCCAACTCATCTTTGACAAAGCAGGAAAGAATATCCAATGGAATAAAGACAGTCTCTTCAGCAAGTGGTGCTGGGAAAACTGGACAGCGACATGCAGAAGAATGAACCTGGACCACTTTCTTACACCATACACAAAAATAAACTCAAAATGGATGAAAGACTTAAATGTAAGACAGGAAGCCATCAAAATCCTTGAGGAGAAAGCAGGCAAAAACCTCTTTGATCTTGGCCACAGCAACTTCTTACTCAACACGTCTCCGGTGGCAAGGGAAACAAAAGCAAAAATGAACTACTGGGACCTCATCAAAATAAAAAGCTTCTGCACAGCGAAGGAAACAATCAGCAAAACTAAAAGGCAACCGACAGAATGGGAGAAGATATTTGCAAATGACATATCAGATAAAGGGTTAGTATCCAAAATCTACAAAGAACTTATCAAACTCAACACCCAAAAAACAAATAATCCAGTGAAGAAATGGGCAAAAGACATGAATAGACACTTCTCCAAAGAAGACATCCAGATGGTGAAAAGACACATGAAAAAATGCTCAACATCACTCATCATCAGGGAAATACAAATCAAAACCACAGTGAGATACCACCTTACACCTGTCAGAATGGCTAACATTAACAACTCAGGCAACAACAGATGTTGGTGAGGATGTGGAGAAAGAGGATCTCTTTTGTATTGTTGGTGGGAATGCAAGCTGGTGCAGCCACTCTGGAAAACAGTATGGAGGTTCCTCAAAAAGCTAAAAATAGAACTACCCTACAACCCAGCAATTGTACTACTAGGCATTTATCCAAGGGATACAGGTGTGCTGTTTCAAAGGGACACATGCACCCCCATGCTTATAGCAGCATTATCAACAATAACCAAAGTATGGAAAGAGCCCAAATGTCCATCAATGGATGAATGGATAAGGAAAATGTGGTATATATATATATATATATATATATATATATATATATACACACACACACACACACACACACAATGGAGTATTACTCAGCAATCAAAAAGAATGAAATCTTGCCATTTGCAACTACGTGGATGGAACTGGAGGGTATTATGCTAAGTGAAATTAGTCAGTCAGAGAAAGACAAAAATCCTATGACTTCAGTCATATGAGGACTTTAAGAGACAAAACAGATGAACATAAGGGAAGGGAAACAAAAATAATATAAAAACAGAGAGGGGGACAAAACAGAAGAGGCTCATAAACATGGAGAACAAACTGAGGGTTGCTGGAGGGGTTGTGGGAGGGAGGATGGGCTAAATGGGGAAGGGGCATTAAGGAATCTACTCCTGAAATCATTGCTTCACTATATGCTAACTCATTTGGATGTAAACTTTAAAAATAAAAAATAAAGTTAAAAAAATCATACTGATGTAATTAAAGAGACAGTGGATTTTCCTGCAAACTGGATTTTCCTGCAACATATAATATTGGACTGGAATGTGTAAAAGTGAAATTGTGATGTAAAGTAGCTCACTTAATCACAAAGAGTGATATTAAAAATATTCACCCAATGGAGACACTCTCCTCAATCTTACATTTGGAATACTGCCAAAAACTACTTGCAGATGAACACTGGGAATTTTTTTTTTCTTATTCAGTTCCATAGTCCAGTGTCAATGTGATTGTGGAAGATATCAAACTTCAAATTTTGCAAAAAACCCAATCATAACTCATTTTGTTTTTTAGTTGTAATGAATCCACAGAGGAAAAGAATTGAGTACAGTTATTTCTTTATGCCTGGTATGGTTAGAGACACATTTGAATCAAAAGTGCTACTTTTAAAAGTGTTGAAGAAGATCATCACTGAAGTTGAGGGTGTCCGTCAAGCTGTGCCAAAGTTATTTAAGGTTAATGAACTAAGTTGGGGGAAAAATACTTATAGTGTGCCTGATGGACATCGAGCAATGCTGGATTTTTTTTAATGTTTATTTATTTTTGAGACAGAGACAGAGACAGAGAGAGAGAGAGAGAGAGACAGACAGACAGATCGCGAGTGGGGAAGGGGCAGAGAGAGAGGGAGACACGGAATCCGAAGCAGGCTCCAGGCTCCGAGCTGTCAGCACAGAGCCCGATGTGGGGCTCAAAGGCACAAACCATGAGATCGTGACCTGAGCTGATGTCGGACACTTAACCGACTGAGCCACCCAGGCGCCCCTGGATTTTTTTAATGGGAAAAAATTTTAGATTTCACCTGCTTTTAGGATATATGTTGACATTACTGATAATCAATTTATGAAAGGATTTTCATCTTGTTGTCAAGAAAGTAATTTTTTATTTGAAAATTGGGTAGAAGCATCAGATTATTTGCTTTGCAAAAAATTTAATGTGAATAACAAAGTTCTGTTTTCTGTGAGATTCACTGACTGTCATTGGTTTTATGTTTGAAATTCTAGAAAAGGATCAGCTGTGCCAATTTAAAAAGTGAGATATTTATTTATGAAATATATTTAAAACATTGAATACATTGAAATTGAAAATTCAAGTATATAAGCCAAATTATTATTCATTGTGTTATACTCCAGACATAATTTCACTTCCCACAAAGATATTGCAATGATTTTCTAAGGAACATGCTACTCTCCAGAGTAGAATCACTCGGAATGAGAAACAGAATTTCCAAAAGAAGGCCTGCAGGGTGGTCCTCAGAAGTTCTCTGGATTCTCAACCTGCTGAATCGAATTGCAGTCTGGGAACGACATAGGTACAGGTGAAAAGAGACTGGTGGTACAGGTGTGATGTGCTCCTCAAAGTGAGGATTTCCTAGATGTAATGTCCTAGGTCAGTGGTTCTCAGACTTTCTGTGTTCATGCCAAATGTTCAAATACTAGAATTTTTGGCACTATGCATGAAGCACTTCCCAAACATTTGGACCATTGGATCCATTTTCTCAAAAATATGATGTAAGATCAATATTATTACCAACATCCTTTGGGAAACACTTTCCTAGATGACAATGAGTTTGTTCATATAGAGCTTGAAAGAAAAATACTGTGACCGAAGAGTTAAACTCAGTCAAGATGTTCATGCATGAAGCAATTGGAAATAATTCAGTTGAATGAAAGGTCTCACAGAGTTCACCTTATACATACTTTCTCTGAAATAACTACTCAAAGATATTCTTTCCAGGGGTGCCTGTGTGTCTCAGTTGGTTAAGCATCCAACTGTTAATTTCAGCTCAGGTCATGTGTCACGGTTATGAGTTCCAGCCCTGTGTCAGGCTCTACACTGGGGCATGGAGCCTGCTTAAGATTCTCTCTGCCTCTGCTCCTCCCCAGCTCATGTTCTCTCTCTCTCTCTCTCAAAACAAAAACAAAAACAAAAAACACAACATAAAAAAAACCTTAAAAACGATATGCTTTCCAATGTATTTCTATTTGAAAAAATAACGAATGAAATATTCTAAATGAAAGAGTAGACCTAGGCCGGCTGACTAGTGACTATGTCCCTGACATGGCCGCAGAAAGAAGTTCCTGCTCAAACCTCAGAACACGCCTCCTCCCCTTAAGTAACTTACCGATTGATGCATTCTTCCGAAGTCTGAGGTGGGAGGAAGGGAAATGTGAGAGGCATGGAAAGTGTGAGTAGAAGAGGGAGGGCTTCTCTCAGGTAGGGGCCAGAGGCAGTAGCCCTCAACCCTGTCCAGGCTTAGAATGATCTGGGAGCATTTTACCCCTCCCCAAACCAATTAATCAGAGTCTCTGGGAATGGTGTTTGGTGCTAGGTATTTATATAGCACAGCAAGGCTGACAGTCAATGGTTAATAGGTGACCAGTGAGAAATGTTCTGTATACACTGAGGCCAAACATGTTAGAGATCCTCAGACACAGTGGTTCTGAAACTTCAGGTGCATCAGAATCTCCTGGAAGACTTGTTCAAACACAGATTGCTGAACCCCACCCCCAGAGTTTCTGATTCAGTGGGTCTGTAACCACCAGGCCCAATATTTGCATCTTTAACAAGATCCAGGTGACGCTGATAATTGCTGATCTGGGACCACACTTTGGCAGCCAATCGGCTGAGTCCACGACCCTTCCCCAGCCAATCGGCTAAGGCCATGATCCCTATAAAACCTTTGTGCTTTTGAAACTCACTCTCTCTCTCCGGTATCTCACCGCTGCCTCGGTGCAGGTAGGAGATTGAGCTCGAGCTAGCTCGAATAAAGACTCTTTGCTTTTGCATCGGACTCGGCTCCCTGGTGGTCTTTGGGGGTCACGAATTCTGGGCATAACACTAAACAATTGTGGATATAAAAGTAAACATGTTCAGAGAGAGAAAAATGCAACATTGTAATGTATTAAAAGGATACAGAAAGTATTAAACTAAACACAATAGCAGGAGGTAAATAGTGAAGTTGGAAGGAGCAATCAGCAAATTAGGAAACAAAATCTAAGAGCTGATTACTTTAAAACAGATGAATCTCTGTTAATCATAATCCACCCAAAGGGCAAAAATACAAACACAAACACACATATGCACCACCAGAAAAGCATATTCAAAATCATTACATTGGCTACAGACTTTTCTTCTTCCTCTACCTCTTCTCTCCCATTCCTTCTTCCTCCTCCGTAAGGTGACTAATGGAAATGACTTGATATGTATCCTTCTACACATTTATCCTATACAATGACATATACCCATACACAGGATTTTTTTTGTTGTTTATTTTTTTTAAAACTGGATTCTTATTAAAAACCTTTATCTTCAAATACTTTTTTTTCCACTTAACAATACATTGGGTCAACCATTCAGATCAATGGATACAGAAGTCATTTATCATCATCATCATCATTATCATCATCATTATTATTATTTGTTTTTGCTTTAAACTTAAAAAAATTTTTTTAACGTTTATTCATTTTTGAGAGTGAGAGAGACAGAGTGTAAGTAAGGGAGGGACAGAGAGAGAGGGAGACACAGAATGTGTCTGAAGCAGGCTCCAGGCTTTGAGCTGTCAGCGTAGAGCCCAACGCGGGGCTCGAACCGCTCATGACCTGAGCTGAAGTCGGATGCTCAACTGACTGAGCCACCCAGGTGCCCCTGCTTTTGCTTTAAGCTTTAATGAAATGCTCAGCTGAGAGAAGTGATAACTTGGCTGTGATATGCCAGGGAGATAGAAGTCATTCCTTCTTTTCAGTGACTATCCATTTTCAGTTTTCCCCCTGGTACAAATAATGATGCACAGATATCCTTGGATGTATTATATTACTGCTGATCAGAGCACATATATGTTTTAAATTTGCATAGACATTGGCCCTTTATTGTTCTTGCTGGGACACAGTCCTGGAGAGGGATAGGAACTAGCCTAGGGAGCAGATGAGCTGACTCATTAGGAGCAATGGCTAGAAGTAGATCGCCAAGCTTCACACTGGGGCCTGACATCTTACTGGGGTTTGTGACCTTTGGCATATCATTTAACCTATCCTTGATTTCCCCTACATAGAATGAGGGAAAACAATAGTACCTACCTCGATGGACTGTTATACAGATCAAATGACAAGCTGTTAAGTGCCTGGCATGACGTAAGTGCTCGATAAAATACATCATTATATCTAGACAATTTTCCTGCAGCCAGAGCCCTCCAACCCAGGGAAGCAGCCATGGGGAACTTTCTCCAGTCTCAGGTGGGTCTTCATCTGAGCTACCTCTGCAAACTCAGCTGGCTGTCACCTCTTGCCAACGCTGCATCATTTTGCCTTGCACTTGAGTTAGCTGCTGGCTTGTCTGTCTTCTCTGAATCTGGGATCTTGCTGAGGGTTCCCGGGGCTGGTTTACTTCATCTCTCCCAGCACACAGCCTGGCACAGACTAGAGTAGACCTTCAGAAGAGCTTTGGGGGAATGGATGCCTTTGATTCCCAGAATTTCTATTTATTTATTTATTTATTTATTTATGAGAGAGGGAGCAAATGAGGGAGAAGGAGAGAGAGAGAGAGAGAGAGAGAGAGAGAGAGAGAAGTGGGGTTCATCTGAAGCAGGGCTTGAGCTCACCCGATGCGGGACTCGAACTCCTGGACTGTGAGATCATGACCTGAGCCAAAGTCAGATGTTCAACCGACTGAGCCACCCAGGTGCCCATGATTCCCAGGATTTCTCATTTGCAGAGACTTATAGGTTGTCTGACCTGATTGTCCACCCAATTTTTGGAATTCGTCTTTAGACCATTAAGCAGATATTTTTCCAGTCTCTGCTTACATACCTCCAGTGGTGAGAGACTCACTATTGCTCAAAGGAGTACATGCTACTTTTTAAAACAGCTCCATTTTTAGAACTTTCTAATTTTAGTCAATAGGATGAATTTTTCCACCATCTGCATCAAGTTTTGGTTGGAGACTGCAGAGACATGCAGAGAGAGAGAGAGAGAGAGCACGCTGGCAAATAGAATTACTCTGGATTTATGGCTGAGGTTACACAACAGTAAAAAGAGTGACAAAGCACACAATATCACTTTAATAAGCTTTGCTTAGCTAGTCAGAAGCAAGCTCTCAGAAATGACTATACATTTCTGCCTGCTATGCTTACTGGGAAAATCCTTATATGGTTGTTATTTACAAATCCAGACAGGAGTTTATAGAGGGTTTGAAGACAGCAGTTTATAGCGAGCTTGATGTATTTGTTAGCATGCTAATCTTCTACAAGTTCTTTTTCTGCTCCACAATTGTGGGGAGTGGAGTGAAGTTCTGAGGGTGCATTTGAAAGCTCCAGTAAGAAAGGGATTGACCTTCTACTTCTAAGATAGTTTTGTTGCCTTCTGGAGGGTGTGCTAGGATCTTAGGAGATGTCTCCCAGACACCCAGAATGCTCTGTGGAGTTTAGCCAGAACATCAGCCTCCATGGAGAATGGACAAAGACAGGTTGGTGCTAATGGTAGTCCTAGCCAGAAAGTTCTTAAAGTCTCCCTGTGGCCAAGCTGTCTGCAGTGGGTTGAGGCTTCCCAGAAAACTTCAGAGAACTGCTCCCCTGAACCTTGCATCAAGAGCAAGAGGGTGACCCATGGGGGGCAGCGTGGTTCAACTGAAGGAACACCAGAAAGGGGAGTTGGTGGTCTAGGGGTAGATATCCATTTGCTGCTAACTCCATTTTTCCATGGAAAGTGAACTCTAACATGCTGAAAATTTAAAACAAACAAAGCAGTCACAATCCTCTCCAACTGCATAGAGCTTCCTCTTGCCCTCATTTAACTCAAACCTTCCCAGCAACCCTGAGAAATAGACGGGATGAAAGTTACAATTTCCATTCTGTAGATGGAGAAACTGAGGTTCGGATTTGATGACAAGCCAAGGTCAGACCGTAAGGGATGGGCAGATCCTGGAGTTCTGCTCTTTCCCCACCCCCCACAGTTGTGACTAGGCCTTCTGACTCCAACAGTCCATAATTATTTGGTCTGCCTTGGTACAGCGAACCGTCTCCTGGGGGAGGTGAATAGTTAGATGGCAAGTGTGGCTTTTATGGGGAAGATGTCTCAATACAAAAGCGTTTTTATACAAGGAGACGAAGAATAGGGGCTCAGACTGTCTCTGGGATAGCGATCTTTTGTCACTTTATTAAATTCAGATTTATTGCTGACTCCCTGACCAAAAACATAGCTGTTAGCAGTCCATAACGTGGGGCAGAAATACGAGTTCTCAGTGAATCCGAGGGAAAAAAAAAAAGAGAGAGAGAGAGAGAAACCTTAATGACCTGTCGCTCGGAATAAATCTTAGTGGCCACATAAACTGGGATGACAGGAATTTATATTGTTCTTCAGCACTTGAATGACTAATGTGGCCAGAATGGGGGAACCACAGAAATTATTTCTCTTAACAAGCCAGCACCTGTTTGTAGACTCTTGGAACTGCTTTGACGAAGCCTAGGAATGTCGCCTCGATATCCCTCGGTCACGTTCTTGGGGGGCAGAAACCTTCCCACACAGCTTGAAGCAGAGGTGGTGTTTCTGTCCTATCCTGAGACCCTCAACTTGGCTGTTCCGAGGGGCCCCAGAAGGTTCTGACTCAGAGGAGTCCCCTCGAGAGGCTAGAGATAATCATCTGAGAGATACTGACACTTGCAGGGCAGCAGCGGCCATAAAGGGTCTCAGAGGGTCTTGGAGTGGATGTACATCTGGACCATTCCCAATTCTACCCTAATCCCATGCTGGGAGTCTGTATTCTGGACAGGAGATTTACTAAGTTAGAGCCTGAAGTGTCCCCAGAGATCAGTTACTTCCATTTTTCAGAAGAGAAGACTGAGGTTTATGGCATGGAAGTAACTAGTTCAAAGTTACAAGGCAAGAGTGTCTGATGCAGAATGAGAGCTCAGATTTCCAGACACTAGACCAACACAGCTTCTGTGAGGTGACAACAGTCCTTCTTTATTTGAGTCTGAATGATTGTAAACCTGCACCCCACTGATGCCTAACTGATAGCTGTCCCATGTTCAGGGCTGGGGATGTAATCCCTAATGCAAAAAATCCCATTAAGATGCTCCCATGAGTCATTACTGACCCTTAAAAGCCCCCCCCCTCACTGATGTAGCATGTGACCACCTATACCCTGGTTTCACATTTTTCTTCTTATGTGATTCTCACAACCTCGCTGAAAAGGCAGATAGGATGCTACTTTTCGTCATTGTCCCGATGAAAAAGCTGAAGCTCCTAAGGCGAATACAGCCGCACTTTCGTTTTCTCAAAGGAGCAAGAGTCTGGGGAATCAATGAAATCCCGAATGCATTGAAATGAAGTGCTATTAGTGTGTCTCATCAAGAAACATCGCTGTTGTCATTAAGAGTCCATACAATCCCCAGCTCCGACCGTGACCTGAGGCAGGCAGTCTACTGGGTAAAGAAGAGGCCATCAGAACCTCTGAGCTTTTCAGGGCTGGGCTGTCCTAGCCTTCCCGGAGCCCGCCAAACCCATTCCTGGAGTTTCTGTTTAATTAAACTAACATCATTTTTCCCCCCTAAAAACAGGGCATCTAAAATGTAACCTTTAAAAAAGAGCTTCTGTGTCTGACTGATTTGGTGCCCTATTCTTTTTTGTCATTAAAAAACATTTTAGCTGTTTTAAAACTTGTTCCTCCTAAAGTACTTCTGGGTAAATTTTATGCTTCTATTCATTTATCAAATTCACAGCATCTTCTAAAGATGGCATTTCTTATCTATACAGGTGTCTTTTCCAATAAGAGGTATAAAACTACCTTTTCCTCAAAATGATATGTATCTAGCAATAAATACATGCATTAAAAACTTGAATTCCAGTCACTTATTATGCACAGACACCCCCAATCCTGTCTTTGTAATTACAGGTGCTATGTACCAAGGTTGGGCATTTTCCATCTTGTGCTTCATAATCAGCTATTAATTTATGAACTAAAATATGGAGTCTATAACCCGGGTCGCCCAGGGTGAGCTGCTGCAGATTTGATTGATTGTGATCTGAGAACGTGCATTAGGGGTCACCCAAGTAACACCTAGAACACCGGGGAGATGGTGCCAGAAGAAGGTGTGGGTAGGGAGAAGCCTTTGAACACTGGCAAATACCACCTGTGAGGAAAGACTGACAGGAGTTCTAGGGCCTGGCATTTGAGCCCATGTGCATCTTAAAAAGGCTTTAAAACTGATGACTGTAGGGCAGCCATTGTTTTCATTCATTCATTCCACCAATTTATGGAGCGTCCATGTATTCCAGACACAAGGCTTGATTCCGGGGACACAACTGTGGGCATAGCCCCACATGCTCCCTGACTTCGTGGAGCCTATTCTGTGATGAGGGAGACACATCTTAAGTCACAGTCACACATCCGTGTTTTTTTCCTTTTTGTTCTTAGTAACAGAATCCTGATATTGTGTGGGGAGGCGATATGCCACAGTATGAACAACTTCACTTCCCAGTCTCCCCTGCAGCCGAGGGTGGCCACACGACACTTTCTGGCTACAGAAATGTAAGCGGAGGCCTGTTGGCTATTGCAGGAAACTTTTGTGTTCAATCTCGTTGCTTCCTTTCTTTTTCCTTTCCTTCTGGACTGCGAATGTGAGGCTGGGAGTGAACAGCCATCTTGCAGCCATAGTGCGGCCAGGCAGCATTGTTAAGTGAGAAAAAATAAGCCCGTTCTCTTTGGTTAAACACACAGTAACTGCTTCTCTCTTACACACAGTCCCTACTGATAAAACTCACCCGTATCTTCAACGTAAGGTTGAGAGGCCAGAATTCTCTGAATGGGCAGCAGAAGCCCGCAAAGGGTGATTCCGGCAATGGTCAACTGCCAGAACTCCAGAATTATGTCTGCAAGGGCTGGACAGACAAGTAGGGTCTAGTCTGCTGTGTTTCAAGGGTTCCCCCCAGGCTGGGCAGCATGTGCAAGTGGGAGGCAACTATTCCTCCCGTCTTCCATTCAGTGGCACTGTGCCGTGGCAGGAAGTGCACCATGGCGCCTCCTTCCCAGGGCTGTCACCTAAGAAGAGGAGATGGGGGAGTGTGGGCGGAAATCTGTAAAAATAAGGAAGGGCATGAACGTCAGTTACCTTTCTTTTAATACCAGGCAGTCTGGAATTAAAGGTAGCAAGGCAGGAAATACATCTAGTGAAAGGCTAAGGAAGAGGTGGATTTTGGACTGGACCCTGAAGAATGGCGCTGACCGTCATGGGAAAGACACGGAAGGGTACGCAGCAGGGGCCAGCATGGCAGAGGCCAGGCAACAGGAAAGGCTGAGAACCAGTGCAGAAAAGAGCCGGGCTAGGACCCACATCCTTCTATATGTTAAAGAATGAATTGGAAACCACTGTAAACGACTAGTGACCGGGTATAAAGGTGTGTGTGTGTGTGTGTGTGTGTGTGTGTGTGTGTGTGTGTGTCCAAGTGCTCCCGTTGAGGGTTTTATAAGGGGGAGAGAGGCACCAAGGTGGAGGTTTCTCCAACAATCAACTAAACTGAAGGAATGTGGGGCCTCGGTTGAGTTATTTTTGAAGCAGTATTTCCAAGGCCTGGGGGCCCGGAGTAGAACTGAGGCTGCCTCCCCATTCCTTCCCAGAGCGGCCACCCACTATTCGACATGCACAAGCCCGGGCGTTCTTTCCACGAGGCGTGGCAGGGCCAGGGAGAGATCCATCCCGGGTAATGAGACAATTAGCTCCTTGCATTCTTCCTGCAGGAACAAATCTGGGCCCCCGTGGCATCTGTCCCCTCCTGTTCCTCCAGCTGGCCTCCTTGCCACGTGCACACCCTGCCGGGAACCAAGCCCCGGCTGCCTGCCGCTCCCCTGCCCACTTGCGCTCCCAGGAGGGGATCGGGGGAGGCTGGAGGAGCAGGAAGGAACCAGAGGCTCACAGGGGGCGGAGTGATTGATCGCGCGCGCCCCTGAACTCCTCGGCGAAGTTCTCCTGCGGGGTTGGCAGCCCCTTCTGGAAAGCTGCTCCGTAGCGGAGGTGGCATATGGACTGTTGACAGAGCAGCTGCCGGGGAAGAAGACGCTGAAAGGAAGCCTCGAGGGATAAACAGAGAAATCCATGTCACTACGTGGGGCCCGTGGCGCGCCGCTCCCCGCGCAGGCGAGCTCACGCTTCTCCTTGCAGGGAAGGGCCCTGCAAGGAAAGTGGTTTGGGCTGCTGGGCTCCGAGGCGCTAAAATATGATCCCGATGACGATCCTCATCGTTGCATTTGTTGAGCACTTACTACGCGCCAGCCAGTTTTGTTAAGTACTTTATAGGTGTGCTATCCCAGTTACTCCTCCAGAGTCCTCTGCGGAGAAAACTCTTGACCCCACTTTATAGATGAAAATACCGAGGCTAGAGAACTGAAGGATATGGTGCTGGTCGGACAGCTATTAAGTGGCCCGGGTGGAACTCCAAAGACTGTACTCCTAAACGTTGTGGTGGCTCCAAAGGAGCACTTTGAGCGTCAGACCACTGGATTCATGTTTATTAAGACTCACGCTGGTGCACCTGACACAGCCACAGGGCCTTCATTCTCTCATGGCACCTCCAGAGTGAAGGGGCAGCTTATATTTGCAGCTTAGAGCCTCTAGCCCAGCGTCAGGCATAGAGGCATACAATGGATTGCATGAATACACCAGTCAACCCTTGGGGGAGCTGTTTTCACACCCATTTCACAGGTGGGAAAGCAGGCTTCTTAGACAGTGTTGCCTAAAAACCTTGGCAGAGAAGAGGCTTGAACTCTGGTTTTCAAACCATAGGACTGGACCTGTCTGTGGCCTACCTGGAGTGCATCAGGTTAAGTGGGGGTGGGGGGTAGGGTGGAGGGGGAGCTGGCTGGGTGGGGGGGAAGGGGAGAGGGTGAGTGAGAATATAAAACCACAAATGTGGTTTACTGCGGAATTAGTTGCTGATATCTTAATAAATCCCTGGTCTAGAGAGTTAGCAGAATATTGTTTCAAGAGTATCTAGCTTGAGTAAAAAGATGTTAATTTTTTGTTCTTGTTGTCAGAGCCCTGTCTGCAACCAGATCCCCAGGGAGCTATGGGTTGGTCTCTGTCCTTCACGTCTATCAAGTGCTATTTTCCCCAGGTGCATCAGTCACCCCAGTTGGGAATCTGGACCTTGCAGACATGAAGACAGAAACCAAGAGCCCATTCATCACATTGAGAGCTGATACCTGACAGAGATTCAATCTCATCTTAAGGCTGCAAACTTGGAGATAAATGGAGTGGACTAATTTTCTCAAACTCCAGAGGGAAAAGTTCCCAAGTATCAAAGGCAACCTCATAAACCACATGGATGGCACTACCACATAGCTCCCCGTGAGGTTGAGGCAATTCATGGCCTGGCTGTTGGCACGAGGACAGGAGCAGAGGCTTGGCCCATCTGGATTGCAAACATTTTTAAATGTCCACTGAAACCATAGGCACTTCTTCTCCACCTGATAGGCATGGGGGTACCCTGAATGGGTCCTTGCTGATAGAGAACAACAGAAGCAGGCTCTTGGGCCTGGTTCTTGGTTCTTGGGCCTGGTTTTTGGCTGACCTCCTTCCTACCTCTCCAGCCTCCCCCCAAGTCCTTTCCCCTCAACCTCATCTGATGCCATTTCACCTCTGGGTATTTGCATATGCTCTTCCCGTAGTGCATATCCTACTCTATACACTAAACTTTTTTATACTTAGAAGTCCAGCTCAAGTCACATGTTTTGGACACCCCACCCCAGCAGAGTTGGTTAATTTCTGCTCAAGATTTCCATAGCACTTTTCATGTTCTTCTACATCCAAGGATCTGGTTGATTCTGATACTTGCTTGCTGCTACTTTTGAAAGGACAGTAAGCCATGATGTCTAACCTGTTGGCAACCTCTTCTGCACTATGTATTTTGTGCAAACTTCCAAGGGAGCTTTGAGAGACCAGTGGGGAGCAACTTGGAGGACTCCTGAGGTGCAGAGGCTCCCGGGATTTTGCCCATCCTGAGCTTCTGTCCAAACGGAAATGTCTACCCAGAAAATAACGTCTTCCCAGGCCAAACCTGGATCCCAGGGAAGGGGAAGGCTGAATGGGGACAGTAGATCTCAGTCCCAAAGGTCTCCATGGGCCTTTTGACACCACAGCGGCCCCCTCTTCAGTCCTTCCCAAGCCCTACTAATGCCATTATCATCCCTGACATCCAAGTGGGGCCTGAGGAATTTGTGCCAGTCTGTATTTCCACTCCCCTGCCCTGCACCTAGGGCGGATCACCCAGCCTCAGTTCCCCCACGTGTGGCTAACAAGGACACTGACTTCAGGATGGAAACAAGGATAAAATGAGATATCATTTACTTAATCACTTATGTATCTAGAGTTTTTTTTATAACCATGCAATGAAGTGCCTGAATCTTAACTATAAGCTTGATAATTGTTTTTACATATACTCAGGTAACCACCACCCAGATCCAGATATCGAGCTAAATGAGACTTTAAACCTGACGTAAGCTTATAAACTGTAAAGTGCGGCAGAAATGTCGGTTTTGAATATTACCAGGAGGTGGAGCCTCTTTCACATTAAATTCCTCTCCTCCTACAACTCCTAGGTTTGTAGAAATCATTAGCATCGGTTGCAGTCACGCTAGCAAATCTCTGCAGGTGCCAGGAGCTCAGCATCCCAGCTATGTCGAGCGGCCGTGGAGACAAAGACCCACCCACAGCTGCTGACACTCACAGCTCCCAGAACCACTGCTCTGGGCAGGTAGCTCGGTGACTACTCCATCAGGCATTTGGATGTCCTGACAAAACGCGGCCAGTGACAACACAGGGGTTGTGTCGTTTCAATTCAGTGCATCTGGCCCTGGGCAGAGAAGGAGAGAAGGAGCTTCCCGGGCTGGGCCTCCAAGGGGCTCACAGAAGGCGGGGCTGTGGACATTACCATGGGCATCCCTGTGGGGTTGGACCCCACAGAGGCGGAGGGTCTGAGCGTCATCCACCTCTCCTGCGGGACTCTCTTCCTGAGTTCCCAGGCCTGTCTCTCCAGGGCTGACCACTGCTCTGGGCTTTAGCCAGCTTCTCCACTTTCTCCACCTGGCTGCTCCATGGCCCCTCAGACGCAGCGTGTCCCTGTGAAAATGCATTTCCTTACATTCTTACTTCCTAAACCTGGCTCCTTCTTCCTGGTTTCCCTCCTCCCTCATGGTGACAGCACTCACCCCATCCCAGTCATTCAATCAAAGCCATGCCTGAGGGTCAAGTTCTTCCTTCCAGTCCTTCACCACTGTCACCTCCACCATGACCTTTGGAAACCCTCGGTCCACTGGGAGCTTCCTGACCGGCTCCCTGCCAACTTGTACCCAACCTTCAAGACCTAGGAAAGTGCCTCTGCCTCTAGGAGTGTCCCCATGTCCTTCAGTTCCATGTCACTGACCTCTTGTGCCTGTTGATACTGCCACTCTTTATCTGAGCCTCTTTCGAGGCCTCTGGCTGCTCTCTACCTGGCCTTGCTCATTTATGCCCCTGGCTCCTGGTACGGAGCATGGTGTCTGGCCCTGGGGACTGGCGAAGGAACGGATGCATGCTGCGCTAATGACCGGGCGGCATAAATAAAGGCAAAGCCAACTGAGCTATTAATCATACTTTTGGAGACCCAAGCCTTTTAAAAAAGGCCAGGATATGCTAATTCGAGTGGGGGGCTTTGAGAGGCTTCCTTCATCTTCTCCATCCCTGGCCCCTGACCTAACAGAAAAAGGCGAGTGCCTGACACCTCACAGTCCTCGGAGCTTGAAAATGCTGCATCTGGAGGAACTTTGCCATAATTACCTCCCTACTTGAAAGTACAAACTATGTAATTTGCCTTTAAGTGATCTTAAATTAATATAAATAATGAAGTATGCTCAGAATACTCAAGTACTGGTATATCCAATTGAACACAATTAAAATTAAGATGGATTTATTAGTATTGTGACTATTATTGATTAAAATGGTAATGATAAATAAGGAGAAATGTTAAGTACAACAGGGAATTGGTAATATTTCTTCAAAGTAATCATTTTGCTGTGACTACCCAATTATTAGTACATTTAATGTGTTATTCAGTGCAATTAATTACCCACTTGGCTTCTGGGAAGGCACTAAGAAAAAAATTGCTTTCTGCCTGGAGTGGTGGTTGCTTGGGAGAGACACCGGGAAAGGACCCTGCTTGCGAGAGCTTCTGTGACCAAGACCATACTCTTTGGGCATATGTGGGTCCCAGCGGCTCTGATGGAGGCTGCCAGTGCCCTCGGGGGAAGAAGAGACTCAACAGAGACCAGGGTCTCAGTCTCACAGTCGGATGCTTTTGTAGCTGTGGGAGGTGGTGATGAGCAGATCCAGGTGGGGGGCGGGGGAGCTGGGGGGCGGGGCGGGTAGACTCAAACAATGTGGCCTGAGACTTCACTGGGTCACCCAGCCTTGGGACCTGAGTTTACCCACAGCATCTCCCAGGGGCTCGTTTTTCTCATCTGTAAAATGGCAATGATACAGCCTGCCTGCAAAGATCTGTATGTGAGGGGGATCTGCCCACTCCAGTGGGGAGAGGACGAAGTGTTTGCTCGCCAGGAGACAGAGGACGTCCTCAGGCTCAGTCTGCCTTGTGGATTCGCTTCTGGCTCCTGGAAACCACATCTGGGCAGTGTCTCTTGCAGGCCGTTCTGGGTTCTGGATGCCATGCAAGGTGAATGTGGAAGCTCACACACTTGCCCTCTAGCCCTGCTTCACTCCATGTTAGGCTGTCCGTGCACCCCCTTGCTGGGAAGACTGCAGATGATAGAACAAAAATTGTTGGACACTTTTGCAAAGTTCTTGCCTATTCATTTTCTATTTGTCTGCAGAGCCATCCTGTGAGGTAAAGTAAGCTTTATGGGCCGAATTTAAAAAATGAGGACACTGGGGTCTAGAGAGGGAAAGTGACTTGCTCAAGGTCACAGAACTAAGTGGTAGCTTGGGGATTTGAACTCGAATCATCTAACACTAAGAACCACAAGCCCCCGCCTCTTTAGCTTTCCTACATTATTGCCACACTTCCTTATCCCTGAGTTCTCTGGCCCCCAACCCTCTCCAATGCCAAGGTCTCATTGTATTGTCTCATGAAGCTAATTGCTAGTTTTTACATAAAGGTTTTATTTTATGAGCTCCAAATTGCCCAAATTAGATTTTATTAAGCTCGCACATATGATTTTCCTTGTTTTTATTAAAATTAAGTTCACTCATTTGCCATTTGCAAAGGAGTTTGAAATTAGGATCACTTTGTATCCACGGAAACACAGGGAGAATCTTATATGTGATCAGACTTTTACCCACAGAATGGGGGGGGAAAGGCAGCTGGTAATTAGGTGCGTAATTCATAGGTGAGCTCCTGGGGCACAATGGGTCTGTTCATCTGCTTTGTGGATGACGGTTTACAACAGCTCTTCCTGGCACGGCTGTGTGGGACTGGGCAAGGGTGGTGGTGGGTGGGTAGGATGGAGGGGTGGGGGGGAGCTGGCATCAGTTCCAGCTCTGCCCCTCACTCATTCCGTTGCTTTGGGAAGGCATACCTTTTGTACTGGGCCTCAGTTTCCCCATCTAAAAAAATGGGGAATTAAGGGAGTTAGACCTAGAAAAAATTTTTTAGCCCTTATCTCAATTCTTACTACTGGCAGCGAGTGGCCATAATGATGTAATGGGAAAGGTTTTACTGCTATATCTGGACTCAGCAGAAAAATGCATCTTGATTAACTGACTCATTCAGCAGCTATTACTTGAGCAACTACTAAGTACCAGGGACTCTTCTAGTCACTAGGGATAAGTGAACACATCAGAAGAGGCTTCTGTTTTCAGGAAACTGCGGCAATAACAGCTACAGAAACTGACAACTAAATAAATTAAATTATAGAAGTGATGATATTACAGAAGATGAATTAGAGAAAGTGATGCTACGTTAGACTGGGAGTGGGAGGGGTCAGCAAAAACCTCTGTGAGAGAGTAATCTTTGAGCTGAGACCTGAATGATAAAAGAGGTCCCGTCACGAGGAGATCTGGCTGCCTCAAACGTGCAGGGCACAGGGAGGATGGAAGTGGGTATAATACGGGTCAGCGTAGCAGGTGAGACAGAGGTGGGCTCGGAGCGGGAGACATAGGTAGCTCAATGGTGATTGATGAGTTATGTCTGCTACTGCAGTGGGAAGAGTGCTGTTAATGCGTGCTCCCTACTTGTAACCTTGGGCTAAATGATCCCAGCAATGCTATTCCAGGAGTGTGATGGCAAAAGCCCCTTCCTGGTACACAGTGTGACTCCACTTGGGTGAATAGGGGAGGGTCCCATGAGCAAGGGGGTGACATTTGAACTGGTCTTTGAAAGATGCTCACTTCCATACCAAGGGGTGGCATGACCCTCTCCATGGCATCCAGGTTTGTCCCCCAGTGTCTGGAAATGTACTTGCCTAAATGTACAATTTAGGCAAGACATAGCCCAGTTTAGGTGGGGAGGATTCTCTGTGGAGGCAGAGAAACTGGGCCCAAGCCCATGCTCTGCTGTTCATTAAGCATGTGACTTGTGACTTGGCTGGTTGCTTCAGTTTTTCTGAGCCACAGTTCCCTCATCTATGAAATGGAGCAGTAAAAAAATTTGCCTCTCAGGGTACAGTGAGAACTCAAAAAATAGCAGTACAGATTTATAAACTGTGATATCAGCATTTTAATATTTATAATTTATGTATTAGCTATAATACTTATACTATGAAATATTACTAGGTTTTACAAGCTGTTATTCTCTTTAGGATGCCTCCTGATGCCCATCCCTCAAAAGAATTTGGAGTTTTTCCTTAAGTGTAAATTGTCACAGCTTTTATGGGAAGTAATTAGCAGTATGCAGTATGCAATGGCCTAAAAAATATTTTGTTTCTTTTTGTCCAGGAATTCTACTTAGAATTTTTTTTAATGTTTATTTTTGAGAGAGAAAGAGAGAGACAGAGTGAGAGTGGGGGAGGGGGAGAGAGAGGGGGGAGACACAGAATCCGAAGCAGCCTCCAGGTCCTGAGATGTTAGCACAGAGCCCCATGCAGCCCCATGCAGGGATCTAACCCCTGAACCACGAGATCATGACCTGAGCCGAAGTCGGATGCTTCATTGACTGAGCCATCCAGGCACCCTTAAGTTTATTTATTTTTGAAAGAGAGAGAGAGAGAGAGAGAGAGAGAGAGAGAGAGCTATTGAGCATGAGTGAGGAAGGGGCAGAGGAGAGAGAGAGGCACAGAATCCTAAGTAGGCTCCAGGCTCCAGGCTCTGGGCTGTCAGCACAGAGCCCGACCTGGGGTTCGAACTCACAAACCCACAAACCAGGAGATCATGACCTGAGCCAAAGTCGGATGCTTAACTCAGGCACCCCTCAACTTCTTGGAATTTAACAAAAAGAACTAAGTGGACTTCTGCTTCTGGGTCTGATGGAGTAGCTTGAAGCAGCCTGCTGCTCCTGCTAAGGACTAGAAATGCTGACTAGGAGACAAAAGAAAGGTTGCGGCTATTCATTCAATGGAATAATATGCAGTGACAGGATGAATGAACGATTGCAATGAGCAGAAACATGCACGAATCTCACAAACATAATGTTAGGAAAAGGAACCGGATGCACGATCTGTACAATTTTATATTTGAATATACATAAAATATATCAAATGTATGTTTTTATATGTTTTTTATGTAAAATTTTATATCAAACTCAAATATAACTTTATATAGAGATGACATAAATAAATATCTAAGCTATAAAGATATGTAATATATATAAGAATGAAAAATATAAGTAAATTTATAAATATACACTTATATATTGTTTGTACAATATAAATAAGTAAATATATAAATGTACAATATACATTTTATATACTATATAAATATAGTATATATATTCCTATTATGTGTGTATATATCTATATATCTATATCTATATCTATATATATATATATATATATATATATATATATATTTTTTTTTTTTTTTTTTTTTTGCATTTATATTGGTGTTGAAGGTTAGGATAATGTTACCCTGGCGGGGGGAGGTGTCATGACTGGATCCGGGGCACAAGAGGAGTTGGGGTTCTAGTAATACTCTGTTTCTTGATCTGGGTAGTGGTTCTATGGGGTATTCACTTTGTGAAAAGTCACTAAAGTGTATGCTTTTGATTTCTTCATTTTTCTATATGTATGGTTCACTTTAATTTTTAAAAAGTTTAAGTAAATCAGGGCACCTGGGTGGCTCAGTCAGTAGAGTGTCTGACTTCAGCTAAGGTCATGATCTCATAGCTTATGACTTCGAGCCCCACGTCGGGCTCTGTGCTGACAGCTCGGAGCCTGGAGTCTGCTTTGGAATCTGTGTCTCCCTCTCTGCCCCTTCCCTGCTCATGCTCTCTCTCTGTCTCTCAAATATAAATAAACATTAAAATTTTTTTTAATGTTTAAGTAAATAAAAAAGGCGATAATTGGGTATATAGACAAAGATGTGTGAATAAAAAGGTTTATTGCAGCATCTCATATAAAAATAATATGAGTCCAAAATAGGAAATACTTTTTTTTAACATGGTAATGATACTGTCTTTTAAATGATGTTTTCAAAGAATTTTTAACCACGTGGGAGAATTTTGATACTACAGTGTTACTGGAGTAAAAGTACCGTGAATACTGGGTACAGGATTGGAGCCTGGGTTATGACTGAACAACCTCCTTAGCCCTGGATGATGAAGGGAGGTGGGAGAGGCCAGGTGTGGGGCGAATCCCCCTCTGCTCAGCATCTGAGTTTCCCGTATTCAAGGGAAGGTAAAGGGATCTCATTTCCTGACCTTGTTCTTCCTTGTTCTCCTCTCGAAAACCCCCTCATCTCTTAGCCACTCCCTTCGAATCTCCAAGGTTTTGGGAGCCTCATGCAGGGGTCCTGTCCTCCCCTCCAGGGTCACGTCTGATCCTCAGCAGGGCTCACACAGTCTGAGCCATCTGGTCTGGATACCTCCCCAGCGACCCTCAGAGTCAGTCCGATAAAAGGCATGGGGGAAGAAAGAGACACATTTTCCTACCTGCCCCATAGTTTACAAAACTGCTCCTCCCCACAAAGTTGTGAGCCCCTCTCACCACTTTGCCATCCATCCTTACCCCTGGCCAGGCATTTTGGATTTAGGATGGCTGCCCCCTTAGGTCCACAAAGATCTGAGAGAGGCTTTGCCATCATCACCTGCAAGAGCCTGATTATATTCCCATTCAAGCTGCCTTCCTTTCCATCTTCCTCCCTAAACAATGGGAGTGGGGTGGGGGGAAGATTTCCAAATTTTCTACAGTGAGTTTTTGTTACTTTCATAATAGAAATTATTAAATAATGTTCTTTATCTCTGTGAGTGCTCTAGAGCTGTGCTTATTAAATGTTAATGTGCTTTGCCTAGAAATCCCCTGGGGAGCTTTTTGTGCAGGTTGCGATTCCCTAGGACTGGGGTGAGGTCGGGGGGATGCTGCTAGTCCACACCCCCTCTGAAGAACAAAGTGACAGAGGACAGTTGGGGAGCGGGTGCAAGCTGTGACCTGTTTCCTTGCTTTTCATCGTTCCCCCAGCGCCCATGTTTCACAGGTTTTCACATTTTACTGTACAGTTAGTGTAATGATGGTTCAGTAAGAAGTTTCCTAGAAAGTTGGAATCTACATATGTATGTGGGCTAACCAAAGCACTTTGGACGTTTCTCCTTTAGAGACAGATTTGAGCTCCCTTACTCCCCAAGCATATACAACATAGTGAACTCCTACAAAAGGACTTAGATAAAAGTCAAGAGGCCAGGACTTTAACCCCAGCTATGCCAGTGACTCAGTTTCCTCCAATGTAACTGATGAAGTTTAGTATAAATTGTTGGTAAAGAATGATTTTCATGATCCTGTGAAAGGGTTGTCATGGAGTTAGGGAGCACTCAGTCAACCATGTCCTCACTGGAGGCTGGAGAGTCGCTTACTGGGGTGTCAGAAAAGGGATCTGAGCATCAGAGGGGAAGGCGGTGGAGAGACCTGGAATATCCTGATTATAGTGAGTCTCTACTCGCCTTCATTTTCCAGTTCTATTTCTTTAAAAAAATTTTTTTTAATGTTTATTTATTTTTGAGAGAGAGAGAGACAGAGATAGAGACAGAGAGAGAGACAGAGCATGAGTGGGGAAGGGGCAGAGAGAGAAGAAGACAGAATCTGAAGCAGGCTCCAGGCTCTGGGCTGTCAGCAGAGTCCGATGCAGGGCTTGAACCCACAAGCCGTGATCATGACCTGAGGCAAAGTCGGACGCTTAATCGACTGAGCCACCTAGGTGCCCCTTTCCAGTTCTGTTTCAAATCAAGTCTGTAATTATGTCTTCTTGGAAAGGTGAATAGGAAAATATTGAAGCTACATTTGTGAACTAGTTGTTTTATTATTCCAAATTGCAGAATCAAGCAGTGCTAGGTTGAAGAGGACACTTAAAGACCCCCAGTTCCACTGCTCCTGTGAGGGACACTGGAGGAGCCTTGGAGCTGTGGCAGGAGAGGTCTCCCAAGTTCAAAGGGGACCAGAGCTTCTGTGATGCACTCTAGGGCCTCCAGGGGAGCTGGTTGTGGTTGTCTGGGCTCCAAACACATCCAGGGACAGGGGATGACTCCAGGCAGCCTGTTCACCACTATGTGGGTCTGACTGTTCATGAATTCTCTCAGATGAGCAGAAATCAGACTCTCCGTGGCCTTTACCCACTGGCCCAAGGTCTAATGTAGGTGTTTTCAAACTTCTCTGATGACAAGTTTCACTTGGGAGGCTTATTTAAAATTCAACACAGCTCCAACCCACTCAAAACAGATTCTCAGGCCCTTCCTAGAGATTCCAATTCAATGGGATTTGGCCATTTTTTTCTTTCAGTAGCCATACTTACTCCTTCAGGCATATGAAATCAATGAGGGAGGGCTTTGGATACAAAAGCACTTCCTTTGATGCAAGGGAAAAAAAAAACCCATTCCTGAAAGTGACACATATAATCTGACTTCTTTATTTGATTTTTATCGTATGAGCTGGTAGGTGATATGTTGTTTTCATCTGAACTTAAATGTGAGATGTATATCTATACATTTCTTCTAAATGTTTTAAAATGCCTCCTTCCCTGTGATTGTGAGAAAGATAAGTGAGGCTGTTTTAAGGCAGATAAAACTGAACAAAGGGTTAACAGAGAAAATATTAAAATATAAAAATAACCCACCAATATAGTTGTGATTGATAGTAACAAAATTGAAGTCAAAGTCCAATATTTAGGTTAGTGGATTAATTTCAAGTATGTTTGTCAGATCTAAGAAGAACTACAAAGATGCCCATGTCCTGCAATGCAACACTCTCCCTCCTAGAATTTTAAGGGAAATAATTCAATAGGAGATAAAGGAGCCTTATGCACAAAGATACTCATTGAAGCATTATTTATAATTTCAGTAAAACTATGAACAAATTCAATGTCCAACAATTGAGTATTAAGCAAATTGAGATATAACCATGAATGAAATATTATACAGCTATTGAAATGATTAGAAAATCTATATATCAACATGTACAGATGCTTATGATATTCAATGTAGGTCAGCAGAATAAGAATTTGGTCCATTTATCTTTTTTTTTTTTGGTATATGGCTGAATATTAGAAGATAACATGGCAAAAGCACACTTTAGTTAAATAATTAGTAGCTAAATAAATATATAGTTGCAATACTGTCATTAATATAATAATGTGACAATAGGGGCAATGGACAACTCCATTTAGAAGAAGCAGAAGGTCAGGCTTTGATAAATATCCATTGAAACCAAGGACCCTAAGATCTTTGAGGTGTTGAGGGAAGGCCCTTAGGATTGCTGTTTCAACTTGCTAAGCATCGTAAGGATGTTTATTTTAGTCACCTTGACAAATGGCATTCTGTATCCTCCTTGACTTCTGCAACTGGTAAGCAGCCCAAGAAGTTTTCCTCAAAGTTCACGTCTACCTTTGGGAGCGATCCAATGTGGGGGGTGTGGGGAGAGGCAGATGCTCAAAAGAGCAACTAGAAAAGCCAGACTTCCCATCTCAAATTTTGTTTTTTTCAGACCCAAATTCTTTTGTTCAGAACAGATTGGCACCAACGTCTCACAATTTGCATCGTAGAACAAAGATTCATGTTTGAGTAAAAACAATGAGAATAGCACAGCTTGTGTCTCAAAGGTTCCTCCTGCCCCCACTCCCACCACTCAGATTCCCTATTTCTAGTCTGCTAGGGGCCAAGAAAGCCAATGAGTCAGATCAGGAACCATGTTCTGAGGTGAGGGCCTCTGGACTAAAGGATGAACCCCAGGGCAAGGACCCTAAGAGAGCTACTCTAGGGGCTGGTGCAGGGGCCTCGGGTTTCCTCACTTCTGGGGTAAGGACAGTACTCCTGAGCATTAAACTTCCTAGGTTAGATCTCGAATAAATGTGACGGTACTGGGTATTTTGGAAGGAGCTGGACTTATGTAGAAAAAGCATATATTTTATTATTATTTTTTGTTTATTTATTTTACTGTAGAGAGAAAGAGAGTAAGTGTGAGAGAGGGGCAGAGGTAGAGAGAAAGACAACCTTAAGCAGGCTCCACGCTCAGCACAGAGCCCCATGTGGGGCTCGATCCCATGACCCTAGGATGGTGACCTGAGCCAAAATCGAGAGTTGGTGCTCAACCAACTGAGCCATGCAGGCACCCCATTACAGCACATATTTTAGAGTCAGAAAGCCTGTATCTTAGTAGTGATGAGATTTTGGGCAATCACATCCCCTTTCTGGGCCTGTTTCCTAACTTATGAAATGGGAAAATAATCACTGTCTTGTACAACTCACAGAGTTATTGTAAAGATCCTTTAAATAATAAATTGGAAGTACTTGATAACTGCAAAATGTTATGCCTGGTAATTATTTTAATAAGCAATAATGATTATAGTGACATTGTAATTCTGAATTTTATTTTGGGGTCTTAGGTATTGATTCCCACAGCCTTGTAATTATGTAAGGGCTGATTTATGGGCTGTCATGTATTGAGGTTGTAGTATAAACTATTTTCCATTTGTGCTGGTGTGGATGGGGTTGTGGGTGAAAGTGTTCAGTCACGCAAAGTATCTGAGGAAGGCACTTGCTCTGAGAAAGCTGGACCAGACACCTTAGTCCCTTGCTTATTTAAAATCTCTGAAGTATATATAAAGAGGATGTGCTGGCCAATGTCGTAATGATAGGAAGACATCTTGAAGTCCCTTGTCAGAGTGATGAAAGATGGAGATGTCTGAGATGGCTGAGATGGGAAGCTGACTGTGCAATGGATTGCCTGTTGGCCAGTGACACCAGAGCAGGATCACCCAGCACCAGGGGGGATACAGAGTGACCCAAAAGGTGGGTACCTTCCATCTGAGCCCTCTCTACACTATTTGTACCCATTCCTGCCTTTCTTCCCTTCCCCAGGCCCGAATCTCAAGGCCAGGGACCCTAAACCCTGAGAGATGAGAATCAGCAATTCATTGCTCTTCCTTCCTTTTTGTCCTGTCTTCCTACCACACAGAGATAGTGATGATACCTAATGCATGTTTCCAGACATTACTCAAATGATACAATCATTCCATTTTTTTTTTTTGGTAAAAGAGCCAAATGACAGATGTGATATATAAAAAGAGTCAAACTCTCCTTTCCCCACTCCCCCACCCCCAGAGGAAGTGTGGCACACACCCCTCTCCCCTCTTGATGCATTTACACCCGTAGGCGTATTAATCACATATCATTTTGCTGCTTGCTTTTCCCACAAAGTAATATATTTTGGAGATCTTCCTGTTACCATATCTCTAATGCACTCTGCTTTCTGAGAAATGGATATACTACCATAATTTACTTAGCTATTCCTCTCCTTATTAACAGTAAATTAGGTTTTAGTTTTTTGCTACCGCGTACAATCCTGTGATGAGCACTCTTGGATCCATTACATAAATTTGAACAATGAGCTGTGTGGGGCACACAAACAACTTTTTTTTTTTTTTTTGGAAAGAGCCCTAGGAGGGGAATAGCTGTCTCAATTGATATGTGCATTTGAAATTTTGATGGATGTTCTCAACAGGCCTTCATCAATTGGTTTCATCAGTTCATATACATAGCACATATGAGAATGTCTATTTCTCCACATTTTCGCCAACTAATCTATCTTCTTACTTTTGGTCAAATAATTCTCTTTTCCTTGACTAATGCAGCTCTGCATGATTATTAATTGGGCGTGAATTATTAATTTTCTGTGAATTGCCTATTTATTTTCTTTACAAATTTTTACAATTGAGTTGCGTTTTTCTTTTTGCTTTGTTAGAAACTCTATATGTTTTGGGTAGTAATCTTTTATCTAAGTGTGTCATTTAATTTTTTCCCCAAATGAGTAGCCAACTGGTGGCTACATTTGTGGATTAATACATTGTTTCTCTACTAATTTGAACTATCACCTCAATCGTATACATAATTTTCATATATACTTGAGTTTGTTGCTGGGTTTATTATTCTGTCCTATTGATCTATTTGTCAGTATCTTCACCAATACTAGACCATTTTAATTACAATAGCTTACAGTGTGTTTTGACATCCGGTAGGATAAGACCTGAATAAAAAATGCTGTTGAATTTAGACTGGAATTGCACTGATGGACAAATGTGGGGGACATTCTCAATACTAAGACCTCCTAACCAGGTTTATTACTTCATTTATTTAGATTTTCATGTTACTTTATCTTCAAATAGATCTTGCATGCTGAAAATTATTTTTGTTTTCTAGGAATTTTATGGTTTTTTTGTATAAATTGAATTCTTTAAAAGTTATTATTCAGTTAATACTATTGGATTAAATATATAAATGAGTCTTTCCATGGTTTGGAACATTCTTATTAGTTCTGATAGTTTTCTGCTGGTTTTTCAGGTGGGCAGTCATATTATCTGCAAAAAGTGAAAGTTATTATTTTTTTTCCTTTCCAAGTTTTAAGTCTCTATTTTCCTTGCCTTGTTGACTTCACAGCAATAATGACTAGTATCGATGACAGCAATCAGTTCTGTTTTGCGTTCATCTTTAGTGGGGATGCTTCTAGATCCCATCACTAAGCATTTAACTGCTGATGAATCCTGATAGGTATCCTTTTTTCTGTTGATGAACTTGCATTCCAATTCCTGACTTACTGAGATTTAAAATTTTCTTAATGTTTATTCTTGAAAGAGAGAGAGACAGAGTGTGAGTGGGGGAGGGGCAGAGAGAGGGAGACACAAAATCTGAAGCAGGCTCCAGGCTCTAAACTGACAGCACAGAGCCCAACGCAGGGCTCGAACCCATGAACCATGAGACCATGACCTGAACCAAAGTAGGACGCCCAACCGACTGAGCCACCCAGGTGTCCCCTGACTTACTAAGATTTTAAATTAATGCTGAATGCTAAATTTTATTGAATACTTCTGTATTTATTGAGATAATTAATATTACTTTATTTCTGTGGCAAATTATAGGATGAATTTCTCTAATGTTGAATTGTCCTTTGCCCCTTAGGTCAGTTCTCCTTGGACGCAATTTATTCTTTAATATACACTTGGATTTGATTTTTTAATATTCATAATTTAGGATGTTTGCATCTACATTTCCAAGTGACAACTGGCCATACCTTTTTATTTTTAATGTTTATTTATTTTTAAGAGAGAGAGAGTGAGCACAGGGAAGGGGCAGAGAGAGAGGGAGACAGAATCTGAAGCAGGCTCCAGGCTCTAAACCGACAGCACAGAGCCCCACGTGGGGGCTCGAACTCATGGACCGTAAGATCATGACCTGAGCCAAAGTTGGACACTTAACCGACTGACCCACCCAGGCACCCCGGCCATACTTTTCTATGATTCTCACTCCCCTTATTGTCATCACTACTGTTATTCTATTGTTACCTATCATGTATGGTCACTGTGGCTTTCATACTCTTCTTTAAACACTTCAAAGCCAATAATACATTCACTGCTTCCTCAGACTGGGTAGCCTTTCCCCAGAAGGCTGCATGAATGTTTGTGACTGCATGCTGGATGCTTATTAACATTCAGGCATCTGGCCACATGTCACCGCCTTGTCTAAACTAGCCACCCCGTCATCCTCTACTCCTTTAGCCAGTTTTATGTCCTCCCCAGAGCCATTTCTATCAGGAAGTATATTATTTGCCAATTTGTTTCCTTGTTCATTATTTGTTTTTTCCTACTAAGCTGTCACCCCATGAAAACAGAGCCCTAGTCTGCCTGGGGACGGCTGCATGTCACAGAGTAGGTGCTCAGGAAATACTTATTGAATGGAGAAGTGTATTTGTTTTTGTTTTGTTTTGTTTTGTTTTGTGTTGCTTTGTTTTTCCAGACAAAGGGCATGGGAGACAGTACATCTCAGTCTCTTTAGCTTGGGATCGTGTTGAATTTTGACTTCTTCATTGCACACCAGTTGACTGGCACAGGATTCTAATATTTAAGTGCCACTCCCTTGCATGTGCATAATGGAGATAATAAAGGTACTCATTTCATGGAGTTTTTAAGGGCACTAAAGGAGAAATGTACACAAAATACCTCTCACCATAGCAGACATGTAGGTAGCTAGTGTCCAGGAAATGCTTGCTATTATAGTTAGTCACTCACACAACATGGAGGGGACTTCCTGAGTCTCAGTTTCTCCTCAGTGTCCAAGGCAGGTAGTAATCCCTGCCCTACTTATTTCACAGGGTGATATGAGGATCAAAAGACAGCACGGAATTTGAAAACAGTAGAGTGTCGTGAGAATATTGTGATTCTTTCTTGCTATGCCCAAGAAAGACCCCCTTTAATTAAAAGAACCCGGAAAGCAGTATGTCTTGTAGGCAGAGAACAGACCTGGAGCTGTCCTGGGTGGAACAGACCACCCTAGGCTCAGACCTCCACTCTAGTATTTACCTGCTGTGTGGTTTTGGGCAAATCACAAGCCCCTCTGATCCTCATCTTCATTGTTACTGCTGTTCATTCTGTAAAGTGATAATAACACCTATTTCATGGGGTTGCTGTGGGGATTACATGGAAGGGAATACACAAAGACCCACTTTTGCATTTTTCACAGAAGTGGGTATTTAATAAATGATACCTATTAATATTATATTTGTATGAAAAGGATTGGCAAGCCGTGATTTAGAACATTCTCTTTCCAATTTCCCATCATCAAAATAATCACACTTCTCACATCCTCACTGGCAGATTTCACAGCTCGTGCGTTCAGGAAAAGTTATTTATTTGAATAACAAATTCTTTGCCCAATTCCCCAAACTGCACATTCCAGCAGGGTTATTATAGGTGGACAGAGTGGGGTGGATTGAGGAGATGTGGTGATGGGGGTCATAGAGCTAGCACGTGTGGGGCCCTTGCTATGTTCCGGGCACCCCTTCATTCATCCTCGTCTTACAGATAAGAAAGCAGAAGCCCAGACAGGCTAGGTAACTTGCTCAAGGCCACACAGCTATCAGAGGCAGAGGCCAGATCTGAGTCAGCAGCCTGATTTCAGAATTTGTTGGTGTTAGTGCTCAAATGGAACAGAGGTATTTGGGGATAGCTCTTTGCTTGAGCTTGCCTCAGGCCTCTAATGTGTCACTTTTCATGGGTATAGGTTCCTTGCTCACAGTATGTGCTTGACTAATGCATTCTGAATGAATGAAGAATCAGCGAATAAACACAGGAACACACGTAGTCTTCTGAAGACCCCTGTAAACAAGCCATTCAGTATGCCATGAGACTATACACTTTATAAGTGTGTAAGAGTGTGCTGTGCACAAGACTGTAAGGGATCGTAAAGAGAACCTATCATTCACTTTCAGCCCAGAACTCTAGGTAATGCTCAATCTGAGCATCTATTCTTGGCATACGTTTCCTTCTGTTAATTATATTAATATATGTGGAAGGCTGGCTAGCCCCCCACCAAACCTAGACTGTATTTCCCAGCTCCTTTTGCATCAAAGTGTGCTCTGACCTGGATTCTTGCCCCTGGACTGTGACTGGAATGATGAATGGCACTTTCTGGTTGTGGTGATTGAGACGTGGGTGTGTGCCTTCTCCCTCCTTTCATTTTCCTCATCTGCTGGCTGAAGGCAGGGGATCCAGAAGCCCCAGAGGGTGAGGACAGAGCCACAATGTGGAAGGAGCCTGGATCCCTGGAAAACTGCACAGCAACTACCAACAATTGGTGTTGGATGTTCTCATGAGCCACACAACTTTTATTGAGGGAGGCCACTGAAATTTGGGGATTTATGACCGCTCTTCGCATCATTTTACTCAAAAGTCTGATTCCTTCTGAATGATCTCATATCCTTATAGGCATTTAGGTATACAGGTTGGTTTGTTTTATTGTTGATAACTTGTGAACGCATAATTAATAAAAAGCAGAGGCATAAGAAGGATGCCGCAGAAGTTCCTTCTCCCTCTCTAATTAAGGTATAGAAATAGTCTTTATAATTTACAAAGCAGATTTACCTGATTATCTAGCTCTTATAATTTAGTGGTGTATTTATCATTAAACAGGGGAGGAAATTAAAGTCCAGCTAAGGAGTTTCCCTCAGGTCACCCAGATGGCAATTCAGGGGCTGTGTGGGGACTCAAACCATGTCTGTCTGGCCATGTATCCTCTGCTTTTTTGTCACAATGAAGTAACAAATGTGCCATTCTCCGTGGATAAGTTCCCTTTCCGTAAATATGGTGTGTAAGATGG
The DNA here is from genome assembly GCF_028018385.1 of Neofelis nebulosa. Lineage (NCBI taxonomy): Eukaryota > Metazoa > Chordata > Mammalia > Carnivora > Felidae > Neofelis > Neofelis nebulosa. The sequence continues at coordinate 33,247,303 of NC_080793.1, read as the reverse complement.
CTTTGACAAGCGTCCTGTCCTTTCCTTCTTTACACCTTTGTCTCTGCCAGGGTTTCTTTGGGATGGAGTACTCAAAGCTTGTGATTAAAAACAGCTGCAGAAACAAGAGGAAAACATCTTCTAAAAATAAGTAGCGCCTTGGAACACAGTGTGCCAGGACTTTTAGGAGGTGGATGGGGATGTGCCATGTAGAGCGGCCACAGGCAGAGCTCTGGTTTTCCGCACAAGGTGACTGTTTCTGTTGTGAGCTGCTCCCCGCAGACTCCGTGAACTCGATCTTAGGACCAGGGGCAGAAAACTTGGACTTATCTTTCACTAAGGAATGTGAGCACTTCCTTCAGGAATTCAAACTGCTTCTAAGGTAGAGCGTACTTAGCCCACGGAGATAATGTAATTCAGTTATATGGTTGGTTCAAAAGTATTTAATGATACAGGAAAATGCTTACCAGAAAAAGAGTCAGGTCATAAAATAATATGATGCAAAATAGTATAATCAAGAATTTATTAAAATTTTATACAGTCACACACACGCTTGGCAAAAAGACTGAAAGAGAATACACCTCAGCGCAGCAGGAGTTATTTCTGGATGAGAGATCAAAGTTGAAATTTATTTATTTTTGAATTCCTTTCTGTCATTTTTAATTTTTGTAAAATAAACATACACTATTTTTATAATCAGAAAAAAACATTGTAGGACAGAAGTAGAGGTTGTTTTTCTTTCTGAATTGATTTAATTTTAAGGTTTTTGCTCATTTTCAAATTATAGCTTTGTTGGGAGATAAAAAAAAATTAAATAAGCTACGGGAATTTTGCCAAAAATGATAAATTGCTATTAATGTTATAAATTATATAAGTTATCAGATCAAAATTGAAAGCCAGCATAACAGGCTATTCATATAATACTCTACTTCAAATGTTCCCATTTATTTTGAATTGCCTAACCTGCTTTACAGAGTTCAGATAACATAGTTGTTTCATTTTGTCATTGTTAGGGTTTTGTTTTGGTTTGGCTTCCTAAACAAATGACACAAACAATAAATCCAACCCTCCACAGATAAAATTAAAAAGCAAACCAGATGACCAAGCATAGGTAGGTACCTTTGACAGAAAGTTAAGAACTGCATTTTCTAAAGTGTTATTTATAAGAAAATAATCATAGGTAAAATAATATAGGTAAATGAAGAAAAGAATATTTATAAGAAAATAATATTTATAAGAAAGTAATCATAGGTAAAATAATCATAGGTAAAAATAACATAGAAAATAATATAGGTAAATGAAGAAAAGCCATAAGTGTATTTTGCTCCATAAAAACATAACAAATGAAATAGCAAATGAGTGTGAATCCTGACTAGCGATCCATGTGGTCATAGTATACACAGCTACGATAAGCCCCAAATGCTGACTAAAATAGTTGTGAAACTGGTCAATGTCTGGAGTCTCTGTAGTGATACTCATCGACAGACATCACGACCACTGTGACCCTTTCTTTTCATTGTCTCCACTGGGGAAGTCGGCTGTGCAGATAACTCAACCGAAACAAAGGTTAAATGAAGACAAAATTTAACTCCAATATTTTCTCTGAGTGTAAGGAAAAAAATACCGGAAACAACCCAATGATCCACCGAATAGGAATGGAAGTAAATTCTGGCACCCCAACTTAATGCAATACAAGGCAATGATTATAATCACAACTATGAGGGCCACACCAAACTATTAAATATATTTATTATAAAGTACAAAATGTAAAAGAATATACAATTATATTCTGGCTATGATTGCTATTATTTCAGCATAAAATCACATGTACCTATGATCAGGGATGGAAAAGGAAGAGATAATGAAAGCAGTTGCATCTTGGTGAATTATAAACGGCTTTCCTCCTTTCTTAAACATCTAAAATATATATATTGTTTTGAATGTGTTTTTAAATTTTATTTTGAGAGAGTGTGAGCAAGGAAGGGGAGAGAGAGAGAGAGAGAGAGAGAGAGAGAGAGAGAGAGAGAGAGAGGATCTGAAGTGGGCTCTGCACTGACAGCAGTGAGTTCAATGTGGGGCTCGAACTCACGAGCCGTGAGATCATGACCTGAGCCAAAGTCGGATGCTAACCGACTGAGCCACCCAGGTGCCCCTGAATGTGTGTTTCAATAAAAAGAAAGATTTATATTTCGCTCATCTCCATAAACAAAGAAAAATATTCTGAATGTGAGATCCTGTGAAGTTTGAGTTGATTTAATTCTGGTTTAGAAATAAAAAATGATAAAAAATGACTACCATTGGTTAATTAAACAAATATTTATGGAGCTTCGTATTTGTCTTCTATGGCTGTGGTAACAAATCACCACAAACTGGGATGCTTAAAATAACACATATCTATTGTTTTATGGTGCTGTAGGTCAAGAGTCAGACACAGGTCTCACTGGGCTAAGATCAAGCTGTTGGAAAAGCTGTGTTCTTTCTGGACTCTTAAGGGGAGAATCTGTTTTCTTGACTTTTCCAGTCTAGGGGCTGCCTGCATTTCTCGGCTCATTGCCCCTTCCTCCATTTCAAAACCTCTGGCCGGTTGAGTCACATCACATCACTCCAACCCTCTCTTCTGCCTCTTCTTCTACCTTTAAGGAGTCATGTGATTAGTCGGGGCCCCCCAGGATAATCTTCTGATCTCCAGGCCAGCTGATTAGAACCTTAATGGCACCTGAAACTCCAGTTCCCTTTAGCCAAATAGGTAACCTATGAATTGCTATTCTGCCTGCCATAAGGTCCTACTCAGTTCTAGAGGTGATGCCAGCAGATGTTGGGGAAGTGGGGAGAGGGTCCAAAAATGAGGCTCATGGTCGAGAGTTGAGAATAACCATGTAGGAGAAGACCCACAATACAGTGTGGGCAGTGATTAGGGTAGTGGTAAATGGGGAGCACGGTGAGCTGGGGGACTCCAGGGAGGTTCACGGTGGACTGGCGTTTGGGCTGGGCCTACAAGGATAAGTAGGATTTGGATACAAAAAGATGGCCGAAGAAGCCAATGATATTTCAAGTAATAGATAACTAAATCAAAGCCAATGAACTAGCCATTTTCGTAATGGAAGCATAGTCACAGATTGACTTTCTAATTCAACCTCATGCATCAGAGCAAAAGGCGTGGAGACAAAAGGCAGCAGTGTTATAGGAAAAATTCGGAAGGCCTCTTCCAACTCCTCTTTAACTAACTTGGTCAGAATTGGTTTGCTTGTTTGTTTTATCAGCTGCTCAAATTCTCATTTTTCCTTACACAGCTTCCAAGGTGCCAGTTATGTAGTTCCCTTCCAAGAAAAGTAGCCTCTTAGCAATTTTTTATGGCTTACAAAGCTTTATGCTTTGAGCAGAACAAATTCTGCTGTTTTGATTGGACCAGCTGGAGCTAAAGGCTGCCTAACAGAGAAACGCCTACTTGGATGCCGATCATCCAGTCCTGTCAGATGGTACCTGCTCTGGGTAGTTGAACAGGAGAGACCAAGAGAATGCAGACACTGTAGGGAAGGGGGAGTAAGGGGTGGGTGAGGGAGGGAGGGAGGCTAGGTCAGCATTAGCCGAGGGCTACTATTGCGTCCTTCCGATACGGTTCCGTTATTGAAGGTTTCCTGAGCATGTATCTGTGTCTTGAAGTCAATGAAAATAGTGCCGGGCATGTTTTATGGAGGAATCCTGTGGCCTCACCAAACCTCTGAGTCTGTTGTGGCTGCAGGTTATTTTGGTTATTAAGATTTCCATATTGCTTTGATTATTCATGAGCTGGAGACAGTTCTTTGGGTAGCCAAGTGCTTCTCTTTTGTACCTTATCACACATAGCTCTTAATTTACTTATTTTCAGATAACCACTCATAGGGTTTTTTTCTTCTAAGTCCTGGATAGACTCTGTCTATCATATCACGTCATGTCACCTTACTGGTCTGGCTTCCCAAGGGCGAGGATGCTTCTGAACCCTTATGTCTAAAATCCAGAGGAGATAGCCCCTGGTGGCTGGTGGTGTTGTTATGGACTCTGCCTCAGTAATCAACTCTCTACAGCAAAACTGGAAAGATAGGTTAGAATAAACTAGATAGGGGCAGTCACAAGGGCCACTGAGTTACAAGGCAGGCAAACCCCCAAAGAAAGAAAATAGTAGAGGAGTTAATAAATTAATTCAGGAAAGAAGAAAAAAAACGTCACTAAAGGAAAGAAGACACCTTCAAATGGTATTATTAGTAGTTACTGTTATAAGATGGAATAAAATGGAAGCGGATGGAAGGATAGAGAAAAGAAATGGCTCACAGAACATGTCTCAGAGATTTAGAAACAGGAAGATTTTGGATCAACCCCTTTTTATAGTTATAAGCTTCAAGGAATTATAAAAAGAACACTAGAGACAATAACCAGCAAACTGGAAATCATTACCAGCCAACAAGAAGAAAAAGGAATTAGGTTCACAGAAAAGAGCATAAAGACCACCAGAGCCAAGAAACTCCATAAGCTGGGCTTTAAAACAAGAGACGGTCCTGAGGATAGGCAGAAGAGGAATGTTCCCCAAGGTATAGGTACATTTGAAGGAAGTGAAAGAGGAAATAGGAGGGAAATAGGAAGAAAACAAAGAAAAATTCTTACAACACTGTTCCCAAAGAACTATTGTAGAAACAACTCAAGAAAATCTGCAAAAAGAAACCAAATAAAGGTGCACCCAGATAATTAGTGGCCAAAAATTCCTGAAGTCCGTGTGGAAAGAAAAGATCTTAACAACTTATGGAAGAAGAAAAACGTTATCCTGTACGGCTCAATTTAACAAAAAATATGCCATATTTAGCATCAGCCACTCTAGGAGAAAGCAGAACGCATGGTCCCTGAGTATATACACCCTGGTGAAACACCAACCAAAATAAAAGCCCAGTCCCAGGTCAGGTTTCCAGCCAAAATATATCATCGCATTTAAAGAGAAGATTTTTGCACAGCTAGAAAGTCCACAAAAACTAATCCATCTTGGTTCTAAAAGAAGACATTCAGGAAAACGTATTCTTTTATTCCAGGAGGGGTTAAGACAAGGGCTGTGCTAGGTGGGGCCATCAACCATCCTGGACTGGCTGGGACAGGAAAGTTTCCTGAGATGTGAGACTTCTGGTGCTAACGCCAAGCCAGCCCTGAGCAAACTGGGGTAGGTTACCCAAGCACTAGCTTCTTCCATGTGATAACCCACCGAAGCTAATTGGGCTCAAATGGTCAGTTCCATTAAGAGAGAGTATTCTTTAAACTCCTCAGGTACTGCATCTTTAAATTTGTTGTTTTTCTCCTGCCTTCTAGGAAAATGTTGCTAAAATATTCAGCATTTGGTGGTTCATTCACTCATCCAGTTAAATATTGATCGTGTGCTCTTTCATGCCTTGGGGTTGGTGTCTGGTTATAATGACAAATAAGCCCCCGCCTCCATGGGGCTCAGATACGAAGTGGAGAGCAGGGTATGTGGGGAACAAACACAACTATGCCTATAATTGGAAGCGTGATAGATGGTGTGAGGGAGAAGAACAGGGTGGTATGCTTGAGAGTGACATAGAAGATGTAATTTTGACCCGGGGAGAGGAGGCCTGGTCAGAAAAGCCCCTCTGAGGAAGTGGCCTGAAAGCAGAGACCTGAAGGATAGGAGAGGAGAGGAGACAGATGAGGAGTCAGGCTGTAGTAGGGAAATGTGTGAGTGGGTGGAGAGGGAGGGCAGAGTGTTCCCAACAGAGGCAGAACATGCAAAGGCCCTGAGGCAGGAAGGAGCCTGGTGAGGTGAGGAGTTGAAAGAAGGCTGGCGTCTCTTTTCCATTAAGGGGAAAGAGGAATGCTTTGCCCTTCAGCTGCAAGAGCCAGGAGTACCAGGAGTGATGGTGGTAACAGTGATCCAAGCAGAGTTGGTGAGAGAGAGAGAGAGAGAGAGAGAGAGAGAGAGAGAGAGAGTCAGAGACAGAGACAGAAATGGGGGGGAAAGACCCAAGAAGCAAAGGCTAAAGATCAGTAGATAGTGATTCTTTTTGCCTGAACTTTTCTTATATCATCTAAAGAAATCGATATAACTGCCCCGGGGTCTCTCTGGTGAACACACATTATAAAAAGCTTTGGAACACAGATGGAAGCAGAAGCTTAGAAACGGAGCTGAAAATAAGAAATGACAGAGACTTAGAAGGATGAGTTGTGGAGGATAAAACCCTACTTAATCTGAGATTTGCAAAAACGATGAGAAAAAGAAATACAAAGGCTGTTTCTAGCTATGCTAAGTGCCAGAAGAAGGGGGAGTATTAAAATGTGAGCAACATTTTGGCTAGTGGATGGTCTCATGCCAAGAAGACCCAGATATGCCTCAATATTGCTTAATGGTTCCCTTCAGAGGCCCCCAGAGGAGAGATACCTGAGGGGTTCTGAGGTAGGAAATCAGTGTTTTCTTGTGGAGCCTTTTTTTTTAAAAGCATAAATGAATCCATAACCTGTTAATTACTCAGGATAAACCTGTAAGGAGGATTTTTCTATGCTTCTAAACTCTATCTTTGGACCTATTGAATGTTCTAAGTAAAATCCCTGTGAAAATGTTGAAAATGTGTTCTACAGTTTACAAGATGAAACAAAAGTGGGAGTCCTGTCTGAAATACTGGATTACACAAATTCATAATCAAACTGACAGGCTGGAAGGATGACCTACTAGAAGGATGGGATTTTAGCGACCATAGGCGGAGCCAGTGCGACAAAGAGGGGCCCAAGAGGGGCCGAAGAGGGGCCGAAGAGGCTTTTCTGTGCAGGGGTCCAGGCTGGGGCTGGTGGCGGCTGCCCAGGACCAGAGGGGCAGACAATGTATGGGCGCATACGTGGTGTGGCCCATTCGTGCTGGGTGACTGGTGACTCCGTTCGTGCTGTCTTCATGCACCTGTTCTCGGAGCTCCTGTGTGCGCTCCCTTGTGGTGCAAGCCCAGGGTTGGGGCGCATGCGCCACTCCAGGTGCTTGCCATATTGTCTTTTGCGTCCAGAGGTGCAACACAAGTTTCCAGAAAACAAGGCCTAGAACTTTCCCTGTATGGTTAACTGAATCTCTGGGAGCCTCCATGCCCAACACGGAGTACCTATATAGAAAAATTTCAGAAAAGATTTTAGCCCGGAGGAAGTCAATCATGGCATGGACTTTAAAATAGAATTTGAATGTTGATGTGACCTGAAACTCTGAATTATCTCCATTCTTGCCATAACATTCTCACTAGGTTTTTATTTTATATGCTTGAAAGAAATGCTGAACGGTTTTATACGGCAAGACAATGGGCAGAAAGCCACTAACAAAGCCAAAGATCAGAGAGGGGGAGTTCAAGCAAATTGTCATCATTATTGAAAAGCAGCCTGGGTCATATGGTGCTAATGCTAAATAGAACAGAGCACACAGACTTTGGAGTCAGAAAGACCTGAGTTTGAATCACGCTCTGCCACTTAGTGTCTGGCTTGGTGTTACGCTGTGTTAAGGGGGTCAGTGATACTTATTTCAGGAGGATTAAATGAGATGATGTATGAAGAGTATTTAGCACAGGGTTGGACACATAATAAATACTCACATTTATTACTATTGCTGTTATTATTATTGCTGTAATTTTAGGATGCATGAAATCGTGTTGAAAATCCTATCAACTGATTTAAAAAATCACTTTAATAATAGACCCAATAGGCAACCAAGCCATTAAATTCACAGGCCTGGTAAATATCTCCAGAAGCCAGCCAATTAAGTAGCATCCAATCAAATCATCTTTGTGAGTCAAGAGACCATTTCAACATCAGGCCTAGGCATCATGGACTGAATATTTGTCCCCCCACCCCCACCCCAATGCATATGTTGAAGTCCTAACCCCCAGTGTGGTAGTGTTGGGAGGTAATGTGAGAGACTCTACCTTCATGAATGGGATTAGTGTCCTTAGGAGAAGAGATGGGACAGAGCATGCTTCTCTCTCTGCTCTCTGCCAGGTGGAAGTACAATGAGAAGACACCCATCTGCAAACCAGGAAGTGGGCCCTCACCAGACACCAGATCTGATGGCACTTGATCTTGGACTTCCCAGCCTCCAGAACTGTGAGAAGGAAATGTTTGCTGTGTAAGCCACCTGGTCTGTGGTAATTTCTTATAGTCGCCTGAACTGACTAAGACACTAACACAGTAGGAATCTAGAAAATAAAAAGACAACAATATTGGCCCAGTTGCTTAGAGGTGACAAATTTATGCAGTATTTAAGTCTGTAAGAAACAACACTAGATAATATCACCTACTTAGAATATGCAAAGCTAGAATGTCTCTGCCAACAGGCAGACAACGACGAGGTTTTAATGAAAAGAACAAATGGGATAAGATGACAACAAGGAAAAAGAAAAAGCTAATAATAGATTAAGAATTAATCTCAAAAAAGATGATGTTCACATAAAAATGAGCTAAAAAATGCACACTATTTCCACAACCAGAGAAATTAAATTAATTTATTAAAAATATCGATAGCATCTAAAGTCCCCCATGCCAGCAGAAGACATGCATAGAAGTATTGACAAGATTTTGCCATTGAGAGATTTTTTAAAGCAATTAAAAGTAATAATAACATGAAAACAATATAGCTAACAAGAGCAGCAGTCTTAAACATGTGGAAATAGGTCAGAAAGGAGCCCAAATATAGAGAGAAGATATAACACAGCACATCTACCCATTTCCTAAGATGTACTTTTGTTTCATAGGAATTATGAATCCAGAAGTTCAAGACAGAAATAGAAAACCAAGAAAACGGATAACATTTACAACAAGTTGGGTGGTGGTCTCTTTAGATACGTGACTTAATAAATTGCAGGCATTTTATTTTTTGTTTTTTTTTCTTTTGCTTTAAAGAATACAAGACAACGGCATAGAAATCCAAATATAAAATCGATGTTGAGAGATTTATTCACCTTTCAAGCATGACCAGAAGGATCTTCCTAAGTCATATATCATTTTGACCTTAAAGAAATCTGAAAGCTCTCCAGTGAATGTAGGAGAAAGTTTAAACTCCAAGATTCATTGTTCATCTCTGGGTAGAAGCAGATGCCCCGAGTCAGGCTTGCCTGGATGGAAACAGGCTCCATCACTGATGGGTGATAATTGTTTGGATTGGGACAAGTTACTCTTTCATCCTTAGTTTATTATCTGTGACATAAGGACAGTCGTGTGTAGTAGCACAGTGCCTGGTGTGTGGTGAGCTCACAGAACAACTGCCAATATCACATGGATCTCTCCCTGCACGGTTAGTCTTCTCTTCCTGTACGTATCCTTCTTCCAGAAGAATAGCCATTCCCTGAATACACCCCATCATCTCCTGCCTCTGTCTTTAATCCGATATTTGTAAAAGAAACTGAGGCTTGTTAAGTTCACAAATAGAGCCTCAGAACCTGGATTTGAACTCAGTTTTGGGGGATAGCTGACTCCTGCCTTATGCCACTTCTCTTTCCCATTTTATGCTCACTTTCACTTTGATGGACAAGCTTGTATCAGAACAATCCCCTTTCAAGAACAAGTAGGAGAAAATAACTGTTTAAAGTTGTTGATGAGCTACCAAGGAACCAGGATTTGGAGTGTCAAGGTCCTTGAAACAAGGAAGGCTCATTGAGATGAGGCTGCCATTTGACATTGCTTTTTCTCTTGAAGCATTTGCTGCTTCATAAGAGGAACTAAACAGGTGGAGGCCTCTTCCTCACTCATGGATTAGGAGACTCAATATTATCACTTCTTGTCAAATTAGTTTATAGATTATTATAAGCCTAATCAAAATGTCAGCAGATGTGTGTGTGTGTGTGTGTGTGTGTGTGTATGGAAATTAACAAGCTGCTCCCAAAATTTATATGGAGACACAGAGCACAGAGAATACCTAAGAATACCTAATGTAGTCTTGAAGAATGAAATTGGAAGGCTTACATTTCCAGCTAAAGCTATAGTAATTGCAAGAGTAATATTGGTAAAAGACACATAAAGGAACCAGTGGTACAGAATAGAAAATCCAGATATAGACCAACACTTGTCCAGTCACCTGGTTTATGAAAAAGGGGACACTGGGTACAATAAGAAAAAAATTGTCTTCAATACATGACTCTGTATCAATAGGATATTCATATGGAAGAAATCTGAATCTTGTCACCCACTTCACACCTTACACAAAAATCACCTCCAAGTGGATTATAGCTACAAATGTTAAAATTATAAAGCTTCTAGAAGTATAACATACATTATATTAATGACTTTGGAGTAGACAAAGAGTTATTAAATATTAGGATGAAAGCAGCACTAAACAAAAAGAAAATCTTACAAAATTGGACTATATGAAAACTAAGAACTTCTGTTCATCAAATATACTATTAAGAATTAAGAAAGTGAGGGGTGCCTGGGTGGCTTAGTCGGTTGAGCATCCAACTTCAGCTCAGGTCATAATCTCCCAGTTTGTGAGTTCAAGCCCCACATTGGGCTTGCTGCTGTCAGTACAGAGTCTGCTTTGGATCCTCTGTCCCCCTCTTTCTGCCCTTCCCCTGCCTGTGCTCTCTTAAACATAAACAAACATTTTTAAAAAAAGAAGAACGTGAAAAGCAAACCACTAAATGGGAGAAGACATTGCAATACATGTATTGACAATGAACTTGTGTCCAGAATATAAAAGCAACATACACAGGCAATCAAAAAAGAGGCAATCCAATCTTTTAAAAATGCAAGACACCTAGGGGCACGTGGGTGACTCAGTCAGTTGAGTGTCTAACTCTTGATTTTGGCTCAGGTCATGATCCCAGGGTCCTGGGATTGAGCCTTGTGTTTCTGCATTGAGCATGGAGCCTGCTTGGGATTCCGTCTCTCTCACTCCCTCTGCCCCTCTCCCTGGCTCATGTGCTCTCTCTCTGTCTCTCTAAAAAAAAAAATTAAAAATAAATAAATAAAAATGCAAGAAACCTTGAACAGAACTCCAAAAGAGAAGATATGTAAATGGCCCAATAAAAATATGAAAAAGGGCTTAGGATCATTAGTCATCATGAAAGTGGAAATTAAAATTAAAAAGAGATAACACTACACTCACTAAAATGGCTAATCTAAAACACTGATAATAGCACATGTTGGGGAGGATGTGGAACACTGGACCTCTCATACATTGCTGAGAGAGGTGTAAACTGGAGGTTGAGCCTTTGAAATTACTGATATTCAGCTTTGACCTGCAAAGATTACAATTTCCTAGGGTGCAAGCAAATACAACTACTTTGGAAAACTGCTTATCAGCAAGTACTACAGCTGAATATACACATAGCTTATGACCCAGTAGCAATTTTACTCTTAGGTATAAATCCAACAGAAGTGTGTGAATGTGGGAGTCAGAAAATACGATCAGGGATGTTCACAGCACTGCTATTTGTAGTAGCTCAAACCCATAAAACACTCAAATATCCATCATCAGTTGAACAAAAAAAAAAAAAAAGAGAGAGAGAGAAATTGTGACATTGATTCAATGCAATACTCTTCAATAATGAAAATGAATAAACTACAGCTATAGGTGACCATGTAGAGGAATAAAATACACATAATATTGAGTGAAAGGAACCAGACACAAAAGGATGCATACTGTATTAAGTTCAAAAACAGTCAAAACTAATCTCTGGTGACAGAAGACAGAATACTGGTCACCTTTGGGAAGGGGGCATTATTGGTTGGGAGGGGGACTAGGAGGGATTCTGGGGTGCTTCCTGATCTGTCTAGATGTGAAAAACCATTCAACTGTACACTTAGGCTTCGTGCATTTAAAAAATACACACATACTTAAATTAGTTAATTAATATTATTTAATTACAAATCAGGGGTGAGAGAGCCTAAAACAGTGGGGTGGGCAAGTCATCATCAGGGATTCCAGGAGAAAATGGCCCTGTAGGTATTTCGAGCCCCAAGGTCAACTACAGTAGAGTCGATGTGAAAGTAGGCAGAGAGGACTGGAGGAAGCCCTGTACCGCCCCTTCCAGCTCTCCATGCCTGCGTGTCCTTCAGAGGGAAGGACCATGTTTCCCTGAGCTCTAGTGGAGGACTCAGAGCTACCAGAAAGGCCACGTCATTTGCTATTTGTACTCATGTCCTGCATTCTACCTGCTCAATGGGTAATGGTGAACACTAAAAACTGAAACCTCTAAACAAAAACAAAAACAAAACAAACACAAAAAAACTGAGCCCTCTAAGTTTAGGCTCTTTGAGGCCCGTACGTTTTTCTTCTCCACCCAAAACTTGGCTTTTGAAAATGAAATTCTTGATTCTCACAGATCCTAATTTGGAAGTTAAAGTTTGAACTAACATCTTTTCTCTCTGCATTGCAGCTTTAACAGTCTTATTCTCCACAAGGCAATGGCCTTCTGGCTGAAAAGGACAAATCTGATGTGGGGAAAAGCAAAGCACCTTAAAATGCTTTAAGGGGCGCCTGAATGGCTCAGTTGGTTAAGCATCCGACCTCAGCTCAGGTCATGATCTCGCCGTTTGTGAGTTTGAGCCCCACATTGGGGTCTGTGCTGACAGCTCAGAGCCTGAAGCCTGCTTCCAATTCTGTGTCTCCCTCTCTCTCTGCCCCTCCCCTGCTCACTCTCTGTCTCTCAAAAATTAATAAACATTAACATTTTTTTAAATCCTTTAAAATGTTGTCTTGGCACGTTAACTTTCATTTTTATTCAATAATAGGTGGGGAGCTCTCAGGGGTCTCTTTTATAATGGTAGTATCCTGCTTATGAGGATCCACCCTCATGACCTAATCACCTCCCAGAGACTGCATCTCCAAATACCATCACATTGGAGATTAGGATTTCAACATATGAATTAAAAAACACTTTTTTAAATGTTTAGTTTTGAAAGAGAGAGAGAGAGAGAGAGACAGAGAGTGAGTGGGGGAGGAGCAGAGAGAGAAGGAGACACAGGATCCAAAGCAGACTCCAGGCTCTGAGCTATCAGCACAGAGCCTGATATGGGACTCGAACCCACAAACTGTGAGATCATGACCTGAGCTGAAGTCAGGCGCTCAACCAACTGAGCCACCCAAGTGTCCCTCAACATATGAATCTTTGAGAGACTCAAACGTTCAGTCCATGACAGGTACTGACATCACAATGTGTGAAGTATGCTTGAAAAAGCTGTGTGTTTTAGTAAAAACAAAGCAAAACCAAAAAACCCAACAAACCCCCAAACTTCAGGAGAAATATCAGTTGACTTCAAATATCTAAAAGGTTGTCCCTTCTCAGTATTTTTAATTATACTTGCACATGTGTTTTGGGTTATATTACCTCATGTACATTTTTGGGTAAGAATGGACAGTACTACATCTTCAAGCAAATACAATACAATTCAATTCTTTATGTTGACCAGATTGACCTGCTCAACATACTCCTTTAAGTTAAAAATTTGCATTTTTCATTTTCAAATAAAATTTCAAATCAAATAAAAGCAGTGGCTCATTTTATTGAGGCAACTATATGTGTATTGCTGAAGAACTTACTGCTGAAGAACAGATTACAAAAGCTTGTTTGCTTCTTTAAATGGCTTTACATAATAGCTGTTTTCTGCTCAGTGCAGTACAGAAAATACATCCTTAAAACCTAATATATAGAATTGGAGACCATTCACTATCCATATTTGCTTCAATCAACTTTGGAAAATAAAATCTCCACATTGAATTTTTTGTTGATGAAGCTGCAAAGTGAATTTTGGTAAACAAAACAACAATAAAAGTCTATGAAAATGTGCATTTATATGATAAAAATAAAACCTTTATCTATCTGAATCATGGAAAAAAGGGATTATGGTTCTTTTTTATGGAAATAATCCCCCCCTTACAGAAAGAAATGTGTATTGGTTACTTGCATTTTTCTGGCTGGTGTTTTCTCTCATGAAATTGATCAGATATAGATCAAATTTTTTAAGTGATCACAAATTCAAGGATCAAAGAATAGTAGGAAAGAGACCAACTTTGGTGCATGCTCAGCTGAAGTGATTAAAACTTAAAACATCTTTGGTTTCACAGGCTTTGCATAAGAATGTTACACGGATCTCCATTTAGTTGCTTAAATAACATCCATCCTGATGCCCAATTACTTGCAACAAAATTTCTGGTCAGTACTTTAGTAGATCTCTCAAAAGTACCTATAACACTTGATTGCAAAGTTCTTATGTTTGAGAGACAGAAGACAAACCATGCCTTTAAGATGTCATCTGAACATAAATAAAATCTTGGCATTTGACATTTTTATCATTATTCAGTACAGGGGTCCCAGTTCTATTCTGTCTGTCCTAGTCCATCTCATCCCATCCCATCCCCCTTCACTTTGCTCCACTTGTTCTGTTAAGATTCGCTGATCCTTGGCCTTCTACTGTGCACTTCAACCTTTCAACACAGAGTGTCCCTCTTCAATAGGAAATTATGGGTCAGGGTGGTGGTGGTAGTGGTGGCGGTGGTCAATATTTCTGAAACTATTTCATCATAAGTAGTGCTTCCTCTACTGGAAACAGTTATGTGATTTCTCATTCAAACTTCAATCTATTTTATCTATTTTATCTCAGGTAAGAAGCAGAGTCTCTTATTAAAACTCATTCACTCACACAGCCACACATTTTAAAGCTTAGTCTTTCATATTGGAGACTAATACAATTCTGAGATCTGAAAGGTCTTTAGGTATCTTGTAGCAGTGGCTTGAGAAAGAGACTTTGACCATGATTCATTCATTCACTCACTCACTCACTCATTCATTCATTCATTCATTCATCTATACATTATTGTACAAGTATTTATTGTGTGTTGGACACAGTGCTATGGGGGAAATGGTGGCAAGACACAAGATCTCTGAACTCTTCACCATTCTTTGGGTGCTGAGATCATTTCCTTCCATTTTCATCTTTTTTGTTTTGTTTTGTTTTGAGCTCATTTGTAGTTTCCCCCAATTATGAACTCTTAACAAATGAGTAGAGGCCCAGATTCCAATTCCGTGTGAAGCACATACATTGGGTGAGACTAGCCATATGCCTCAATTGGCACATGCTCCTTTTTTTTTTTTTTTGAAAGGATTTGTTATGTCTTTAATAGGGATTTAAAAAATAGTTGGAGTTTTTATTCTACCACACAATGGAAATATTTCTACAGTTTGTTAGGGAAAATTAACATAAGCCATTGACACCGAGTTTGGGCATAGGGATGCCAGATGAAATACGGTATTTGGGACATATTTGCTGAAAATTTTGTTGTTGATCTGAAATTAAAATCAAACTGGATATTTTTTTCCCCTAAATCTGGCAATCTTATTTGGGCATCATAAATTTTCTAAAGCGGGTCAGGTCCATAGTTTATCCTTCAGTAGAATCCAGTCCAAACACTGTCAAATAGAATTGCACATAAAAAAGGACTGGAGATCTTTTAGTATCTAAGAGAATTCTGTTCTGACCTTACCAAAAAGTCACCAAGATCATGTCAAGATTAGTAGACTCTAACAAGAGTCCTTACATGGAGAGTAACACAGGCATTGGAAATGATGCAAAATGTTCAAGAGCCAGGGGCCTTCCGAAGGCCTTCCCACATTTGGTGTTAGAACAAAATTCATAAATGTGAAGCTGATCTGTAGAGGGCATGATAGTGCTTCAGGTGAATCTCTGGGTTCACGGTATAAACACTCCTTTACATAATGTTTATCTCAGAGACTAGAACAGTTCCAAAAGAAGTTCTCTCACTTGCCAAGAAAGATCTATTTTTAAAAACCCTTATTATAAAAAAAAACCCCTATTTAAATATCATGGCAATAATCCCTGAGGAAAGGTGTAGTATTATAAAGAAAATTGTAAGATAAAAAGATTTAGGAAGGAACTCTTAGGGAAAATTCTCTCTTCCCAGCGGAGACTTTCTGAACTCACATACCCAAATAACTCCAAATAGATTTGCTACTCAGTATTTTTAAGTTATTTGTGCATGAATATTTTATACTGATTTTAAAGAACAGATGTTCTCATATTTTCCCCTCTTGCAAATTTTGAAAATAATCTTTTAAAATGTCTTCAATATTCCAAAGTGCTTAACCTTTGCTCTGAGGTAATTACAGGTAAACATCTTGTTACCCAGTAGGCAGGTTTTTCAAGGATTTCCTAAATCGCCTATGAGTTCTGTTCAAATGTGTCTGGCACCTGGTAGGGTTTACCAAAGAGTAGGGTGAAGATCAGCACAAATGCCCAGTAATGGCTCTGACAATAGTTGATACTTCTTTCATAACTCCCTTATGACCCAGCTGCACACCAAAAATAAAAGGCAAAGGGTTGAAATCAGCCATAGATACAAGGGTGGAATAATCTGGGGATGACTAGGTGGCAACGGAAAGACAGAAAGAAGATTGGAGAGCTTCCATCCAGACTCTGAAACTCTACCAAGAGGAAGAGGGATTGGGTTGGTTGTGTGTGGCCCTGGAGGCTATAGCCAGGATATCTAGGAGAAACTGAGGGAAGGTAATTTTTATCTGTGCTGTAGAAGACCTTCCAATGATGAGAACTTCCACTTCTCTGCTCTATTGGAGGAAATGGAAATGTTAGCAGTTCTAGATGAAGCTTGCCTGTTCAACTCTATATTTGGGGGTTCACAAAATTTAGCATCAGTGAAGCCAGAATGTGCTATTTCAGATCTGTACATTGGGAAGTCCTATTTGAATCTGAATCTCAGCTCTAGCCAAGTGACCTTGGGTAAGCTGCAAAGCACTGTGAGGATTGAACAGCATATGAGTAATGTCTGGCACTCTGTAAAATGCCCAGTAAAAACAAACAAACAAAAAATAACCCTCCCCCCAACCTGAACAGCTACATTAAAAAAAAAAAAAAAAGGTTTCACCTGGGGTGGGCTTTTTCTGAGGTCTGAGCCTTTTTTGATGAGTTCACAAACACACCTATGGGAGAAAAGAGTGGACTATGCCCAAGAGTTGATGGGGTTGAAGAAGTAAGTAGTCTGACCCCTGGTGGATTCCCAGGAGGGTGGAATCAGTCTTTTACAACTTGGGTAGATGCCTGAACCATCATGACCTTCTTTTGAAGGGCCATTTTGGCCTTGCAGGGCACGGGGCAAGTAAGACTTTTCTGCAGGAAATAGTAGCACTAGACAGATGGTGGGGGATGCTGAATGGATGGTGGGGGGCACTGGAGGGATGGTGAGGGATACTGGATAGAGAGATGGAAGGGGATGCTGGAAGGATGGTGGGGATGCTGGATAGATGGTGGAGGACATTGGGTAGAGAGTGGGGGACATTACATGGATAGTGGGCATCATTGTATGGAAGTAGGCGGACACTAAATGGATGGTAGAGGACACTGGATGTATGGTGGGGGACTCTGGGCAGATGGTGGGGGGCACTGGATGGATGATGGGTCACTGGATTGAGAGATGGTAGGAGACACTGGATGGATGGTGAGGGGACACTAGGCAGATGGTGGGGGATTATTTCCAGTGTCTGTGCAAGAGAGTCACAGGGGATTTTCCCTGTCCAACAAGAGTTTCTTTTTTTTAAGTTTATTTATTTATTTTTGAGGGAGAGAGAGTGAGGGAGGGGCAGAGAGAGAGAGAGGAGAGAGAGAGAGAGAAGAGAGAGAGAAGAGAGAGGTGAGAAGAGAGAGAGGGAGAAGAGAGAGAGAGAGAGAGAGAGAGAGAGAGAGAGAGAGAGAAGAGAGAGGGAGGGGAGAGAGAGAGAGAGAGAGAGAGAGAGAGAGAGAGAGAGAGAGAGAGAAGAGAGAGGGAGGGGAGAGAGAGAGAGAGAGAGAGAGAGAGAGAGAGAGAGAGAGTGGAAGAGAATCCCAAGCAGTTTCTGCACTGTGAATGAGCAGCCTGATGTGGGGCTCAGTCTCACTGAGCTGAAGTCAGACACTTAACTGACTGAGCCACCCAGGAGACCCTCAACAAGAGTTTCTAAATGTCTAAGTCTTTGGAGTTTTCATACAGTCTAGGGGAGGGGAGGGAGCCATGAAGGTAAGATACTGGACCTTCTGCTTTTGGTGGATGGGGCCATGAAATAGACCTAATTTAACCTGCAAAATAAATAAATGTGACCTTCCTTGCATCCCTAGTGAGTGGAGCACCCCTGCTTTTTCCTGGTGTTTTCCCACATCAGTGCCCAGTCCTCCGTGCCTTGTCCACTCAGTCTGGGTTCTCTTTGAACATTCCCTTCAGACTGCAGGCATCTACCTTGGGACTGCATTTCTGTACTATTCCCCACCCCCAGTTTTTTTCAATATTAGAGAGCGTATGAAAACATCAAAGAGGAAATTTCTTGGTTATGATACTGTTTGCCTGCATATGGTTCAAAAAATAAAGTGAGGAAGCGCTTTGCCTGTTGTCTTTTTGAAATGCAGGGGTTAGAATCTGTAAGAATCTTTCTAGTTCAAAAGTCCTGCGATCTTTGAGTTGGGAAGTACTACTTAGTCAGATTTGCAGTCACAGGGACAAAAATGGAACTTCCATGATGCACTTAAGTGTTTCCACTTGTGTAGCTGCCATTCCCATGTCAACACTGACCGTGGGAAGAGTGCATGTTGGCCCGGGAGAGACACAGGCTCTATTCTCATACTCAGATGCACCTCTGGAGAGTCTGGTTTCCAACCTTTAAGTGCTTAAAGACATAACTTCAAGGTCAGCCTTAACCTCTCAATTTGCACCTTCTCCGAAGATTCACTCCAAGCCAAACATTAAAACATTTTGATTTAAGAAGTAGTCACCGACAGTGTAATCACTCTTTAAAAATACTCCTATGGTCCCTTCCATTTTCTACCAGAATCCTCAACATCTTTCTGCATAAAATAGAGGTAACTGCTTGTGGGATTAATTGAGACAAGGTGTAAACCGTGCCTCTCATGGTTGCTGTGAATAGAGGCTCCTGAATAGAATCAATGGCAGTCTTAGAAGTTATTGTTGTTCTATTTGGGCTCTTACGCCTCCTGTTTGGTTCACACCAGCGAGAGGTCATGACTTTATCCTCACTCCTATTACTCTGGAAGGATCCTGAAAGTATCTTTTTTGAGGAACCAGATTTCCCAGCTGTGACCACAATGAATCCGGGGGAATTGTCAATTCAGTGAACCATTTCTTTGGAGCTCTACTTGCATGATTTTCCATATTTAATGACATTCCACCAGCAGGATAAACATACATGCAAGGTTGAATCATCTTTTCTTTCCCCTTGGATCAGGAATCCAGGAAAACAGGTGCAGGAAGCAGGTGGGAAGTCTGGGGAGCAGGATGCTGCTCCTGCCATGCTTATGCTGTGCAACGGCCCCCCCGGGGGATGTGGGTAGAAGCAGTGCAGGGGCTCTTGGGCTGACTAGTGGCTCACCTCTGTACTATATAGCAGTACAGGAAGGAGCATGTTGTGGGTTGCCTAAAAGCAGTTCTTCCAGAAGCCTTTCCATCAAGACCAGAAAGAGGCAGTTTCCATGGCAGTGGTTTCGAGAGTTTCGAGGGGAACCACATCACTCTGGAGGCTTGTTGAGAGATTCAGGGCATGAGGCTTGGCTGTGAGGCAAGAGAACTAATTACATCTCTGACGAGTGCCGTTTGCTCTTCTGGCTAGAGGAGAAGAGGAGAGGCCTCCAAGAATATCTCTTTGGCCTCTTTTAGAGAATAGAAGAGTTTCCAGATTGAATGAGAGAAATGACAGAAAAGAAAGTTAAAACATGTAGATACTTCCAAAGAGATGAACGGGCATCAAAATTTAGAGAAGGGCGAGTGGAAGAACTAGGCATTTTCAAGTTTACATCTGTATTCCTTGCCTTATTTCGCAGCTTGCTGGAAGCAGCTGGCAGTAGACACCATACAGCAGGATAAGAATGAAATGAGGGGGTTTGGGTTTAAAAAGGCCTTTGGGAATTCTGGTTAAAGGTGGCAGCACAAAGGCATTTTTCATTCTCTTCCCTTCCTAGAAACCCATTGAAAACAAGTAAAAAAAAAAAAGAGCGGGGGTGGGGTACCCTTCATTTTACATAAAACGAGGAAAAAGCCACGGCTCCACACCATAAACAGTGAAGCATACCTACCAAATACTGTGTAATGGAAGGGAAATAGGAGAGGAATGGAGACCACCTCAGGGCTTGAGCAAGAGACGTCTTAAATGTGAGGATTCCCACCCTGAAAGCAGCCTTTGATTGGAATAACATCAATTTGGGTGGGTCACCAGATTAACAGGAATGTCTCTGTAGAGGACCAGCTGCATTCCTGAGAACAACTGCAGAATGGGTGCTGGAGAAGACACCACAGGCATCATCATCGCGGCCATGGTCTGAGCCTGACTCCTGGTCCAGGGCTGCTGCAGGGAAAGAGGCTGAGGAGGCAGTATTGGCTATTTGCCAAAGAGCCTATGGCTTAGAGGGCTTTGCTGTGAATAGCATGGGCCAAAAAAGCATCCAAGTGCAAAGAAAACAATGGGGATTTGATGAAGGGGGGTGTTTTGAGACAAGAAACCCAAACCAAAGTTTCAGACGTCCCCACCTCACTTCTCCTGCCCCTCCCCACAGGAAACTCCCATAAACAGCTCATCTCAAGAAAAGTCAGTAAGGAACACAAAGGAACCCACAGATGACTTACATATAGATCCTGCAAAGAAAGAAGACATATGACTAATAAAAAAGGCAAAAGCGTAAGAGACATCTTGATTATGTTTGAAATATCCAAGATTATTCACTCTGGTGTGTCTGGTGATGCCAAATTAAAGTATTATTTCTGTTGTGAAAAAAATAGACTTGGTCGTGGACTTGAGTTAGCCAAGTAAATATTTTCTTGGCAGTGTACAATATCAGTGCAAAATGCCTATTTATGCATAGACTATAATTATAGCATTCAATTAACATTCTTAAGTGATTCTTATTTCTGGCCTGGTGGTTGTTGAGACTTGGGAGATAGGAGTTCTGCCTGGCATCTTCGCCTGGATGCCAGGCGAAGTTTGAGTTTGGAGATTTGACATGGACATACTAGCACTGAGGTTAGTGGGGAAGTGTGACATGTGCCAAGTTCACATCTCAACTTGTTGAAACTGGTTGTCCAATCTTTTCAGTGAAATGGAACTTACCAAGGTTAAAAAAAAAAAAGTCTACTTGCCAATTCAATAGACACTTTTCAGTGGAAAGGCAGCATAGAAGGAAAGGTATATGCAGAGAATACATTTTGCCTCTCCCATACACAGGAGGGCAATGATTTATTGAGTGCCTATTATGAGCAATTTGTAATTATTTCTCAAGTTTACAATCAACCTGAGTAAAAGGTGGCATTGTTCCCACTTTACAGATGAGAAAATTGACTTCAAGAGGTCAAATCATTGGTTCAGAATCACATAGGCAGTAGTTGGAGGAATGGAGATCTGAACCCAGTGATGAGAGACCGAGTCTATTAGCATCAAAAGGGTCATAGTGTTGACATTCCTCAGTTGGAAAAAGTTTCTTAAAAAAAATTACCTACTTAAAAACTTTGGTGGGATATAAGATGGAAATACAAATATATGCATTTTTCTCCCCTCTCATGCAAAATGTCATTAAAAGGTCAAAGAAATACAGTAAGCGGGGAAATGTGCGGGGAAATAGGGAAGGATGCTTTCCACTTGCTAAAGATGACAAATACTTTCTTCAGAATGCAGTGGAGACAGACATGCCTGGACTGAGCAGGGCAGTGGGTGGGGGCTGATCAAGAACAATTGGTCACATTTCAGTGATATCTTCTGGCTCAGTGCTGGGCTGGAGGTGGGGGGGAACCATGGAATTTCCAGAAGTTTATTAGAGCAAGAAGCCTCCCTAGCTGCATTCTCTTGCCTCATTCCTACCTGCATGGTGATGGAGCAAGGGAAGGGCCCTATTCTTCACCAGCTTCTAATGCAAGCTGTAACTGGCCCCAAGAAGTGGCAAGTCAGGGCTTGAATCTTCTCTGGGATTCAACACATTTATACCCAATGGGTGTTGGAGACACTAAGATGAATTAAAATAAGCCCTTATCTTCCATGAATCACAATCTTGTGTGGGATGTAGAGTAAACTGTGCTATGACAAATGGCAGGGAAGCTCCCAAGGGCAGAGAAGGCTCAGAGGAGGGAGAAACTCTATGTGACTGGAGAAGGGGTCTCCTTGGAAAAGGTGACACTGAACTAGACTTCAGGATTGATGAAGTAATTGTTAATGTAAGAGGAATGCAGCTTTGAATGAAGTATATGAAGAGGAAATAAGTGGATGAAACAGTGAGAGTAAATCTTGAGAAAATTTAAGAAACTGGGCAATACACCAACACTCCCACCCGCCTCTAGGGAGCGCACTTCCAGGCCTATGAGGAAAGTTTGCTGAGAGGTGCCTGAGGTGCCTGAGCAGGAGAGTGGGCAGGACAGTGTTCTCCCATGCTTTGGAATGTTCTGCAATATTCTTGTATGCTCTGGCAGGGATCACCATGGGGGTGAAGTAGTAGGTGAAGTTCAGGGAAGAAGTAGGGTTTGCTGTTCTTTATGGCAGAAGGAAACTCCCTACCGAGGGAGGAATAATGTGGCTTTGTACTTGTATCCAAGGTACCAGATTTGATTATGGCACATCCCTGGGTCTCAACAAATAGGACTGTGAAGCAAAACAGTCACACTACTATTGATATTCGCTGAGCATCAGCTTCCCCATCTGTAACTGGGGAGATGTAATAATTCCTCCATCACTTAAAGAAAAAATTTTTTAATGTTTATTTTTTTGAGAGACAGAGCATGAATGGGGGAGGAGCAGACAGAGAGGGAGACACAGAATCCGAAGCAGGCTCCAGGCTCTGAGCTGTCAGCACAGAGCTTGATGCAGGGCTCAAACTCACAAACTGTGAGATCATGAGCTGAGCTGAAGTCAGACACTTAGCTGACTGAGCCACCCAGGCGCAATTCCTCCATCATTCTTATCTGTGTCACTGAGCCTGGCACCTACAGGATAAACTCTACAATTTTAAATGGAACCATTAATTTTTAGAGTTATTCCTGTTTCAAACCCAACACTTCTTCCTCTATTCAACAATGGCCTCTTATGGAAAAGCAGACAGGCAGAGGAAGAAACAAATTTAAATTTTATTTGTAGAACATTCTGCAATTTGCCAATTTCATTTTTTTCTATGTCTTTGGCCATGCTTTCTCATGCCATCTCATTCCATGGTTCTGCACACATTGTTCCTTCTGTCTGAAACATCCCTCCTTGCTATTTCCCCAACTGACTTGGTCTTGAACGCTCAGCTCAGCTTTCACCCCTGCGCCTGCCTCTGGTCTACATGTCCCTTCTATGATATACCTCTCTCACGTTGCACCTTCATCCCAGATTACTACCATCTGGACATCTGTCTTCTTTGATAGACTGTGAGTCCCTGAGGACAGGGGCTGTTTTATTTCTCTTTACCTAGTACCTCGCTATGCAGTAAGCCTGACCAAATGTTTGTTGAAAGACTGTCTTGAAGCAGAATCCATAAAGTATTGGAGGAAAATGCACTTTTTAATAATTTGGCATTGAGTAATTGTGCATGAGAAAAAGAAAGAGAGAGAGAGAGAGAGAGAGAGAGAGAGAGAGTTTCTAAAATTAGGCAAACTCTCATGATTCATTAATTTAAACAATTTTCCCCTGAGGACTTCTCTATCTGGCATTGTTCCAGGCTCTGAGATACAAAGGCAAGTAAGAGAGTCAGCTTCTGCACCCACACCAAATGAGTATGATGTCAGAGCTCCACATCAGGTATTCAGAGGGTGGAGCCATGGATGTTTCACCACAGTGGGATGCTGGGATTGTCTTCCTCTACCTGAACCCGGAGCCGTTCTCTGATGCCTGTATTATAAACAGTTGGTCTAGTGATCAGGTAAGGAAGCATAGAGCTGTTGGATTCGGGCCCCCACAGTAAATGGAGAAATAGATGTAGAAAGAGCAGCAGTGGTCCAGGGGGCAAGAGATGGGTTCTTGTGTGAAGTTTGCCATTGAAAGTTGCATGATTTCAGGCAACTTGCTCCCTCTCCTTTGAGAGAGAGCTGTCAAACTTTCGTCAGTTTCTGCTTATACAAAAAAAGAGTGGGATGAGATAATCTCTAAGGTTCCTTACAGGAAGCTTGGCTCTATGGCAGCTTGAAGCAGGCTCTGAAATCCATCAGCAGGAGCACTTTGATTGGGAAGATACCCCACAGCCCACAAATTGGGCCTTCCCTCTTCCCAGCTGTGTGATTGGCATCTCACCAATATGGTCACAGCATTTGGTTCAGGGAACCAGTGCATTGACTCTCAACTGTCAGAGCCTTACTGCCCATCGGTGAAAGCCATCCTAATGTCTAAATGAAAGTCCATGAACTAGACCAACCAAGTGACCTCAAAAAGGAGGGAGTGGACTTCTGAGCACAGGGAGGTGAGTTTGTTTTTAATTCTAATTAGAGGAAGGAAAAGAGTGTCAGGAGTCTTTAGTGATTCACATCTTAATAGCCTGGTTATAATTTATTAATCCCTTTCATCAAATTTTCAGCATCTTTTCCCCCAGGAGTGTAAGACTGACTCAACTGTATTTATTGTTTCTAGGTGGGGTGTCATTAAATATTTGGCATCTCCTAAAGCTGGTTAGGAAACTGGATTATATATTACGTGAAGGCACACAATTTCTGAAGGGAAAGGCATGAAGCGATGAAACATTTTTAGGCAGAATGAGTGATATATGCAGATACACATATGTTTATTTTTTAAAATATTAATAACCACATATTTATCTCCAATACTGACAATGTAGGTCTGGCATATCATTTTTTTCCCCTGTAATTTCCCTTCACCAGCAAATTCAGTGGCTTTCCTTAAGGTGGAATATTAGCTGAATAGTAAATGTGTCATGCTTTTTGAAAATTTGATATATATATATGTTGTAAAATGATTACCACAATAAAGTTAGTTAACACATCCATCATCTTGAATAGTTACTGTTTATGTGTTGGTGTGAGAACATTTAATACTCACCAAATTTAATACTCAGTAAATTTCAAGTATGCAATACAGTATTGCTGCCCTGTAGTCACCATGCTGTACATTAGGTCCTCAGAACTTATAACTGAAAGTTTGTACCCTTTGACCAACATCTCCCCATTTCCCCCACCCCCCAGCCCCTGGTAATTACCATTTTACTTTCTGATTTTGGAGTTCAATTTTTTTAGGTTCTACATATAGATGAGGTCATACAGTATTTATCTTTCTCTGTCTGACTTATTTCACTTAGTGTAATGCCCCCAGATCTCATCCATGTTGTCACAAATGGTAGGATTTCCCTTTTTTATGAATGAATAATATTCTATGGTGTATATGTGTGTATATATATATACATATATATATGTATATATATATATATCATACATAGATACCATATATATGCCACATATACACATATCTGCATATATACCCATACATATATCTATATATGCCATATATACATCTATATCTATAGATGTATATATGCACATCTATAGGTTTATACATCTGTATATATACTTCTCTATCTCCAGGTGTGTGTGTGTGTGTGTGTGTGTGTGTGTGTGTGTGTGTGTGTGTATCTCACATTTTCTTTATTCATTCATCTGCTGATAGGCACTTAAGTTGTTTCCACATCTTGGCCATTGTAAATAATGTTGTGATGAGCATGAGATCTCTCTTCAAGATAGTGATTTTGTTTCTTTTATATATATTCCCAGAAGTGGGATTGCTGGATCATGATAGTTCTACTTTTAATTTCCAGGGGAACCTCCATACTGTCTCCTGTGGTGGCTGTACCAGTTTACATAACCACCAAGAGTATACAAGGGTTCCCTTTTCTCCACATTCTTGCTAACACTTATTATCTCTTGTCTTTTTGATAATAGCCATTCGAACAGGTCTGAGGTGATATCTCTTTGTGGTTTTCATTTTCACTTCTCTGATGATTAGTGATATTGAGCATCTTTCACGTACCTGTTGGTCACTTGGATAAATTCTCAGAAATATCTATTCAGGTCCTTTGCCCATTTAAAAAAGAGGACTTTTTGGTTTTTTGCTATTGAGTTGTATGAATTCCTTATATATTTTGGCTATTAATGTTTTATCAGATGTAGAGATTACAAATCTTTTCTCCTATTCTATGGGGTTGCTCTTTCGTTCTGTTGATTTTTCCATTGTTGTGCAGAAGTTTTTTAGTTTCATGTAGCCTCACTTGTTTACTCTTGTTTTGGGGTATAAAAAGGAGTCCAACTTCATTCTTTTCATGTGAATATACAGTTTTCCCGATAACATTTACAGAAAAGACAATCTTTTCCCCACAGTGTATTTTTGGTGCCCTTGTCAAATATTAGTTGGCCATATATGCATGGATTTATTTCTGGGTTCTTAATTCTGTTCTATTGGTGTGTGTCTGTTTTTATATCAGTACTGTACTATGTTGGTTACTATAGCTTTATAATATAATTGAAGTCAGGAAGTGTGATGCCTCCAGTTTTATTCTTTCTCAACATTACCTTGGCTATTTTGGGCCTTCTGTGGTTCCATATGAATTTTAGAATTGTTTTTTCTGTTTCAATAAAAAATGCCGTTGGAATATTGATAGGCATTGCATTGAATCTATAGATCACTTTGGGTAGTATGGACATTTAAACAATATTAATTCTCCCATTCCGTGAGCATGGGACATCTTTCATTTGTTTGTGCCTTTCTCACTTTTTTTTTCATAATCGTCTTATTTTTTCAGTTTACAGATCTTTCACCTTCTTGGTTAAGTTTATTCATAAGTATTTTATTGTTTTTGATGCTATTTTAATGGGATTATTTTCTTTATTTCTTTTTCAGATAGTTCATCATTGGTGTATAGAAAAGAAACTGATTTTTATATATTGCTTTTGGGTCCTGCAACTTTACTGAATTTTTATATTAGTTTCAAAAGATTTTTTGGTGGAGTCTTTGGGGTTTCCTATGCATAAGATCTTGTCATTTGCAACCAGTCAATTTTACTTCTTTCTTTCTGATTTGGATGCCTTTTATTTACTTTTGCTGTTTAATGGCTCTGGCTAGGACTTCTAGTACTATGTTGAATAGACATGGTGAGAGTGGGCACTCTTCACTTGTTCCTGATCTTAGAGGAAAAGCTTTCAGTTTTCAGAACAGAAGTTTGATGTTATTTGTGGGCCTTCCTTCCTTCCTTTCCCCCTCCCTCCCTTCTTCCTTCCTTTCTCCCTTCTTCCTTGCTTCCTTTCTTCCTTCCTTCTTCCTTCCTTCCTCCTTTCCTTCCTTCCTTCCTTCCTTCCTTCCTTCCTTCCTTCCTTCCTTCCTTCCTTCCTTCCTTCCTTCCTTCCTTCCTTTCCTTCCTTCCAAGAGCATGCATGCATGTGTGCGTGTGCAAACCAGGGGAGGGGCAGAGGGAGAAGGAGAGAAAATCTCAAGCAGGCTCCACACCTAGCACAGAGCCCAACATGAGGCTTGATCCCATGACCCTGAGATCATGAAATGAACCAAAATCAAGAGTCGGACGCTTAACTGAATGAGCCACCTAGGCACCCCAGTTGTGAGCTTTTCATATATGTTTTCATATATGGCCTTTATTATGTTGAGGTACATTACTTCTAGACCTAATCTGTTGAAAGTTTTTAATCACAAAATGATGTTAAATTTTGTCAAATTCTTTTTTTTTTTTTGCATCTATTGCATTTTTTGCATCTATTTATTCATCATTTGTTAATGTGGTGTATCATATTTATTGTTTTGTGTATGTTGAAATATCCTTGCTTCCTAGGAATTAATTCTATTTGACAGTAATCCTTTTAATGTGCTGTTGAATTCAGTTTGCTAGAATTTTTTGAGAATTTTTGCATCATGTTCATCCAGGATATTGGCCTGTAATTTTCTTTTTTTGTAGAGTTCTTATCTGACTTTGGTGTCAGACTGATGCTGACTTCATAAAAAGAGTTTGAAAATGTTCTCACCTCTTAAATTTTGGAAGAGTTTGGGAAGGATTAGCATTAATTCTTTAACTGTTTGGTAGAATTCACTAGTGAAGCTGTGTGGTCCTGGGCTTTTTTTTTAGTTAACAGTTTTGCTTACTGATTCAATGTCCTTACTTGTTATTGAGCTGTCCAGATTTTCTGTTTCTTCATGATTCAATCTTGGTAAGTTGTATGTTTCTAGGAATTTAAGCATTTCTTCTAGATTATCGAATTTGTTGATGTATAGTTGCTCATAGTAGTCTCTTATGATCTTTTGTATTTGTGGTATTAATTGTACCATCTACTCTTTCATTTATAATTTTATTTATTTGAGTCATCTTTTTTTTCTTGGTTAGTCTAGCTAATGTTTTGTTAATTTTGTATACCTTTTCAAACAACAAATTCTTAATTTCATTGATCTTTTCTGCTTTCTATTTCACTTATTTCTGTTCTCATCTGCATGATTTCCTTACTTCTACTAACTTTGGGCTTAATTTGTTCTTTTTCTTTCTAGTTCCTTTGGTGTGTAGAGTTAGGTTATTTATTTGAGATCTTTTTTTTTTCTTAATGCAGGTATTTATAGGTGTAAATCTTCAGTTCTATTAATATTTGCTTTATATATTTAGGTGCTCTTTACAATATTTTTATTTAGGTATATTTAGGTACTTTTTATATTTATGTGCTCTTTACAATTCTTTTGTTTATTTATATTTACATGATTTTTATATACTTAGGTGCTTTTTACAATTCTTTTACCTTCCTGATAAATTAACCCCTTTGTCATTATATAATGACTTGTTTTGGTCTCTTGTGATCATTTCAGACTTCAAATCTATACTGTTTGATGTAGACTTGCTCTCTTTCGGTTACCATTTTCTTGAAATATCTTTTGAATTCCTTCACTTTCAGCCTATGTGTGCCCTTAAAGCTAAAGCGAGTCTCTTATAGGCAACCTATTTTTGGGCCTTATTTTTTATCCACTCAGCCATTTTGTATCTTTTGATTGGAGAATAAGTCCATTTAGGTTAAAATAATTCTTGATAGGTATGGTTAAAATAATCATTGACAGGTATGGACTTACAACTGCCATTTTCTTTATTGTTTTCTGCTTTGTAGTTTCTTTGTTTCTTTATTCCTCTCATTGTTTTCCTTTGTGATTTGGTGATTTTTTTTGTGGTGGTGGTTTGCTTTGATTTCTTTCTCTTAATCTTAATATGTCTGCTACAAATCTTTCCCTTGTGCTTACCATGAACTTACATAAAATATCTTAGAGTTGTAACATCCTGTTTTAAGTTTAAAATGACTTAACATTGATTGCATACAAAAAGCTATACTTTTATTTCTCTTGGTCTTCAATTACTTCAGTGACTTCTCAGTCTCCCTCAAATTTTAGGTTATTGGTGCTATAATTTACACCTTATTTACATTGTGTATCCAATAACAAATTATTGTAGCTATAGTTATTTTTAATGTTTCTATCATGGCTTGAAAGTTTGAAAGTGGTTTATGTATCCCCATTACAAATTAGAGAATTCTGACTTTGTTTATGAATTTACCTTTGCTGGTAAAAAATATTTAAAAATACATTCATATATTGTTATTGTTATCATATATTGTTTTCATTTACCTTAAAGAATTCCCTTTAGCTCATTTTGTAAGGCTGGTCTGGTGATGATGAACTCCCTCAGCTTTTGTTTGTCATACTTTTATTCATTCTGTTCTTTTCATCTACAATGTACCAAAATATGTGGCCACATTACTAAGGGTCTATCATTATTACAGAGTAGGAAAGGACCTCAGGAGTAATTTTAAAGGGATGCAAATTGAAGCCTGGAGTGGGAAAGTAACTCAGAACCATAATTCTAAAGATGGAATGAGACCTAACAGCTCTAACTTCTTTTGAGGCTGTAAACTCTTCTATAGTATTTCCACTAAAAGTTGACCTTTCTTGGCTAGTTCCCCTCCAGAGACAGAGAGCTGACAATCTTCAGAGGTAGCCTTTCCCTCATGGAGAGCTTGACCATCAGAAAGCTCCTCTTCAATCAGCTAAAATATTCCTCCCTCTACCTTCTCCTTTGTGGTCTTCAGTTCACCCTGAAAACATCCCTTGCTCTTAGCAAACAATGACAGAGCTGGATGCTGGGTGAACCTAGGGTAGGAAGAATCCTAAGAGAGGGACAGCCAAGCCTGACACAATTACCAGCAACCCCAGGTGTATCTGCCCTAGATGGAATAGTTCTCTGAATATAGTGGAACATTAGCTATTCATGTGGTTTGTCCTAACTAGGAAAAGGAATCCTTTCACATGGTCTAAGTTGGTTTATTAGAATTCTGTAACAGGTTTTAGTACTAGAGCCTTAACTGATAATGTCTTATTTTGGTACTTTTGATCATATATGTCTTCTGTGGACTCTTTATGAGAAAGAAAGTGGTTGGGAAGTTAGACAGAATTTAGGATATACCTGGTTCTCCTGGCCAAATCCATTTTCATATCATTTCTCAAATATATGATTTCTGATACACTGGACATTGACACTGTACATCCTTTGGCTCACATAAATTATCCTTTTGATTCACACAGTGCATTCTTGGACTCAAACTGCACATTCTCAAACTCCTCTCCTGGCTGCTTGATTCCTCAGTGGGCCCATCTCATAGTGTTATCAATGTCTTTGGGCCTTCCACTTTTTGAGATCTTCCCTTCTTGTAAAAACAGAAACTCTGTAATATCTTTGGCCCAACATTTATTTACAGAGTTCAGGGCCTGGCCACCACCCCCAGATTTCTTGTCTACCAAGTTTTCCATAGAAAATAGAGCCTTCATCATCTTTATTAGCATATCTTGAAAGCACACACACTTATAACATGGTCTTTTTCCTTCTCTACCAATAGGCAACATATAAACCTAATTGACCCAAATCTACAAATCCCATATTTACAGTTGTTCTTAGTAATGTAAACCACTTCCTTCTCAAAAGCTCTCTCATCCACACTGTCCCATTGTAATGGCAAGGTGACCATTTTCATGAAAGAAGCCAGGACACATACCCACTGCCCAGCTTCTAACCATCCTGAAGGCTATTTGTCAAAGGGCCTTAAGGTTTCTCAGATAGTTGGAAGACCATTTGTGAATGTCTCACATTCAGCTCACTGATGAGCAAGGATTTTGTGAAGATCACCCTAGACATCTAGAATATTTTTAAAGAGAAATAATGAAATCCTTTCAGAGTACAAATCCTAGGAAGTAAAATGACTGACATCAAACTTTCCATTCATTTTGAAAGCATTCATGTGAACAATATGGTATAGGATGGAATTTGTGTTGAATTTCTTACTAATGGGTCTTTGGAGGAGATATGCACTTCTTGCTGTTGTCCATATATTTTCTCAAGACAATTACCCATCACCATAGTACATATTACTTTGGCCAAAAATAAAATCAGATGAGGAAAAATTTGGTCTTCAAGTAACAATTTGTCATTATTATAATGATAATAGTAATAGTTAACTGTGTAAGAGCTAGCTGAGTCTTAGGCACTTTATATACATTATCTTTAATCCTTACACCTCCAGGAAAATATGTATTAATGGTAGTAGTGATAAGATGGCAAAATGTTTTGCTGAGATCTCAAATCCATGAGTCCTTGATTGGCTGTCTGCCTTGTCTGACACCAGTCCTGCCACCTCCATAGGCAAGGTACAAATGGATGAACCTAGTTAAAGGAAAGCTGTTTATAACTATAGAGAAAGCGGTGGCACCAAGTCTTCCCACCTTGGGAGAAAGGCTAGACCATGTCTGAATCATAAGGACTGACTCTGTGCTCCTGGGTGGACTAAGGCCTACATAAAAAGCCATCCTAGCTCATTGTGAGAGCTATCATTCCCATGAGCAGAACCAAGGAAGGACAGACCCAAGAGAAAAAGCATACAGGTAAAGAGTATTTTCCTAAGATCTAGTGCAATAGCATTCAGTCTTTCACCCTACCCACTCTTACAAGATTAATGGTAGAAGAGAGCAGTCTCATAAGCTAGGGTAGCCCTTCTTAGCCAACTAG
Organism: Neofelis nebulosa; assembly: GCF_028018385.1. Classification (NCBI taxonomy): domain Eukaryota; kingdom Metazoa; phylum Chordata; class Mammalia; order Carnivora; family Felidae; genus Neofelis; species Neofelis nebulosa. The sequence continues at coordinate 33,215,299 of NC_080793.1, read as the reverse complement.
AGTTACAGACTTAATCAATCCAAAAAGGAAAATAGATCCACTAAGGCATGCCATGTGGGAAGAAGAATTTTTAAAGTTCTTTGTTCCTCCTATTGAAAGTTTTTCTTGTTAGTACAGGAATGGCCAAGTACTGAGATGAGTATAGATGTTCTCAGCTCCTGAACCATAGCCAACATCCCTAATCAATGATGTCCCTCATTCATGCCAAACCTAGAATCTTTCTCAATATGATGCCCTAAGCAGCTATATTAGATGACTGGAATTGGCAAGTGTTTAAAATCCTTTTACTAACATGATCATAGCACCCCAGTAGAGTACTGTCTATTATCCACTTCAGAAAGCTCCTGTTTATGTGTGCAGTGTGAGAGATGCCTTAGCTTTCCTCCCCAGAAGTTGAAGCCTGCAGCCAACATGCCCTCAGTTCTTTTTTAAAAAATATTAGAGAGAGAGAGAGAGAGAGAGAGAGAGAGAGAGAGAGAGAGAGAGAGAGACAAAGAGCAGGGCAGAGGGAGAGAGAGAGAATCCCAAGCAGGCTCCATGTTCAACATGGAGCCCAACGTGAGGCTTGATCCCACAACCCTGGGATTATAACCTGAGCCAAAATCAAGAGTGAGACACTCAACCAAATGAGCCACCCACATGCCCCATGCCCTTATATTTTCATCGATTTTATTACTTAGGGATGTGGCCTTCAGCCACAAAAATCAAGAGTATCAGAAAAGTCTTGCTTGACTCTTCATGAGGCCTCTTTTCTAATCCTTGCCTCTTCTGTTATGTTTAGACCTAGAGCCAATGAATGGCTACCTGTTACTTAGACCACCTAATCTTTTCTAACTTCCATCTAGAAATATGTTTAGTCACTTTGTACAATCAATTTCAAGAAAGGTTTATACAGTGTACACCAGAGAATGAAGTAATGTACACAAAAAACAAAAAGAACACACAAACATCCCAGATAAATGCTAAACCAGACAGAAGTCAAGACAACAGGCATAAGCTAGGACTTTGTTCAGTGAATGTGGATGTAAGGCCACTCCAGTCAATAGTGTCTCTAAGAAGTACACAGTAACAGTCCCACACCCATGGAATGTAGAAATCACAAGCATATCTCAGGATCAATGTGACTTCATATTTACACCCCAGCCTAATATCTAGACTTGAAGCAGACCAAGTAATTCTCTGCTCCCATTTCCTTACCTCCCAAATGAAAAATACCTGGTATCTTTAAAAGTATATATATGGCATATGACACCTCCCTTCCTCCCTCCAATATGGAAAACAGAACTACCCCAGAAACAGAGACAAGGTGAAGCCAATCCTGGCCATTCAGATGCTCCTCAATCCCTAGAGTTGGGCTCTAGGGAGGGGTTTTTAAAATCCGTTTAATCCCAGGTCTTTATCTCCTGGAAACTGGTATATGTGGTTGACATTTGGCTTTGGGATCAGTCTGTGTTTTCCAGATGGTGCAAGTAAGTCTTGGTATGGCAACTTGTCTTGTTGACCCTTTGGAACTTTGGAGAAGTGGAACACGGTATTGGATGGACTAAATGGGGACGTGTGGGAGTTGCTACAGTAGAAGATGCTGTCTGCAGCTCCTGAAGAAAGGAGCCAGCTTCTGTTTTGGCTTCTCCAGCTCCCATGGCTCTTATTGCTGGGGTCAAGCACAATAAGAAGAAGTAAGGGGCACATGACCCCGATGTTTACTGCAGCATTCTTTATAACAGCCAAAGTATGGGAGCAGCCCAAGTGTTCATCAGTAGGTGAGTGGATAAAGAAGACGTGGTATATATACACAAGGGAATATTACTCACCATCAGAAAGAATGAAATCTTGCCATTTGCAGTGACATGGATGGGAGCTAGAGAGCATAATCCTACATGAAATAAGTCAGTCAGATAAAGACAAATACCATATGGCCTCACTCATATGCGGAATTTAAGAAACAAAACAAATGAATGAAGGAAAAAAGAGGGAGAGAGAGACTAACCAAGAAATAGACTTTTAACTATGGAGAACAAACTTGGTAGTTACCAGAGGGAAGGTGGAATAGTGGATGGGTGAAATTCATAATGGGGATTAAAGAGTACACTTATCGTGATGAGCACTGAGTAATGTACAGAATTGTTGAATCTCTGTATTGTACACCTGAAACTAATATAACACTGGATGTTAACTAAACTGGAATTGAAATTTAAAAAACTTAATTAAAAAAAAGGCATACTATAAGGAGAAGAAAGAAGATGCAAAGGGAGCGTCTGACATAATTTGAGAATTTGAGAAATTTTTCTCTGTGGCAAAGGGGGTAGTGTAAACAGGAGGGTTTACACTACAATAACTGGACAGCGTGGTGGCAAATGTGAGTGTTTCTGTTTCAGTCATGGCTTGTTGCTCTTGGATGTCCATTATGTAGTCTTCAGCTTGTTAGCCATGTGGTTAATATGAGAGAACACAACTTTTCAACCTAGTGTAGAGTGTGGGGCAGCATGAAAAAGGCATTTGTAAAGCCCTTGGGAGTATGAACTTCCATCTCAATAGTCTCATGAAGGACCGAGTGGGACATGGAAGTAGTGGAAAGGATTAGAGACATTGCACTGCCAAGATGCTACTAGGACTGTTCTTATAATTCATAATTTTCTCTCTTGCTGGGACATCTGTGCCTCTGGTGGGTCTGGTCATGGAGCGCACTGGACTCACTAGGAAAAAGGATGGCCTCTAGAGGGCGCAGTAGGTCTCACCTCTGGTGGAAATCAAGTCAAAGGCATGCTTGGATTATAGTTATCTATCAGAGAGGCAGGTTAAAAAATTCTGGTGTCTGAGTAGCAGGTTCCGCTTAGACCCTTCCCCTTTGCATCTTCTGTTTTGAGGATCCTACTTTGGGCCTTCTCATCTCCTAAATAAGGAGTGGCTAAGAAGCCAGCCACTGTTTATACTTGAAAGTCCAGTGGAAACTTAAGTGTGACATATGTAGTTAAAAAAAAATTGTTGGGGCACCTGGGGGGCTCCAACTTCGGCTCAGGTCTTGATTTCACAGTTTGTGGGTTCCAGCCCAATGTCGGACTCTGTGCTGACATCTCAGAGCCTGGCGTGCTTCAGATTCTGTGTCTCCCTCTCTCTCTGCCCTTCCCCTGCTTGTGCTCTCTTTTGAAAATAAATAAACAAACATTAAAAAAAAAGTGTGGGTAGGTGGCTTAGTCAGGCTGCCCTAAACTTTAAAGAGTGGCTAGCTTTCCCTGCTCCAGAATTAAGACAGAGGAAAGTGTACCATTTAGGGCAATTAGCCTGCTTGGACCAAGGATTTAAACCAAATGAAATTCTAGGCTCACATATTATTCACCCCAAACTACCAAGACATTTATTATGGTTTGGGGCCATGATTGGTAATGAAAAGGGTGGGCATCTGCCTGCCTTTGTTTACCCTTTAGGGATGTCCCAGGTTCAAGAAAGCAGCTATACAAGATCCAGAGGTCCAATCCTGGTTTCTCATAGTCACCACCGACCATTATCATCGTTAGTGTCCAGATGAGACCATATGGCTTAGAAGTAGCAGAACTAGGCTTGACCCTTCCCTCAACTCTTCTTGCCACTACACCTCTAGTGTGGGGGTCAGGACACATGCATTTCAGCTCTTCCTCTGCCACCTTCCGTGGGACACCAGGAAAGCTCTCTCTCTGGGTCTTAGTTTCCTCATCTGACAAATGTATGGCTCACATCAGACCTTCTTCAAATCTGACACTTAATGATTTGTTACATTATTATAGCTTGTACTGTTTTGATCTAGGGACTTGGTATTTTAATCTACTTTAAAAAAAAAAGGCTTCAAATCAGGAATTCAAGCCTGTAGCCAATGAACTTTCCGCCCCCATTATGAGAAACAATCCCCAGAATCCCAAGAAAACCGAGGTCCAGGATTTCCCCTGGGGGAGGATTCTGCATGCGCATAACTTATTTTGTCTTGTAAAAAACAAAACTCTTGTGACGTCCTTCCCCCCCCCCCCCCCCCAGTAAAGTCAATGACTTTCAACTTCCCTTCCCTTTCCTAGTCTTCTCTGGAGTCCTAGGCAAATTAAAGCAGGAGCATTTAATCTTCTCCCCAGATGTTTTGATCACAGAAGGGCCACATATGTGCACACATTCCTGGATATTTTTAGATATTTACAGGCTCCAAAGTTCTAACTGCTCTTTCACTCTGAGCTTTGTGACCGCAGCGAGCCACTCTGCCAAAGTGGCCAAGGCAAGGCTGCCGGAACAGGTCTTGGTGCAGGGAGGCTCTGATGCAGCTCCACTCAGCCACATTCCCAGAAGTTGTTCCAAGCCAGCCTTGCAGGCTGCAAGGCTTCAGGCCCTGAGGCCTCTCCGGCCACAGAGAGGAAACAAACCACTGCCATTTAAGAATAAGAATTATGGGTTGGGGCACCTGGGTGGCTCAGTTGGTTGAGTGGCTGACTTTGGCTCAGGTCATGATCTCATAGTTCATGAGTTCGAGTCTTGCACCGGCTCTGTGCTGACAGCACAGAGCCTGGAGCCTGCTTCAGGTTCTCTGTCTCTCTCTGTCTCTCTCTCTCTCTCTGTCTCTCTCTCTCTCTGTTCCTCCCCCTGCTCACGCTCTATCTCCAAAATATATAAACATTAAAATTTTTTTAAAGAATTATGGGTTGCACAGACATCCCCCTGGAGTGTTCTGCCTGCAAGTCCCTTACAAACATACCAAAACCCCAATGAAGAGATAGCAAGGTAGAGCGGGCAGAAGATCAGCAGATGTGCCTCTGGTGGGCTATATGACCAGTTACTTTTCTTCACTGGGCCTTAGTTTCTCTACCTGCAAAATGGGATGCATCATACATGTTGCACAGAAGTCTGCAAACTATGGTCTGCCAGCCTGCTGGCTGTTTTTACGAATACAGTTATACTGGGACAAAGACAGTCCCATCTGTTTATGTATTATCTGTGGTTGAGCTGATGAGTTGCAAGAGAAACCACAGGGCCTACAAATCTAAAATACGTACTCTCTAGCCCTTTAAGAAATAGCTTGCTGACCCCTGATGAAACTTGCCACATTCAGTACTCTAGGATGTGCCAAAGGCATCCTACTGCCAGCAGTTGGGACTCTCCTTTCTCTTGGGGGAGGAATGATAGAAGCTAATGTCCCCAGGAGCAGCTGTCAGCCAATGACAGATGGAAATTGGGGGAAGCTATCCCTGCTTCCTTACCTTGCAGGTGGGAAAATCCTGAGATGTGTTTCATATTGTCTCCTACATGTCCCCAGTAGGATTACAACTCAGATAGCCACAACAGTAGCCTCCTCATCACCATATCCTGAATCGGCTTTCTTCCTTTCCCTGTCCCCTCTCCACTCTCCTACTGGTGCTTTCTGGATTCCATTCTCCCCCAAACCCATAGCACTCAAATCCTTGACTCAGAGTCTGCTTCTTAAATTTTTTTAAATGTTTTATTTATTGTTGAGAGAGAGAGAGAGAGATAAGAGAGAGAGCATGAGCAGGGGAGGAGCAGAGCAAGAGAGGGACACAGAATCCGAAGCAGACTCTGGGCTCGAGCTGTCAGCACAGAGTCCGACACAGGGCTCAAACTCACAAGCAGGGAGATCATGACTTGAGCCAAAGTCAGACGCTCAACCGCCTGAGCCACCCAGGCACCCCTACTCAGAGTCTGCTTCTGAGGGTATGCAGCCTAAGACAGGACATAAGTCTTGTGAGCCTTCTGTTTTTCTCCCTTGGCTAGCATCCCACCTACACTAGGCTGCACATTGACTTCTGGGCTTACATGAAATGCCACAAGGCAGGATGTGGGATGAGCTTTCCCAATGGCCACCACAGTGCTGGATGACTCACCCTAGAAGCGTAGGGAAGCTTATTCTCCATGGGGTGAACCTCGACCATAGGAGGAAAACTGACAGACACATGCCCCCCACTTTCCGCTTCCTTGGGCTTCTGTCAAGTGTGATTTCTCTTTGCAAACTTTCCAGGGAAATTCTGTGTGCTGAGAAAGCATGCTTGCCAAGAGACCTACTGTGTTCCTTTGGTGCCCTATTGAATAGTTGCATGGTGGATAACTCATGCATCCCCCCTTGTCTCACTTCCCAGTTTTTTCCTAACCCTAACTACCCTGTGTTTGTACTTCCCAAGAAAAGTCTCAGTACTGTAATCCTTGCTTCAGGCTCTGCTTTCCAGAGGCCCTGAGCTATGGCATGGTATTGGTTTAAATATCTCTAAGGACTCTTTCAGTTCTGAAATACTAGAGTTCTACTAAATTCCATTCTTTACATACTTAGGAATAAAAAAAATTACGTATCTACTATACTGGACATGAAGCACCATTTAATTTCTATAGAGACTAGCTTCTGAGGTATGCCAGGGGTCTTGCTTGTTACAATTCAAATCAGACCAGCAGAAGATGTTATAATTATTATTAATAATATTTTTAAGTTCTATATTCTAGGTTTTAAGTATCTGATCCTCATTTAAGCCTTATTGGGCTCTATTATTACTACCATTTTACACAAGAGGAAAATGAAGTTCAGAGAGGGTAAGCCACTTTATCCTAAGTTGCCTAGTAAGTGGCCAAGCCAGAATATGAAACCAGGACTTACAGATTCCAAAGGCTATGTTCGAAATCATATGCTTTGGTATATCTAATATAAACAAATATAATAACTCTCTGAAAGCTTCTTCTTTGAATAGACACTTCACCAGTGAAGATATGTGGGTGGCAGGTAAACATATGAACAGATGCTCAACATCATTAGTCATTAGGAAAATTAAGAACATAATACACTATCTCTACACACCTACTGGCATGGCTTAATTAAAAAGATGGGCCCTACTTAGTGTCGGTGAGGATGTGGAAGAACTGGATGCCCACACACTACTGGTGGGAAGGTAAAATGGTGCAGCTAATTTGGAAACCTGTTTGGCAGCTTCTTGAAAAATGAAACATAAATTGACTATATGATCGAGCCAATCCAGTCCTAGGTATTTGCCCAAGAAAAATGAAGACATATGTCCACACAAAGACTTGAATAGGAATGCTCATGGCTACTTTATTTGTAAGCTAAAAGCTGAAAAGAACCCAAATGTCCATCGGCAGGTGAGTGGATAAATAAATTGTGGTACTCTATCCATAAAGTAGAACACCACTCAGTAATGAAAAGGAATGAGCTTCTGATACATGCAACCATGTACAAATCTCAAAATAGTTGTGAAGCAAGCCAGATAAAAATGAGTACATAGTGTATGATCCCATTTATATATGTTCTAGAAAATGTAGTAACAGCAACAGAAAGTAGGTCTGTGGTTGCCTCTGTGTGTGTGTGTGTGTGTGTGTGTGTGTGTGTGTGTGTGTGTGCAAGGAAATTTTTAGGGACAGTGGATATGTTCACTGTCTCAATAGTGATGGTTTCATGGGAGTATAACTATGTCAACTCATCAGATCATATGGTTTAAATACATGCAGTTGATTTTAGGCAATTATATCTCACAGCTGTAAAGAACACAAACACATTCTGTGGATAACCAAACACACAAGAAGTGGCTTTGGAGAAATGTTCTTTTAAATTGGCTTTTGGGATTGTCTACAGAAATCAAACCAATGGTGAGTGAGGGAGTTGACTGACTCAAAATAGTGCAGCGCAAAGAAAGAAGAAGGTGGAGATTCAGTACTTGGCAATTTTGGGACAGACTCTCTACCTCCTTCAGCCTCAATGTCCTCATCTAGAAAATGGGAATGTCTTTGCCTGCCCTGCATACCCCATGAAGCTGATTTGAGGAAAACTAAGTGACTTTGCTTTCAAGTGTGAATGACCAAATTTCCTCACCCTTATACCATGTACCTGCCAAGCTCTTGGTGGCAATCCCAGGCCTGGGTGCCACTGGCACCCCCTTGGGGGTTGTGCTGGGAGCTTACAGACCCTGCCTCTGGAATCAGCACAGATCATCTCCCTTTTAGTCTCTCAGGCCGACTTCTCCTCTGTGACTTTGTTCCCGGGTCCTGTTCGGCTGGTCCCTTAGCACTCATTTCATGTCTACACTTTCTAGCTGCTTTTGATAGCCCTGTTGGCCTCACATACCTCTCTGCACATACTTTAGCTCCCTGTGTGTCTTCTGCCATTGAGAGACAATAGGCTGGACCTGCCCACCCACCCAAGATCACCTGCCCTGCCCACCCACCTGGACCTGCCCACCCACCCAAGTGGCTCCCATTGTTCAAGGCCTCCCCAGACACTGGAGAGACAGACCAGACATCGAAGGAACCCACAGCCTGGTGAGAGCAACAGACACACGGGTCTACGGTGCCAGCACCTATCTTGTGTGATGCTGTGTGGTAGAGGTGTCCTGGGCCATCCCAGGGATGGTGGGGGGTGGAGGTTGGGGGAGTAAAGGGTAGCAATGTTGGGGGCTGGTTTTCAGATGAGGAAATGGCTCAGCCGGACTCAGAAGGATGGGTGAGTACTTTTCAGATGGAAGTCAGAAGAGAGAGCATTTCAGACACAGGACATGGGAATCCCCCTTCCTCAAGGGCAAAGGTCTTGGGGGTATTGGGACACTGTGAATGGTTTAGTGTCACCAAAACCCAGCAGGAGGTGAATCTAAAGGGTAAGCCAGGGCCAGATCATGGAAAGAAAGCTTGTGGTGTGCACCAAGAGGGTTGGGTCCAGACCTGTGGGAACTGGGTAGGTGCTGAAGGGTTCTAAGCCTGAGAGTGACAGTCACAACTCACTCTCCAGTAGGACAGAAGGTTCGCTTGTGGGGCCCTGCTCAAATCTTCCCCAGGAGGATTGGATTCTCTCTCCAGCAGGGTTTCTTAACCATGGCACCACTGACATTTGGGGTCTGGATGGCTGCCCTGTGCCTGGTAGGATGCTCAGTGACAGATTCTCTGGCCTCTACCTACTGGGTGCCATTAGCACTCTTCCAGTTGTGACAATCAAAAGGCCTCCAGACATTGTCCCTGGGGTGGCAAATTGCTCTCTGTTGAGAAGGACCGCTCTAGAGGATTTTCCCCCTATTTGTTTGTTTATTCTTGAGTGTGTATGCAGTTGGCCCTGCCTGTATTTGTCCTCTTGCCTCCTGCTAATGCCTGGCATCCAGCCTTCCCACGAGGCACACGGCTGGACGATACTCTTGGCTCCGTGCACAGCCTCGTTTCAGTACCTTGTCTCAGGTGGCTCAAACCCCCTGCTCATGGGGGCTCTGGCTGGGGCTGGCTAAGGGAGCCATGACTCTGAGCCATCCACCTTCGCCTCAGGCCAGCGGGGCACCTAACTCTCGGTGGGGCACACCATGTGATGTCAAAGAGACTACTGGAAGGGGTCCCACCTCGAGGTCAGCTAGACCAGAACTGTCCAAGCCTGTTGGCCCTGAAACCTCTGTCCTTCGGGCCTGCTGTCTGCCAAGCTTAAAGCCTGGAGGGATGAGGGAAGACTGCCAGGGAGAGGGCACCAGTCTGGGGACAGAGGGCAGGTGGTGGCAGCTGGAGGCCATGTGACCGCTGGAGGCTATGTGTGTCACAGGGCAGAGCTGGGCCACTGGCTCATTCCTGTGCTCAATCTGAGAGGGTCTCACATGACTTTTCTGGGGGAGCCTGCGTGTCAGGGTGGGAGAAGAGGTGGGAGGGAGGGGGAAGTGATTTTAGGATCCACGCTAGAAATACAGAATACATTTGTGAATCACAAGCAGATATTCATCATATGACCCCATCGGCTTTGCCAATGTAGAAATCAGGCTAAGGGCACGAAATATTCATCCCACCCCCTGCTCTGTGCAGGCTGTGGTAGCTGAGACGGTCACTAGGATTAGAGTAGGAGTGAGGGAGCCAGCCATGCGACCCACAGTGTCAGCGAAAGCAGAATATAAACCGGCCCCCAATTTTGGATGTTTCCATGTGCTCATTCACTGTTAATCTAACAACAGCCCCCCAATTCCCAGCGAGAAAACCAAGACCAGAGGATTCCTCTATGTTCCTTTTTCTTCTTTCCTTAGGGTTTCCAGGGTTTAATCTGGTTTTGGTTTTGCTTTCTGCACCCCCACCATCAGCTCCCCTACCTCACCATGGCCCCAAAACGTACATGCTGGCAGGTCCTTCTTGTTGACAGGACAGGTGAGGGTTCCTAAAATCACCGTGCCTCCGTGGAAGAGGCCTCTGTGCTGCTGCAGTACAGGATCCCCAGCAGAAGAGGTCAGAAATGTAGGAGACAGAAGTCAGGCAAGTTCTAGAGAAGGACGAGAAAGCCCTGGAGGCTTCTCCTCCCCCCACCCCAGGAATGAGAGGAAAGCCCCAGGGTTCCTCCAGTAGCCCCACCTCCTGGCCCTCAGTGAGCCAGGAGCTTTATTTAGTTGCGCAGAAACCCCATGGCCTGGATCAGGACTCCTAAGCCCATGTCTTTACCATCCAAGAGGACAAAATCTTGTGAGCAAGATCTACCCTCTCCGGGAAAAGAGCCACCTGTCTCGTGCTTGCTGAATGTTTCACCTCTAGGGTTATTACTTTCAAAATAACATTTAGTATATTTAATCTGATTACATAAGCAAGATATATTCAGTGCAGAATATTTGGGAAATCCAGAAATGTATAAAGAAGGAGATTAAAAATTCACCATCACCTCACCAATCAGAGACAGCCTCTGCTAAAAGTTTGGTATATAGCTTTCACATCTATTCTTGAGTCCTGGGTATGTATATAACTATAAAAAGTAAAACCAGAGAAATACTTCAGACAAAAATTTTTTTTAAATTATTGAGGCATAACATACATAGTAAAAGGCACAAATCTTAAGTGTACAGCTCAATATATCTTTAAATATTATTGCAACCATGAAACCCTCAGTCAGATCAAGATATAGAACATCTCCAGATCCCAGCAAACTCAACTCCTGTCCATTCTCAGTCAATAACTGCACTCTGCTTCCAAGATGTAGCCAGTATTCTGATTTCCATCTTTCCCGATTAGATTTGCCTATTCTTGAATATCGCATAAATGGGTTCACAAAGTATTTACTCTTTTGTGTCTGGCTTCACTCACCCAATCTGTGGCATCTATCACAAGGCCTGGCCTAGAAAAGGCACTCAACACTGGCACACGAAATGTATGTTGGATGCATGTTAAGTAATTGAATGAGTGAGTGAATGAATGAACGAGTGAATAGGGTTTGGTGATGGGGCGGTCTCCTGTGTTTTTTGGTCCCCATCTGGTGGTCCGTGTGGAGAAGGGAGAGCAGTCAGGTAGCTTGACTAATTATCCTGGTGGGATTAGATGAACCTGAGCTAAAGGGGTGGCCGTGGGGAGGGTGAGGAGGGAGCAGGTTGTACACGCCTGTCTGCCTGGCACTCACGAGGGTTGGGCTGGTGCCCTGTGAGCAGCAGACCGGGAGTATTTTTAGAAATCCCATCAGAGCAGCCACTTGACACGGTGGCTGTCTCACTGTCACAGTGTCCCATGGCTCGATGTGGAGTGCCCACCCTGGGTCAACCCCTTGTACTCTATGAGTCACATAGTATAGTAGTTTGTTACTGCCCCCAGTAGGGAATCATACTCAGCAGTGGCTTGGGATGATGAACAAGAACATAGCAAGGGGACCCAGGTGTCCCCAGAGAGCACTCTGTGGGGAAATACAATCACTTGGCTCCTGAAGAAATGTGTACTGTGGTCCTGTACCCCGAGAAAGAGACGTTTACTCTCTAGAATCAGAATCATGGCATAGTTCCTAGCCGGTGTAGTCCCCCTTTACTATCTGAAAGTCTCAACATTAGGAAGGACCCTTCTCCTGCCCCATGCCCCATGGTGGGGGGGAACTGAGCCCCCCTTTGACAATCTTTCTGACACAAACTTAGCTTTCACACCTCCCTTTTCCCCTTTCTCTGCATCTCCACTCTGGACCCAGCCACCATCATCTCTCGGCTGCCCTGCGCTAGCAGCCTCCTTTCTCCATCTGCTTTTGTTTCCCGTTATCCATTCTGCTCTGCAGCCAGGGGTCAGGCACTTTCCACAGCTGTGGCCTTGACAAAGTGACTGGACACCACAGGAGAAGGAGCAACCTTGCCAGAGAGGGATGAAACCATGGTTGGCAAGAGATTCCTGCCGGGCCATGCAGGTGGGAGGAGAAGGCACCCTGAGGCGCAGCTGGGGGTACGAGGTTGATGGGGCAGGACAGGTCACAGGTGGCCTGAGACCAGGCAGGGTTTGATTATTTGATGAAGCTTCATTGGCCTTGATTCCTTTCCTTGGGCTTGTAAGGAAGGGGTTACAAGGAGATGAAAGGGTAGGCATCAGGTTCTTTTATTGTTTTTCTCCCTATCACTGGGGACATGGTAATGACTTTGGGAATGTAGGAAATCAGTTTTCCATGAGCTTATGAACTATTGGGATAGAAGATTGTCATGTTAAACTTATAAACCACAGACGAACAGGCTGTTAGAATAAACAGTGTCGATCACTGAGAGTGTTTGTGCAGCGCGTGACCTGGCATGGTTTGTAATGCTGTCCCAAAGAACTGCAACGTTTCAGATCAGCAGTATTTGGGGGTTCTACTTGGAGAAGGCGACCCCTCAGCTGACTGGTGCTGTCCTCGGCTGGGTGATTTAATGGTCAGACCTGCTTAGTTGAGGGGGAGCAGGGTCATGACAAGGCACCTGTGCCCATCTGCCAGTTCAGATTAAGGGCCAAATCACAGGGTCAGTAATGCCTCCTGGCCAGAGGACATGAGCCGAGCAGCTGTCCCTGACATGCTGGCCAGGAGAGGTCCTCTTACCAAGGCAGCCAGGTCACCATGGGGAGGGTGAATCCGCTGTGGTCAGAGGGTATGTGAGTATCAGGGCAGAGGGAGGTAAGGAGCCTGTTTCCGGCCCCTCAGACAGCCACGAATCCAAGGAGCTGGAAAGGAGGTCTTTGGGCCAGGACGGAGGACACCCCAGTACTCTCCGTGGCCAGAGGGGTGGGTTCTTAGTATACACTGGGGCCAGCTGGGAGAAGAGATGGATGGGAACTGGGCGTGTTGCAGTGAAATAAGTCTTAGACTGCAGATTATCTCTGTGCTTCCTTTTCCTCTTCTGAAGAATGAGTAAAATGAGATGGGGGAGGGGGTGCACATTCCCCATAAGTGAAACGATATCATATGAATCTAAGGCACTATTTGCCCCAGAAATTTTTGTGTGTAATAGTTTTATCAGCAAATTGGAGGAAGATACTGGACACAGGCTCATCAGATGTGTACAGAAAATAAAGCTGGGGAGAGTGCTGAGACCAGTAAGGGAAACCTTGAAATACAGGATCTGAAAAGCCTCAGGGTTTCTCTCCCCTGGGTGCTCTCTCCATGTGCCCATCAGAAAAGGCAGTGTCCCTAAAGGAGCTCCATCCTTCATGAGGTGGCCAATGCCTCTCTCTAGCTTAGCGTTTCCCAATCTTGGCATTACTGTCATTGTGAACTAGATCATTCTTTGTTGCGGGGCTGCCCTGGGCATTGTAGGATGTTTAGCGGTATCTCTGGCCTTTACCCAGTACAGTAGATGACAGTAATGCTACCCCTCTTGCTCCTGTGGCAACCAAATGTCTCTGGGGGACAAAATCACCCCTATTTGAAACCACCCCATTACCCTCATCCTTTGCATGTCCCTGCGTGCATCCTGTGTGGCTCTGGTCACACTGAAGTATGTGTGGCTCCTTAAATAAAGCGTTTCCACATGCTTCCTACACCTTTGCATACACAGATCCCTCCCCCCATCATCCCTTCCCACTCCTGCCTTTGGAGCTTCATGAAATCCGGCTCATCTTTGAAAACTCATCTTAAGCATCCCTTCTTTGAGGACACTGTCCCTGAGGCTTCCGGGCAGCTGGTGGACTCACAGCACACTTCTTCTGGAGCCCTGGTGGCATGGATGTTCATTTTTTGCTTGCGATTGCCTCTCCCATTGGACTTTAAACTTGAGGGCAAATCCTGGATCTCGTTCATCTTTGCTCCCTAGTGCCTGGTACACGGCCTGGCACAGTGTGGGGCTCAGTAAATCCTAGCTGAGTAATATCATTTAATGAATTACTGTTAGGGGGTCCAGTATAATGGTATAATGTATAATGCTCCAGTTGAGAACATTTTCTGGATCCTAATAAAGCAGAGTCTAGTGTTCCATCCTTAAGCAACACCGTACAATCTATCTCATCTCTTATGCACAGAAAAACCAACTTATTATTATGTTAACCTTTAGGATGCTAGAGAGGTTTGGGGGAGTTTGCTCCTGTGACTCCGCCCTTGAGAAAGCACCGGTGTGGCTGCAGTAGGTAGCACTTTCTCTTTGAAAGATGCTGAGGGTTGATGCCAACCCCAGCCAAACTTTCTCCTTGTTTCCCTCCAGAGCAGGGGACTCCAGCACGTCTTTCTTAAATGCAAATGCCATCCGTCGGGTCCCAGAGCTAAGCCCCGCCCCGCGGCTCCCTGCACCCTTGGCTACGGGACTTTCTCCAGCTCTCCCCTCGGCATTGTCAAAACGGGAACAGACTGCGCAGAAGGAACGCGTTTGGTGCTGAGACCAGAGCCAGGGCAATAAGCGGCAGATCCAGACAATCTGCTCCGCTCCTCCCCAAGGAGAGAGGAAAGGTTTTTATTACTTGCTGACAACCAAGTCAGCGATGGGAAAATCTCTGGGTGACCAAAGCTAAGCAAAGCAAGAGACTCACCCCCTACATTGATGCGCCTTGAAAAAGTAAACAGCCTCTGGCTTTAAATGGCCAGGCTTCGCTGTGTGTGTGTGTGTGTGTGTGTGTGTGTGTGTGTGCGCGCGCACGCATTGGGTGAGGGGGTGATGGGCATGCACAAAGAGAAAAGTCCTGGACTCTCAGATAGAAAGACCCATCAAGTCCAACCTTCACTCAGGAGGGAACTGCACTGATGATCCCTCCTCCCCAACCTGAACACCATCCGTGACAGGGACCTCTCACCACCTTAGCAAAAGATAGCTGGCTCTGTCTAATGGAAAGCTTTTGGTCACTCTGATGGTTTATCCTTTTGTTTCCAAGACCACTTTTTTTGTTCCATTTGGAGTTCACCCAATCCTTCTTCCCCAGGGAAGATTTTCAGAGGCAACTCCTTTACCACCCAAATCTATTCTTTTGGCAAAACAGACCCAGTTCTTTCTGCCAGCTGTCTAGCCCATGGCACAGTTTTGTTGCCTCTCTTCCTGACCATCCTTTTCTTGTTACCATGATAGGTCCCACAATACCCCCATTTTCTGCAGTTCTCAGAGAGTGCTATTTGGGATGACAAGTTTTCCAGAGGGCTGAGGAGGTACCTCCTTAGCAACAAACTTTTGAAAAGTATGACAGAAAGCTTTCGAGGGTGCATATACAGGTCCCTCTTAGAATGAGCACAGCCCTGCCAACTCTCTCTCTCTGACCTTTCTACTCACCCTGTTTCTCACTTCATCCCTTGCCACCCTTTCCCAGATGCCTCCCTGCCCCTCTTTGCACACCCCCTTCCATCAGGACTGGACATCCTGTGCCATCTCCGGAAGCACTAGGGCCACGAAGGGGTAGGCACAGGGAAGCTGAGCAGTTCAGATCTGGGAGGGGTGACACCAGCTGGGAGCAAGATCTCCATCTGGAAGATGCTAAGCAGAGGTCCTTGGCAGGGTGTTCTTGAGGGGTCCCTACTCATGGATCTGCTAACGTTTGGAGTAGGGGCCCCACAGTCTCTTCCAGCCCTATGATTTGTGTCTGTGGGCAAAGCTTGCACAGAGGGGTTTAATGTGAAATAAGGACCCCTGGGTGTCCTTGTGACAGCTGTGGGGGAGGGGCAGAAAGCCAGTTCTTTCAGTCAAACAGTTGTGGGGCCAGAGGCAGGGCAGGTCTCAGCCCCAGGCTGTGGCTGAGCAGGGAGCAGGGCAGGGGGGGGGGCTTGAAAGACGAAAGAGCACACAGAGTGTAGTGACAGGCGAAAAGAAGAAGGGCATGAGTTTGTCTCCTGCATTTCGAGGACTTAAGGGATGGGGCTTGAATGTCCATGGGTCAGTTCTCTCCCTCTTTCTCTCTCTCTCTCTCCCTCCAGGAAGCCAGTTCTCTAATTGGTCCAGGAACATGCACCGTTCTAAAAAGTATGGGGATGGAGTCTGGGATATTGTCCTGGAATGATTTGCCAAATTCCTGGACACCAGAGAGGCCAGTGGGCTTATCATAAATGTGGGTATCAGTGGTTTTCATAGGATTCTGGAATTCATTCCTAAGAGGGACCTTTATGCCCTTCCAGTCCAGCCTCTCAGAGGCTGGCATGACCTCCCACACTGTCATCCAGCCTCTGTCACAACACCCCAGTGTTTGATTAAAGGAGGTGATGGATAGAAATTATCTGCCCCTGGCAGGTAGATAAATGTCTTCCTTCCCTCTTTCTTCCTTTCGATGACAGGGAGCTCGCTACCTTCTGAGACAACTCACTCCATCTTTGGGTGACTTTGACCTGAAATTTGTTTAGCTGGGCATCCCACTGGACATCTTCTTATTAATACTATGCTATGTGGGGAATCAGAAGTTATTTATCACTATTGCTTATGACAAACACTAGTAGCAAGTATTAGTAAGTACTACCTTGTGCCAGATAGTAAGTTAAGTGCTTTACAAACTAAAAACAAATGTCAGGCTTATGAAAACTCTAAATTGCATTAGAAGGTCCCCCAGACACCATTCCATCTAGTCTTCATGCTCCAGAGTGTGAAGTCGTAAGCCACCAACATTAGCTCTCGCATGAGTGGATGAAAAGTCTCCCTAAAAGAGGCTATGGTCACAAAGATTTTTAGATGCTTCCATCTACCTGAGGTTTCCAAGAAACCAGTCCTTTAGGAATGTAGTTAAGGTCAGTGGCTCCCCCCAGGGTTACCCAGAGAGCCTCCTCAGAATGGCCTGTCTATCCAATGTCAGGATACTGGGCCAAAGAGAGGTGTTCTGCAGAAATGGAGGGCCCTCTCTGGCCACCAAGGACAGCAGAAAGAGGTAATGACGGTCTCAAGTCAGGTTCCCTAGAAGCAAAGCCTAAGATAAGGAACCTGTGGCTTGTTGAGAGAGTGCCCTTCAGGAACAGCCAGTGAGGGAGGGAGGAGAAGGAAAGGGATGAACACAGATGTGGTTGTGGGTAGGGCCACCATATGAGATAGAGGACATCTGGTTACATTTGAATTTCAGATAAACAGCAAGTAATTTTTTACTACAAGTGTGTCCTAAATATTGCATGGGACGTACTTATACTCAAAATATATGCTTTATCTGAAATGCGAACTTAACTGGATATCCTGTATTTTTATTTCCTAAATCTGGCCACCCAATCAAGGCTAATTAACTGGCTCCAATTGTCCAACACTGAGGGGTTTCTGGGACGTGGGACCCTCAGTGCTAAAAGGTGGGTAGGCAGACTGGTTTGGGTGGGCACCCTAAGTTGGGGTTTCAGGTAAAGCCTGACCTTGGCCTGATCCTTGGGGAGGGAGTGAAAGCAGGACTGACTTGAGCCTAAAGCACACTGCAGAGTTGTCCCCCACATCAAGGGGGTCTCCATGGTGTCACTTAGTTGTTGCCCTGCTGGGTGTGGTTGGGAGTAGGTGTGGGAGAAAGCTGTAACCTCCTGGAGAGGGAGCCCCTGTTTCCTGAGGGCAGTTCTTCCAGGAGAGGGGGCAACAGTGAGTCGTTAACAGGAAAAGGGGGGTGGGGGGCTAGGGTCATAGATCCCCACACCCCGAAGATGACCAGCTTGGGCACCACAGCGTCTATTACCTTAGTAGTGTCCTCCAGCCCAGAGACTCTGCTCCAGCCTTTAGGAGAAGGGGTGAGAATGAAGCCTGACTCCAGTCCCATCGATGAACCGAACATCGCCTCTGTTCTTGGCTGGGCATGCGGCTACTTCCTGCCCTGGCCTGGGGCATGCTGCTATGTTCACAGAAGGTGCTGAAAGCCCAGAGAAGGGGCTCTTGTTATTCCTAACTGGGAGAGAGGACCAGAACAGATTTCACAGAGGGAGTAATATCTGCCCCAGACCTTGAAAAAAGGTGGGAATTTGGCAAGGGTCCAGGGTAGGGAGGCCAGGTGGTGGTGGTGGGAAGGGTGTGGCCAAAGGCACGAAGGTCAGAGTCACGGAGGGAAGGTGTAAAGCTATGGCAATGCAAAGAGGTCTTACCCTCAAGTCCTCCAAAAAGCAGCTACAGGGGACTTTAATTCCTTTTCTGCAAGCCAGTCGTTAAGTTGGGTGAACACCAGGCCTCACCAGGTTGCAGATTCTGGGACAGGTTTTGTCTGAGCTGACAAGACATCTGGTCTGTGCGAAGGGCTGTATGATTTATGTTCTGACTTAAGCTAATGCTTTGGAAAAGTGCTGGCGGCCCTACTGACCTGGGGATGCCCGGGCACCTGGGGAACGTCCCAGCTTCTGGCGGGGGAGGCCCTGCCACCCGGCCCTGGCCCTGATCCAGGGGAAGACAAGCTTCCTTCTCGCCTTTCCAGTATATCCTGAAACCAGAAGCCCCATGACACTGGCTCCTCTGTCACTGTTCTGGGATTTCGGCACTGGCTGAGGCAGGACACTCACACTGCTGAGAAGCCTGAGAAGCTGCTGGCACAAAGGTGCAGGGAGGGTCAGCCGGGGAGAGCGATGGGACCCAGCCCAGATCAGTGTCCCCATTTCTGGGCTGAACTTGGCCCAGCGCTGCTAGAGCTCAGCATCCGAGCCTTCCACTGGCCCTGCAATTTCTTTTCAGCCCTTTGCAGAGAGAAGCAGGACTATAAACCCTTATTTCAACCACTAACTTGCTGTGTGACCTTGAACATGTCACTTGGCTTTGCTGAGCTCTCTTTCGTATCTATACTAACGTTAAAAACATCAGCTTGGCAACTGATGGTCTTGTAGTATTTGCCAGCTTTCAAAGCAGCACACTCACATGAATCCCCTTGTTTAAACTTCTCTGCAAACTGTGAAAAGAGCGTGTAGGAAAGGTGGTATTGGTATATCAGTTTAAGGAAGAAGAAATTAAATTGAATATAAGCAATGTGACTTGCCCTAATGTCACAGCTTCTAGGCTTCTGGGCTTGGGTCTCCTGACTGCAGGGCACCAGGTAGATAATAATCTCTTATCAGAGTCTCCAAGAAACGCCTGAGCCAGAGTCAGCAATTTTAAAGTCTTGATGATGGGGACCCGGGGAGCATTTTGTTTCTGTGAGTCTTCTGACACTGTAGAAGCTGGGCTAAGGAGGGCAGGTGTCCTACAATTGGCTCTGTACTCTTCCACTACAGTCTGAGGTGAATTCGAAATCTCAGTACTCTTTGCTCTTAGAAATACAATAAAAATACTTCACTCTGAAGCCACCATCCAAATTGTTGGAGGAATAAAATAAGATTTGACAACATGGGGTTTCTCTGAGACCTTTGAGGGTTTACAAGGTCTTTCCAGGGACCCACGGGCTGGTGTCCTTTTAGATTCCAATGTGTTTGTATTTCAGATCAGTTACCATTCAGGGTCTGAAGGGGACCTTCAAGTACTGAGAAGTACATGCAAGTACTGAGAGTTCCGAGGTGGGAAGGGTCTCTTCTAGCTGGGGTGGGGGCTGAAGACAGGAGCCAAACCAGGAACAGAAAGTGATAGAAACAGCCTTAATTAAGTCTGTTTATTTTTCTGGAGAGGTGAGAAGGAAGCAGTAGGTATGAGATTTGGGGCCAGCATGCAGTCTGTGGCCAGACCTGTAGATTCAAGTCCCAGCTCTGCCACTTAGCAGCTAATTGAACTCAGGGCAGTTGCCAGATCTCTTTGGGCCTCAGTCTCCTCACCTGTAGCCTGGGTGCAGGCAGAACCAGCCCTTAGCACCATTGTCAGGGTCCAGATTTGACCACAGCAGGTACTTAGTATGTGTTAATTCCACTGACTTCCCCCCCTTCCCACCAGTGGATCGTGCATCTAGGAAGTATGAAATCCTCTTTCATAAAAACAAACAAAAATTCTGCTTCTTAGGAAAATCTGATAACATTAACTTGTAAGCTGAAACAAGGTTCTGCATGAATGATGAAACTATTGGCTTATTTTCTTCTGACCTTGCTAACTACCCCTTCCCCAACCCCAACACACACACACACACACACACACACACACACACACACACACACACACAGAACTGGAATGCTACAGAGAAAGAAGGCCAGGCTATATCCCAGCATCCTGCCCAGATAAATTGGAGGCCATTATGGACTCCAGGGAGTGGGATCTGTGCTTGCACCCCACTGGCACTGAAAAAATCCACAGGTCTAGTGCTTGGCCACACTGCCCACTCTGCTCCATGAGGATGGGGCCCTGAGTGTCCCCAGAAAAACTCTGGAAACACAGCCTGCCAAAGACCTCTCATTCCGATTTCCTCTTGGGGAAAGAAAGGAAGGAAACTGGAGAAAGGAAGGAGAAAGAAAGAAGAAACGAAAGCAAAATGATGGAGGGAAGGAGGGAAGGAAAGAAACCTGGTACAAGTGTGAAATCAAAATAATAGACTCAGGATGGTGAGATGCATGTGAACAGAGTGTGACGCGGGCAACCCCCACAAATAGACCTTCTGTTAAAAATAGCCTTTGTCTAAATGTGGAAAGGGTGTAAATATAGTAGCGGTTTCGGCTTACTATGGAGCCGCCCCAGCTCCAAGTAACAGAGGCTTATTATAGGACGTGTGCGTCAGCAGCAGGAGAGGAGGGAGGGCAGGCAGACAACCTCTGGGCTGTGGGTACAGTACCCACCACGGCGAGGGGTCAGCCAGCCGCCATCTCCCCATCCAGCAGAATGGCTGGATTGCTCCAAAACGTTCTCACAGAGCTCCACTGGGCAGATAGCTCCCGCCAAGCAGGGGAGGGAAGAAAGGAAGGAAGGAATCACAGTGCTGAAAAGGATCTGGGGAGATTGTCTTGGAAATGCCACTCGCTTTCGTCTGGAGTTTCACCAGGCAGTGTGCTCACTGTCCAGCAGGCTGCTTTGCTCCTGGACATGACAGGAAGTTTTCACGGGAACCCCCTGGGATGACCAGCCTGTAGACAAACCAGTTTCCACAGACCTGAGTGTGGGGGACAAAACCTCTAGAAACCTGTGGAAAGTGCCAGAAAGGACTCTGACTCAAGTCTTCTAAAAAAAAGACTTTAGGTTATTATCCTCCATATCTCAGGTGTCACTTAGCAGGTGTGTAGGGCCTGGTGGCTGGACGGCTGAGGTGGACAGCTGCGTGTGGCTAAGGGTGCTGCTTCCCTGGTCTGACGCGTGACCAAGGAGGCCGGAACTGTTCCAGACAGGAGCCCATTGCTCTCCATTTTTTTTGACACGGGTGGCCAAGGGTTGACTGGCTGTGTGGGTACCAAGACCTAGAGCGTGTCTCTCATCCAACCCAGCCGGACCCCTCGTTGTCCTCCTGGTCCATCCCCAAGTCATGTCTCCTCCCTGCTCAGCACATGTTCATGTGCACAGGTACTCACAGATGGCCCAGCACACACGTGCATGCATGCACACACACACACACATACACACACCCCCCAACACACACATATAAACACACCAACATTCAGTGAGAAGCCTGAGTCCAATTTCCAACAGTAGCCCTCATACTCCTTGCTTCGTCCCCACTCTGGCCCCTTGCTCCCACTGGGGTCCTCCATTTGCCCTGCTCTAGCTCTCTGGCAGCTTTTCATTCCTAACCTTGAGCTTGCTACTTGGATCTAAGGTGGACCTGGCTCTTCCAGGGGGACCTTCAACTTTTCTCTGACATGTTTGGGGCTTGCTGTCTGACTGTGCCCCCTCCGGTTCTGCTAGGCCTGGTGACTACACCACTGATTTAGCTCTTGCCCCAGGACTGATGCCCTTATCATTACTCACCAACACCACTACTAGAGACTGGTCCCATCCTGCTGGCCTCCCCACAGCATCATCCAAACTTCCCAGGAAACCATCTCAAAAATGCAGACCCACAGTGTCACTGCCCCACTCAAAATGCCAGCAATGGCTCCCTGGGACCTGTAGGACAAAGTCCAAACCTTGTAAGGCTCTGACTTGCTTCCCATCTGCTTTTCCATCTGTGTCCCTTGCCACCCTACCCTATGCATTCTATGCATAGGTCCTGGAGATGAGCTCTTGTCCACTGGACATATCCTCCATTCATGCCTTTGCCAGGGACCAGGCCATCTCCTTAGGCTGATGTGCTTTTCCAAATCTTTGCTCATCAAAATCCTACCCACCCTTCAAGTACCCAGCTCCAGAAGGTCACCTGCCTCTCCTGAGAAGCCCACAACTACCACCTCCTTTTTCACCCTACCCCAAATTCTAAGTTACTTTTGCATATGTAAATGGAAAATGAATCAAGAGGCCCAGCAGCATGTCTAGGTGAGGTGCCCTCCCATGTGCTACAACAGAGCCTTTATGTCCCTCTCTCAAAGTGTTTATCACTGTGTGTTGGTGTTGCCCGTTTAACTGTTGGTCTCCCCCACTGGACTATGCCTCTCTTAGGGTGGGGTCTGGATGGTCTTGTTCAGGCCACAGCTCCAGTGCCTAGTATGGGGCCTGGTTTTATTGCACAAAACTACAGGGCTCTCTATTTCTGCTATGGGCAGAATGTTTGCGGCACCCCACCCCACCCAATTCATATGTTGAAACCCTAATCCCCAAAGTGTTGGTATTTGGAGATGGAGTCTTTGGGAGGTAATGAGGTCATGAGGGTAGAGCTTGCATGATGGGATTAAGGCCCTTATAAGATGAGGCAGGAGAGAGCTCCCTCTCTCTGCTCTTTCTCCCCATCATGTGAATTCAGAGCAAGAAGACAACAAATGTGAAGGAGGTTCTCACCAGCACCCAATTAGGCCAGCACTCCGATCTTGGATTTCTGGGTCCAGGGCTATGAGAAGTAAATGTCTGTTGTTTAAGACCTCCAGTCTGTGGTATTGGTTTAGAAACCTAAACTGACGAAGAAAACTTTGTCACTGACAACCTGAGTGCTCTCCAAATATCAGGGCCTCCATTACTGCCCTCACCCACTTACAGCCGTGCTTTGGAAACCTGCCCAGAAGTCTGCTAGGTTGACTCCAGCTGCCATTTGGGCCCATAAGGATGTCCTAGAAAGTACTTCCGCCACTCTCTGTGTTAACAGCTCAAAATCTCCAGACACTTCTGGTTACCAGGACCCTTTTGTGCACACAATGGTTTTCTTCCTCAAAATTAAAAAAAAAAAAAAAAAGGTTTGAATGGCAGTCAGGACTGGCAGAAGTTGGACACTCATTGTGAACCTAGGAAGGAGGCTGGGAAAGGAAATGGGAAGAAAGTGGATATGCTGATAGGCAGGCTGTTGCTTCTGCAGGTAAGTCTACCTGCCCTGGCCCCAAGCAGTCCCCTGGGCTTGGCTGGGCCTGCAGGCTCCCAGAACACAGCAGAACTAACAAACAGCCTGGAACATCATATATTTGGACAGATACAATCTTCTGCCTAGAGAGTATTATTACAGCAGAAAGAGCTGGGCTTCAGCAAAGCCCAGCTCCAGTCTCTGTTCCACCCTCTTATGAACAGAGTAAACTCAACCAAGCCTCCCAACATCTCAGAGCCTTGGTTCTTCATCCATAAGATGGGGATCAATTTGACAAGAACCAAAATCAAATATGATAATTTATGACAATCTCAAGCACAGTACCTGCACTCAGTAGATGGTAATTGAGACTGATTATAAATAGATTTCTACAGGCAAGTATATCATACTGCGAGGAAATAAGCAAAGATAATGATTCAGAAAAGTAAGGTGTTAAGAGTAGATTTTATTTTATTTTTTTGGTAAACACCTCCTAATCAGGACAAAACAAACTCCACAAAGCAGGCTGAAAAACTTGCCCTGATCAGCAAGGGTTTGGGGGAAGGACAAGAAAAGAGATCTCCTGTAGGATTATACTAGACGAATCAGAGCCTCAAATTTCTTAAATGCTCCAAAATCTGTGCTGTGGCCTACTGTATAGAAATTCTTGCAGCTAGGATGCAACATGTGTTTCCAGATGACACATACTAATAGAATCATATTGGAGGGGGTGCTTTTGGAACTATGTCCCTACATTAGCCATCGATCTATAATCAATCCATACGTCTCCATGTATAATTCTCTTCATTTTTCTTATATATGCACGCATATGTGGTTTCATGCAACAAATGGTCATATGAATGGGTGGGGGTAGGGATGTAGTGGAGAGGACAAGAGCTCAGGTTTTGAAGAGGAACATTCCTGGTTCAATCCATGGCTCTACCTTATATTACCCAAGTGGCATGTTGGGGAAAATGTTTAGGCTGAAAAGAAGATAATAGCTGGACACATATCTGCTTATCTACCTCATAGATACTTGTAAAAGTGAGAGATACTGTGTGTAAAATGCTTAGCATAGTGCTAATGGTATCATTGTATAAATTCACACACACGTACACATAAATATACATGCTTATCCACTTATGAAAATATACCCATTCATCTGCATGCACACTGACAATTAAGCACGCATACCTACACATGTGTGCATTCAAGTACAGATGGAGACACAGGGCATGTGCAGCTTTGCTATGTGATCTAATAAAGAAGTGGGAAATATGTTTCTCCCAGAGTTGGGGTCCTGACACATCATTGTGCCTGAGTTCCTATAATATTGTGGGTGAGGAGACTGTGGGTATGTAGTATAAGGCTCCTGAAGGTGTGGGCCTGAGACCAAGCACCTGATGTGGGTGGCCAAGGGAAAGATGTCAGGATCAGGTAGGTATGGTGACCATGCAAATATATCAATACAACTGGCAGACAGGGAGCCAAATTGACCAAAGGCCCCAGATGCTGTGCACTCACATTTGGGTTGAGGTCACACTTCCTATGGGCTGCTCCCAGCCAATCGGTTACTGAGTAGGGCAGAGATGCTAGGTCACAAGGGACAGGGGCATCTCAGATAAGTGACTTTGGCTGAAGACTCACTCTTGGCCTTACTGAAACTTCCTGGAGCTCACAGGAGTCCAGGATACTTTTGCAACCTTCCTTCCCTCCCTCTTGCATTCAGGTCAGACTTGCATGTGGTTGATGGCTTCCCAGGTCTCTCCTGACCTCTCCCGGCTCCCTCCCCATTTTCTCTCAGGTGTTTCCCAAGTAAAACCCTAGTGATTTTTGTTGTTGTTGTTGTTGTTGTTGTCTTATTTATTTATTTTGAAAGAGTGAGAGTGGGGAAGGGGCAAAGAGAGGGAGAGAGAGAGAATCCTAAGCAGGTTCCACACTGTCAGTGGAGAGCCCAATGCAGGGCTTGAACTCATGAACCGTGAGATACCTGAGTTGAAATCCAGAGTCAGATACTTAACCTACTGAGCCACTCAGGTGCCTCCAAAGCCTCGTGTATTGAATTCTGTCTTGGTGCGTTCTTCTAACACTAGAGGGGAGTGTGGAATCCCAGGTCACAGAGGAGTCAGGGTTAAGAAGACCCAGGAGCTCAGAGGACAGCACACAAACTCATTTCCTTGATCATGCATTCTGTACCTCATTAGTGTCCCCGGAAGGTTAGGAGACTAAGGTCTGGGAAGTTCTATGACTTGCCCAAGGTAACAGGATCAGAAAGTAGCACAGCCTGGTCAGGAACCAGGCCTCCTGACCCCCCAACTCTCTGCATTTTTTGTTCTGTGCTGCCCACTGAGCGTCTTCCTGAGGGCTTCCACAAGCATGGTATCATATCCTCTATTTCCCTTGCGATGAGGCAGAGTTCACCACCCCCATTTCAAAATGAGAAGCTGAGACCCAGAGAGGTGAGGTCAAATCGCCCGGGGTCACTAGTTATAACCCTGGTCTCCTGCCTCCCAGCCCAGGGCTACACACATTTTGTCCCTCCTCTAAGCTACTTCTTCCCTACAAAAAATCTGGGAGTTGCCCACTCTGCCACACCCCACACATTTTCATTTCCCCTCTCTTCCTGGAAGCACCAGTCCCAGGGTGACCAATGGCGTGGCTCTACCAGGTACACAGCAGCTTGGGGTCCGGCCTGGGGGTGTGAGGAAAAGCCCCTGCTCCCACCATTGGAAACCTGCCCGCTGAGCTTCTTTCCTTCTTGCTTGAAAGTGCTCTAGAGTTTCTGTGCTCACAATGCATCTCTTTGGAAGTCTGCCCTCCCAGGGTTGCCATGGTGACTATTTTGGTACTGCATGCTAGAAAAAGCCGAGGCACCTGCTGGTCACACCACCAAAACTTGTCTCTCTGAAAAATCAGCAGATGGCATTTGTCAGAAATTCCTACTTCTTGATTAATTTGGGAAAAAGAAGAGTGTGTGGTAGTGCTGATATCCTTTAACCTGGACTGGCTATGTTGGTGTTTTGGGGAAGATGGGAAATAGCTGTGCACAAACCCCATGAGCTTCCTCTGCAGTGGTGGGTCATTTAGTTTTCCCAGAGAGGCTCAGAAGTTTGGTAATTTTAATTCTAGTAGATGAAAACAAGAGGAAGACCATGATGTCGATTTCCTATTAAGAGGGCTTTGGGATTTCAGGGCTAGTTCTAGAAAGGCCCATACATCACTTCTAGTAACCTCCACAAATTCTCAAACATGACTCAGGCTGGGTCCAGCTTTTAATTAGCATAAAGGGGAAGAATTCTGAGTTTATTCAAATCCCAGCTCTGCCACCTATTAATTGTGTGACCTTAGTTCAGTCTCTCAGTCCATCTAAACCTTGGTTTCCCCATCTGTAAAACAGTGATGATGATAGTGTTTATCTCACAAGATTGCCATGAGGATTATAGAAGATAGTTACCATCATCATCATCGTTATTCACTAGAATTAAATATAGGCATGGAGGGATTGACCCATATAAATGTTCATGTGGTTTTTACACATACCTGCGCTCATGAAAATAAATCTATTAATTGGACTATCTAAGCAATGATTTATGTTAAAGCAACATAAAAAATCCCCCCAAACTTCTGGGTGCACACAGTATAATGTGTCTCTAACTTGTTATCTTGTTCTGCTTTTCTAGGAACTTATTGCCACCATTTCTCACATCCTGGCTTTCACACACCCTTTTTTTTCAGTTTGCAATACTATTTGTTCCCAGCGTAACTCTGACTGTAGGTGTGAGCCGGTTTCCTAGGCATACATTGACTACCACCTCCTAATTTTGGACTAGGTAATTTCAAGAGTCTTCTATTGAACTGGTTATGTAGTTTTCCACCCTTCTTTCCCCTTGGTTCTCTGTGGAGAGAGCCTCTGGTCACACTTGCAGTTGGAGTCTATAATGAGGCCTGGTAAATCAGACCTCTCCCCTCCATGGCCATGACAGACACTGCTCATCAGTCACAGCACTCTTCCCACTGAGCCCCAAAGGGCCTGGGAAGCTTCCTGATGACAGTGCTCAAGGCAGCCACTGCTGATTCATCAGAATTAGCACAGAAAAGCAGGAAAGCTGATGCTGATTTCAGTTCTGCCTTTAACTAGCTGTGTGAACTTGGACTAGTTATTTCCTTCTCTGAGGCTCAGTTTCCATATTTGAAATGAGCTAGAAATAAAGGAAAGGAAAGGAAAGGAAAGGAGAGGAAAGGAAAGGAAAGGAAAGGAAAGGAAAGGAAAGGAAAGGAAAGGAAAGGAAAGGAAAGGAAAGGAAATGGAGGAGAGGGAAGGGAAAGGAAGGGGAGAGAGGAGGGGACAGGCAAAGGAGAGGGGAGGGGGAGGGGAGGGAAGGGAGGGAAGAGGGAGAGGGAAGGGGAGGAGGGGAGGGGGAGGGAAAGGAAGGTGAGGGGAGGGAAAGAAAAGAAAGGGAAAGAAAAGAAAAGAAAAAGAAAAAGAAAAGAAAAGAAAAGAAAGGTGAATAATATTTAATTCCTTCTGGTTCCAAAAGTGTCCCTACTCTCAGCATCCATCCCACCCCCATCACATACACACACACTCTCCCACCAGGTGGGCTTCCCACACCCAACGCAGGCTCTGATCTGTTCCTCTCCTGGGGCTTGTCCAAATGATCAGATTTTATCAAATATCCTGGGGTGGTTGCAAGCTAAATAAAACATTCTCAGATGCTCAGAATGATCAAATCATAACACTTCTGAGCTGAATGTCACCTTAGAGCACAGTGAGCTGAATCCTCCATATTAAAGATGAAGAAATTAAAACAAGAGAGGTTCAGCTATTTCCCAGCGGTCACTCAGCAAGTTAGCAAGTTGATAATGGTCTCCCTTTGGGGAGCCAATGGCTCTGAGATCAGGGAGGTCCCTTAGTCACACGACCTGAGCTCCACCAATCAAATGGGTCCATGAAGGAATTCTGCTCAGAAGTGGCACAGAAGTTAGAGGGGCCGCTAGGAGCCTTCCCTTTGACCAAAGGGGCAGTGGAGGCATGCAGCCTTGGTGGTGTCAGAGTCCCAGGTTCTGGTGTTCAGTGCTCATCGTGTTTGGTGAAAGCTGTGATGTCCATCCGTGGCCAGGGGTGTCGCTGGTGTGTGTGTGGGGGGCGGTCTTCGAAGGTGTAAATCTCACTTCATGGTTTGGGCACCTCCCTGGCTAGCTATCTTTATGTTGCTTGCACTCTTTGGCTGCCCTTGAGAGTCTGTGAACTATCCAGTATTCTTTAATAAATTCTCTTTCTACTGAAATGAGCTAGGATGGGCTGTGTTGTTTATACCAAGAGCCCTGACTGGCACACCAACCCTTGAAAGGAAAGGAAATTCTAAATATAAATGCCACTTTGCAGACACTTGTTAATCCTCTCTCTTCTCCGCCCTCCTGCCTTTCCTCTGTCATGCCTGTCAAACTCATCAAGGCAGTGCATCACTGAAGCATTGTGGGACCTGTGAAAAGGGATATGTTGGATCTAAATTCCCACAAAATGACAGTGATTGTTTGAAAACGCTTACACAGAGGCAATGCTCCTCAATGCAGAGGGGTAAGAATCACCAGGATTTGTGAAGGCTGACCAGGGCCGGGTCAAGGGGGGGAGTGGTGCAGATGTCCCTGTGACTCCTCACTTCCCATCTGCCCTGTTCTAGAGTTTAATACCACAAGAATAATGTAGGAGCACCTTTTACTAGTTCATGTATGAACTTGAATTAGAGTTGCTTCCTAGCTTGACTGTCCTGTTCTTTCCCCAGCTCCCTCCTTGGAAAGATTTGTGTATTACAGCAGGAACTACCTACAGGTTCACTTGCTTGAAAGGACCTTTCATGTAATGACAAAGCCTTCATAGACCATCCAAAACCAAACAAAAGAGGGGCAGGAGGGGAAATAAAGAAGAGCATAGCAAAGGGGAGGTTGCAAACATCAGAGTGAATCCTCCTTACCCAAACTCCACAAATGGCAATTGTTCATATATAATTTTGGCCAAGAACCCTGATAGGCAGGAGGTGGTAGTAGATGGAACAAAGATTCAGACAGACCTGAGTTCAAGCACCGACTCTGATGCCCATCAGATGAATGACCTTGGACTCTTCGGGCAATTCCTCTAAACTCTCTGAGCCTTGGTTTCCTTTGTTTTATATATTGTATATATTTACAGTCTATGCTGTATTTTCACTATCTGTGATAGTTGTGGTCTCTAAAGTCACCGGGAATGCCGCATCAACAAATACTGAACTGCTGCTTGTAGGGGAAACACAGGGCTGGGTTCCAGGACGCCTCTGGGCACACTTTTGTCAGCCATAAAACTTAACCTTGTTTGGGTGTTTCTGCTTAAAGACATCTTATTCAATATTATTGTTGATTCATTAATGTTGAACTCCTGGCCAATAGCACTATAATTCCTGACTGAAAGAAGCTCATCTAACACACATTTTCTCTAGAAGGCATATCATAACTTCCTGTGCACTATGCTTCAGGACATTTTAAACAGCAAAATCACTACCAAAAAAAAAAAAAAACCACAAAAAAGGTGAGAAACATGGCATTAAATAGACCACAAAAGGACACTTGTTTATAGTATGAGAACTGAAACACAGCTTCACCTTGTTTGACCTCAGCTGGGAATGTATGCAATGGACCACTAAAATTATTCACTGCTCTTCCCATGTCTGCAAATGATAATAAAGGGCTGTGAGTATTGAGTTTGGGGTTACAAATAAATGCTAATGAGCAGACAAATTTGCATACATGGAATCTGTGAATGGTAAGGACTGCCTATACTGTATTCAATATATGTATTGTTACCTCACCTCACATAGTTTTTATCAGGACCAAATACATATGAGAATGCATCAGAAACCATGAGGCACAGTATAAATGAATGTGAGGGTTATATAACACATATGCCCAGTGATCCTGGCTCTTTCTTCAGGTGTCACCTCCTCCAGGAAGTCTTGTACTAAAGGCAAGTATTTACTAACTGTAAATACAAACTAGGATGGGTTCCTGAGTCACATGGGTGTGGAGGAGAGAAAAGAAGGTCAAGAGGACAACTCATTTGCCTCATTCAACTTCTCACCTTGTCCAGGAACCCAGATGCAAGGGCACACATAGCCAAGTGGCAAAATCAGGATTTGCATCCAGGATCTCTGACAACAGAGTGAGCAGCCTTAACCTCTAGAATTTGCTGGCAATAAATTTAGTTATATTATCATTGAGACAAAAGCACATCACCTAAGAATTCCTGGAGAGAACAGACCTTTGAGGATACCTCTCTGCACCTCCTCCCATCACCCCCATTAGAGAAACATGGATTTACCAGAGTCCCTCTGAAGTGTGCTGTGGGCTGTAAGCCCCCTTTTCTGCCCCCTTCACACCATCCCCCCAGTGGTGATGTGGTGGCTCCAAGATGACAACAGTGTGGGATGAAAACCTCCTGCCATGGGATCGTGTGAGCTAGGGATGAACTGACTCCATGGAGGATTAAGGACGGAGATGCTAGCTAGGAAGTGGCTAAGCATCAGCAGGAATACTAAAGAGGCTCCCGCAATGGGGACACTCCCTGGTAGCCTCACGGCAGCCAATCTTCCCTCCACTGCCTGCAAGTTTATGGGGATATGGGTTCCCTGGGCAAAGGCAATACTTCCTGCAACTAGTAACCTAAGGAACTCAGTCATTCCACAAACATTTACCGAACAGCTACTGTATTCCAGGGCTAAATGGTTGGGCATATTGACATTAGGACACTATATTGACTTGAGGACACTATAGAGCAGTAAAGCAATGTGTCCAAAGTCACAGCTGACACCTGGCCAGGTGAGGAGGTGAACTCAGGTTTTATAAGTGCAAGTGCTGTGTCTTAGCTGATAAGCTCTACTGTCCTCAAGGAGCTTACAGCCTATTGGGGTAGCTGGCACTTTTAAACAAATAATCGCAGTGGGTTGGAAAAGAGCTGGAAGAGGTGCATGGTAAGGCAGCCCTCCACAAACCTGTTCTCTCCCCTGCACTCTCTTGTTGGTGCCTACGTGGCAGAGACCAGATCTTACCCATCTTGGTTCTCCTTGCACCAGTCAGGTGCTTGGTAAATATTTGCTGGTTTAGTTCGATTTGAATGAGATGTAATGACTCTTTCAGATGGCTAATGATTTCTCTCGAGTGTGGATTACAAGCCCTCAGGGTATGTTATTGTTTCTGAAGTTGGAGCCAGAAATGACAGTCTCTGTTTAAGGATGTAAGAATGCTCAAAATAGGAACGATGTTTGTTGCAGGCAAATTTGCTAGATGTGCGCTCTTTTGGTTTCTGGGTCATTTACAACTGGCTACCTTGGACTTTGGTACATTCCAAAAAGCTCCCGGCTGTTCTGTTTCCCTGAGTCATGAATTGAAAATGCAAAATAAGAAGGCAGATCTTATCTTCGCAATGAAAACACGCTACATTTCATCTGTAATCGCTTGCTCTGCGCCAATCTGACCCCTCCCCCAACTCTATGCTCCTCCTGCCTCTGCTTGGTCACACTCAGGGGAAGGGAGATCACCACCATTCGTTCCATCTTTGGGAATGTCTAAGCCTCAGGAAGGATCTTCTTACTAAGTGAAAGCTGCCTGTCTCGAGCTTTCTCCCACTTGTCCTGCCTGCCCAACCCAGGGCCATGCAAGGCCCCATCAGCTTCCTTTGCCTCAAGACAGTCTCTTATATAGTTGCCAAGATATATGGCTGGTTCCCCACAATCAGTAAGCATCAGTGGGAAACTGCCGTGAGTGGGGCAACAAGAGAGGCGAGTCTCCTCCTTGCACTAGACCCTGATGTACAGATTGGATTCACGTGGTGAGAAGCAGAACCAGGAGAGCAGGCCATCGGAGAAAGCCTTGAAAGAGGACATGAGCCCAGGATTAGGAGATCTGGGTTTGAAGCACATTATTCCACTTACAAGCCCTCTTATAACATCTCTGTTCACAGGAAGGAGACGTCAAAGTGACACATAGCCTAAATATGCTGGGTCACCAAGAAACACCAGTCTAACGTCCAGAAAGCCATGACAACCTATTTAAATTAAAAAAAATTTTTTTTTTACATTTACTCATTTTTGAGAGACACAGAGAGACAGAGCACAAGTGGGTGAGGGGCAGGGAGAGAGGGAGACACAGAATCGGAAGCAGGCTCCAGGCTCTGAGCTGACAGCACAGAACCCGACACGGGGCTCAAACTCACAAACCATGATATCATGACCTGAGCCGAAGTCGGACGCTTAACCAGCTGAGCCACCCAGGCACCCCAACCCATTTAAATTTTTACTGAGGTCTCTAAGTGGCAACATGGAGAGACTTAATTGGCTGAATCATAGCAAAATCCTTCTTTGCCTAGGTATCTCCCCAAAGTTGGCTGTGCTTTGATAGCTGGACACTTTCTCCCATCTAGAAGCTCCTTTGTTCCCAAACCTGTAAACCAAACTGTGATGGGGAAGATGGCCAGTAGAAGAAAACTGAACTCTTGATTCCCTGTACCCTTTCTTGCTCTTGTCTTTAACTGAGTTGCTCATGTTTACTCTGTTCTTCCAAGAGTTGTTTAAAAAGTTTTCAAAGGCACATAAGATGCATGTTTCAGTGGGAAAAGACTGGGCTCGGAAGGCAGTGTTTACTCCCTTAAGCAAGTTAGTACTGTCGTCTCCTCCTACTCCTCCTACTTCTCACACTGCACGAGCCAGTAGGGGCTTGAGGTGGAGAGGGAAAGGGGAACACACACAACCAAGTCTGGGTTCAAATTCAGCTCCACCATTTGCTACCTATGTGATCCCGGGCAAGTCATTTAACCTCTCTGAGCCTCAGTTTCATCATCTGCAAAACAGGACGGCATTACTACCAAGGCTTTGGAAAGATTAAATGGAAGGTGTCCAATATGTGCCTGGAAACAATATATCCCTTCCAAATCACGTGTGCTAGGGTCTCTGGGAGGTGTTCACATGTCCCAGACTGAGCCCATTCCCTGGGAAAGTTCGTGGTGCAGCAGGGGAGAAAAGACAGGCATAGCAATACACCTAATAGGAAGTAGAGCCTGCTGAGAGGGTGGCACAGGGCTGTGAGGGAGACAAGGATAGGCTGGGCCCAGAAGGCTCCCTGGAAAGACGGAGTGTCGGTGGGTTACTGCTGGATGGCCGGGTTTGGACGCAAAGGGAAACCCAGGAGAGGAAAGTGTGGCGCCTGTACTGGGAAAGAGAACTGCAACACTGAATGTGTAGGTGGTCAGGCTGGGAAGTGGATGGAAGGTGGGTAGTTGTCTGAATAAGGACTAACTTTCTGGTCTCAGAGCTCGAGCTGCAAACAGGTCCTCCAAATGGACTTTCACACAGGCTCACAAACAAAAAGCAGTACAGAAAGCTTTAATGTTGTCTCCTGCTCCCCCAAGACCACGTGGGAAGAGAGAGAAGGATTGCAAGGTGGGTAGGGGGTGGTCACTGTTTCTCACTCCTCTGGGCAGGTTTGGTGCCAATGACTCCAATAGAAGATGAAGATATTCTGACAGCCTGTGGTCCCCGAAGAAACTGGGTCCCTCTGCGTCCTCTCACTTGCCCAGAAGCAGGAGCAGGTGTGGGTATTATTGCCGCAGGCCTCTTACGTGGATGATCATCAGCACTTCTCATTTCTGAGGCCAACTGGGTGTGGCTGTAACTTTTATTCGGAGTCAGGCCTGGACTGTTTAGTCAGGAGTGACCGTCAGTTCTTGAAAAATGTATAACTATAACCTGTCACACTTTTACCATTTCAAGCATAGCATTGGTGCCTACATATGAACTGCTGATGGCATCTGTCATCTTTATTTAAAGCCTACCTGCTTCAACCACTTTAGGATACTGTTATCTGTTTATGGGCTCCAGGTCCCCCCAAAAGAATTTTCCCCAGGACTCTTACCAAGATGTATGAATGCCAGGTTCAGGCAGCTGGAGGGTCTTTCTGTAGGTTCAGGAGGTGTGTGAGATGTAGGGTGGGAACTAAAAGGCCCAGGAAGAAGATAGCTGGAGCAGAAAGACCATTGTGGAGAGTGCTGGGGATACCATAATTACTCAGAGGAAAGGCAAGGGGCTGGACCAGGCATGAGGCAAAGGAGAGGACAGACTCAAGAAATAAAGTCAAAGGCAGACTGTGACCCTCAAGAAGTGAGATGGTAAGCCACAGGTAAGTGACGAGGTAGGCTACCTCTTCCATATCAGTGAGATGAAGGAGTTCCTTCCCAGTGGGTTGTGTTTTTTCTGTGCAAGAGGAGAGCTAGTTCTCCTGGGGTAAGATGCTAGAGGAGAGGTGGGGAGAGGTGAGAGGCATGGGGAGGAAGGATGGAGACCACAGGGCCAGGAGCAGGCATTCAGTACTCTAGCAGGAGTGGCTCTGCCTCTTCACATCCTCCACTCCCCAAGTCTCCCAGTACAAGACAAGTGCTTTGTACCAATTACAGATTGGACCACAGGGGAGGGCCTGCTTGTTCCGGGGTCCTTAGAAGGCACAACCAATGGACATGATGACGGCCCTCTGAAAACTGGCAAGCTGGCCTCAGGAGGTTGTTGGAAAATGATGGATGCGGAATACCCAGTGAAGGAGCAAGCATGTGCTCAGTGTCAATTCACTGTTTCCTTCCTTTTCCCCAGTTTTTAAGGCATTTCCAACTTTAGAATGCTCAAGCTGGAAAGGATCATCATGTGGTCAAACCCTCACATTTGCCACAGGAAAAAGAGGCAAGTATAAAATGGAATGATGGGTGCTCCAACAGAACCGGCAGGGTCATATGGGAACACTAGCGAAGGACACTTAATCCAGCTCAGGGTGGGAGCAAACTCCCTAGGATGCTCCCCTCCACCCCCCCCCCCCCGCTGGGCCCACTGTCACCGCCCCCCCCTCCACACCAGGCCCTGGCTGTCTTCTGTGTCCCTCCCCCTCATGCAGGCACACGCCCACACTGGCTTCGAGCCCTGGCTGCCCTGGGAATGGTCTTACAGGGTGGAAAGCTCTTAGGATACTTTACTAGGACTAGAATATCATTGTGGAAAATCTCCCCAGGCTCCAACCGCTGACTCATCCCTTGAGCCTTGTCCAGGAAATCAGTCTCCAAGATTGCACAAACTCACATGCAGAACAGCTATCAATATGTTCACATTTGTATCCATGTCAATCTCCTTCCCTTATTCCTTGATATAATGAGTTATCTAATTATGGTGACATCTGTTGAGGAGGAATCTAGCTTCCCGCTCCCTGCTCAGAACCCAGTACAGGGCTCTTTTTGGGGGAGATCACATGCTTCAGAGTTTGTGGGGGAGAGGCAGAACCCCAAAAGGAATCAGCCATGGCTGCCACATGACTTTTGCTATCCTCAGCAGCCAGCTCCTCCCTATCCCCAGCAGGGTCTCAGGGGTGGGCAGACATGCAGATTGAGCTGATAGAGCCACAGGCTACCTGCCCACAGGTCTCTGTCCTCCCAGCCCGGCTGATTGAGAAGTCAACAGGGAAGGCAGAAGAGCACGTGCTGGTTGCCTTACCTTTGTCTAATAATTAACACAGTTGCTTTCTTTTAACCCAGAAATGAGTTTACATTGGTTAACTGCCATGTGACCTGGAAACTAATGTGTCTACAATTCCTCCTTTCATGTGTCAGCATTACTCAAAGTTGGATTGTAAGTCTTGGCCAACAATCATTCATTCATTCACTCATTCATTCAACAAATATTTGTTGAGCACCTACTAGACACTAAGAGGCTCTGAGATAAATAAGCACAGTCTTTGGAGAATTTAACATTTAGTGATGCAAATCATAGCCACACAGGAAGATGATGCCTAAGAGTTGAAGAGGGTGCTGAGAGAGACTTAAAAGAAGAGGCCATCTCGTCCAGGGCTCCCCCTTTGCCATTACCCCAAGGTGTCTTTAGAAACCACAGAATCTTTACCTCTCATGCAGAAGACTCACAGTGGCACCCCCCAACATGCCAAACCACAGATTCAGTAGGGTCAATGACACCCCAGTGAACTTGGATTCATTTTGTTCATGCTTCTCATTGTTCTTTTTCTCAGGAGAATTCTGAGCAGGTTTGATTCATGTTTCCAAGCTTCCTGTGTCTTCAGGGTAAATGTGACTGCTGTACATACTTCTGACAGAATTTCTTTTCTTGATATGTTAGTCCTAATTAAAGTGAGGGAACAGAGGATCCACCTCTTACACAGCCCTCACTAGTTTGATAAGATCTTCCACTATGCCCTAGTACTCAGTGTCCTTTGGAAGCATTTTTTTCAATTAAAAAAATTGCTTCCACTCATTTTTCTAGGAAATTCCTAATGGTGTAGTCACTAAAAAGCAAAGCTCTTGAGAATCTAATGATCCCAATAATAGAACTGGAGGGCTAGATAGGACCTTCAAGATCATGTAATCAATTCTCTTCATTTTGTGGATTAGAAAATCAAGGCAGAGAGTTGGGTTTTGAGAACACATATGGCAGGCTTTGCCCTGTGCTCCTTCTGTACTCAGATTCGTAGGTTCCTGCCATTACCCACCTAGTTTGTTTTCCCCTTTACAGATCAAAGTATCTTTAAATATAAATAATACTTTTTTTTTTACAGCATCAGAGTTAAATTATATTTTACAGGTTGTATTCACTCACTTACTCAATTATTACAGATTCATTCTATAAATACTTTTTGAGCACATACTATGGGAGTGCATTTTGTTATTCACTGAGGAAGACCAAAAGTGAGTAAGACTCTCAATGGCTCAAATTTTATTATAGGAGATAAGACATGGACACAAATACCTTTAATATAATAGCAATAATAATAATAGCCATTGTTTACACAGAGCTCATTCTACTCCAGGCACTTCTCTTAGCTTATCATGAATATTAACTCATTAAATCTTTACAGTGACCTTAGGAGACAGGTATTATTATTATTATCCCCATTTTTACCAGTGAGGAAATAGGGGCCCAGGAAGGTGAGAGAACTTTCCCAAGGCCAAAGAGCTAGCAAGTGGCAGAGCTGTGGTTTGAATCCAGACAAGCTGATTCTAAAATTAAAAAAAAAAGAAACAAACAACCAAACAATCACTGCAATTAGAAGGGAACATTTGAAGAAGCATGAGAGCCCCAAGAGGAAAGATCCCTTCCAAGTGACAAGATTGGGGAAGAGCTTCATGGAAGAAGCGGCACTTGAGGGGGGTTGCCAAATTTAGCAAATCAACATATTGTGCCAACTTGGTGTGGAGGTGGACACAGGAGGTATTGCATCAGGGCAACGTGAAAACTTGCAAAAGAGGGACGTTCTTAGAAGCAGTGGTCCAACTGGTCTCCTTAACCCTGAAGACTCTCCCACTCCTTCCAATCCTCTTTCCCATTTCATCTGAAAAAAGTGATGATCATGTCATTCTCTACTTAAGACCTTTTACTGCTTCCCCAGTGCCCTCAGGATTCGGTTCTGACTCCTTTACCTGAGATTTGCCCCTCCCTCATTTATTCACATCCATTTGCTCATTCATTCCGTTTCTCAACCTTATTGCAGATAAACTTCCATCACCATAACAACCGACTGCTCAAAAGCCTCCATGGTTTCCCATTGTCAAATGGTACCAATTCTCCAGATTGGCTTTCAGTGTTGTCCACAGTCCAGACCCTCATATCCACCCACCTCTCCTGAAAGAAACAACCTGCTCCAACTGGGTTCTTCAGAATTCGGGGGCACATCCTGCACTTAGCCTTGGCCCATCACATCCCAGAAAATGAGATTCATTCTTTGATCAGGCTGTACCTATTCCCTCCGACCCAACCCAACTCCACCTCCCCTGCCTCACAACACTTTCGGCCTTTGCTCACCTCTCTGCTTTTCCACACCCGGCATCGTGGTGGGTCCTAGATTCTGTTCTCTGCAGAGCTGCAGCAGGCCCCTTTATTTCTATGAGGGCATCTAGAGTGTCATCCCTAGGCCTTTGCTTGCAGAGATGATTATTTTATTTCGATGTGTTTTTGTTGGCAGCAGTCTGATGCATCACACATCCAACTTAAAGTGTGATGTGCATCATACAGTGCTCTTACAAGAGGAGTAAACAGTGAGACAAGCAAGTGGCTGTCATTTGTCTCAAAATGTCTCCATTCTGAGAATTGCAGACTGCAGATAAAATCTGTCAATCAACAGTCATGAATATTGTTAAAACTGGCAAAGACACTTTTTGAACTTTTTTTTTAAAGAAGAAAGTCCAAATTACTTAGCCAGACCCCTAAAATCAGTTTCCCAAGAGCTAATTAATCAATCAACGAATCAATTAATCCAATAAATATTTATGGACCGTCTACCACATGCCAGGCACTATGATAGGTGCCTCAGAGAATACTGCACAAAAGGACAAAATCCTCACTCTCCTGGAGCTTGCATTTTGGTAGGCAAGTGGTCAACAGACTCTGGCCCATAGGTCAGATCCAGCTTGCCGCCTGTTTCTGTAAATAAAGTTTTATTGGAACACAGCCATGCTCATTTATTTATGTACTGTCTATGGCTGCTTTCGCACTACAACGACAGAGTTGAGCAGTTGTGATGGAGACCGTATGGCCTGCAAAGCCTGAAATATTTACCATCTGGCCCTTTATAGAAAAGTTTGCCAACCTATGGCCTAGAAAAATAAGTATATAATATGTCAGGTGACAGTTCATGTCATAAAGGAAAATGAATAGGTGTGAAGATAGAAGTGATAGAAAGGAGTGTCTGTAGATGCATACTCCAGTAACGTGACCGTTGAGGAAAGACCCCAATGAAGGTAGGAAGCAAGCCACAAGAAAAAGGTAACCAACTGAGGCAAGGACTCAGCAGAAACAGCAAGTACAACAGTCATGCCACAGAGGCATTCTGGGTACATTCCAAACATCAGGAATGCTGCGGGGTTGAAGCCAAGTGAGCAAGGAGAAGAGAAACAGATATGGGATCAGAGCCATGGTGAAGGGCCAGATCACAATGGTGGACTTTGGTTTTATCCTGACAGGTGTGAGGCCATTGTAGGATGGGGGCAGAAAATGGTCTAACTTGAGTTTTGAAGGATGTCTTTGGCTGCTGTGTCAAAGAAAAGGGGACAGGATGTGGGGTCAAGGGTGGAAGTGGAGAGGCTACTATAATAGCTCAGGTTGGAGATACTGGTTCTTGGACCAGGTCCATAGCCATGTGGGGATGAGGGTATTCTGATTTAGGGTGCAGATTTAGGGGCTAAGGGGAGTCTTATTTAGGGTGCAAAGCCAGTAGGATTCCCTGATGGATTCAATGGAGGGTAAAAGAGACTCCACAGTTTTGGGCCTGAGCGGACTGCAGAGTGGAAGTAATGACATGGGAAAAGTTGAGGGAGACCAGACTGGGGGTTAATGAGTGAGTGGACATTGGCCCTTCTACTTGGAATGTGTTATGTTTGTTTCTTAAGTGTCAAATGTGAAATAGGCAGCATCAGCCACTACTGCTGTCCTTGGCTCACCGCCCCACGGCCTGCAGGGGTCCTGTGCCCTCCAGCGTGCTTCTGGCCCGGTGCTCAGACTGTGCACGCCTTTCACCCCTGAAGCGGGTCACACACCTTTTCTCCTGATGATCCTCCCCAGTACGGCCTCCCACGAGGCCCTCTCCCTTCTCCTCTCCTGCGGGCCATATTGCACCCTGCAGGTTGCAACTTAAACGTGACCTCCTGAGAAGAGGTCTTGCCAGTCACCCTGCCTCAGGTAGGCCCCCCTCTTGTTACTCTCTACCTCAGCCTCCATATCTTCACCAGGTAGTGCCTTTCCACGTTGTATTTTATACTTTATTATTTTATTAATTTTTTTTTAACATTTATTCATTTTAGAGAGAGCTTGAGCAGGGGGAGGGGCAGAGACAGAGGGAGACACAAAATCTGAGGCAGGCTTCGGACTCTGAGATGTCAGCACAGAGCCTGACGCGGGGCTCAAACTCAAGAACTGTAAGATCATGACCTAAGCCAGTCAGACACTTAACCGACTGAGCCACCCAGGCACCTTCCAGGCACCCTGCCTTTCCACGTTTTAATTATTTTATTTATCTGTTTGCATATTTGTCTTTTGACTGGCTCTTCAGCCCCTCCCATATCCCACGGAACCAAAAACCATAGACAGTATGTAACTAAGCAAGAAGTCTGCGTCTGTCCTGTTCGTCATTATATCCCCAGGGCCTCACAGACTCTCTGCCATGTCACTTTCAACTTGTTCTTTTTCAGTCATAAAGCCTTTTCCTTATCCTGAAAACCTGTGCAGAAGAGCAGTAAACACATTCATTTATTCACCACACAGATAAGCAGGTGTGATAAGACAGGTGTGCCTCTGGCTGAATTGGCACAGAGGGGCCCCCTCTCATGGCCCCTGACCTGAGAACGCTTGTTCTTGCCAAACTGGGTACCTCCCACGCTCCAGCTATCAGAGCGTCAGAATGTCCAAGAGGTTGTACTTCCTGGGACAGTTAAATGTCAAAAGGCGGGGAAGAATACCAACACAAGATTGGCAATGTTTTAATTTTGCTAAATAGAGATATGAAAAAATTAAACAGCTACTCTCTTAGTCAGACTATGCTGCAGGAACAAATAGCCTCCAGAGAGTCACAGCTTGATGCAACAGAAGCCATAGCCACTACGTGCCCAGTGAGGTTGGCAGGGGCATGGCTTCTGGGGGAGCCAGGATGACAGAGGCTGCACCTTGACACATGTTTCCAGAGGCAGAGAAATGGGATCATCCAGCTCC
This sequence comes from Neofelis nebulosa, assembly GCF_028018385.1. Classification (NCBI taxonomy): domain Eukaryota; kingdom Metazoa; phylum Chordata; class Mammalia; order Carnivora; family Felidae; genus Neofelis; species Neofelis nebulosa. The sequence continues at coordinate 33,174,236 of NC_080793.1, read as the reverse complement.
CAGAGATTCAGCCCGGAAGTGACGAGTTCTTTCCACTTGCATTTCACTGGTAAAAACAAGTCACTTGTCCAGACCTAGCTGAAATGGGAGCCAGAAAGACAAACCCTCTCATGTGCCTGGCAAGTGAGAGAGTCAGAATAGTTAGATGACCAGCACGGACGACATGCCCCCTCCCCGCCCCAGCTACCACTGAAGATGAACATCATTTTATCAAGGGAATGGCTCTTTAGTACCTGAAACATAAGGAGGACATCATGTCAGAATAAAAGCAAAACTTCAAGTTGAAAGAATTAGCTTTATTCAAAACTTGCTCTTCGTCCTTACTGTTCTCACCCTCACCGGGGGAGGGACTGGAGGAAAACAGTTGTAGATTGGTGCGGGTCCCCGGGCCAGCACTGGTTGATCCGTGCCCGGATCCACTGGAGGACTCCCACCTCCTCACCCTCACGCCAGTTCCTGTACCCGCAAACTCATCCTCCCCTTGGTCCCTCTGTGTCCCAGTTTCTCCATCTTTCAAAGTCACCCTGCAGAAGTGTCCAGCGTCACTGTGCCCACGCCTCTTGGGGCCCAGAGCCCTTTCTGTCTTGCTTGTGCATCGTGTTGAGGGGATCCGAGTACGGATGAACGGAGAGGTCACGGTCTGTTCCCATCCATACTCATTCACAGACAAAGGGGGAAGTATGAGAGCAAAGGTTCATCACTCAGAGTTTCCTTATGCTGGAGGAGAGGAGACAGACACTAGAGGGGACAGATGGCCCAGGCACTACTGAGAAGCCCTCACAACTACAGTCTCCCCCTGAGAAATGTTTCAAGTGGGAGGCACAGGTGACAGGAGGCAGCAGAGTGAGCCTCAGGCGCCTGGGAGCCTGTGGGCTTTGGACCACCTAGACCTCTCAGGTGTTCCTGGGCTCTTAACCGTTTCTCCTTCCCTGGGTACTTTTCTCAAGACACAAACTTTGGGCCACTTCTGTCTCCTTGTTGGGGGTCCCTTTGAAGTTTGACAGGACGGAGGGAGAGAGGAGTACCTGTGCCCTGTTCTGATGCGAACATGGCTCTGGAAAAAGCCAGATTCTACTTGGTCAAAGTAGAATGGAGATTTGAATAAATCAACGATGTAAACAGTTTTATGAAACAGACTCAATTTGGCCAGTGCACATTTACCAAAGCTTAAAATAACAATGATAATAACAACAACAATAATAATGATAGCCTAAATTGTCCGGCACTATGTAGTTTCCTTAAAAAGTGCTTTCATATGTACTTTCTCACTCAATCCTCATCAGAAGTACGCAGAGGTGGATTATTATAAAGCTCAGAGAGGTTAGGTGGTTTACCCAAGATCACACAGCTAATATATAACTTCAGATGCTTTGGGTGGCAAATATTGGAAAACTGGCTTAAATAATTAAAGGGGAATTTAATCTCTAACATCATCAGAAGTCTAGGGTAAAGCAGGATTCAAGTTTGGTTGATTTAGCAGCTCGAGTATATCATTAAAGAAGTGTACTCTTTCTACCTCTTTGCCATCCCGGGGTGGCTTTGTCCTCAGGCTGGTGACACAGGAGTGCCAGACCAGTCATCCAGACATAATCATAGCAGTCATAGCAGAAGAAAAGAGACCCGTCATTTGCTGGGCCTCTCTGAATGACTGGAAATATTCATGAGGAGCAAGCCCCCTAACTCTTGCCCCCAGTGATGCCTTGCATCTCACAAGCCATTTCTGAACCACTTACTTGGATGGGAAATGAGGTCATGCTCAGACCACTTGGGCCTGGCTTGGGAACTGGAAAGGGTCAACTTTATTTGACGCATATGAATGTGTGGGTTGTGTCTACTTTAGCTGGCAAAAGGCAGAACTGGCATTTGAATTTTGCCACATCACAGATGTGATGTGGCTCTCTCTCTCTTTTTGTTCTGAAGGACTACCATATTATAAAATAACAACCACACAATAGGTATCTCTGAAGTAGCAGACTCTTTTAGTTTTTTTCAAAATAGGAGTTTTTAAAGACCATTTCTATTCTTCCTCTACCTCTGCCCCAAATAAGCAGGCAAGTTGCCTCAAGCCCAGGACTGGGGGACAGAGTGGTGCCAGTGGGTTCAAGCCAGCATGGAATCTCTTGCCTATGACAAATGAGCAGTTCAAGTTCTAGAGAAGATGCCTGAAACTTGGAAGTCAGAGGGAGAATGGTCGAGGCCTGCTCCAGTCCCAGCCAGCACTCATGAGAACCAAGAGGAGGAAGCAGGCCATGTGGAAAGATCACTTCCAACAGCCCTGAGGAGGCGGTGGGGGCCACTCAGAAACATCTAGATTCCTAACCTGCCATATCATGGAGAGGTCTGCTTGGTTTCTGATGGTAGATATTTGCTGAACACCTGCTATGGTTAGGTGCTTTAGACACATTCTCTCTTTTGCTACTCACTACCTCCATGTGGGGTGAGAAATATCACCCACCATTTTACAGAGAAGGGACCAGAATTTCAGAGAGGCAAAGTAGCCTTCTTGGGGGAGATCACAGTTAGTATGGTAGGCTGAATAAGATCCTTCAAAATGTCCACATCCTGATACCCAAAACCTGTGAATACGTTGCTTTACATGGCAAAAGGGTCTTTGCAGATGATATTAAGTTAAGGGCCTTGAGAGGAGGAAGTCATCCTGAGTTATCTGGGAGGGCCCAAGGTAACCACAAAGGTGCTTAGAAGAGGGAGACAGGAAAGTCAGAATAGAAAGGGGAGAAATGTGACAATGGAAGCAGAGGTCAGAGTGAGGTGAGGAAGGGAACCATGAACCATGTAGGTGGCCCCCAGAACCTGGAAAAGGCGAGGAAAGGATTCTGCCTTAGAGCTTCCAGAAGGAAAGCATTCCTGCCAACACCTTGATTTTAGGATTTATGACCTGCAGAACGGTCAGGTAATAAATCTGTGTTGTTTTAAGCTAGTAAGTTTGTGGTGATATGTTACACTAGCCATAGGAAGCTAATACACTCTACCCTGGGGTTAAGTATATAGATTCTGAAGCCAGAATGCCCCAATTCAAAGCCTGACTCTACTACTTAGTAGCTGTGTGACCTCGAGCAAGTCATTTAACCTCTCTTTGCCTGCACTCCCTCATTGATAAATTGGGGTTGGAAATAACATTTGACTCAGAGAGTGGTTGCGAGGCTTAATATAGGCTCAGCCCCTAGAATGTATCCGAAGCATTATAACAAGCACTCAACACATGCCAAGTCATTATTATTAATATTTGTGGTAACACTGCAAGGTGGGTATTTTTATTTTCATTCACACACTCAGAGAACTCACATGAATTGTCCAAGGCCACAAGGCCAGGAAAAGCCAGAACCCGCAGGTCCATCTGGCTCCATATGCCTTTTACCTTTTACAAGATCTCACTGCTTGTAAGGCCCAGCAGTTTTAGTGATTGCAAATGTCCTGCCAAGAACCTGGTCTCCAGTCCCCTTACCTGCCTTCTCTCACCTGTTCTGCTCAGCCTCTCTCCTTTCTGCAGTCAGCCACCAGCTCAGATTGAAGGCAGCTAAAAAACAGTGTGATTTGCATCCCATGTTCTAAGCGCCATCTCACATTATTCTTGCAACAACCCCACGGGTAGGCGGTTAGGCTGGGCAGGGAGCATCAACCCCATTTCAGGGATGAAGATACTGAGGTTCGGAGAGGCTAGAGGACCTGCCCAAGGTCAGTGGGTCCCTGAGAGGCAGAGGAAAGGGAAGAGGTGGTCTCCTGGCTGCTGGTTCTGAGCCTTCCCAGCTGCCTGTTGACTCCTCCTGAAGGCTCCTGCTAAGTCCCTGCTGTCCAAATCCGAGCCTGTGAGAACTGCCATTGGTTTACCGCTCATCTAAGAGAATGTGATATAAATCCTGCGTAGGTGGTCTGTAGCATGTGCACATTTTCTTTCCCTTAATATTTGCTTTAATTGAGTATCACTTGGGTAAATGCTTTGATTAGCAAATGTTTGTGCTTTGTGGATTTAACAAAGTTAGACTTTTCCAGTGACTGGAAAATACTGACTGCTGTGATTGTTTTGATTTTTACGGTGAACCCATTAGAAACCCAGGGACCCTCGTCAGGGGTCATCGTCCTAGGCTGAACCCAGCAGAAGATCCTGCGTCACTGACATTCCTGGTGACAGTGAGCAAATTCCTTCCCCTCTCTGGGCCCCAGCAACGTGCTCTGGGAAATGAGGGGGTTGGACTAGATAATCCCTAAGGGTCTTTGCAGCGAGAGGTTTTGACGACCAAACCCCAGGCTGAGGGTTCCTAGAAGCACAGGAATTCTCTCCCAGCTCACACGCTACTGAGTCCCAGTGCACAGGGAGGATTGGCCAGGGTCCAGGGTCGCAAGTGGAGCGGGGCCCTGTGCACCGCGTGCCCCGGCCGCAGCCTGGCTACCTCTGTGTGTTCTCTGCCATCACGGGGAGGCTGTCCTGCCCCAGCCACGGCTGTCCCAGCCCTGAACATTGCCTTGAGCATCTGGGCCTCTTCTCCTTGGCAATTCAGAGACTAGATGGGGGTGCCAGAACTGTTTCCTGGGGCCCATGCTCTGCCTGTTTCATAATTCTCCACAGAGGGGCTGCTAGGTGTGGTTGAGGGTGAGCGGCGGCTCCATGGTCAGTTGGTTCAATGAGGAATCGATTCAATCCCCCCACCTTTTTTTTTTAATTTATAAAGATGACCTTTTCCTTACTTTTAAAATCAGGCATTCAACTTATTTTGTGTTTCATACTCTTCACTCTGTGCACACCATTCTTTGAAGTGTGAGGCTGTTTTTTTGTTCTGGAGGGTGTCTCATAACCCAAACATTCCCAGGCCTTAGCAACTTGGGGATGCAAATGCAGTTTGGTGACATTAATGCTGAAATCTTGCTGCCGTGAGCCCTGACCTGGATGACCAGGGGACGTCCACAGACTTCTGCCCCTGGCTGGTCCCCAGGGCCACCTCACCTGTGCCCCACAACATGTGCATCTGTGTGCTTCCTTGGTCTTCCTCGCAAATCCTCCTTCACACAGCCTCACTGCACAGGGTGCTTCCGTGTGGCTCTAAAGCCACAATCTGCCGTGGTTCAGAGGGAGGAGGCTAGTGGCCTCGTCCCTGTTCTGGGGTGAGCTCCCTGTGTGTGCAGAGCCTTTCAGTGTTTTGTGAACACGGTCCCTCATCTTCCAGCCTGCCCCCTGCCCCCAGGATCCATCTCTTAGGTCTCCAGAGGGGGCAGACAGTGTTCTATCCTAGGGTTTCTCTTCTTTACATACTCCCTCCAAAACTACATTCCCATCCTGGTGACCAAAAATAAATGTCCCCATGCCAATAGAATCAGGAAAATGAATTGTAAAGGAACCAAAAGTGCACCAGTTCTACAAACCCCAGTCTTCAAACCTCAGTTTGGTTTACATATTTAATTTTTAAAAATTTTTTTACATCCTAATTGATATAGGAAGAATTCTGAGATTAATTCATTATAAAAATAAATTTTAAAATGTCAAAAAGAAGATAGCAAAAAGGACCAGAATAGAGGTGCCTGGGTGGCTCAGTCAGTTGAGCATCTGACTCTTGATTTTGGCTCAGGTCATGATCTCACCATTTGTGGGATTGAGCACCTGTCTCAGGCTCTGTGTTGACAGTGCAGACCTTGTTTGGGGTTCTCTCTCTCTCTCTCTCTCTCCCCCTCTGCCTGTCCCTCACTCATGATCTCTCTCTCTCAAAATAAATAAATGAACTTAAAAAAATACCAGAATATCTGAACAAATTTAAAAAACATATATGGGCTGAATTTTAGGAAAACTGGTCATTACATGAATTGGTCAACAGAAGAAATGGCTTTGGGTGAAGTTGTTTTAGCCAGTGGGATCTGTTATAGAAGACGGGCTACCTACAGTGGAATGTGGATTTTTGGTACCTAACATGGTGCCTACAGCATAATAGGAACTTCATAAATGCTTACCGAATCAATAAATGAATGTGTAAATGAGGTAAGTTTGGTCATTTCTAATTCAGCTTTGATGATACCCAAGTAAAATCTGGTGGAACATCTCTGATTTCTTTTAGGGGTAGCCAAAGTTCTCAGGACACTGACAAAATTCACCTTCGCTTGGAAAACAAACCAGTGCCAGGCAGGTTTTGGGAAGACAGGCCAGCAAGTCAACAGAACAGGGAAGGTGCAGAAGTCCGAAGGCCTCACCAGTCACGGGTCTAGCGTTCCCTCCTGAGAAGAAGCACTGGGTGCCAGAGGCAGGATTCTAACGGTCCCACTTGGGTTATGAGGAGTCCCACCAGAGAGGTAGACTGCCAACCTGATTTTGTGTGAAGCTTCCATAGCTCAGCTGCAGGAGAAAGAAGGATGGATTTCTGAGTTACCAAAAAATTTCTTCAGAGCTACAAATGGTGGTTGAAGTGGTCCCGGTGGGACTCAGATATACTAAGTTTGTTCAGTCATGCATTAAAATTTATTGAACACCTATTATGGCTCTGGGGTAATAATAGAAAAGAAGATATAATCCCTTCCTTTGGGATACCCTGGAGACAGGTTAACAGAAAATTGGAATTTATTGTACTTATTAGAAGTACCAGGTGCTTTGAAGCTAAAAGCACCGAAACGAAGTCTGGTGGTTTGAGGAAGGCCCTGAGGTCTGAGCTGAGTTCCGGGGAATGAGGAAGGGTAAGTCTGAGGAATAGGCAAGTGGGGACAGGAACACGGACGAAGAGAACTTCAGGAAGAGGGCACTGCAGGTGAATTGGTTGGAGGGGAGAGGGAACGGTAGGGAATTCAGTTCTCACTTCCCTCAGCTGTGGTGGGCTCCTGGGAAGGGGGTGGGTAGGCACCACTCAGGATCTCACTGCCACATGTGGCGTGTCCACTGGCCACTTAGGCCTCTACAAAACAGCTGTAGCAAGAGGCGAGTCGAACCAGGGGTTGCTCTGCAGCACAGGGGCTGCCTGCCTGGAAAGTCCCCATCAGAATCCCTAGAAAACTACATAACTTCTCCTATCAGAGTGAGGTGTCGGCCAGGTCCAGAAAGGTGGGGCAGAAAAGTGAGGAAGTCCTAAGGGTTAGTTGCAAAGTAAAGATAGCATCCTACTCAAAGAGGCGCCAGAGAAGAGATAAGAGGAAGCAGGTAGGTTTGGTGGGCAGGGCTCCAGGGAGATTCTGAAAGGCAGTAGGAAGCTCAGGGAGCCTTTTAGGGGTGCTGCGGCCAGGCCCACTGTGAAGAGGAACCTGGGAAGGATGCCCCGCCTATTTGGGGCGTGGACACCATAGTAGCCAAAAGACTAGAAAATAGGATAGTGAACAAGCCAGGCAAGTCACACGGCAGACTATCATTCCTCCCTGATCTAGTGTGAGCAGTTCATTATTACCAACAAGGAAGACTGGCTGATGGGTACCACAGGGACATGCCTGGAGTCTTCTTGGGATTCTTGGGATATCACTTCAGAGCTCACAACAGCAAAAGGAAAGGCATTCTTGGCAGAGTCAGAATCTTTAGAGACCTCTTATATTCAGATAATACAATAGAGTCTATACCAGCCCTTCATGTCCATCGCTGTACAGATAGCTCATCCCAGCCCCGGGAGACCAGCAGAGGGAAGGGTACTATCCCTGCTTGATGGATAAGAACAGTGAGGTTCAGAGGTGCCACCCAGATATGGGAGGGAGAACCAGGGCCCAAGCTACTATGGCTTGTCTGCCTCGATCCTTGCCATCACCTGCACGTTACTATCTATGCACTGCCATGCTCCAGATCTCAAACCTTGCAAAGGGTTAGAACCCATTTGTTTAACGTATGGTCCTATGGGAAGGCAGTCACCACACATCCCTCCGTGAAAGAGGTGGGTTACAACACAGAATTGCCGTATGGTTACGTATTTGTAAAAGAAAAATATGTTGACACACGTCCTTTACGTGACCATTGGACAATGTCTGGGTGAAAAAACAGCACAATTCTGGCAGCAGTTGTCTCTGGTGATGGAGTTTCTAGGAGGTTTTTGAAGAATTCATGCTTATCTGCATTTTATCATTTTTCTACAATCAATATAAATCACTTCTTTAAAACTCGACAGTCAGGGTGGGGGGGGGGCAAGGGGAGATTTCACAGCTAATAGTGACAGCTTCTCAAAAGAAACATTATCCATGAGGGATAGAATGTTCTAAAATAGAAATTTTGTCCAGAAACTGGCAAGTAAGCCCAAGTCAGAGTGTATCGAAGAGTCTGCACAGGGTGTCTCTGAGAACTCAGCCTTTAGAGGCCACAGAGGGGCCATCCCAGACAGCAATGGGCCAGCCGCCCAGGGATGAAGAGGAAGGCTCCCTGCTGCCATAGTCAGCGGCACCATATCCCCCAGCCTGAGGCAGCTCTGGGTGCCACCTTTCCCAATTGGTACTTTTCCTACCGAACTATTATTTTCCTCATGTGCATGCTCGTAGCCTTGGGGAGCCGGGCTATGCCTTAAGACAAACTAGAGAGGTTCTGTAGAGAGGTTAAGACCTCAGGCTTTAAAGCCAGATATTCGAGTTTAAATTTTAGACCGTCTACCACGGATACGTTCTATGACCCTGGATACATTACTTAAATCCTCTTAAAATGTTTTTAATGTTTATTTATTTTTCAAAGAGAGAGAGATAGAGTGCGAGCAGGGGAGAGGCAGAGAGAGAGGGAGACCCAGAATCTGAAGCAGGCTCCAGGCTCTGAGCTGTCAGCACAGAGCCCGACCCAGGGCTCGAACCCATGAACCATGAGATCATGACCTGAGCCAAAGTTGGACACTTAACCGACTGAGCCACCCAGGTGCCCCCTAAATCCTCTTAATCTCAATTTGCCCATCTGTATAAGGGGGATGATACTAATACCTACTTCATAGGGCTGTGAAGAAAAAAAGGATAATGCATATACATCCTTAGCAAGGTATCTGATACTCATTAAATAGTGGGTGGTATTATTATCATTAATAATAACGATAGTAATAGCAGTAGTAAGCTCAGGATCCCCAGGCCCAGTATGGGTCTTGTAGGCATTCCACGAATGTTTACTGAATAGAGAGGTGCCTCATTGTGGCTTCACACAAGCTTCCTCTCCCCACTGACCCCTGGCACAGGTCAGCAAAGCACCATACACCCTCTCCCTGGTTTTTTCAGAGAGCACACTGAAGTAAGACTAGCCTTGGGGTATACCTCCATCTCTGGGCCTCAGCCTGACATATTCTCCTTGATCCCAAGCCCAAATCCTTGAAACTCAGCCTCTGATTTTCACGAGGTTGAAGTGATTCACAAATGAGTGTTTCATACTTTATTTTTTTTTTTTAATTTTTTTTTCAACGTTTTTTATTTATTTTTGGGACAGAGAGAGACAGAGCATGAACAGGGGAGGGGCAGAGAGAGAGGGAGACACAGAATCGGAAACAGGCTCCAGGCTCCGAGCCATCAGCCCAGAGCCTGACGCGGGGCTCGAACTCACGGACCGCGAGATCGTGACCTGGCTGAAGTCGGACGCTTAACCGACTGCGCCACCCAGGCGCCCCCACAAATGAGTGTTTCAAGCTCACCTTTGATCCCTGTGAACTGACATTTGACTGGAGAGATTTTAAAGGGAGAGCTACGTCTTCTACCGGCTAGATGCCAACAGAGAAAGCCTTATCAGCCCAGCAAACTCGTGGCCACATTCTTCACGGTCAGAACCAAGTGGCAGCAGCTGAAATTCGCCATGGGTGACTGAGGTAATGCTGCGGCCTGAGAGGAAGGCCCAGGGTCCCCCCAGGGTTGTCATGGTAGAAAGCCAAGTGCACAGGCTCTGAAAGCAGGAAGACCTGAATTCAAATCCTGTCTCTGCTTGCTCTCTAGCCATTCAACTGCAAGCAAAGTGTTAAGCTTTCTGAGCCTCGGTTTCCTGCTTCTCTGTGAGAACTAAATGAAATCCAGAAGTAAATGTCTGAAGACTCACAATAGGAGCTCAATAAATATTACTTTCCTTCCCTTGGTCACCATCTCCCTCAAGCTCCCAAACTTTATGGAGGTGAAGAAGGTCGTATTTGAGCTTGACATGGAAAAACTGGGTATGGTTTGGAAATATAGAGATGGGGGGAGGACATCCTACACAGAAATGGTATAACGAACCAAGGCCCAGAAGCAACAACGCGTGTTGTGGTAGGGGTAAAAGGAATCAGTTATGTTTGGGCCCTATCTGGTCAGGTAGTTTAGACAGATCTTTGCTTTTCTACGCCCCCCCCCCCCATTTTTTTCTATTTTTTCCCTGTTTGCTTCTTCACTTCTTAACTGTCTGTGAGAGGTTAAAGCAATCTGAATTAAGTTTGTTAAATTGACTTTTATTATTGAATTATAATCATTTGTGTAATTATGAAACCAGGTGTTCCTGATTGAGATCAATTATTCCTTCACCTGATCACTATAGAGCTAATAAGGACTTAGAATTGCTGTTCAAGTATACTTCCAGCCGGGTTGAAGCCTTCTGGAAAGGCATTTATTAAGCCAAAGAGTGGTGGAAAAAAAAAATCCAGGGGAGAACAAGGACAGAGATTAAAATCCTTTAGGAAAAGGCCTAGAAAGGCTGATTTGATCATTAAGTAGCCTTGATGGGTGGCTGGCTGTTGACGAGGAATCTTTGAGGTGTTCCTACAGGAACTTTGATGGGGGTAGGGTAGAGTGGGGGTGAGGTAGGCATGGGGTAGGGCAGGAAAAGAGGACACAGACACTGTGTGTAAACTGCAGGTTAGAGACCCATCTTCTGCTGTGTTCTTCTGCTGAGATGGAATTGCCCTCTCTCCCTCCTGAGGCTTCTCAATCCTGACTTTGGGAAAGATGCGAAGATGCCATGGTGCCCCCTTCCACTGTGTGAGGAGTGTGTGAAGGGGACGTGCAGTCTCTGTTCTAGGAGATGCAGGTGTGGGATGCATAGAGGTCTAGGTTCCTTCACATCTGATCCTTATTAGACCCCTCAGGAGGACAGAGCAGTAGTTACTATTTCCATCTTACAGGTGGAGTTCCTGAGGCTTGGTCAACAGACATGCCTACAGTCACAGGATTAGTGGCCAAGATGGGGAGGGGAGAGTTAGACCAAGCTCTTCAGATGCCAAGACCACCGAATGGTCTTTTCCTCACAACCTGACTGCCTGAGATCCCATTCCATGGATAAGTAGGGTGAGTTGATCATTTCTGCAGAGATGTGCAAGTCTCCTTAAATGTTAAAACCACTTAGGGAGATTAAGGAAACACCTGTTGTTTGGGCTAATCTCTAGATCTGTTAAGAGTCTGGCTGTGGTACCATTAGGTTTTAGAAGTGCCTGAGGTAATTCTAATAAGAGTCAGGGCTATGAACCATTGATCTCATGGGTAGCTCGTTAGCTAAATGGAGCCTGGATGGCCTGGGGGAGTTCTGTAGCTGTATAGGGCCCTTTGGGTTGCAAAGGACAGACACCTAATGCAGCTAACTTGGCTTGCTATTTGCAGGGAGATTCATTAGAAGGCTTATGTAATCAAAAGGCATGTAGGGGATATAATGGGATCCCAAGGACAAATGGTATGTGGGAGTAGAGAATCACCTGATCTCATCTAACCCAACTCCACATCCTTCATGCCAAGACCTGAGGAGCCATTTCATTCTCTCCCTCCTCAGACTGTTTGTGCCACAGTACAAGGGACCTGGCCACTGATGCCTCTAGACATCTCCACTGTTGGAGAAGATTTGAGACTACTTTCTTCATCTCATCCTTGGGCAGGTTCCCACTCCAGACCAATCACTTTGGTCACATGGTTGTGCCATTAAGATTCTGGCAACTCTCTTTCAAACCACATGGCTAAAGTGGGGAAGGGGTTATTTTCCATAGGAAGGAGGGAATAGTGTTCTAGAAAGACATACAACAGAGGTTTCCTAGCCATCATCTGTGACTTTCACATAGAATTCCTGCAGCTGGAGCACTTACTTGAGAAAAAAATCCTTCAGCAGTTTCCCTAAAAGCCCTACTGGTCTGGAATCTTGCACCATCAAGGAGCAAAAATGACAGCTTTGAAAACAGGACAATCTGGACCTAATCATTCCATGAATGCTGAGCAGCAAGACCTGCAAGGCAGAGGAGATAGATGCCAAGGCTGTGTAGACACTATTCCTGGCTGCACTGCCTCTCCCTGTCTGCCAAAGACTCACAGCCTTGGATTTAGAGGGGACTCTATATTAGTCAAGGATCTTTGGTTTGTAAGTGACAGAAACCCAACTCAAACTAGTTTACCCACCAGAGAAAAGAAATCTCTTGGGTCACATGACTGAAAAACTCAAGGTATTTGCTTTCAGGGGAGGCTGGATTCAGAATCCAGACAATGTCCTGAAGATAGTCACTCTCTCCCTTTCCTAGCTCTGCTCTCCTCTCCAGGTTCCCCTCAGGCAGGTTCTCCCTTTGCAGAGCAAGATGGCCATCAGCTTCTTAGCTACCCCTGTGGAAAGACCAGCATTTTTTTTCCCCAATGGAATTAACGAAAACTCCAGGGTTGTGTATCATTGGAATAATGTAGGTCCCAGACCTGAGGCTGTATCTGTGGTCAGAGGATGAACTCACACAGGGGAGGTGGTAGTAGGAATGGATGCCAGGCAGAACAGGACAATAGATGTCCTTTAAAGACCCCAGAGCTCATCTAGTCTGATAGGCTCCAACCCACCTGCCCAAATATGATCCAAATATGATACTCTGTGAAGATGTCCCTGATCAACAGCCTGACCATGGTCAACACTCCTCCTTGTCATCTTATTTTGTATACAGGAAATACTCAAAAACCACTCTTGTTGTGAACCTGCCAAGAGACTGAGTATGAATTAGTTGTCTTGGCACCCTAGCACTGGACCCTGACAGAGAAATCTGTGAGTTCTGTTGAATCAAAGGGCTCCAAGGAGCCAACAAGTTGAGTAGAAAATGGGCCTCAGAGGGTGGTAGGCAGAGTTCTGAAGCTGGAGCCTGGCCTGGCCAGATCAGATCTGATCCCAGTTCACTATGCCCCTCAGGCAAACCTCCTTTTCAACCTGCACTTTGTCCACATGACCCTGCCTACCTACCTGTTAGAATTACTCAGAAGTTTGTATTAAAACAAGTTCGGACAAACTTGTAATTGTCAAGTAGTATCATTATGCTTCTCGCCCGTAGAAAAACCAAGGTCCAATGTCAGAAAATACGACGTTATGAAAAACAGCTCAAAGGTAGGAAAATCATACAATGATGGGACTGCCAAACAGAGAAAATAAGTCTAGAGAAGAATGATTTTAATATGAAATATGTGCTTTGAAGAAAATAACAAAATGGAAAAAAAAAAGAAAATAACAAAATGGGGAATCTAGGAGAACAGAAGCAGAAGCCAGAAGTCCATGGAGCAAAATCAAAGGGGGTCGTCATGCTGGAAGGGAATCCTGGGCACAAGCGAGTGCTGAGATTGTAGCTGGACCAGACTCTGGATGTGGTCTTTCCAGGCCTGGCCACAGAGAGATGCTGCTTTTGAAGGCCCTGGCCCTTCTCAGGCCTTCTACTCCCTTTCCAGTCTACAAAAGGAGGGTCAGTGAGGCAGGGGAGCCTTGCAGGCAACCAGACCACAACCAGATCCAATCCTGTCTGAAGACACCATGGCTGCTCCCTTCCCTGATACTGAAGGCCGTCTGGCTTTCCTCACTGTCATCTTGGGCTGTAAGTAACCCATTTAAATCACCACTGGACAAGGAGAAGCTCACAGCCTGCTTTGCAGCTCTTCTTCCATCCAAGCCATTAGTATATTTAATAGCTCTGGCCCCATGCTGATTTATGACACGTGGTAATTAATTCCTTTCTACTCAGAGATACAGACATTCACAGGTCTCAATTCAAACGTGTCTCTGCTCTGTTCCTTTTTAAAAATACTCGAAATGTTGAATTGGAAAGCCATTTGGTCTTTTGTGAGAAGTTACTGATCTCTATCCCACCCTTATATAAAAATAAATTCTAGATATATGAATGATTTACATGTAAAATATGAAACTATAAAGATACTCTAAGGTGAATATATAATCTGAGGGTGAGAAAGGTCTCTTTAAGCATGCCACTAGAGGCAGAAAAATAAAGATCAAGGTTCATGAATTTTTTTCACATCAAAACTTTAAACCTCTGTGCAGCCTAAATTAATAAAGTATAATTGAATTAAATGAAAAGAAAATGACAAATTTGGGGAAACCATTTACTGTGTACAATGATGCTATCTATAGGGAGAAGGAGGATGTGGCTAATATTTATTTCTATGTGCCAGCATGTTAATATATACAGAATTCTAACAGGTCAATTCACAAAAGAATAAAATAGTAAAGAAACATAAGAGACAATATTCTTATTTATAATTAAAATGATGATAGAAGGCTACTTATGACATTAACCAAATTGATAAAAACAATAATACCCAAATATTAGGGTTCAGGGAAATGTTCACTCTCACTCACACATTGTTGTTTGGGAGTCTAAATTAGTGCAAACTTTCTGAAGGTAAAATTTGTCAAAATCAGAAGCATGAATCCATTTCCATATCAAGGAATCTATCTTGGAGAAATAAGAATATGCACAAAGATACAGCTACAAAATCCTATTTTAACAGCAAAGGTTGGAATTAATCAAATGCCCAATAATGAAAAGTGTGCTAACTAAGTTGTCATACACCCATATTATGTTGTAAATGTATATTCACTAAAATGGAGGAGGTTCATTATGTATTGTCAGTAAATAAAAATAGGTTATAAAATTGTAAGCTCAGCATACATTTTTTTTTGCAAAAAAAATCATATAAAAAGTTTGAGGAAATACACCAAATATTAACAGTGGTAAATTATCTCTGTGTAGTAAAATTTGAAGGTATTTTAATTTGCTTCTTTTGTTTAGAGGTCTTTTCTAATTTTCCTATAATGAATGCATATTGTTATAAAATAGAAATAACAAAAATGCTTATTCTGTACAATTAGTGTGAGGATTAAATAGTATAACAGAAAATGGTTTAGGTGAATGGTAACTATGATATCCAAAGAGACAGCCCCACGAAGATGATCTGAGAATTTGGGAAAGATGAACCAAAGGGAAAGTGGAACTTGAATATGCTCATGACATGCAAAGAAATCAAGGTGCAGGGGTTCTGAAGGGTGAGGGCAGACAGAAAACATGGACACAAACCTCCCTTTTGGAGAGTTTGATGGAGTAGAACAAGGGGAAGGGATAAACAGAACCAAGAAGGTCAGAGGGTCCAAAGAAGTACTCTAGTGTTTCTCTTTTTAATTTTGAAGATTATGAAGTTCTGAGAATGTTTAAAAGAGGAGAAGTTTTGTGAAGACTCATACAGAAGTGTGCAAATAATCAGTCTGGATCACAGTTCATAAACTTCTAGATCCATGGCCCCTGATCCATGTGTCTCCCAGATAGGATCCCTCTATTTCATCTGGGGTTTCTGCAGATGGTCTCTAACTCTCTGAAAGTATTATATAGTTGTGATGTTATTTACTCCAATGAATGATCTGGCAACCTTCATCAGGATTCTCAAGACTACACCAGGAGAAGTCAAGCTATAAAGGATTCCACAGGCTCTAGCCAGTTGGAGGGTGTCCCATTCTTAGGAAAACATCGTATGGCATCTAAACTAGAAGGAAGTAAGGACGACCAGGCTAATCCTTAGCCAGTTCTAGACTCCCCTTTTCAATGATCTTTTTTTTTATTAAAAATTTTTAAATGTTTATATATTTTTGAGAGAGGGAGAGAGACAGCATGAGCAGGGGAGGGGCAGAGAGAGAGGGAGACACAGAATGTGAAGCAGGCTCCAGGCTCTGTTCTGTCAGCACAGAGGCTGACGTGGGGCTCAAACTCATGAACCGCAGGATCATAACCTGAGCCAAAGTCAGATACCCAACTGACTAAGCCACCCCGGTGCCCCTCCTTTTCAATGATCTTTATAACTAGTTGTCTAGCCTTGTGCACACACCTTCAATGACTGGTAGTTCACTACCCTAAGCCAGTCACCCACAAATGGATGAGCTTCAGGAAACATGCCAAACACTAATGTCTAGAAGTTCTGTGGTTTTTTAAAAATCTGCTACAAACTTTTTATAGTTTCCTATTCATTGAAGACATCTTCAAGTTTTAAAAAATGTTTATAATCCTTTTCACATGTAGCTGTTGTGAATATAAATTATTATGTTATAGATTGCATCTGATAATTCTACCAGTGAAATCCCTGTTGCTCTGTTTCCATTGCTGTTTCTGAACCCCTTGTAGAGCCTAATTTTCTTTTGTGACTTGTTTTTCTTGACTATTTACTGGGTGTTATATTAGAAAAACTATTTTCAGGAATAATTTGAGGTCTAAAATGAAAGTACCTTCCTTTTGAGAGGATTTGGGTTGGCTTCTATGAAGGATCTTGTCAAAGTATAGATTCTGATACAAGTGGTCTTGGATGAAGCCCAAGAATTTGCATTTCTAATAAGTTCCCTGGTACTGCTTAGGTTGTGGCCCCATGGATCACATTTTGAGTAGCAAGAGACTAAAGAGGGACCCAGAGGACTGGAGCCAGGCTGTAATTCTATGGGAGCTATGTCACGTGTTCACTCTCGTGCTGGCGGTGAAGCCTTTGGGGTCCTAGCTTGTCGTGGGAAGGGTCTCTGAGGAGATGCCTCACTATGTGTGGCCTGGGCTTTAATTTCTGTCCCTCTTACCTCTTAGGCTTCCAGAACAGAGCTTTGATTTTGAGATACCAGCAAGGGTGTTCAAATCAAAAGCAGCTTCTGTGCTTGCTTATCTCACTAGGTTTTCATTTTCCCTTTATTTTTAATCCATTAATTCCTTATTTTATTATCTCTTTTATGCTTTAAAAAATTTTTTTAATCTATATTTTTAGTTGCTTTCAGTGGGAGGATTGGCTAAATAACCTACTTGGCTGTTCCTAGAAACAAGAAGGTCTATGCTAAGCCCTCATGAACTCTTTAATACTCTCAAAATAATAATATCCCACGAACCTCCCAGCATCATCTCCTTCATCTAGGTAGGACTTTGCATGCATCTATGATTATTTGTCTAGAATACATTTGTAAAGTTCTCTCCTTCCATTTGTACTTGTCCTTCCTGTAAGGCTCCACTCAGTCTCCTCACTCAGCAGGCCTCTCCTTGCTGCTTTGGCTTGCCTGGGTATTCCTCTTTGGACAGCCCTCTTGCCAATGTGTCCCGGGATTTCAGAATGGGGCCACTACAAGGAACATAAAGATCCCCTTCTCATTCCACGCCTGAGGAGATCGAAGCCCCGAGAAGGAAAACAACTTGCTGAAGGTCCCACAAAGAATTACTGCTGTACTCGAGACCAGAACCCAATCCTCGTCACTCAGCCTGGCAGTGTCCCACCATCACATGCGAGTCCTTCGTTATGTCGAGCCAAGCTTGCCTCTCAGCAACTTCCATGTAGTAATTAATCAAGAAATGGCAAGATGTGTGTCTTCTAAATCTGGGAAAAACACCAAAAGAACTTGGTACATTTTTATGTAATTTATATCTGCCCAGTTCTGAGGAGAAAGGTCTCCATCCCCAAGCAGCGGACAGGGAAGGAAGAAGTCAACAGACATTCCTGGAGAAAGGAACAGTTCACAGGGTTTGATTTTTAACTTTCTCCTTTTATTTAATTTCTATCTGTGAGATCTCTGAAATCTAAGGAGCCCTGAAACACCACAGAATACACCCACTGTCCTCCTGGAAGAATTCCAGTAAAAACAGCTTCTAATTAAATAAACGAGCTCTGCCATGTTCGCTTCAGATAGCAGAATAAGGCTTCCAATGACAAGCTCATTTGACTGCAGTCAGTTTATTACTTGTTAAATAATCATTGACTTGCTGTTCCTATCCATCTTATAACCTTTTCGTAACTGAACACAGAAGAATGTAATATAAACAAACAAACAAATAAACAAACTAATTATAATTAAAAAAATGGCAATGCTCAGGGAAACTTGAATATCTCTAATGAAATCCATTAAGAAAGGAAGCAAAATGACTAATTCAGGAACTAGGTAGTAACTCATTCAATCTAATTTCTTCAACTCCTGAACTCCTGGCCCCCAAACACTTCTCTGACCATATGTCCTCCTGAATAGCACCTCCCCCCCCAACCCACATAGACATACACACAGACACACACACAGATTTACACACAGACACATACAGACATACACACATAGACAGACACGCACAGATACACACAGACATATGGACACACCCATACACACTGAAGTCCTTCTCAGCCTTTCAGGACCTAATAACAACTTCCCTGAAGATTTCTCAAGGATGAAGTTCCTAGCCCGACTTGTGGGAATCACTCTTCAGAGAGGCCCTGGAGATTCAATCTCTCTGGAAGGGACTCTGATTCCAAAGTGTGGCTGTTCCCCCATAATTACACTGTTTGCTAGTATAAGTGTGTCCCATGAAATAGTTGGGACATACTTATACTAAAAAATGATTCATTGTTTATCTGAAAGTTACATTTAACTGAGCATCCTGTATTTTATTTGGCAACCATACTTGGGTGGTGTGGCAAGTCTGTGGCAGTAGTTAACATTGTAGGACCTTTGCAGGCCTCGCTTACTGCCCAGAACATAACGAGAGCTATGTGCAACTTATAGGATAATGGCTCACCTTGACCTCTGCTATTAAATAAAGCAGGTAGGTATGAACTATCCATAAGCTTGAGTCTCTTCAAACACGTGTATATGACTTTTCAAGTTCATGGAAAAATAACCCAAATAATAATATAATAATAGTAATAATAATAACTATATTGCCAGGTACTCTTCCAAGTGTTTTACAAATACTAACATTTAATCCTCCTAATAACCTTATGGGGTAGGCACCCTTATTATTGGCAATGAGCATTTAATAATTTGTCCAGGGGACAATAGGTGGCTGTGGTTGGTCAGTGACAGAGTTGGGACAAAATACCAACATCCAAAATCTGCCTTCTCAACCCTTCTTCTCCCCTGCATGTTTAATGGCCATTGCTCATGCATTACTCATAGCCTCTCACAACTGATTGCAACAAACCAGTGTGTTATGACCTTATACTTGTGAACAATGTCCTACAGAGTCAATTCCAAATTTGTCACCTGGGGA
Organism: Neofelis nebulosa; assembly: GCF_028018385.1. Classification (NCBI taxonomy): domain Eukaryota; kingdom Metazoa; phylum Chordata; class Mammalia; order Carnivora; family Felidae; genus Neofelis; species Neofelis nebulosa. The sequence continues at coordinate 33,155,103 of NC_080793.1, read as the reverse complement.
GTCATGACTTGTCATAAAGTGATGCAGGTTATCTTTACAGACCCAACTCCTGATATTCCCCTTCTCCATGTGAGAGAACCTCCCCACGAGAGGAGAAGCCATGTCTGTCTGGTTCTAGCACCTTGCAAGAATCTCTGGAAGAGATGAGTAGACACTCAAAAAATGTGCCTTTCACTCTTTTTTTTGATACACATTCTTTGTGACACATTTCAATGGCTTCATTTTCTCCACCATTCTTTCTTCTCCAAAAGTAAAATCCCTACTCATTCTTCAAGATCTAACTCAAATGTCATGTCCTTTGTGAGGCTCCCCTAATTTTCCTTGGCCATGTTAGTTCTCCCCCATCCTTCTGTGTTCCCTTAGTACTTGGGTGATGGCTCAAAGCCTGGTGTCTGGATTTCCTAATCAGGTATTTTTCTGATCTCTCCACTCCATCTCAATGATATGCTTCTCTGGAATAGAGGTTCTTCACCTTAACTGCAGCTCAGAATCAGCCAGGGGGTTTTGTAATATCCAAACACCCGGTGCCCTGCACGCCAAAATTCTGATTTGGCAAGTTGGATCCAGACGTCAAATATTAAAAAAAATAATCCACAGATGGTTCTGAGCCACAGCAATGGAGTTTGTTCAGAGTCATGGTTCTGAGTAGCAGGTGATAACTCTAGATCAGTTTGCTGAAGCTGAGTTGTATTCTTGGTACCCAGTGAACATACTCCTCTTTATTGGCCCTACCCTTAGGTGCTGGGGATGGGTATGACAGAGAGTCTGGAAAAGTTTCGGGGAAAGTCTTTAAGGTCACTTCCAGTGCAACACTGTATTATTCTGATGACATTTTCTGACATAAGATTCAATTCCATGCACCCAAAGCAGTGCCCCCTGCTACAGTAATGTCAGGAAAAGGGAAAGTGCGTGTTTCAGAGATCAATAGAATTGTTCAGAGGAGAAAGACATTAAAATCAGCTAGTATCATCCCAGGTGGGAAAATCAGAACTCAGAAAAGTAAAGGAAGCCACCCAGGTGTGTTCTCTGTGCCTTCACTTTCTTCATCAACCCCACCCAAGGTCAAGTCCCCATAGGTGGATACTTGAAAATGAAAAGAAAATGGGTTTAACCCATGCCCCTACCCTATATCCAAGCAAAGAAACTACACTCTGGTCACCCACCCAAAATATAATTTTAAATGGGATCTAGCCTCATAAGACACACACACACACACACACACACACACACCATCACACTATTTAACAAAACCCTCTACCGCAACATTATTCAAACTAGTGTAAAGCAGCTGCATTAAAAAAAAAAAAATTGAAATTGAATTCTGAGGCATAATCCAAGAGATAAAAGTAAAAAAAACCCAATATGTGATGATTGAGTATGCACGACCACAACCCTTAATCTCTGCCATCCTCTGCAGTGTAAACAAATCTGCTGATTGTTGATGATATTGCTGAAAACATCACTAATCAAACCTTAAATACCAAATACATTTAAGCAAATAACACTCCAGTAACAGTCATTCTAGCTGATCGTGAAGGAAATTCAAATCGGAGACCAGTTTGAAAATGGCCAGGGCTAGACTGTAGCTTCGCATTAATTGACCAACATCCTAGAGGCAGAGCTTTCTCTTAAGTACAGAAGGCCTGAAACACAAAAGGAAATAAGGAAGAAGTCCAGGAGGCAAGCGCTAATGCAATTTCAAGCTGGAATTACATCAGCAGCTTTAAACAGATGGCAGAATGGGAATAAATGTGTTAGCTCCTTTCTCTTACTTGGGCTTTCATTGTTTATATCATTAAAAATAAGGAGAGTTTAAAATAACATATATCGTCATGTAGCGACTCACAGAGACATACAAAACTAGTTTGAAGACAGGGCTGAATTTGGTCATACTCCTGGTTGTTTTGAAAACAACTTGGTGAATTCAATTAAGTAACCAGCTGCCTATTTACAAAAGAGAATAAAACCTTGTAAAGGCACACTGATGATGACTGAGCTGGTCATAGAAAAGTCTAGAGAATCCAAAGACTGGTTTCTGAACATTGCTCCTGTATGGGAGAAGGTGACAATGGGTTATGGAATCTTATACCCCTAAGGTTGAAGAGATCTAATTGATGATCTAGTCCAGGGATAGCAAAGAAATGAATGAGTGTCACCACCTGCTGCTCCCAGACCTCAGCAGACGTCACTAACCTATGATGGTATCATCCCTGCAACTCGATGCTTACTTCCCAGAATTCTTTGCAAGACACCCTAGCAGTTTTTTCATGACAGAGTTGGTGTATGGAAACCTGTTTCCCATCCCTGATCTTGTCCAACTCACTCATTTTACAGAGGAAGAAACTGAGGCCCAAGGAGAGTAAAGTGTCTGGTAATATGGATTATTAATGCTTTGCTCTATAAATCAAATGCTCCATCACTACTTACATATTTACTGTGCATGACCTACATGCCTGGCACCTTCCATGAGTCATCTCACTTGACCTCACAACAATCCTATAGATGCAATTTTTGTTTCTATTAAAAAAAATGAGGAAACAGAGAGGTCAAATAGTGCTCTTCTTGTCAGGATGGTGGAGTAAGCACACATAAAATCCTTCCCTTCCTTGAATACATGGGAAGGTTGACAAAATATTTAAAATGTTTAAAATGCACTGGAAATAAAGGGAATATCTTCATGGAGCACGAAGAAGAGAAAACCTACTTACCTACTTACTGGCATATAGGAAGTAGGGCCCTGGGGCATAGGAACCAGATGTGAGCCCCTCAAATATTTGGGGGCCCCTAAGTATGCCTGAGCTTGCATTCTAGCCTACATATACCCACCTTCTCTGTTCAACTTTTCTTATGAAGTTAGGAGACGCTGCAGAGGGGAGTGAATTTATGTTGCACTGAGCCCTGCGGGGCTCCATTTGGTGAGGTGTGGACAGTCAAGCTGCCTCAGAGGACCTGGGCTCACGCCCCCAGTCTTGCCTCTTTGGAAATGTAACCTATGTTCTCGGGGATGAAAAAGCTTTTTCATCTTTGAAACAGAACATCTGTGCTGCTTCTGTGTACTCACAGGTTCCTGATGAAGTTATGGTGGGCAGCCTCAAAGGTGGCCCTCAGTAATCCTCAGTGGCCAGTGTCCATGCCCTGCAAAGTCCCCTTGCACACTGCGAGTGTGATGATCGTGGTATGTCTGCTGAGGCTGGGTCCCATTGTGACTTTGCCTTGTTCCCTCTTGTGTCACTTGCTCCAGGGAAGCCACCGCCACACTGTGAAACACTCCAGCAGTGTTACGGAGAGGTCTCCGTAGCAAGGAACTGAGGCCTCTTGCCAGCACCAATCTGCCATCCAGATGAGTCAGCCACCTTGAAAGCAGATCTTCCAGCCCAAGTCATACTTAGGATGATGGCAACTCTAGCCAATCTTGACAGCAACTCCAGGAGAGACACGAATTTGGAACCACCCAGCCTAGCCTCTCCTGAGTTCCTGATCCACAGACAATGTGAGATAATAAATGTTAATTGTTTTAAGCCACTAAGTTTGGGGGTAATTTGTTACACAGCACTAGAGAATTTAGAAATAAGTAAGATAGTAACTCTAAAGTGCTATATGTTTATTTACCTTAGGGATCATTTTGATACCATCTGAAAATCTGAATTTCAGGTCACTGCATTTCTACTTTATTTTATATAAGTCACTTGGCCTTTCCCCTTGGTTTCTCCTGCAAATGAGTAGCAGAATTAACTCAGCATTGTAAATCATTACTAACTGAAGATGTGAAATCTCAAGTCCCAGAAATGAAATGCAAAGGACTTAAGCCAGCACTGTTTCCCCCACCCCTGGTGAATGCAAATTAGGTCTTGGGATGGTGTGCTCCAAGATGATGCCCCTGAGACCTCATTGCCTTATATTAGCATCCAGACTGGTCAGCTTCTTGTTAACATTTCTCCCTAAGCCTGTTGAATCCCTTGATGACTTTAGCATACATTAATTGAAGGCTTAACTTCAGGAGAGAAAATAACAGATAAACATTGTTTTTACCTGCTTTAGGTATTACCAAAAAAACCCATTCTGGGTCAAAGTTCATCAATATTTCACATAATTAGTCATATTAAATAAAATAATATGTCTCATATTTCTCGTTAGGTTCTTATCTTTTGTTCCTTGAAAACCAGAGATAAATAATTCCTTGCTAAAGACTAACATTTTATAAAACTAATTGCTTTCATAGTCATCTGGAAATTTTTTTGAATTTTTTTTAAGGGTTAAAGCTTCTCAAACCCCTCCCATTCTTGAGTCAGAGTGAGATTAAAAATTTTTTTTAATGTTTATTTATATTTAAGACAGAGAGAGAGATTGGAAGAGAGAGAGAGAGAGAGAGAGAGAGAGCATGAGGAGGGGGTAGAGAGAGACTCAGATAGAATCTGAAGCAGGATCCTGGTTCTGAGCTGTTAGCACAGAGCCAGATACGGGGCTGGAACCCACAAGCCGCTAGATCATGACCTGAGCCGAAGTCGGATGCTTAACTGACTGAGCCACCAAGGCGTCCCAGAATGAGATTTTAAAAATCACATTGGGACTGCAAATATTTGTCAGTTATTTAAATCATAATACTTCTCCATATTTGCAGTATGTTTTTATACAAATATGTTGAATTGAATGGATGGATATGTTGGGGCTTTGACTTAAAAGAATTATCTTGTGGCATGAAAACATTTCCGAGGTGATGTATTACTTAGGAACTTGTCCTAAGGCTAAGAAACCGGTAGTACTGCAATTTAAAAATATTACTGTAGTCTTATTATATCTATAATAGCAAATCGTAATTTTGTGAAATTAAAGTTTTTTGCAACTTATTTCTCACGAAGATACTAATATTAGAACCTGCCCTCCAAAACACTCACCTGGGTCCCATGAGCAATAGAGAAGGCCAGCACAAAGCTTCCTGAGGCTCCAGAACACTAAGCCCTAGTCTGATTCTGTCCCTGAATGATTGTGGGAGCTTATTTAATCACTTTCGTTCTTGGGATTCATTGTACTCATCTATAAAATAGTGTCTCCTGGACTATAGATGCTGGAGAGGATGTGGAGAAATGGGAACCCTCTTGCACTGTTGGTGGGAATGCAAATTGGTGCAGTCGCTCTGGAAAACAGTGTGGAGGTTCCTCAGAAAATTAAAAATAGACCTACCCTATGACCCAGCAATAGCACTGCTAGGAATTTACCCAAGGGATACAGGAGTACTGATGCATAGGGGCACTTGTACCCCAATGTTTATAGCAGCACTCTCAACAATAGCAAAATTATGGAAAGAGCCTAAATGTCCATCAAAAGATGAGTGGATAAAGAAATTGTGGTTTATATACACAATGGAGTACTATGTGGCAATGAGAAAGAATGAAATATGGCCCTTTGTAGCAATGTGGATGGAACTGGAGAGTGTGATGCTAAGTGAAATAAGCCATACAGAGAAAGACAGATACCATATATTTTCACTCTTATATGGATCCTGAGAAACTTAACAGAAACCCATGGGGGAGGGGAAGGGAAAAAAAAAAAAGAGGTTAGAGTGGGAGAGAGCCAAAGCATAAGAGACTGTTAAAAACTGAGAACAAACTGAGGGTTGATGGGGGTGGGAGGGAGGGGAGGGTGAGTGATGGGTATTGAGGAGGGCACCTTCTGGGATGAGCAATGGGTGTTGTATGGAAACCAATTTGACAATAAATTTCATATATTGAAATAAAATAAAATAAAATAAAATAAAATAGTGTCTCCTGGATGCTCTCTAGTGTCTTTCTGTCAGTCTTTTCAGACTGGTGATAACGACAAGAGTATACTACCTCCTGATCTGAAGTGAGGGCCTCCCATCATCTCTCACCTGTTAAGGGCCCCTAAAGAACGTTTTACCTCCTTTGTCTTCAAATAGGTAAGAGTTGCCATTCGTACTACTGAGAGTAGGAACAAAGTATGTAAGGTCTCCAATGGTGAGAGATTTGAGGCCTGCCTGAATAGTTTTCTCTGAATAAGCCCATAGTTAAAAACTGTTTTCTGATAAAGCAGTAATACTAAAGAAGTACAAACGGTCACAGGGAAAAAGTAACATCGATTGCATGCTTCCTCTGTACCAGACACTGGTCTAAAACCCTACCTCTATTAATCGTTTAATTCTTACATCAAACCTACGAAGTGGCTGCTGTTATTTTCTCCATCTTACAAATGAGAAAACTGAGGCACAGAAAGGTTAAGCAACTGGCCTAAAGTCACATAGCTCATAAACAGCAGAGCTGTAATACAAACCTGGGTACCTTGTGTGCTCTTGATCTTTTGCTATACGTATGAAAAGGTAAAAATCTTACAAATAATCAGTGAAATGAAAATAATTAGCATACTATTTGTTTGAATCCACCAAAGCAGCAAAAATTTTTACGTTGTTAAATTAGGTAATATATCCGAGCTAGGGAAGTATGTGGGGTATTTTCACATACTTTTGGTGGGAGTGTAAATTGGTATCGTAGCATAAGTGCATTTTTTTTTTTTGAGTCTTCCTGGAGTAACACCCACACATATGTGCAAGGTTGTACAATGTGGTGCTAATGTAACAGCAAAACATGAAAATCACCTGGGGTGGGGGAGGGGAAACAAAAACACTGCATCAGAATTACTACGGGTGGGGCCTGGGCACTGATTTCGTGGTATAGCTCCTCGCCTGATCCCAGTTCAGAACCACTGAGCTAAATAAACTGCAAGTCTCTCCACTTGATGGAATATTATGCTTTTTTCCTTTTTTACTGAGGTAGATTTACCTGTAACTGACGTGGGTAGAAAACTGCAGGCTGTGTATTGTATGCCATCTCTGTAGAATGAAACAATACTGTGTATATTTATGTGCATATATATGTATATGTAAATATGTTGAAAAAATCTAGAAAGATGCATGCCCACGTTATGTGATTACCTTTGGGAATTTGAGGATGATGGTCCAGGATGATTTTAGCCTTAAGAGTAATGTTTTTAATGTCTTGCAAGTAGATAAAAAATAAATTTAAAAGAACTTATAGATGTTAAAAAATGACTACATTGAAACAATACAAATATAGAAAAGGAAAAAGCTCAAATCATAATCCAACCAGCTAGAAAAAGCCATTTAAAATCTTTTGGTTGTTCTCCTTCCTCTCTTTTGTCTATACTTACATATATGTTTATTTTGATCTACCTACCCCTCTTTTCCACAAAGTAGGAATTATTACGTGCTGCCTTTTCTTTCTTTTGCAAAGGTTTTTCTCTATGGATGCTCCTAAAGTTTGTGCACCAACCCCTAACATTCCAGCATCTTGAATTCTGTCCTGCCTTCCATGAGAGCCAGGCTGGGGATGAGGGCCTGAGGTATGAGCCAGGAGATGGGGCAGGGGGTGGTGGTTACAACATCATATGGACCATCACATATAGAGATTTGCAGGGTTCTTCCAAACCTGCCACAGGGCTGGCATTCCTGCTTGGGGATTTAAAGTTTTAGGAAATGGAAGTATGGAAACCACCCCTTTTTTTGAATGTGAGTTTGTTACTTGACTTCCAGACAATTATCAATCTGTATGAAAGTAGGGGGTCACCTATAATTGACTTCACCCCAAGAAATGGGATCAAACTATGCAAAAGAATAAGAACTGGGTCACATGTTCTAAAAAGGAGCATCTGACACATCTATCCCTCCAAGTGGATGAGACTGTGTCTTCTAGTCTGCAAGCCTACATTATGACCCAATTGGTGGTGTTACAAAGTGTCTGTTCCCATGATTTATTTCAACCTCACACATGTTTATGAAGCATTGGCACCGGGATGGGTATGTATTAAAGACCTGGATATTGGTCTGTGGGCTCCCATGGTCCAGAAGGGAAGACATACATACATGAAGAGCCCTGATTCAAGGCCAGGTGTGATGCACTATAACTAGCAGATCCCTAAGCAATCTGTCAAATATGGGTGTAATAATGGGGACCAATAGGATGAAATTCTTCAAATTCATAATCATGAGGGTGGGGAAGGGGAGTTAGGGCAGTTTTCCTAACCACCTTGGATTCATTCTTGGACTCATAAACTTGAATTCACAACGCTCATGTGGCTAGAATGCCATCCCCATTTTGGCTACCGAGAGAAGTATGGCTGCGTTTTAACTCCAATTCAGGGCGGCTAGCATTAAATACACACAGTCTGTTAATGCCTGGGAGACAGTGTGAGCTTGAATTTTCTGGGGTCCACTTCCTCATCTATAAAGTGAGGATCATTTTGTTTTACATTCCCTCTCATTTATCTACACACACACACACACACACACTCTTGAGAATCAAATGAGTTAATGGATGTGAAAACAGGTTCCACATTTTAAATAGCTATAGACACATAAGGCCATTATATAGATTTTTATCAGAGCTGCAGGTTTATCAAGTGTTTATATTTCATCCTTGGAGACCTGTGCTTTTATTTGAAATGCAGTATTCATCTCCTCATTTTTTTGTGAAACTAATCTTTTTATCCAATGACTTCAGTCTGTTTGCTAGAAAGCTGTCTAGGTGACAATGCTGATATTCAAAAGCCAATCTGAAAACACTTTCCATCTAAGAAGTGTCGAAAATCACAAATGTGTATCTTTTTAAAAATTGACTTTATCCACTGTTTTACAACCCGGTGAAAATATTGTCAGTTGTAGATGTATGTCTGCTCTGAATATTTCTGGTATTCTTCATGGGCCTAAGCGTGGTTCTTGATTTATTCCTCTTGAATAACCTGGTGCTCCCAGGGGGAATATCACAGTCTATAAGTATCACTATTTACAATAAGATGGATTTTCCTATCTTGCTAATTACAGTATTAATTTCCATTTACTAGTTGGTAATTTGTAGCATCAATCCTTCCCCTGTCATTGGGGTGGGGGTGTTGTTTTCAAAGAAAGCCCCAGGAACATCCTTTCTCTTCTAATCTCCAGTTGTGCTACACATAACAGAAAATGAGAAAAAAAAAGATAGGATAATTTCCTTGATGGCAGACTAAGCAGGCAGAAACTGCTCAGGTTTCTGAGCAAACTCTGCACACAGAACCACACCCCGGGCTTCATCAGCCTCTCAGAATCCTCATCACCCTCCCTGCCTCATCCTTCTACAACCAAACCAAATTGCATCCCCACACCAGGTATTAAAGCATTACCATCATTATTGCAATATTTATAATCCCACCCCACTCCCCCCCACCCCCATTGCATATTTCATTTCATCGCCAGGTGTGGGAAGAAAATCATGAAGTAAAAGCATTTCCCCACATGCTCTGTTTCTCTGCTTTGAACCCTCAGTCCCAGCTGCCAGCAGGAGCTCCTTGAGGGCTTTCAGAAATTCAATCAGTTCCTGGATAAGAGCATAACAAGATTTTAACTTTCACACTGCTTTCCTCTATGACTTGGATTTCCCACTCTTTGAGTAAAGTCTAATAATTTTGCTTCTAATGGGACCAAGGAGTGGTAAGAAGTATGGAGATGCTTCTCGGGCTGGAGCTCAGGAATTTAGGAATCCCCCCCACCTCTGCCCACCCCAAAAAATGGCTGAACTTTTCCTCTCTTCCTTCATTACTGGTTCTAGGACAGTGGAGATGAAAGGATGGCCAAGATTATGAAAGCAGCACAGATGAGAAGTCAAAGTAAGAGGGGTCTGAACCTGAGCTGGACCCGGAGGACTAGACCTCAGTGGCAAGCTGGTGTGCACAGGCAGCCTTGGCCAAAGGGCATGGTGCAGAGCCTATCCTTGGAACTTCCTTGGACTTCTCCTGATGCTTCATCCCTGTATCAAAATTCTAGAACAGGAACTAAAGACCTCAGAAGTCCTCCTGTCTTTCTTTCTCTTTGATTGGTAAACTGAAGCTTTCAAGAAAGCTTGAAACAGAGCCCATAGATGTAAACAGACCTAGAAGGTGATTTGTCCAAGCTGGAACAGGAGGACTGAGGAGAGAGAACAGAATGGAACTACTGAAGAACTCAGTGTGTCTGGATGTTTTGAGAGGAGTTTTATAGCTTGGTCAGGAGAGCTTGGGGGAAAATTAAGAATAAGGACACAGAGACCTAAATTGCTGGGGGGAAAAAAGAGGCATTTACTCACTTTATAAAAAATTGCACAAGAAAGAACATGAAACCATAGTATGCTACATAGCTCAGCTATATGCGCTGTTTACAGGGTCATGATGTTATAAACACTCTGTGCAGAAGAGAGGTAAGTCCAATTTTCCCTAGTAGGAATTAAAAGATGGCAGCTAAAATGGAAAAATTAGGAAATAGAACTATCCTTGTGTTATTTAGAAACTTGGAGGTAAACTCTAGAAGAAACCAGTAGAATAATTTAAAGTGGCTGCCACTTGGGAGTAGCCTTCTGGAGTAAAGCAGGGGACTGATTTTTCATGATGAAGCCTGTAGTTCTATTTTAAAGGATGTGGACTTTATTTAAAGATGTTCATGTATTTTAAGGGGAATCACTGGGACTGCCCATAAATATCTGGGGCACTGTGGAACTTGGATGTGGCCAACCAATTTGTTTTGGTCAATGAAATGCGACTGGGAGTGAAGCTTCAGGAATGAGAGCACAATCCAACACTGTCTCTTCCCTGTCTTAGCTCTTGTGGATCTTGGAGCTGGATTTTCCCTCCACTGGGGTCCCTGAGTAAGGACAGCACGAAGCAGAGCCCCCTCAGTCGCCCCACGATTAACATGTAATATGAAGGAAATTAAGCCCTTATAGTTTTAAGCCACTGTGGGTTGGGGTTGTTTATTAATGCTTACAAATTTGGCCTATCTGACTGCTATAATCACTTCAATACAGGTAGAATCAAGCGAGAAAATGAAGATATGGAAACAGCCCATTCCATCCAAGCCACTGAGTGTGGAGCCAAGGGTAGAGAAATAAGACTCTGTGACAAGGAACCGGGAAAAGGTGTCATAGGTATTTCACTGTATCATATGTGTATATATACATACATGTACATATATATGCATTCAATATACATATGCAGAAATTTTTAAATGCACGGATATGTAATACTTTCATAATGTATGATATAAATATGCAATACATATAAAATTCATATGTATATAATATATATATTATATATTACTATCATATATACAGTGATAAGTAGAATAATGGCCCCCAAATACAACCATATCCTATAATCTCTACGTGGCTAAAGGGACTTTGCAGATGTGGCTAAGGTCAAGAACCTTGAGATGGGAAGATTATACTGGATTATTCAAATGTGTCTAATCTATTCACATGAATCCTTAAAAGCAGGACTCATTCCTGGCTGCAGAAAGCTAGAGACATGGCAGTGTAAGAAGGACTCAGACCGTTTGGAGAAGAAAAGGAAGAAGAGGCCACAGGCCAAGGAATGCGAGTGATCTCTAGAAACTGGAAAAGACAAGGACACAATTTTCTCTCTAGAGCCTCCAGAAAGAAATACAGCTTTGCTCACACCTTGATTTTAGATCAGTGAGACTGGCATTGGACTTCTGATCTATATAGCTCTAAAATAATAAATTTGTGTTGTTTAAGTCACTAACTTTGTGGCAATCTGTCATGGCAACAGTAGAAAACACATACATGCTCACATACACATGAATTTTAAGAAAAATAAAATTCTAACTTTAAAACTTAGTTCAACATGAAATTAAAAAATTTATTTTAATGTTTTTTATTGTAATTTTGAGAGAGGGAGACAGAGACAGAGCATGAGCAGGAGAGGAGCAGAGAGAAAGAGAGAGAGGAAGACACAAAATCTGAAAACAGGATCCAGGCTCCAAGCTGTCAGCATGGAGCCTCACTTGGGGCTCAAACTCACAAACTGTGAGATCATGACCTGAGTTGAAGTTGGTGCTTAACCGACTGAGCCACCCAGGTGCCCCTCAACATGAAATTTTTAAAAATTGTAAACATGGTTGTAAATGGAAATGTTTAGAATCGTTCTTAAAAGTAAAAATATATGAAGCAAAAAGTAAAGGAGTAATAAACTCTTCCAAAATGTACTGTCTGAATCCAGACTCTGTTGCCTGCTACATGAATTTGGGCAATTTGCCTAACTTCTCTGGCCTCAGTGTTCTCAGGTGCAAACTATCCACCTTACAGAGCTCTAGGAAGCCTAGAATAAAGATGCAGTGTGTTCCTGTCCTGGGACTATTTCTTTAGGACAAACCACTCACATGTAATAGGCAATCAGGATTCAATAATAATATACCAGCCTCGAGTTTGAGTCCCAGTCCTACAACTTACTAATTGTTATAGTCATTCACTATATGATTCTCAATTTCTTCATCTGTTTATAGGGATAACAAAACCATTTACATTCACTGAAAAGGTCATATGAGATAATGTTTTAATAAATGTACATAGAGAAATCATCTTTTTTGAGGACAATGCAACAATGGCAAGAGTGGAACCTAGGAGACCAGTTAGAAGGCTAAGGTCGTATCAAAGAGAATGACAATATTGACTTTGGACAAGGATATAAACATGGAAAGTTCATTATCTGGAGATACTGATCAGAGTATTTAAACTCTAAATGCCCAAAGTACTATAGACCTATATGAAAAGTCATGGCATAATTAGAATTTCATTTGAGTATGGTATCAGGGAAAAGGGGTTAGTAAGAAGAATCAAATATTTAATGTCACAGTGCTGATAGGGTATGACTTATCCCTTCAAAATCAAGGATGAATTTGCCAAGAGAACAGGGATATTCTATCTATTAGATGCAATCCCCTGTGTGCATTTTCATATTAGATATACTCTTTCTACTGGGATTATTGACCAAGGCTCTCTTGTCACTGGAGAGCTGTGGATGGGCACTGACAGCATGAGTCCTTGTGATTCCCCTATTCCCAATGGTTTCCATTGCCAGCTTACAGCCGATTTGTACATTACCGCTTTAACTAGGTTCATTTATTCAATCACATAATAATCAAGCCGGGTCCAAGAGGGCCATGAAGTCAATACTCATTAAATAGAGCAAAAGTCCCAAGAAATCACCCACCTTACCCCATTCTATTTCCTGGTAGATAAAGAACATTGTGATCAATCAGAGAGGAACAAAATAATATTCAAATTATAACAATGCAGCAATTACTCCAAAAAGTATCAATAGGAACAAGAACGATATATAATTTTACAAATTGCTTTAATTAATTCAAGAACAGCAGTGATTGAAAGTCACACCCAACTCATGAAAGCTCTGATGGTGCCCTTATAACAAAGCTTCCTGAGTATCTCACGCGCATCTTGACTCTCTGATGTCTGTGCGTGGCTCTAAATTTGCTGTGCTGCCCAGCCTTGTGTGTAGCATTCTGACTTCTTATTAGGACACCAAGTTAGAATTCTTAATAAACTCTGGTAATGTGCTCCTTTCTTTATGAATATCAAATCTTGATATCTTTTAATAACCCAGTTATGAGTTGACTATGTTTCCCTTGGTTATACATAAAAATAATAATGAGTAACACCTCTTAAGTTCTTATGATATTCCAGGAACTCTTCTAAGAGCTTTTCATGCATTAGAAAAATGAGCATTCGTGGTATTTCCCATCATTCATTGATAAGAAGAAGGAAATTGTATTTTTGCTTCATATCCAGCCAGTCAGTTTGCTCCTAAACATTGCTTTAAGGTAAGTTTGTATGTCTCTGTCCTAATCCACATGTGCCTATTTTGAAGTTTAACTTCCAAAAGCCATTCTCATTTCCCTTGTTTTCAAGTTTTGGGAACTATTCTTCATCATATCCAGGTCCTGACCATAATATATAAAAACATTTTACAAACTATCAAGTGCTGCATGTGTGTAAGGTTTTAGAATGAAGCCCGGAACTAGCTCTTCCTCTCTATTTACAAGTGAGGAAACTGAGGCTCAAACAGGAGAGAAGACATTTTCAAGGCTACTCACTGAGCAGGCAGAAGAGTCAGGATGAGACTCAGGCTTTCAGCACTCTGCAGACCTCTCCTTCCAAACTGCTGAAATCACTCAAAACCCTCCCGGACCCATTTTCAGAAGAGTACATTCATCCTTTTCCTGAGCACACCTTAACAAAGTACCCCAAAACTTAGAGGTTTGAAGCATGTTTTCTCACAGTTTCTGAGGGTCAGGAATCCAGGAGGGGCTGAGCTGGGGGCTTCTAGTTGGAGGTTATCTCTCTCAAGAGATTGCAGATAAGATGTCAGCAGGGGCTTCCATCACCTGAAGGTTTGACTGGGTGGGTGAACCTGCGCCCACATTCTCACGTGACTAGGGGCTGGCGGCCTACATTTCCCACCACATGGGCCTCTCCATAAGGCTGCTCATGACATTGGCTAATGATCAGAGAGACAGAGACAGGGAGAGAGACTTGAATGCCACACCGAAGAGCCTGAACTTTATTTCACGTGTCGTGGGGAGCCACTGATAAGGGATGCCTTTTGGGGATTCATCACCGATGTTCAGTTCTGGTTTAATTACCTGGGCTGAGGCCATTCTACATTGCCTAAACCACCACAACTGGTCGCTGTCGGAAGCTCAAACACAATTTAGTGGCAAGAATCCTCTGACCATTCTGTAGTGGCACATTAGAAAGGGAGCCAGGGAAGGGGTGTCTGGGTGGCTCAGTCGGTTAAGCTTCGGCTCAGGTCATGATCTCACGGTTTGTGAGTTCGAGCCCCAGGTCGGGCTCTGTGCTGACAGCTCAGAGCCTGGAGCCTGCTTTGGATTCTGTGTCTCCCTCTCTCTTTGCCCCTCCCTTGCTCATACTCTGTCTCTTATATATATATATATATATATATATATATATATATATATACACACACATATATATGAATATATATATATATATATATATACACACACATATATATGAATATATATATATATATATACACACACATATATATGAATATATATATATATATATATATATATATATATATGTGTGTGTGTAAAATAAATAAAATGTAAAAAAAAAAAATTTAGAAAGGGAGCCAAGGAGGAATGTACTGGAGGGCATCATTAGTCCAGGGAGAGAAGAAAGGTTTATATTTGAACTTTTCCTTTTATAAAATTTACAATCACAGATCCACTGACTTTGGATTTAGAAAGGAACTTTGAAACAATCTAGATGCACATAAGCCAATGACATCCAGATCTACATCTCTGGCTTCAACCACTCCTCTGAGCTTTGAGCTTTGGGCATGCTTATCCAGCTGTCTGCTGGACATGTCAGTTGGTCGAACTCTGGATACTTTCATTTCAACATGTCAGAAATTGGATTCATTGCTTTTTCTAGCCTCTCCTGCTTTGGGTGTTTTATTTAATTAAATCATCACCTGCCAGGTCACCCTAAGCAAGAGCCAGTAGGCCACCCTTTGTTGAATGCAGAAAGCCACATCAAATCTCCCCATCCTCTTCTGCCTCCAGCCCTTAAGGAATGTCTTGCCTGGCCTGGAACATTCTTCTCTCTTGCCTGACTGGAAAACTCTACTGGGTTTCTCAGGACCCACTTCAAATGTCACTTCTTCTCTATGGAATTTGTCCTTCACCTGGACTCCCCATACATCATCACCAACTTCCAATATCATTGCTGCTTACATGTTTATGAGCTCTTTTTACTTTATGGTCAGAGAGACTGTGGCCTCTAAAAACTGACTTACCTGAATTCAGGTTCACTCAGTTTATCAATAGCAGAGCCAGGACTAGAAGATATTCCAAACACAGGGCTCATGCCTACATTACCTCTATGATAAAATGTATGCTGGTTTTTCCTTGCTGTTGTTGTTGTTGTTTGTTTGTTTGTTTTCTTTTCAGTGATGGAGAAGTATCTATGGGCTAAATCCATGGTCATCTTTGAGGTTAAAGCTGAACCCCCAAACATGTGTCCTGTGTTGTGGGTGGCAGGGCAATACCCTGACTGGTAGGCCGGGGAGCGTGTGCATTGAGGGGCTGGGTGGGGATGTTCAGGCCTTGCTTGCAGGACGGCCCATGGAGAGGAAGTGCCACTCCAATTTGTGAGTCACCCATTTCCGCTCCACAGAGGCCTTGTCAAGTAGGAGCCTGTCAGCTCTCATCTCCATCTCTCTTACCCCTGGGGCCAAAAGTCAAATTCTGTTTCTGCTCACTTGTTTGATTTTTAGTGGCTCCTCTGGCATCCCCAGCTTCAGAACCTTTAGCAAGTGGCTTCTTTTGAAAGTTTAAGGTGGAAATCTCTGAGCTGGGCCAGTGCTTCTCCTGACAAGTGTGCAATCGATGTGAAACCGCTCACTGGAGGCCATCCAATCCCAAGTCTTGCTAAAAGGCACTTTCAGATGATGGGAAAGGCTCTTAGAGGCCTTTTACAATGGACTAAACTGGCTTAAAATTGTCACCTTTTTTCTCCTGGGTGACCATTCACCATCACCAACGTCTCTGGCAATCAAAGAAGAATGTGAAGATATAGACAGTAAGGAGATCACTCCTCAATACATACAGGACAGAAGGGGCAGCCAAAAGGGCAATGGTGTGGGAGAAAACTGTGAAGTGTGGGTAGAATCCAGGGGTCTTTGAGCTTTGTTTCTGCCCTTCCAAGTATTCTGTCTTTCTTGGGGTTTTCTGCCTTTGATCCCTGCAGCCACAACCACACCTGGCCCTTCCCTACCAGCCCCCAGGGAACACAAACCCTTTAGCACTAATGTGCTAAAGAAAATGTACATAGAAAATACCACCCACATTGAAAACAATCCAGTTAACTCATGATCACATGTTGATCCTAAGAGCCCCAGAAACAAGCATGAGAGGTCTTCATCGAACTTCCCCCAGTGCCCTACCCAGCCCTACCCCTTGTCTTGCTTCTTCCCCTACGGGTTTCCTGCCCTTCTGTCAACCATAAGGCCTCTGGGTACCATTTTGTTTTCTGGCACCTAGAAGATGGTGTGGAGAATCCTTTTGTTCAAATCAAATCAGAGTGGGAAAGAGATCAGTCAGGAGATAGTTGAAAGCTAAATTAAGGCATCAGAGATAAAGCTAGGCAGCAGTATAAAGATGCAAGAAATATTTAGGAGTCAGAATAGGTGGAATTTGGGGTCCCATTAGATATGAGATGGAAGGGCTGAATCTTCTTTTTCTTGTTTTATAAAATATCTTCTGAACTCAAGCTGGAATCCCCTATACCATGTGCATGTTGGAAATAATATTGCTAAAAAAATTGAAAAAGGGAAGGAAGCACAGACCAACATAAAGGGTTAAACAGGACTTCTGTTATTAATGAAGATATATGTAATGGCATGTCACTTAAAAAAAAAATCTAACTTATGGGAGTGCCTGGGTGGCTCAGTTGGTTAAGCGTCTGACTCTTGATTTAGGCCCAGGTCATGATCTCACAATTTGTGGGCTCGAGCCCCAAGTCAGGCTCTGCACTGTGAGCGCAGAGCCTGCTTGGGATTCTCTCTCTCCCTCACTCTCTGACCCTCCCCCATGTGTGCATGGACTCTCTCTCTCAAAACGAGTGCACTTTAAAAAAATAAAAATAAAAAAATAAAGAATCTAATTATGAAGATATAATTTACATATAATAAAGTGCCCACATTTTAAGTGTATGTCTCACTGAGTTTTGACAAATATATATACCCATATAACTACCATTACAACCAATATGTAGAACATTTCTACACCTCAAAAATTCCCTTGTGCCCTTGCCCACTTTATATCTACTGCCCCCCCAAGCCAGCCACTGATTGGCTGTCCCTATAAATTAATTGTGCATGTTCTAAAATAAACAGAACCATATAGCATACAATCTTCTCTGTACAGCCTTCTTTCATTCAGCATTATGTTTTTGAGATTCATCCCCATATAGCATTTCATTTTATTGCTGAGTAAATATGTCATTATTTGGACATGCCACAATTTGCTTACCCATTCACCTACAGATGAATGTTTGGGTTGTTGGGGGGGTTTAGTTATTACAAATAAAGCTGCTGTGAACATTTATATTCAAGTCCTTGGTGGGGGGGCTATATTTCCATTTTTTTAGAGAAATACCTAAGAGGAGAATTGTCATATGGTGGGTGCATGTACATTTAACTCTATGAGAAACTGGAAGCTCATTTTTTTTTTTTTACCAACAGAATGCTTCTTACCATTATTCACCATAATTCAAGGATGAGAAAAAAACAAATTTAGCCCAATCCTACTTGGATTATCATAAAATTTAAATTGGTAGGATCTGAATTAATGAGATTGAGCCATTATAACATGTTAAATTAATCCAAAAATGGTTTGGATTTTTAACTCATATGAAAATAGTGTTTCTAAAAGAATATTACATGTACCAGAAGGGAGAAATTTTGTGAACTTTGTATATTTCCTCCCAGAAAATAACAGCAATATATTGTTATTTTATCAATGGGATTCAATTATATAATGCTGTATAAAAGTGTGAAGTGCTCTATAAACATACATAGGGTATTATTGCATTACTTTAATGGAAGTTGTCAGGGGACTGCTAGTACTGTTTTGCTTATAACATCAAGTGGATCCTGTAAATGCCATGATATCAGCCTTCTGAGTTGACTCAGCCAAAAGCTGAGACGTGTATCGCTAGGTAGGCCAGTGACTTGGAAAATTATAGCTACGCTGTCCTCAAGGGTTCCCCTGCGATCAGGAGACTTCACATTGCCCCTAGGGACCTAACATCTCCAGGAGCTGCCTAATCATTGGCTCAGAAATTTCTTTAGAGGCTGATTGACAGCAGCTGCCAATCTAGATAATCACCAGAGAGCCCCAATTAAAGCTCTGACCATCGATCTCACTGCCAGGATGGAGGACTTTAATAAATCCACAAGTGGAAAAAAATTACCCCCTGAGAAAAAAGCAGCATTTTTGCAGCAAGCACTATATTATACAGCCATATTATACATTATTTATAATTCATGGATGCGTTTTTAACCCATCTTCTGAAATGTTGTATTGTTAGTCTAATAAGGATGGTATTCAGAACCTTTCTTTTTCAATTCTTCACTTTGGAAAGAGACATAGTAAATCTAGAAGAAAATATAAATGAAAGAGTATTTTTAGCACTGACAAAAATAGGACCGTTTTAAAGTAATTTGTACTATTGTCATCACTGGGGCCTTCATTAGCCACCTATGGAGGAAGCGCCCGATGTTTTCACTAATCCTCCAGATGAGGCCAAGTTGAAAACACACACTCTCTATAGGGATTATGTGAAGATGTTAAAAGTTGGCCAGAAAGGTGACAAGGTATCTTGATAATTGAGACAGTCCTGGAAGTCAACTGGTCTGTCCAACCGTTATGAACTAATGGTGGGTAATCAAACACAGCAGGTCTGCACAGATATTGGCAAATGCCAAACAGCTTCCTGTATGCACAGAATTCAGCTTAATTAGTCACAGAGGAGGACTAGGCACATTTAAACTAATCCAAACAATCATTATTGTTTGAGTTGCTTACACGAAAACATAAAAACAGTTGCCTCCTTAGGCCAAGCAGTTCCTACCTGCAAAGGGAGGGCATGTGAGACAGTCAACTGACCTTCATACCAAAGAACTGTCCAGAAGATTAATTCTCCCCATCATTTCTCTTTTTGGTTATATCCCAGCCTTATTTCTCAGTAGCCCTATTTCATCCAGTAGATGATAAATGCATGGTGCATGCTAACTCAAGAGGGGCTACTGACGGGAAATGTAAACGGACTTTTAAAGTGTTTGCATAGTTTTATTGGCGAGGCGCTCAAGGGCTGGGAAAGGGTGATACACACCTGACTGGTAAGGCGGAGCTTTCCATGCCTGTCTCTGTGGCTCTTCCCTAGCAACTAGAACACGATTGGCAAGTGAGGGCTTTCCTGTTGCCCCAGAATGGAAACTAAGGCTCTGAATGGTGAGCAAAAGGCACTTAGTGTCCCACTTTCTAAGTCCATCTCTCCAAGGGGGCTTTAGATGCTTGGGCCCAACCATAACAACATGGGCTTATCAAGAGTTCTAATTCTAGTGGGGCGCCTGGGTGGCGCAGTCGGTTAAGCGTCCGACTTCAGCCAGGTCACGATCTCGCGGTCCGTGAGTTCGAGCCCCGCGTCAGGCTCTGGGCTGATGGCTCGGAGCCTGGAGCCTGTTTCCGATTCTGTGTCTCCCTCTCTCTCTGACCCTCCCCCGTTCATGCTCTGTCTCTCTCTGTCCCAAAAATAAATTAAAAAACGTTGGAAAAAAAAAATTTAAAAAAAAAGAGTTCTAATTCTAGAATCAGCCCCTCCTCCATCCCCATTCACCACCCCCACCCAAAACTCACAGGAGGTTAGCGAGGGTCAGCCTTTCGGTAGCGCCGCATTTGCCAAAGGGGGCTTGCCTTCCGTGAATAAAACTAAGGAGGTTCTTCCTGCCCACAGACCATCTTGAAGTAGTATGCTCCCCCCTCTCTAATCATTCACAAAGATGGGTGGTGTCTATGAGAAGACGCATTTCATTTTGTCATCATGCTCAGGCTGTGCGAACTGAACGAGAAAAAGAAACAGTCTCCCCATTTGTGTAGGTGTGATTGGGAGCCACAGCCCTGACCGCCTCCACAGAAAGAGCAAGGAGGCATCTGTATCAGAGGAACATGGTAGGAGAGCCACCAGCTGGGGTTAAGTTGGAATTTTCCATCAAATCTTTTGAGGGATCTTTTATGTGGAAGATGACTGCTTGGGCGTGAGTCCCTTATCAACTGACACATTGGGGCTACTGCTGTCCTCATCAAAATCATAGAAAATGAGACAGAAGAGCAGTCAGCCAACCCAGAAGGCCATGGCTGTACCCAGTTAAATGAAGAGGCACGTGCCCTTTCCTTCTCCCTCCTCCCTGGCCCACATAGAAAGCTCAGCACCCAGATCGGAGGGAAGATGGTGTTTGAAACCACACCCGGCCTCCCTCCACCCCATCCCAAGCACTCAAGGCCAAGGAGCTGTGGCCAGTGTGACGGCCCATTTCTTCTCTGTCTCTGGATAAAAATCTAGCCAAGATTCTCCACCTTTCCAGGCATCCTCAGGTAATAAAAAGGACCAACATTTTCAATCACAGATATATACTCCATTTTAGTAAATAAAATAACCAGTCAAAACAAAATTGTCAAAACATTACTTCATCCAGAGTTAAAGCTCTCCACTCTCCCCAGTCCTGGCCTGCCTCGGGCTTAGAGACCATTGGTGGGTCAGCTTTTTTCCTTTTCTTCCCCCACCTCGCTCTTCTCCTTCTTACCCCCTCACTGGGCTGTCTCTGACTTCCAAGGGGTTGGAAATAAGATAGAGGGAAGTGGAGAGAAGGGTTGGTGAGAGGAGTAGTAAGGGAGAGGAAAGGTGTTCGCTGACTACAGGTGCAATCAGGCCATGATGCTCTTTGGGCAGGGTGGAGTCCTATTGCTAATTCTGTTTCCTGAGTGAAGCTTTCATGAGGGACTCTGTGACATCCCCTCTGGGGCCTCTGGCTGTGGCCCCCTCGATGGGAATGAAGCCCATTTTGGCTCTTGAGTATCTGGAGGCCCTTCCTATTATCCTTCCAGGCAGTCTTTCCCAGGAGAACCCAAGATGACCCCATGCTAACTCTTCTTCCCTCCTTCCCTAACGTGGGCTGTGTGGTCCCTCAAACACCCTCATCCACCCAGCACCCACTGTTCATGGAAGTATGGTTTGCTCCTTCCCGACAGTCCCCATTCTGTTGCCAAAGACCCTTTCAGCATGGTCTTGCCCGTGGCTTTTTTTTCGGACCAATTTGATAGAGATGCAAATGATTTTTGTCTGGTGGAACAGATAATCTCAGTGGGTTATGATTTGTGGCCATTGTGGAATACTGACAGGTTCTGTATCTAACTCAGCAATCTTATCCTAACATTGCTATAAATACTTAGCTTTTCAAATACTCCTTGGAATGATTTTAACATCCTAGTGGTTCCTTCATTAACTAATGAGTTGAATAAAATCTTTGACTTGTGTTCATTTTATATCTGAAAGAGAGTGATAATTTTACCTTTTCAAAAATTAGTTCTTAATAAAATTCAAGTCCCAACACTCTCTGCTAAGAAATTCTACTACCACTAATATTTGATGATAGTACTGACTTACATGTCTGTAGCAATTTGTAGGCTGCAACTTCCTTTCTGCAGTGAGAATCTTCTTGAGGAAAGAGACTCTGGCTGTCTTGAGCACCACTGCATCCCTTCTTCCTGGCAGAATCTCTAGTAAATAATAGGAACTCCGTAAATATTTGCTGTGAATCTCATTTGATGTTCTTATAACCCTGCAAGGTAGGTAGAGAGATCCTCTTTCTTCACTTCACAGATTAAATGTATTTGGATGGCTTGCCCAGTGTCACACAGGTGGTCAGTTAAGAAAGTTGGGATTCAATTCAGGCCTTTTTATTTCTAGGGCGATGCTTTTTTCCAGTGTACCACAATTGTGTCTCATTTTATCAACATGTACTTAATACTCCCATACAAATTAGAAATGCCTCCTGGCTAAAAGCTTCCTTAAGTGACTGCTTCTTGTTGTTCTAAAAGAAATTTTTAAACATAATCCAATCTATAAAACTTCCCAATTCATACTCATAAGCATGAAGTTATCTAAGGTCATGGTAATAATATCTAGAGAAATTTGAGGAGGAGGATTTGTTATTGAAACAGTGGGAAGTATTTTTGCCTCAGTGTGGCAGTGTGTCGTGGTTTAAGAAAAATCCAAATGTATGGAGCCTTTGTTCTCCAAGCAAGGCACAAATTAACGCCGGAAAATCAGAAGCCAGTTCCAGTCTGCAGCTGGGATTTCCCTCAGTAAATGTTCTTATTTCTTTGAAAGCCAATGGAACCCCCAACCTTCCTGAAAAAGAAATCAAACAAACAAAACAGAGAAGGTGTGTGTCCCTTCAAAATATGCTTGAGTCTTCATTTCTTCCCATTCCCATTGCCAGCGCCCTATTATAAACCATTATCCGTTCTTACCTAAATTGCTGCAAAAATCCCCTCGCTGATCTCTCTGCACCTGTTCTTAGGCTTCCCTCGCATCAACACAAGCAAAGAGATTTTTAAAAAACACAACCTGATCTTGTTTCACCCTCACTGTGGCCTCCCACTGCTCTTAGATAAACCTAATTCCTTAATGTGGGCTAGAGGTCTCCCACGACTCGGCCTTGCCTCACTCTGTTTCCAGTTACTCACCCTTGCTCGCTCGAGACCTTTCCCATCTCAGAGCGCTTGCACATGGTAATCCCCCTTCCTAGAAAGTTCTACCTTTGCCCTCACCTACAGCATCCCCCGTCCAGTCTCAGTGGCAGTACCAGTCTCTTGGAGAAGACTCCTGCACTTCTCCAGGCCCTGCGTCACACTGTGATTGCTTTTTCAGCATCTGTCTTCCCCCCGGACGATGAGTTCACTGAGGCCAGACTTGCCATCTACCTCGTCTGCAGCCCTGGGGCAATGCCTAGCATTGTGTCTCACCAGTTCTAAGATGCACATTTTGTCACTGTTAACATCTCTGAAATCAGGATATTACTTTCAACCATTGGTATGTCATAGTTCATTCCACAGCATTTTTATTTCCTAATGCAGGTAAAGCAATTGAGTGTAATACAACTAAGATTATCTTACATTTGGGGAAACCTGGTAGTTGGTACATGAATGACTACTGGTAACAAAAAGCCTATAGTTACTTGGCTTTTGGCCTGAGTGCAGAAATTCTACTACTTATGGATGGAAGGCTGGGTTCTTGGAAGGCTGTTTGCAAGTTCAAAAGCAAGACAGTCAACTGCTGTTTCCTCCACGGGTAGGACCGCCCTGGTGCTTTTTTGCCTGAGTACTAGCTAGATGCTATGCGTGTTGGAAGCTCATGGGAGAAGAGCACTGTATCTGGGATAATTCGTGTTGGCTACTGCCTGCTGCTCTGGTGTCTGCTGATTCAACGTCTGTCAACGCAACTTCATGTCCCAAACACTGCTTTCAGCACCTGCTCTGCCAAAGCCGATGTCACGTCAGCTGCCCCGGCTCAGATCAGCTGCCCCCGACACCATCCTCCTTGTACTCCACATAGTGCTTCTCTCAGCTAACCAAACAGAGCGGCCCTTTGGTGCTCACAAGACACTTTACCCTGTTATACTTTCAGATCCCTCTGTTGGGAGCCCAGGCATAGCCCTGGGAGAGAAGAAGGGAACTATGGAATGCTTGATCACTCATCATATTCCTGCCTTGACCATTGGTTCAGAGCCCTAAAGCTACCACAATGGTTGAATCACATTTCCTTGGAATCCAAGAGTAACTCCGGAGTAATTCTAACAGAGAAGGAGATCTACAGGGCCTAACAAATTCCAGTTTTGCCTTTACATAAAACATTAGTTCATTTTTCCCCTTCTTGGGAATCGGCTCTTCCTCTGGTAGAGGTTGTTCCATCCTGATTATTTATGGAGAAAACTCTCTCCTTATCCATGGCCATGTCTCAGCCCTAGCACAGAAGGCATAAGTAGAACAGGTTTGTTCAATTGACTGTGGCCTTGATAAGTTGCAGCCATGATTGACGAGGCTGCTATTTCTGGGTGTCCTCTCCCATCATTACCCTGCCTGGGGCTTTACAAAATAGCTGGGTTGTATCCCACTGACAGAATCTTTTAGCCACTTTCAATTCTGCCAAGGAAATACAGACATGGGCCTTCAGCTTCTAAATTAACTTTGATTCCCTCCAGACCCTGGTCCCCTTTAGGTCACAAAGCATCTTAAAGTGATCTGAACATTTTCATTTAAAAGAAAAGAGAGAAAGAAAAAAAAAACATGAGGGAGAAATAATTGAGGCAAATATGACAACGAATTAACACCTGCAACAAATAAAGATCTTATTCAAAATGTAAGAAAAATTAAGATCCCAATAAATAATTGAGATTTGTCCAAACTTTCCAGCCCTAAATGGAAGCAAAGACAGAAATATCTGGTTAGAGGGTGCCACTGAACTGTGGCTCACAGAGGACTCTCCCCTCAAGTGCAGCACACTGGGCTGGAGCCAGAAGTCATGTGTGGATGAGAATCCAATAAGCCAGAGAGGAATATCTGATGAGGTTGCCTCACCTGAGGGACCAAGGGCATATGTCAAAAGCTAAAATGTTTGGAGGGGGTTGGACAGAAAGATGTGCTGTGCCTATAGACATTAGGGTCCCCTAAGAAAACCAACTGAAATTATCAAATGAAAACTTAAAAAAAAATTTTTTTAATGTTTATTTATTTTTGAGAGACAGAGAGAAAGAGCACAAGTAAGGGAGGGGCAGAGAGAGAGGGAAACACAGGATCCAAAGTAGGCTCCAGGCTCTAAACTCTCAGCACAGAGCCTGACATGGGGCTTGAACTCAGGAGCTGCGAGATCATGACCTGAGCCCAAGTCCGGTGCTTAACCGATTGAGCCACCCAGGCGCCCCTCCAATGAAAACTTTAAAATAGGGACTAATAACATCACTTATGATACTAGAGAATGATCTCAACATACATCAGAAATTTTGACAAGCATCTGATCTTCAAATGGAACCATTGGGCATCCAGTTGAAGGAAATATCCAAGGCAAAGGGCACTCCTAATTCCTGTGGGGGTACAGGCTAGAGGCCAAACTGGGCCATGAGCGAACAGGGACTTCTTCACTTGAAAATGCATTTGCTACCATAGAAAAATCTTTGAGAATCAGCTGTGCGGGCAGCACAGGGGAAATCTGTCACATTCAACAGGAAGCCCAGGAGAGCAGGGTGTTTGTCTTAAGTGGTTTTACTCTTCTGTGATATGGTCAGAATTTCCCTCATGGGGAAGACAGAAGTACAGGAAGGCTGTCAGACACAGATACAGAAGGGAGGCCAAGCCAGACAGTGATTTGGGTGTAGAAACTTTGTTAATATAAAGGTCCCCTCGTAGAAGACCTCTTCTGATACACATCTATGTTCCTAAACTAAAATGACATGGTCAACCAGCCCTCCAGTTGAAGACTGAAGATTTTAAGTCTATCCAAGTAAGACCTAAGAAGAACTCGCCCACCTTACTTTTCGGCAAGTACAGGATACACACACACACACACACACACACACACACACACACACACACACACACAATTTTTTGAAAGCTTATTTATTTATTTTGAGAGAGACAGAGACAGTGCAAGTGGGGGAGAGGCATAAAGAGAGGGAGAGAGAGGATACCAAGCAGACTCCATGCTGTTAATGCAGAGCCTGATGTGGGCCTTGAACTATGAAACCGTAAGATCATGACCTGAGCTGAAACCAAGAGTCAGAGACTTAACCGACTGAGCCACCCAGGTGAACCCCCCTCAACACACTCTATTAAAAAAAACTTTCTGTAACATACAAGATAAATGTAGCATTGAGAGACAAAGACATTTTTACATATATATTTCATTCAAGCCATGGAAGTAAATTTTAGAGAAAGTCTGCTTTACACCCTGGAGGAAATAAGAGCAAAGATTTTAAGAAGTAAGAGATAAAAGACAAGATGGTAAAACAATATATTCACATGTTCTGAGGTAGTTCATTAAAGAATATATATAAAGACACTGCTACAGAATAATCTGATAACTGTTAAAGGCAGAACTAATCACAGAAAATCAGATCTGTAACATGGAGGATAAACTTGAGGTGGTCTCTCATGATAGGAAGGAAAAGACACTAAAAAGACATTAAAGTAATAGAAGAAACATAAATAGAAGAACCAGAAAATGAAGAGTCCACATGTAGGTCTGCTACTTACTTGCTCTAAAACCATTTCTCCTGAGTTATAGGTGTTGCTCCAAATCTAAAATGAGCTGACTTCAATACTAGTCTATAGGGTACTGAGAGGATTGACTGAGACAACTATCATAAAGTGCCTAGCATTGAGAAAGCATCAAATAAACAGTAGTTGCTCTTGCTACTATTACTACTACCATTACTCCTCCTCCTCCTCCTCTACTATTTCCATTATTATTACTAAATAAACAAAGACAGGGAGGCATGGAGAAAAAAACCAGTACTATTGACTGTGGTCTATGTACCCGGATGATCAGCTGGATTTTGTCTATAGATATTTTTTTCCCAAGAAGACCTCAGAGCTGCTAAATTCCCTGAATCCATTTTCTAAGGATATCTGGCTTCATGCATAAATTATACATACATAAGTTATCATTTTATGGATATAAAATATTTGTCTAAAATTTTTCCCATAACTCTGCACACAGAGCTTCAGTCTTCCGACACTGAATGTTACAATGGAGAAATCAGAGGCCAGTTTGATTTTTTTTTATATGGAATATATTACATAGGATAAAAATTACAGCTACCACACTATCCTTATGGTTCTGTAACTTGAGATATGGGCCAGGTTTTTTGTTTTTGTTTTTGTTTTTGTTCTCAGGCTGCTGCTGCTGCTGCTGCTGCTTCTTCTTCTTCTTCTTCTTCTTCTTCTTCTTCTTCTTCTTCTTCTTCTTCTTTTCTTTTTCTTTCAGGACTGAGTGCTCTGCTGACCTGCAGGCTCAGCTCTGGGTTTATTACAGGGAAGTTTTTTCTATGATAGCTTACAATGCATTCAATGTGCTTAGGTTAGTTGGCCTTTATCTTCCATGTCCATCCCTTTTCTAACAATTAATAAACATCGTCTTTCCATTTTCCTTAGTTACTCATGCTCTGGATTCTGGCTATTACAGCTTCTAAGGTGACTTCTCTTTCAATAGTTTTATTACTGTGTTCAGTTTCTTTCCTAAACATTGACAGTTCTCTTTTTCCCCTTTCCCTATCTTACAGTCTCTTCCTTGAGTTCTTTTCTCTCCCTTGTGCTTCTTTCCCAAAGGAGCCATGTTCTTTTTAACTTCTCTGAGGTTGAAAAAGTATTTACCTGAACTTTTTTCTATACTCTAGAGTATTTTCTTTGATAGTTTGGAATGATTCCAGATGTAAATTCCTCATCCAGTTTCCACTTCTTAACTTTGCTCGTTCTTTTCCTTTGTGTAGTGTCTATACATAGGACCCATAGTGTGGCTTTTTTAATTCACTTCTCCATTAAGGAGGGGACCATGCTACTTGAGTTAGCTATTTGTTCAAGAATGGTGTGTAGAGTTGTGGCAGAGCTGTGATTTGGAGCAGCTGATAGCTTGGGTCCAGACACATGGTTTCTGAAGATATCAGAGAGATTATTTTCTTCTTAATTTTTATTGTTTGTCCCTATCAGCTGAGCAGATTGCCCAGACAGGAGGTAGGTCTGGCTCACAGTAACTCCCTAACACACAACTGGCATCCATCCCATTTACTTTTAGCCGAGTATCCCATTTACTCCATGCCGAGGTCTGGAGGGTTATATATCACCTCTCAGCATCCTTCTTCAAATCCATCCCAAACTCACTGATTTGGCAGACATCCTTTTTATTCTATGGGTTGGCAGCTGTAGCTCTAACTCTATTTGATGGAGTTGTCATTTTCTTCCCTATTTATGTTCTTTGGATTATTTTAATAGGTTACAAACTGGGGACTATCGTTAACCTGCTTTTCACCAGAAGTTCAGTGTAGACTTAAAAAAAAAAATCTGATGGTGGTATTCTGCTACCTCGCTGTGATCTGAGGCTTAGCTACATCTCCAGCACTTTTTTGTCCTTCATTCTTCTGCTTCATGTGATGTTGTTCACTTGCTTTCTCTCTGAAATCTGTCCTCTCGTACCTTTTGTTCCCTCTACCTGAAAGTTCTCCCTCCCCCACTCCCTTGGCTTGGCCAATGCCTCACACTCCAGGCTCACTGTAAACACCACTGTCCAAGGATGCTTTCTCTGATCACTTTAAGTTTATATTCACGCCATGTTCTTGCACTTGCTATGTCAAACGTCCCTTCACCTCTGGTCAGCAGCTCCCAAAATAACATCTTGATTTCTCTTAATGTTATGTGGTGTGGGCAATAAACAATGAATTCAGATTTTAAACTGCAGTTTTCAAGTGCATATTCTCGAATCTAGACTGGACATTAGTAGGAAAGTAAAAACTCTGTGAATTGATTTTGGTTTGGGTTTTTAAACTATTTTTTATTTTTAATGGAAGTATACTTGACATATTACATTAAACTGGTTTGAAGTATATGACATAGCGATTCAACAATTATATACATTACCAAATGCTCACCACTTAAGTGTATTAAAATATTATTTGTCTTTCTCTGACATATTTCACTTAGCATTATATCCTCTAAATCCATTCATGCTGTTGCAAATGGCAAGATTTCATTCTTTTTATGGCTAAGTAATATTCCAGTGAGTGAGAGAGAGAGAGAGAGAGAAAGAGAGAGTGTGTGTGTGTGTATCTCAAATCTTCTTTACCCATTTATCTATGGATGAACACTTGCGTTGCTTCCATACCTTGGCTATTGTGAATATGTTAATAATGCTACAGTAAACATAGGGGTGCATATATCTTTTCAAATTAGTGTTTTTATTTTTCTTTGGGTAAATACCCAGTAGTGGAATTACTGAATCATGGAGAAATTCTATTTTTAATGTTTTGAGGAACTTCCATACTGTTTTCCACAGTGGCTGTACCAGTTTGCATTCCCACCAACAGTGCATGAGGGTTCCTTTTTCTCCACATCCTCGCCAACATTTGTTATTTCTTGTTTTTGATTTCACTCATGTGTGGAATTTAAGAAATAAAACAAAAACAGAAAAAAAGATAAACAAAAAACCAGACTCTTAAATAGAGAACAAACTGGTGGCTGCTAGAAGGGAGCTAGGTGGGGGGATGGGTGAAATTGCAGAAGGGGATTAGGAGTACACTTATCATATGAACACTGAATAATGTATAGAATTGTTGAATCATTATATAGCACATTGGAAACTAATATAACACTGTATGTTAATTATACTTGAATTAAAAAATATTATTTTTTAAAGTTTTTATTTAAATTCCAGTTAGTTAACACACAGTATACTATTAGTTTCTGGTATACAATTTAGTGATTCAGTACTTCCATATGACACCCAGTGCTCATCACAAAAAGGGTACTCCTTAGTCCCCATCACCCATTTATCCCATCCCCCACCCATCTCCCCTCCAATAACCATCAGTTTGTTCTCTATAGTTACGAGTCTGTGTCTTCATTTGCCTCTTCTTCCCCTCTATGATCGTGAATTTAAAAATATTATTTGATGAAGTTTCGGGGTGATGGTGGGGTGGTCTGGAGCTGATGGCCAAGAAAGAATTCTTGAAGATATCTTTGGTGCAAAAAAGGTGATTTTATTAAAGCATGAGGACAGGACCTGTGCACAGGAATAGCTGCACCGGGGTTGTAATGGGTAATTCATTATGTACCCTCAGGTTGGGAGGGGGTCAGGGATAGAGTAAGTCTGTAAGGTATTTTAGAAGCAAGGGTTGTTTCCAGGACCTTGAGGGGCTAGCTGTTGCTGGAGAAACATCACTTATTACCGTTTAATAAAACCTCAGTCATGAGACCTTTTAGATGTATATTGGGAGGCCATAAGCTTGGAGTATGATTGCCAGCATATATCTTGGGGAAGTTGAGATAAAAAGAAGCAGACTTACAGGATTCTAGAGGTTGGGATGATGTTAAGCTAAGATTCTCTTTTCCTCCTAGCAAAGTGTTATCATCGAGGCAGCTGAGTTCCTGAGGGAGGTCACTCTGCCAGTTTCAAGGACCTGTCGATGGGCTGTAGGCAGTAAGGGAATTTAATTTTTCATTTTCCTTAGTTTCCCACCTTACCAAGGCAAGCACTTAAACCCCTTTCCTTTGTTCTTGAGTAGCTGGGAGTGTCCAAGGACTATCACACAGATTCCACCTGTGGCAGTGGGGGGAAGGGGGTAGTGCCCACAGCTTGCCCCATGCTCCCTCATCATTATTGACTATATTCCCTATGCTGTACTTTTCATCTCTGTGACTTGTTTATTTTATAACTAGAAGTTTGTACCTCTTAATCTCCTTCACCCATTTTGCCCATCCCCCACCTCTGTCCCCTTTGTCAACCACCAGTTTGTTCTTTATATTTATGAGGCTGTTTCTTCTGTTATTGTTCATTGTGAATTGATTTTGAAGTATCGTGTGCTTGTGTCCATTACAGATATTCACTCTAGAACAAGTCTAGTATAATGAGATGTAATAAAAATGGGTGTTTCAGAATCTGTATCATAAAGCTGAACAAATGAATGACTGGTATATCTTTAAGTTCCTACCCAAACATCCAAATAAAAGGTGATTCACAGATAGGCAGTTCTGTGGGGCTGGAAGAGGGAATACTTTCTCAATACAAATCAAGGCAAGGATTCAAGTTTTTCCATCAACTCACTCCACTGTTTTCATACTTCCTGTTCATAGGTAAGCACTTTGTAAACCTAGATGCAAAATGGAAGGCCTGCAGATTCCTTGCTAACAAGCTGTGTGAGGCATTCTCCAAATTTCTCCAGGCTGTCAGAGGGCTTAGATCAAGTGTTTTCACACTTTGCCTAAGCTCTTCTCAGACATATTTGCTCCAGGCTTTTATCAACTGCCAGGAACTGAGCAGCTGTGAGTTCCAGACCTCACAGGTCTGTGGAGCTGTCAACATGTCCAGTTCTGATCAGCGGCAGAGAAGCTGTGCTAGGGTCAGCTCTGTCTGACACCCTCTCCTCTGACCAGCAGGAGCTCCTGTGAGCTCTAGGCTCCTGCTAAACTGGGGGATTTCTGTTGAAGACACTCAGTCTGGGGACTTCCGCCAAGCAGAGCCTGGTTCCCACCCAGCTTCATATGGACCCTAATGCCCTGTCATCCAAGATGCCACATGGGATTCAGAGGGCAGGATTAGCTCCGGCACCCTGCACCTGCCTGCAGTCCATGGGCTGCACTAGATTAACTCAAATGTCTGTGTACTATTTATTTATTTATTTATTTATTTATTTATTTTATTTTATTTATTTTTTATTTTTTTAATATGAAATTTATTTTCAAATTGTTTTCCATACAACACCCAGTGCTCATCCCAACAGGTGCCCTCCTCAATGCCCATCTGTGTACTATTTAAAATGTGGCTCACCACTGAATTCATTTTACTTGGTTTTAAAGACTAAGAGTTTAACTCCTTTTTTTTTTCTTTTCAGTCTTTTATGATATGGAAAATCAACTACTTTATGCACAGGGAAGTTCTTCATTGTTTTAATGCCTTTCAGGTTGAGGCTGGGTCTTTGTTTTTGGCTTTAGTGCTTTTTTTCAATGAGCTACTTTTTAAATGTGTTAAGACTCCTTTTTTAGGCTTTAATCTGCCTTCAAGTGATATTACTGTTTTGTCTTTTAAATTTTATTAACTTTTATTTGGGTGTTTTTAAGAGTCTTCTTGGTGGTGAGATTTCATTCCACTCTAGAATCATAGACTTTTAGAGCTGGGAATGCCCTGGAGATTTTTCCTAAATCTCCCCTTGTAGAGGTGAGGGAAGTGAGGCAGAGGTGTGAAGAGACCTGCTCAGTTTCTCACAGTCAGTGGTAGAGTTGGAGTGAGGAAAATCAGGTTTCCTAACCCTCAGTTCAAAGGTATTTCCATTACAGCTGCTTATCTTTAAGGTATTTCCACTTGCTATGCTCAATATCTTAGACTCTAAGAGCTCCACCCCCACCTTTGATGAAAATACACATGCCAACTTGCATGGGAAAAGAATTCTAACTACAATCAGTGTGATTTTGTCAACTCTTCACCCACGACCCAAGAAATACTAATACCTATGTCAAACAGTCAATCAATGGTTAATTAGTATTAAATGCATCTGTGTGTCAGGACAACTGCCAAAATATGGAAGCCTTAGTTTCATGACAGGGTCATACGGAGATATGAACTGTGACATCCTGAGAAGCATAGCACTAATAATGGTAAACTAGATTTAGCAGTGGATATGGGGGAGAGGGGCATTCCTTGGAAGCCAGATATTCAAATTACACATTTTAGGCTAAGGAAAGCAGAAAATCTGGTGCTCTCTTTCAATTAGTAATACTGATAGATTATGCTGAATTTAGCAAGCCCTCATATTTTTTACAATAATAATAATGATAATAACAATAATAATATTTTCATGGCATCTTAAAGTTTGCAAAACTCTTTCAAATTTATAATCTCATTTAATTATCACAATAAATATTTTAAATAAGTATCTTCTTTTTTTTTAAATTTTTTTTTTTTCAACGTTTTTTTATTTATTTTTGGGACAGAGAGAGACAGAGCATGAACGGGGGAGGGGCAGAGAGAGAGGGAGACACAGAATCGGAAACAGGCTCCAGGCTCCGAGCCATCAGCCCAGAGCCTGACGCGGGGCTCGAACTCACGGACCGCGAGATCGTGACCTGGCTGAAGTCGGACGCTTAACCGACTGCGCCACCCAGGCGCCCCAAGTATCTTCTTTTTTAAAAGATGACATTTGTGACTCTAAGTCTCACAGCATATTAGTGGGAGACATTAGATTTCAACCCAGTTTCTTTCTACTCAAAATCTCATGATCTTTTGTCATTTCTTTCTTCCTCCCTCTTCCAACACATGTTCATGGAACACTGTTTATGTGCCAGAAACTGTAGTAAGGAATGATTCCGTCAAACGTGCAAAATTGGTTCAACACAAGGAAAATTATGGGTTAATCTATCACTTTAATAGACAAAGTAACAAAAATCAGATTTTGTGACTACATCAGAGCAGTAAGAAACAGCTCTTTGGATTAGCGTGCCCAAGTTCACATTTTACAGATGAGGGAAATCTGGCATGGAGGTGGGAAACAGCTCAAACATCCAGTGAGACAGAAGCAGTACACTGAGTAGCTCAGATATTTCTAGTAGACCACAGTGCTTCTCAGGAGACACACAAAACATGCACTTGGTAAAAATCTTCATGCATTTCTGAAGAATGGGCATGGATACACACAAAGACACACACACACACACACACACACACACACACACAGATAAAATATATACATAAGCAAGTCAATATTAATCTCAATGGGGAAGCCACAGAAAGGCCTGCCCTCTGAAAGAATAGGATATTATAGTTTTTAATATAGATTAGCAATGCTCTATAATTAGAGATGCTCATGAAAGGGGATTCACATAGAAAGGAAAAGAGAAAAATACCACCTTCTAAAAATCCAAGGGAACCAACCCAAAATCTAAGTAAGGTAAACAACGTGGCAGAAACCAAGTAGAAATATAATAACTAAGTCCTGAGAACCTGAGATAAATAGCCAGAAACTATCCTAAAAAAGAAAAGTTGAATTATAATAGCAATGCACAGCATTAAACATTTTATTTATTAATTCAATAAATGTTTATTGCCTAACAATGTTCTGGGCACTTGGTTTACAGCAGAGAACAAATAGACAAAGATCCTGCCCTTAGGGATCTTTTGTTCTCATGGAGGAGACAGACAAAGCATAAGGAAGTTGTATCATTCCTTGGAAGCTAAGTGCTATGGGAACAATGGTGAGCATGGTAAAGGGAATCAGGACCACAGATAGTGAGCATGGGTTATAGTGTCAAATAAGATAGTCAAGGCCACTGAGAAGGTAACATCTGAGTCAAGACCCGAAGAAGGTGAGTGAATTAGCCTTGCAAATATTTGAGAGAAGAGTGTTCAAGACAGAGAAGTCAGCCAGTGTAAAGGCCAGGAGGTGGCCTCTCTGTTGGGTTAAGGAAATAGCATGTCAAGGTGAACTACCCAGTGTTTGATTTAGCACAGAAGTGGAGGAGGGGTATAACCCCACAGAGCCTTGAACACCCTTGTCTACTACTCTAAGAACATGAAATATGAAGCCATGTGGGTATTTAGCAGAAGAGTGTCATGATGTGACTTGAACCTTAACTAGATCACTCTGGTGATGGTGTTGAGGCAATGTTCCATCACTGCCCTTTTTTTCTTCTCCCTGGCTCACACCTCTCTCTTCTCAATTATTGTAGATAACAGTGGCATGGGCCAAGGTAAGGGCAGTGGAGGCAGTAACAAGAGGCCAAAGTTTGTACATACTTTGAAGGTAAAGTCAACAAGATTTCCTGAGGTGCAATGTGCAAAGAAAAGGATAATGCTAAGGGTTTCAGCCTTGACCAACTGGAAGGATAGTTAATAATTAACATAGTATGGGATATATGAGAATTACTGAAAGAAAATACCAAAATCCTTATAGCATAGTACCAGAACTAAGACTCTATCCTCCTTGTTCTCTGTATTCCTGGAGTCTAGACCAATGTCCAGAATGCAAAAGGCACTTGATAAATATCTGTTGGATAAACTGATGAATGAATAGTAATTATTGGAATCTCCTTTCTGAACTGTAGTTTAAGCCAGCAGTTCTCAAACTCTCGCATTCAACAGAATCACCTTGTTAAAACACAGATTTTGGGCCTCGTCCCCAGACTTTCCGATTCAGTAGGTCTGGGATGGGACCCAAGAATTGGCATTCATAACACATTCCCAGGAGGAGGCAGATGCCGCTGGCTCGAGGAGCACACTTTGAGAACCACTAGTTTGAATGCTGTGCTGACGACGTGCTCTGACAGTGAGCACATCCCTGCCAAACCTGAGGTAGACTGAACTCCTGCTTCTCTGAGTGCTTGGACATCCCAGCTTCCCAGGATTGGCCTCCACGGGCCAAATGATGCCACCCATTCCTGACCACTCATTCCTGCTCCTTAAAACTTTTCTTTTGGTTTTCAATATTGCCATGTATTTTTTAATTTGCAAATGATTTTACTGGCTATCTCTTTTTGTTTGGAGCTGCCATTTTTGCCACTGAGTCTCAGCTGCCTCTCACTTCTTGGGGCTGTTTTCTTCTTTAAGTTCTGTCTCAATTCAAATGGGAAAATAGCCCCCTTTCCTTGATTTCCTCAGAGCACCATAACCCCCTGTGAGGTGGCTGTGTGGAGCAGGCGTTTTACTGAGGAGTCTAGCACACCTCAGCAGATACTTAAAATCTAACAGAAGACACTACATCTCTGTTTCCAAATTTCATAAGCCACTCCCACAGAGACCAGATGGCTTCCCTTTCCTGGCCCAGTGACCCTCATTCATCAGTCTTTCTTATTGAACTCCACACCACATACACACACCCCTAAACTGAAAGTCCTTCCCACTTTGCTATGCAATGTGCTTCCTCTCTTTTTCTCACCTAGTCTCATTCAGGCCAGGCCCTGGGGCTTCCCCTTTTACCAAAGTGATTTATTTTTCCAACAAAGATGACTTTCCCACTTATGAGATTTCTGCCATCTTTATAATGGTAATATTTTCCTCTACTATAACACACACATGCATATACACACATGTGCACTCATACATACATTTAATTTTAATAAGCAAAAGACTATACCTCACTATGGTTCTAATTTGCATCTCTTTGCTCATTTAGGAACTGAGGTCATTTTTTTGTGTGGTTTTTGTTTCAATGCGTATGTGTTTTCCAAGTAAATGTCAACTTTCTATCCTATCTGATGGTCTGCCTTTTAATTTTGTTTTTGCCAAAGTGTTTTAATTTTTATTAGTTAAGACTGTCAATCTATTCCTTGTGACTTCTTCAATCATTTGTAACCTTCCTTTCTTTCCCCTAAACTCTGAAAGTCTTGTGTTTTTTTGTTTGTATGTTTATATTTGGCTTTTCTTTTATAGTTGACCATTTATTACACCTGGAATAACTTGCCCCTGATATGAAATAAAGTTTAAATGAATTTTTCCCCTGTTAATCAATCTTCTTTATAGCCCTGTCACCCAGCACACGTTCCCACTAAATGTTTTTACAATCAGTGAATGCATCTCTGTACTTTGTAGAAAATAATACTTCTCTTCCCTATTGAACCTTGTTTTATTTAGGGATGTGATGAACATGGCATTCACCATTCCGCCAGCTACCACCACTACCTACCCACATATGTACACTTCGGGAAAAGCAAACTCCTCTTGGACATATTAGGTCCTTCTCAACTAGTGAATCTGCAGCCAATCAGAGATGGTCAGAGAAGATGTGAGCATTGTCCAGAAAAGAAGGTCCAAATGCTCTCTGGGTCTCTGACAACAGAGGCATGAGGATTAGAAAGGAAGGGATAAAACTATCTCTCTATGCAGTGGGTCTGCTTCTGTATGTGGAAAACCCAAGAGATTTCAGAAAAAAACTACCTCAAATGGTAGGACAATGTAGTGCAGGAGCACATAATGAAAATCAACATATGAAAATCAATAGATTTGTGGAACTGAATTATGTATAAACTGCATATCAATCCAAATTGAGGAGCATTTTATAAAATAACTGGCCTGTACTCCCCCAAAATGTCAAGGCCAAAAAAGGCAAAACGAACAAACAAAAAAAAGCCAAGGATCTCTTCCATAATAAAGAGACTAAAGAAACACAACAGTTTCTCCTTTAGGAGAAGAGAGATGGTGGAGAGGGAGGGGCAAAAATATCAAGGACTTTGTTGGTTTAATGGGTTAAAGTTAGATATCAGTTGTAGGTTGAATAGTCACATTATGATGTTACATTTTTTGAACTTGATAACTACTGTGGTTATGAAAGGTAATGTCCTTGTTCTTAGGAAATACACACTGAGTATTAGGGGTAAAGAGCATCATATCTCCAACTTACTCTCAAAATGATTTGGGGAAAATGAAAATGAAAGCAAGATAGATAGATAGATAGATAGATGACAGGTAGGTAGGTAGATACATGATAGATAGATAGATAGATAGATAGATAGATAGATAGATAGATAGATAATAGATAGGCAGAAACAGAGCAGAGGCAGAGACAGAGAGAGATCGAGAATGATAAAACAAGTGGAACAGAACATAAACAATGAGTCAATCTGGGAAAAGCATATATGGAAATCTCTTGTACTATTCTTTCAACTCTTCTGTAAGTCTGAAATTATATCAAAGTTAAACAATTAAATAAAAAGTAAGAACCCTGACATTTACAAACACAAACTAGTTAGAAGATACAACAGAAGACAAGGCCCTATTCACACAAACATGTACC
This sequence comes from Neofelis nebulosa, assembly GCF_028018385.1. Lineage (NCBI taxonomy): Eukaryota > Metazoa > Chordata > Mammalia > Carnivora > Felidae > Neofelis > Neofelis nebulosa. The sequence goes on along the minus strand of NC_080793.1, from coordinate 33,117,126 downwards.
CAGCATAGACCTAAAATGAAATATCTAAAACCTTATGAGAAAAATGAAAAAAAAACCCACTCCCTAAAGACACAAAATTATTTTTATAAACACAAAGATGTTCTTGATTAGAAAGACCCAAATTAAGAGAAGTCAGTCCTCCCTAAGTTAAACTACAAATTTATTGTGATCCTAACAAAAATATCATTAGGTTTGTTTTTCCTCCCTGGACCTTGAGAAGCTGGTTAAAAAGTTCATTTCAAAAACAAGCAGGAAAAATAATTAGAAAATTTCTGGAAAATAAGAGCAACTGGGGAGTGGGGTTAGCCCTATCAGGTATTAGATATAGTTTAAAGGTTCTATAATTAAATATGTGGTATTGGCATAGAGATAGACCAGTAGAATAGAATAGAAAGCCCAGAAATAGACCCAATGTAAAAGAAAATTTAAAGTATGATGAAGCAAATTCATAGAGAAAAGATGATTTGGGATAAGTGGATAGCCAGATGGAAAAAGATAAAATTTGGTCCATTCCTCACATCATACATTAGGATACATTCTAATTGGATCAGAGGTCTAAATATAGAAAGAAAGAAAGAAAGAAAGAAAGAAAGAAAGAAAGAAAGAAAGAAAGAAAGAAAGAAAGAAAGAAAGAAAGAAAGAAGAAGAAAGAAAGAAAAAGAAAGAGAGAAAGAAAGAAAAAGAAAGAGAGAAAGAAAGAAAAAAGGAGGGAGAGAGGGAAAGGAAGGAAAGAAAAACGAAAAGAGAGTGAGAAATATTGGTACTAGAAGAAAGCACAGGTTAATTCTTCTATAATACAGGAATGGAAAAAAGGTTTTAATTGAAAGGTCATAAGAAAAAGATTGATAGATTTGCCTTTATAAAAAATTTAAAAGTAAACTTTCACACAGCGAAAATACATGAAATGACAGTAAAAGACAAATGACAATCTGAAGAATATTAACTCACAGTGCATACAGCAGGTTAATATCCTAACCTATAAAAAATAACCTAGCCTATAACAAAACTTAAAACAGAGACTAAAAAGAGCAATGGCCCACAGAAAAATGAACAACACTGATGTGGAAAAAGAAATGCAAATGGCCCTTAATCATATGAAAGATGCTCAATGTAACTCCTGCTAAGGGGAAAATAAATGAAAAGGACATTGAGACACCATTCCAAAAGTTCGACTATTGGCAAGATTTAGGAAATAGACATTGTCATACATTGCTGGTGGGATTTATAAAATGGTATCTCCCAAAGAGGTGAATTTGTCAATATCTGTAAAAATCAAATACATGTTTACCCTTTGACCCAGCACCCCAGTTCCAGGAATCTAACCCAAAGACATACTGGCAAATATAGAAGGTATGTGTACAAGGCTACTCACTGCAGTAAAATTCGTTATATTACTTTGCCCAGTAGTAGACTGCTGAACTATGTGACATGTTTACATGACCAAGGCCCAAAAAAGGAATGAATATATGTGTGTGTATGTGTGTATATATATATCTAAAAAATATGTGTGTGTGTGTGTGTGTGTGTGTGTGTGTGTATACTTTTTGTCTTGGTTATTCTATTTCTAGGGATTTATCCCGTGCCAATAATTTTAAGTATATTAAAATTGACTATGTTGGTTTTCATTCTAGTATTATTAATCATATCGAACAATTAGAAATAATTGAGATCCCTTCTCCAAGAAGCCTTCCCTAATGCTTCACACTCATACAGTTCATTGTGACTATCTCTCCATGGCAATCATCACCTCATGCCTTGCTTTTGACGAATTTGTGTATGGTGGGTATGTCTGTTCCCTAGGCTACAGGTTCCTGGATCCAGGGAACCAGAGATGTATTGCTCATCTCTGTATCCATTTCACCTTGACTCTTACCTTTGCCCCTAAAGACTTTTTGGCACACTAGGCCAAAAAAGGCAAATAGTTTTCATTTGCAGCATTAGTCCTAATCACCTAATAGTGGCTTCCTAGAGCACCATTTGAGAATGATTCTGAGGCTGAATGCAGGCTTTGCTAGAAATAGTGCTATAATCAATCTATCTGTCACACACCTTGAAAAGAGAATAGGGGCACATATGCCATGCCTTGCATAAGAAACTATATCTTGGTCACATCACACTGACTTTGAGTACTAATTATTCTAACAAAGGCATTGACTCATCTTGTAATTCCTAGTTGTATTTAAAACACAGACACACTCACAAATAACCACTGTATATGGGAGACTTTATTAAAGGTGTTTAGGAAAAAATATGCTGTAGTTTTAATTCCAAAGGTAAAGACATTGTAACTAGCTGGGGAGACCCCAGTCAGCTTCAGGGAAGACGAACTTGAGTCAGGCTATGAAAGATGAACAAAATGGTAAAATCTGAACAAGAATAATTAGAAAGGCATTCCAGGCAGGGGAACAAGTGCGAACAATTCATTAGATAGGAAAGACTGGGTCAGTTTGAGGGCATCGCCACCCAGCATTCTTCTTCTTCCTAACTGAACCCTAAATTTCTTTTAGATATCCACCCCTCCCTCATGCAGCCACTTGCACCAAGAAAGGCTGACTCTTACCCCAGCTCTAAGCATGGTCCTGACTGGTGGAAGAGTAAAGCTATTCGTGATGTCAAAGATCAGTTTGGGAACAGTGTGTGTTCTGTTTCTGGCCAATGAGATATGAAGAGGAGTTTTCTAGGAGGGCTTCTTGGAATAATCTTCTTATTATAAAGCACTTGTAAAACAGTGCTCCTTTCTCTCTGAGATGTTGCCATGTTGACTTGATAACCTGGAACTGCTGCGGCCAATTCAACCTCTGGCCTGAGGTTGAATCCAACGCTAAGGATGGCAAGGCAGATGGGTGGGGCCCTGGATTAGGTCACTGAGCTGCTAAGTCCAGTATCCCTGCAGCCCAACCAATCTCTAGAATTTCTGTTATGTGAGAGAACACATTGCCTTTCTCTAAATGGCTGTTTGGGTTTCTGATCATGGCAGCTGAAAGCATCCTGAGTCATTAGAAAATTGTGAGAGCCCCAGCGCCTTTGGTTAGAGCAAAAGGTACCTGAAAAGAACTTGACTGGGGCAGTCCTCACAAAACCCTGCATGCCAGGCCAAAGGATTTGTAAATAATGGGGAGCCACTGACAGTTTTGGTAAGTAATGGGGAGCAGACTCTCAGAACAGATGGGATAAATATTGGTGCAAATGTATGGTGTAGCTAGCAAAGGACCCAATTTGATTCAGACTTCTCTCTCCTAAGTGAAATATGCATCTTCGGAGCAGCATCTTAACCAGACTGGGAACAATATGGAAAGGACGTGGGCGTGAGCGATGATCAAGTCCCCGGCATTGGTCTCGATGGTCACGCTCATACACAAATGCTGCCCTTGGCTGCAGTTTCGCCAGCATCGTGTGTGAAACCAAACAGTTGGTTTCTCCGCTTTCCTTGGCAATGGCAAAGCCCCAGTTGGAGCCCCATGTTTGTGCTAAACTCCAGGCGGCATGATTCTGATTTATAACTTTTAAAATTATTATAAATGTGATTTCTTTCCATTGTAGAAAAATTGGAAAATACATATAACAAAAAGAAAATTAAAGTACTTTTTGATCTATCTCTCAGAGACAAATCACGGATAACAAACATTTTGTTGTATTCATTCCAAACTTAGTCTCTCTCCCTGTGTATCCACTTGATAAACAAAAGTAATATCAAAATGTATATATTGTTTCATTTTTTTTCACTCAGCAATATATTGTGAATCACTTCTCATGTCGATAAATATTATTTATTTTATACAATGTCATTTTTAATGGCTCCATGAATTTCATTCTAAGGAAATATCCTGATTGGAATATTATTTCCAATGTTTGTTATTATATACATAGATGCTACTGTGATGAACATCTTTATATATATGCACAATTTATATACGCTGTCCAGTTATCATCTTGAAATAGAATCCCAGAAGTAAAACTGCTAAACAAAGATACAATAACATAAAAAAGTAAAAAATATTATTTCAAATTCTCTTCTTAACTAAGTATACAAATAAGTAAGAGTATCTCTTCTGTGTGAGTCCCCCAAGCTACATGTTTTCCAAGCTTTTAAAATATCTATTGAACATCTATTTGGACATATGTCTAAATATACAAATGCATCCATGTATATAATTCAATAGATATAGGTATATATACACACAAATATACAAATCTCTATTTAGGTAATTTGTTTTCACAAGAACAATAGATCTGTTGTCCTCATATGAAGACTTGTGAATAGTGCATGTTACATTGTCCTACCAACATCTTCCCATCTTCCTCCTGAAACTCGCTGGGATTATGCTTTAAAGCGGGGCCACCAACCCAATTGCTGCCAACAGGGATCGCACTGGATCCAAATGATCATTAAAACGACTGCCAAAGGCAGGTGACTTCAAACACAGTGTAGTTCAATGCAACCTTATTGTGAATCATTCTTTAAAACCTTCCAGGTTTCTGTTCTTTCCACCTGAGAATGACTGGGTGTCACCTCCTCCTCTCTCCTGTTGACATGGTAGATATAATATACACACTGTGTCCAAAGACTTGGCTGTATTGCTGACTTTCTCAGTGTCGTCATCCAACCTCTCTGTTACTTGATTATGCAACCTATAAATGGGACTGCAAGGCATGGTATAGTGTGACTGAAATTGGGGGTTCCAGCTCCAGACTAACAATGAACAAATAGCATTCTAAGAAGCCCCATCAGTGTGGCAAAGTCAAGCCAAAGCTGTCTTCTGGAGTCAGGATGGACAACGCCAAGAATAGAAGCCAAGCACAAGAGTCAACATCAATGCAGTGACGAAGCAGGGAACAGGCACTGGAGAATCTGCATGGCCAATAATATCATCCCTCTGAGTTATGATTCCCTGGCATGAGGCCCCTTTGTGGAGCCAAGCACACACCTCCCTGATTATTCTGTGGACTGTCTTAAAAGCTCCATCTACCACCTGCTAAGGATTCAACTAATCATCTGTGAGCCAAATCATGGCATCAGAGTCAGTTTTCACAATGGCTACGGCCTAGAAACCAAATCATAGGATATACATATATTTATATATTCAACTACATTCATTCATTCATTCATTTGAAAATACTTATTGAGCATTTACCATATTTAAAAAAATTTTTTTAGTGTTTATTTATTTTTGAGAGAGAGAGAAGGGCACAAGTGGGGAGGGGCAGAGAGAGAAGGAGACGGAGAATCTGAAGCAGGCTGCAGGCTCTGAGCTGTCACACAGAGCTCAACGCAGGCTTGAACTCCGGAACTGTGAGATCATGACCTGAGCCGAAGTCACATGCTGAACTGATTGAGCCACTTGAATTTACCATATTCAAGTCCAACACCAGGCTCTGAGGATTCAGAGGTGAGTGAGAAATAGTACCTGCCCTCAGGGAGGTAACACTTTAGTGGGACTGAGACACATAGGCACATGTTATTTCAATAGATTGTGTTAATCACAAAGATAGAGGCTGGAAAAATTGTTCTAGAGTACTTTTGAGCAGCACATGGAAGATTTCATGGAAGAGGCAGCACTCAGACAAAGAACTCCAAATATGCAGAAATGAATCAAATGAAGATAGAGTGGTGATGAGGGTGTTCAGGTAGAGGGGGCAGCCTGTGCAAAGGTGAGGGCTTAACAGGCTATGTCAGGAACTGCTTAGGATTCAGAGTGACCAAAGCAGAGAGGGCAAGCAGGCAGGAAGGAAGGGTGGTGAGATCTAAAACCAGAGAGGTGGGGCATCTGGGTGGCTCAGTCGGTTAAGCGTCCAACTTCGGCTCAGGTCATGATCTCACAGTTCGTGAGTTCGAGCCCCGCGTCGGGCTCTGTGCTGTCAGCTCAGAGCCTGGAGCCTGCTTTGGATTCTGTGTTTTCCTCTCTCTCTGCCCCTCCCTGCTCACACTCTCTCTCTCAAAAATAAAGAAACATTAAATAAATAAATAAATAAATAAATAAATAAATAAATAAATAAATAAAACAAACCAGAGAGGTAATCAAGGGCCATCAGGATCTTACACACCATGCTAAGGGGTATGGACCTCATCCTAAAGAAGATGGGAGCTACAGAAATGTTTTAAGCAGAAAGAGGGCTGGATTGGCATTTTAGAAAGATCATCGAGGCAAATGGATTGGAGGCAGGGAGACCATGCCTCTGAAAACTGATGTCAAAATAAGCAACATTTTCTTTTTCTACTTCTCATCTGACCATTCTTTATTCATTAATATTTACTGAGTATCTATTAAGTATCAGACTGTATATTAGGAACCAGAGGTAGAAAGAACAGGACATTAGCCTTGCTAGAAAGTGGTTGACTTTCTGTGCTTGTGTGATGGGTTTGTTCAAGGGTGCATGTCATTAGAACTTTAGCACCCTGTATTCTCTATAAAAAGCATCACGAAACCTCCTGCTCAGCTTCGGTTTCAATAAGAAAGCAGTACTCCCATCCCCCTTAATCCAATTAAAGGAGCTCTGCGTCACTGTGAGTGCCAGCCTGGCCATGCAGAAAGCTCCTGGCCACGGAGGATGTCCCATTCCTCGAGCTCGGCCTGGGCTGTTGGGCCCTAGCTCCTCCCCTGAGCCGTTTCCATGGGCTGCTGGCCATACTTTGAAAAATGCACAGGTTGCCAAACTGTCAGCAAAAGCTTTAATGAATGGTTCTAATTACATTCAAGTAGCAGAGCCCACTGCCATTTTAATCAAATCTGGGCCTGGCAAGCTCTTTGGCAGGAATACAAGAGAAAGCCTCATGAAAATCCTGCCAAAACACTAATCACCTTTTATCCGAAATTTGCCTGATGGAGGCCTGGATGTAAAACGCTTAGGGAGGGGGGAGAAAAAACCCAACAACAACAACGTTTGGATATTTTAAGGAGCTTATTTTGGGGCTTGCCATAAATTATTACATGTGGGGAGGGGAGAAAATTCCAAATCAGGAGTTGCTGGGGGACCTCCCTTTAGGAACAGTCCTAGCTGTTCCTAGCTGAGGAGGGGGAGGAAGCGAGCCCTCACAGGGTCTGAGGCAGGGGCACTCAGCCAGGTCCAAGTTCACCTTGCACACTGACAGAGACCTAACCACATAGCCTTGCCCAAGGCCTTGCTTTGGGCAGCAAAGGACCTACAGCCCTGCTCTGTGTCCTTGCACTCTCTGCCACCTACATCGTGTCACTAAAGGGAGTTCTTCCGACCTGAACTGGGGTGGTAATTAATAACTTCTTTTTTTTTCTCCCCAAAAAAGATGGCTTTCATATTAACTACTGTGATTCTCAAAAGCTACAAAGAGAAGGCTTCCTCTACCGAGTTATTCAAGGCAAGGACACAAGCAATAGGAAAGCTAAAACCCAGACACCTAGCAACTAAGTTCTAGCCAGGGCAAAACAGAAAGAGGAGGTTTGGTGATAAACACGGTTCCTCTCCCCTGGGGCAGAACAAGAGGAGAAGGATTCAAATTGCAGCAAGAGGGAATTCTTTTACAAATAAAAAGGAGAGCTTCCTGACAATGAGTATAGACAGTGAATAGGGAACAGAGATAAGGAGTAAAATCTCCTTCACTCCCAACTCTACCCTTAGAATCTGTTGTGAGGGGTTTCCACACCACCCCCCAAGTCTAAAAGCAAGTTGCCCTCAGGAAACAAAATGAAGTCCTCTTAACATTTTACTACTACAAATACCTCAGCCAATTGTATAACTCTCCAGCTTCTTGGTTTGAGTTTTTTCAACCTTATATTCTATATTCCACATATTTTATACCTTTTCCCCTATAATGAAGCCCCCAAGAGCCCTGGGATACAGGGGAGTCTCAAGTACCTGAAAGGGTTTGATTCGTGAATTTGGAAGCTCTGTTTTTAAACCCAATCCCTGTTATGGACTGGTTATGTGACCTGAGCCTTGGGTTTTTTTTTGTGACTTTCGGTTTTTGTCACTTATAAAATGAGGATTAAAATATTTGCTCTGCCTTTTCTACAGAATACCTACAAGGATTATATAAGATCATGTATATAAAAATACACAGGGGCGCCTGGGTGGCTCAGTCGGTTAAGCGTTCGACTTCAGCTCAGGTCATGATCTTATGGCTTGTGAGTTCAAGCCCTGCAAAGGCCTCTGTGCTGACAGCTCAGAGTCTGACCCTGCTTTGGATTCTGTGTCTCCCTCTCTCTCTGCCCCTCCCCCGCTCACACTCTATCTCTGTCTCTCAAAAATAAACATTTCTCCCAATATATATATATATATATTGCATTGCAAACAAGAGTACTTTACAAATATTTGCTCATTTCTTTATTTTCATATAAATATAGCTATAGAGGGTGATGGGGATTGAGGAGGGCATTTGTTGCGATGAGCACTGGGTGTTGTATCTAAATGATGAATCACGGGAATCTATTCCAGAAGCCAAGGCTACACTGTATGTTAGCTAACTTGACAATAAATAAATAAATAAATAAATAAATAAATAAATAAATAAAGCTATAGAAGAATCTGAAGATCTGAAGTCTAGTCTTGAATGTCACTTATTCACTGGCTACATAAACTTGTACTCTTGCTCCCTCATCTCTAAAATGGGTATAATATTGCCTCATAGAGCTATTGAGAGAACTGGATAAGATAGTCTATGTGAAAGCACTACAAAAAATAAAACAATAGATGGGGCGCCTGGGTGGCGCAGTCGGTTAAGCGTCCGACTTCAGCCAGGTCACGATCTCGCGGTCCGTGAGTTTGAGCCCCGCATCAGGCTCTGGGCTGATGGCTCGGAGCCTGGAGCCTGTTTCCGATTCTGTGTCTCCCTCTCTCTGCACCTCCCCTGTTCATGCTCTGTCTCTCTCTGTCCCAAAAATAAATAAAAAACGTTGAAAAAAAAAATTAAAAAAAAAAAATAAAACAATAGAGAAATATGATTATACCACAACATGCTTGCTGTGGGACCTAAATTATATTGGTTGGATCCTGGAGATGTGCCAAGAACTAAAAAATTGGTCAAAGCCTGCAGTTTAATTTGGGGAAAACAAACATCTCAATGGACATGAGGTTCCAAAAGAATGAATGTCTATGCAGCCAGTAGTTCCTCTGACCCCATTCAGGTGATGGAGTTCAGCTCAGGTACTACATTGCTAGGAGACCAGGTTGGGTTCTTCAGCCTTTCAGGATAAGTCCTTCTAAAAAAAATAATAAAGCATATTTCATACCATATATAGCTGATAGCACTTTATTTAATTGAAATTTGCTAAGGGAAAAGAACTTACATGTGTGCGTGTGTGTTTAAAACAAAACAAAAAAACCCATAAAATGGAAATCCTCCATTTTTTACTCCTTATCTATGAAATACTTGAAGATTATATAATAAGCCTCCCTTTTATCTTTGAAGAACTTGGACTTTTAAGAAAGTGTTCATAATAGAAGTAGGATCACGTAACCAAAGATGAATACAAAAGTATGGTGGGGACACTTAAGAATAGTATCCATAGATTAGAGCCCAACAGGTGTAGTGCTCTTTAAGGACCCATAAGGTAGAACAGGGAAGTGGATGGGAGCAGGAACTTGCAAGAATAGTTGGGAACGCTCAGGACCAAAATAAGCTGAGAGATAAAATTAAAAAGAAGGAGGAAGAAAGGAAGGAAAAGAAAAATGAGAGGAAGAGGAAGAGGAAGGAGGAGGAGAAGAAAAAGAAGGAAAGATGGAGGAGGTGGAGGCAAGAAGAAAAAGGAGAAGGAGAAGGTGGTGGTGAAGATGGAGGAGAAGGGGGAGGAGGAGGGGGAGGCAGGGGAGGAAGGGGAGAAAGAGAAGGAGAAGGAGAAAGAAGGAGAAAGAGAAGGTGGTAGAGGAGGAGGAGGAGGAGGGGGAGGAGGGGGAGAAAGAGAAGGAGAAGGAGAAAGAAGAAGGAGAACGAGAACAAAAAGATTTCAACAACTAAGAGGAAAGATAGGCCCTAAAAGTGAGAGCAGTATTTCCCAACATGAATTCCTTGAACATCAATTTTGTAGAGCATTATTAAGGGACAAAGAAAGGAAAAGAATAACTCTTACCAGAGTAACTCTTTACTAAAAAGTTTTAGAATTGTTGAATTATATAATTAATTAATTAAGTTCCTTTATTGAGGGACTTCTCAGAGACTTTAATATACTAATATGCACTGAAGTCTCTAAGATGATACAGTGACGTGTCTCCCAGACTTATTTGACCACAGGATTTTTTTCATAAGGCATCTTGAAGAAATAATACTCCACAGAACAGTTTGGTTTAGAACACTGGCTTAAAAGATCCAAAAATTATATTCTCTTTTATGATGACCAGCAGAGTCTCTGGAATGTTAGATATTCTGCCATTTCATTAATTCATTAATTTATTCATTCAACAAATATTTATCAGCATCTATTATAAACTGAACCCTATCCCAGACCCTGGATATACTGTGGTGAACAAAACAGATGAGGCCCCTGCTCCCACCCATGGAGGGTCCATTTTACTAACGGTGGCAAGGAGAGAAAAAACATAAACAAGTAAACAGACATCTGAACAAGATTGTGGTAGGCTCCATAATGGTCCATAAGGATGTCTGCATCCTAATCTCTGGAACCTGTGAATGTTACCTTATGTTGACAGGAATTTAGCAGTTATGTTTAAGAATTTTGAGATGGGGAGATTATCCTGGATTATTCATTGGGCCCTAAATGTAAACACAAAACACCTTATAAGAAGGATACAGGAATGTCAGACAGCTGAGAAACAAAGAGAGAAACACCATAGAAACAAAGAGAAAAAGCTGTGAGATGTGGGGACACAAACCAAGAGACATGGGCAGCCTTTAGGAGCCAGGGAAGGTGAGGAACAGGTTCTCCCCTGGAACCTCCAGAAGGAGCCTGTCCTGCCAACATCTTGTGAGACTCAATCCAGACATCCGACCTCCAGAACCATAAGAGAATAAATGTATGTTGTTTGAAGACAATAAGTTTGTAGTAATTTGTCATGGTAGCAACAGGAAATGAATACAAAAGTCATATGAGCTGATGATAAGTTCGGTGAAGACATTATGACGGGACCTGATGGTGTAACTGGCTGGGAAGGGGACAGGCTGCTGTTTTCAGCTGGGTGGCCAGGGAAGGCTGCTCTGAAGGGGATTCAAATGATAACACACTCAACACAGCTCAGGTCTGCTCCTCTGTTGCCTTGTCCCCTCTAGCAAGGAAAGGGGGCTCTCTGGCAGCTGACAGTTGAACCCTGTTGGTACAAAGAATAAAGACTCACTCCAGTCACTTTAAGGGATGAGCAGCTTACTGAAAGGACACACATAGAAGTAAAGAAAGCACGATCATCATCCTGGGCCACGTCCCAAGAAAATGGAGGAAAAAAGCTTCTCAGTCCAACTCCCAGAAAGAAGAGGAAGGGTCTTCTAGAGGTGGGAACAGAGTTGTTCAGAAATGGAAAGGAAGCAGGGTAGGCCGACACCATCAATAGGAAAAATAAGGGTCCTTAGCCTAAGCCTCCCTATTTAGCTGAGTTCTGTTTCTGTCTCTGCTTTTTCCTGTGTGTCTTACTGTGTTGGCTCCAAAAACAAATGGCTCACTCTGCCAAACTCTTCATTAAACTCCCTGAGAGAAAAAAATCTGATTTGTCCAATTCTTCACTAGTATCTCTCATTCGTCATTGGCCTGGGTAGAGATTGGCTGCCTCTGGGTCAAGTGCCCACCCCTGATCCAATCAGCTATGGCCAGAGTAGCCAGGTTGGTTGCAAGAGGAAGTGCCCAGGACCGCAGCAGAGAGGAATGGAGTCAGGCCTGGCTGCTTCCTTCTGAAGAGGTTGTGGGTGAGGCTGGAAATCAGCACCAAAGACCCATCTCAAGATTTAAGTTCCTACAGAGTGAAGCCTGTTTTACTTCTATCTTACCTCAACAATGTCTGATATTCTTAAAAAAAAAAAAAAAAAAAAAAGAAAGGAAAGAAAGAAAGAAAGAAAGAAAACATGATCTATGTAAAATAATAGTATCAAAACTTACATACACCTCTTTGTCATTTGAGTTATCCAAGCAGCAACCCTATCAAGATGACAGAGAAAGGATTTCATCCTCATGTCTGACCCCAGAGATTTCCTCACAAGCCATTTGCATTTCCTGAACACTCAGATATGTAGAAGGATAATCTAAATGTGTAGACAGCAGACACGAGGATGGCTGGTCCAGTTGACCTCCAGATTGTGACCCCTGCTAAAAAGCATGATTTCATGACATTTCAGACCAGCCCCTGTGGGACGGGGCAGGAACAGAGAAAGGAGGAATCAGAGGTCAAGAAAAGGCTAATGAGGCCAGTTCCCCCTTCCCCCACCAGAGCCTAGAGATGAACCCAGGAGTTTCATGGGGTCAGGGAGCAGACAGATTTTCCCCTCTCTTCCTGTCCCATCAGAACCTGTAGATGGAGTCCATGTGGTAACTTTGGGGACTGAGGGGGAGGTTCTTTGGGGGTCCATGAAAGATAAAAAGGCAAAAAGACTCAGTCACTTTATAGATCCCAAGTACAAAGGTCTATTTAAGTTTATCTCTTAATTTTTTAAAAAATTTTTTGAAGTTTATTCATTCATCATTTCTGAGAGAGAGAGAGAGAGAGAGAGAGAGAGAGAGAGAGAGAACGTGCACACACATCAGGGAGGGGCAGAAAGAGAAGGGGACACAGATCTGAAGCAGGCTCCAGGCTCTGAGCTGTCACCACAGAGCCGGAGATCATGACCTGAGCTGAAGTTGGATGCCTAACCAATGCCTAACCGACTGAGCCACCCAGGGGCCCCTCTTAATTTTTATAATAGACCACAGTGATAAGGAGATCTATATTAGCCCATTTCAGCAATGAGGAAATGAAGAGTTGTAGAGGTGAGTGTCCACAATGTCCAGAGACCCCTGAACCTCTGCAAAGCACCAGCCACCCCTGGGCAGCTCACAGTGTGATGAGATTCCTATCGCTGCCTCCTTTCTGCCAGCTCCCTTCCTCCCCATACACACAGCTTTCTGCGAGCAGACCTGGATGTAATAACCACTATGGTACGCAGAGAACTAGAGAAAATACTCAAGAACATTGATAAGATCTGGCCTGGGACAGATGGTCGCTAAGCATGGCTCAGGGAGGGAGAGGAAGAGGGAACCCAGGCTCCATCACTTGTAAGCAGAGAGCCCTTGTGAAAGCCACCTCACCTCCAGCCTCCGTGCCCTCAACTGCAAAGTATTTCTGCCCACCCTGCCATATCACAGACCTAAGGTAGGAGTAATTCTGGGACAGTTTGTGAAAGTGCTTTGCAAACAATAAAGTGTACTTTGAAGATTATTGTAGCCAGAAGGAAGATTACTTGGCCAGACTAGAATCTCCCTCCCAAGAAGCTGAATTTTCTCATCTAGTCATTCACTATCCCAGGTGACTGCTCTCTCTCTCACTTCCAACTCCAGCTGCAATCAGCAGTCCTGGAAGGTAGGGGCTTTTGTCTGAGCACCTTTGAATGCTCATCAGCTCAATGAATCTTAATTGAATGAACGTTTGTGCAGTGTTTTAGTCTATGCAGATTTACATGTAAACCATTTCATGAGTTCCTTGCGAACACCGCATGTTTGCCATAACCCTTTTAAGTAAGCACTAACCTTTCCGTGCATCATCTCATTTAATCATCCCAACTCTATGAAGGCAGGTGTAGTATTATTATCTCTTTATTCCAGATGGGGAAACTGGAGCACAGGGAGGTAAGGGAACTTGCCCAAGGTCACACAGTAAATAAGTAACAAAGTTGGGATACACTCCCAGGGTGGCTGGCTCCAGAGACTATCCTCTATAGCATGCTAAACTGGCTCTCGGCAATGCCCTTGTAGTATCCATTTCCTTTTCATTGACATGTGCCATATCATTCAACCACTACAGGAGTCCTACAAGGCATGTGATTCCATTATCCTGAAAAGGAGCAGTAAAGTGATTTTTATGAATCTTCGCAGTAACAGAGCAGGATTCATACCAGGTCTTGTAACCTAAGTCTGGTTTTCTTCCCATCAGAGGTACCTCTCTGATAATAAAGGTAAAAACAAGCTTCTTCCACGGTCCTCTAGAGATAATTGAGATAACAAAGGGCAAGTGGTTTGATTTTCTTGGGAAGAAAGGTTCTTGAGAAACTTAACATTTGATTATTGTTCCTGCGTCTTCAGTGAGGAGCAGCAGTGTGGGGGTGATGCCAAATATCAATCAGCCGGCGAGCAGATCAGTCATCTTCTGGGTAAGTGTGTGCATCAAATTAGCATTTTAGGAGCAAGGCAGAGAATAAGGTTTCTGATAAGTCTCTCTTCAAAACATATACCAGCCTTCAGAGATTTGCTTTAGATATTTCTGACATCCAACATGCACAGGATTTTCACAAGAAAGTTAGTAATCCTAAAACTCTCACTAGGCAATCAGCACCCTGCTTAGAAATTATAACAATAATCATTCTGAAGAACGCAGTTAAATTCTACTTCCTTATTTTCCAATTTCACATACCCTACAGTGGTCATATGTGGGATGTTGTTGATTTCTAAAGAAAAACCTAGTTTTACCCAGTGGAATTTTTGCAAGGGTGGAAAGTTACAAAAGGTGATTATTTAGTCAAGTCAACAAACCATCATTCACCATAGATATAAGAAACAAGATTGATCTTTCAACTTGACTTGCTTGAAATGATCTAGGAACGTAACAGGACATGTGGGAGCCTTAGAAGGCTTTTTTTTTCCTTGTCACTTCAACTTTTATTCTTCTGTTGAAATTAGGATAAACAATTTTAATTATTTTTATGGTGTTTTATATGTTCCTTTAACCTTTCCCCCAGCTTTATTGAGATATAATTGACATATGACATTGTGTAAATTTATGGTGTACAATGTGATGATTTGATACAGTATATATTGCAAAGTGATTACCACAGTAAGGTTAGTTAACACACCCTCACGTCATATAATTACTATTTTGTGTGTGTTGAGAAGAATCATTTAAAATCGACTCTGTTAGCCACTTTTCAAGTACACATAACAGTATTGTTAACTATAATTACCATGCTGAATATTAGATCCCTGGAACTTATTCAACTAATCACTGGAAGTTTACATACTTTGACTGAATCTCCCTGTTTCTCCCACCACCACCATCCCCAGCCCCTAGAAGCCATTCTACTCTCTAGGAGTTTGGCCTTTTTTTTTTTTTTTTAATTTCACATGAGATCATATAGTATGTGTCTTTCTCTGTCTGACTTATTTCATTTAGAATGATGCCAGTAGAGTTCATTTTGGTGTATGCAACCCAGCTCTGGCACTTATTAGCTCTGTACTTTTAGGCAAGACAATCTTGTAACACTTAAGCCTCAGTTACCTTATCTGTAAAATGGGAACAAAAATAATACCAACTGGATTATAATAAACGTTGATTGGGCAACTACCATATATTAGATACTGTCAGAAAGCTGGAGATACAGCATATAACAAGGCAGGCAAGGCCCTTGATCCTATGGAGCTTACATTATAGAGGTACTCAATAAATTGTTTGTCATTATAACATACTATTACTGTTACCGATATTTTTTTATTTTTATTTATTTTTTTATTTTTAATTTGATCCTTTTCTCCATGCCATTTTTTAGAAAAGAATATATTGTTTCAATAGAAGTTATTTTCTTTTTCATGCTTAGTGAATTTTCTTAGTGTTGCTAATAGTGGTGTATGAGTTGTCTTACAGACCAAAAAAAAAAAAAAAAAAAAAAACAAAGTACAGAAATTTGTTCTGCAGGGCCTGGCAATTTCTCGAGAGGTTAAAGATTCCTGGAGAGATACAAGCAAGGTCTTAGCATGATCTTGGAAGAATTCATGCTCATTACTGAGTGCACAGGGAATGGCTTGAATAAGAAGGCATCCTGGAAGCATCAGAGAGATGCAAGGCCCACCATGAAGGGACAACATGGCTGTGGCCACTGGAGAGACTCAGAGCGACATGCCCAGGAGGGGCTGAGAGGTGCCCTCAGACATGGGTAGCTGAAGAAAACTGCCAGGAGCATGAGATGCACATGTGCTGCACCTTCTCTAAATATCTAAATATCTGCTCCAAGAGAGACCCCACAAAGAGGTGGAGCCTATCACTCGCCTGCGCAGCCTTGAGTAGACCCACTCACCTCACAGCTTCCCTTTGGAGCCCAAACAGGCTTCTCTGCTTCTGATGCATCTGGATGGTTTTGTCTGGAGGCTCCTATAAGGCTCTCGGACCTTCTGTAGGTTTGCACATCACCTCAGCCCAGTCTAACTACTGCTAGAAGCAGAGCTTTGAAACTGAGGACACAGGGATGAAGATTTGACTTTGAATTCACCTCTACATTTATTTATTAACAAAGATACTCCCTATTAATTTTTTGATAAATGAATGAACTTTCGTACAGTTTATAAAGTTTTTAAAAATGGGGTAAGCATTCCTAGAACTCCAGAAAAAGAAATTATTAGAGATGGAGGGGCGATCAAGTCAACTAATCCAACCTCCTTGTTCAGAGCTGAGGGAAAGGCAGTTTGGAGAAGGGAGGGGCCTCTTCTGCAGCCCTATAATTAATATCTGAAAAATCTGGAACCAGGAACCAGAACTTCTGCCTCCCAATCTAGTGCTCCTTCCACCTCTTGATCAATTTACAACCTGGAGCAGGAAATTTGACTATCCTTCTAATCTCCTCCCAACTTGTGCAGCTACAAAAATAGATACAATCTGGAAGCCCAGCCATGCCAAATATTGTGGCAGACTTCCCAGCCTCTCCTCCTCCCCCAGCTGATGGGAAGTTGAAGCTCTATAACACTCTTGCTAGAAATGTGAAAATTATTTCTCTTTTATTCTTTCTTATATCTAAATCCCACTGCCCAGCCCAGTGAGGTTCAAAACCTATCCAGGATCTTCAATCCAGAGGGAAGATCAGACAGGTCATCAGCTAAGCAGAGTCCCCTATTTCAGATTCTATAAATTTAAAAATATCTGAGACAATTGTGAATATTTATGTTTAAAAAAGACCCAGACTAGTGATGAAGAAAAACATGAAGTCTTCGAGGGAAAACCTATGTGGCCATGTGAGGTCTTTCTACGGGGAGAAAAGGCTAAAAAAAGAGGAACAAACAAACAAAAAGTTTGGACTTTTTAAAAGATTAATTTGAAATGGTGGTTGGACCCTATGAGAGAAGCATCCTACATACAAAAGACAAGAGCATTTGAACATAGATGGACGTTGAATTCAAGAAACTGTTTTTCTTCATGCTGATACTTGGCAGCATATTGGAAAGAGTGATGGGGACATACGTACACAGCAGCACACTGCTGCATTATTTGTAATAGAAAGACATGAAAAGAATCCAAATCTCTTTCCATAGGAGACCTGTTAGAATAAATTATGGTGCATAGGGAGTATGGAATATCATGAAGGTTAGGCTGTATGTTCTCACATAGGATGGTGTCCAACAGACATTAAGATACTACATGGTGAAAAGCAAGTCCCAGTACTGTATGATAGGATCCCATTTGATCTCATAAGAAATGTGTGTATGTGTATACACATACAGACAATTCTAGAAGAACATGCAAGAAAATGCTGGGAAATGCTAATAGGAAGAGAAGGACAATGAGAGGCTTTTATTTGTCATCTTTTATTTTTCTAATGTGAAGGTTCTACCCTGAGAATATATTATGTCTACTATCTTTTTTTTTTATAAACCGTGAAAATCTAATATTTTAAAAACTGCAAGAGGGGAGCTTTGGGTGGCTCAGTTGGTTAAGCATCTGAGTCTTGATACTGGATCAGGCCATGATCTCACGGTTAGTGGGATTGAGCCCCATGTCTGACTCTGCACTGACAGCGTGGAGCCTCCTTAGGATTCTCTCTCTCTGCCCCTCATTTGCTTGCTCTCTCTCTCTCAAAATAAATAAATATTTAAAAACTTTT
The DNA here is from genome assembly GCF_028018385.1 of Neofelis nebulosa. NCBI lineage: Eukaryota > Metazoa > Chordata > Mammalia > Carnivora > Felidae > Neofelis > Neofelis nebulosa. Next base: position 33,099,173 of record NC_080793.1, on the reverse strand, counting down.
TAAAATTAAAATAAAATGAAAAAATCCCACAAGAATAATCCAGAAAAACTGATTTTCTCATAAATTTTCATTTATTAACAAACCTTCCACAACATATAAAATAATAATAATAATGTCATTAAATGAAAATAGTCCCTTTTCTCCCTTCATGAAGAATTCAGCCCTTGGATAAAAGTTATCCTCCCCATCCTTGCCATCACCCTCTGTAACTTTGAAGACTGACACCATGTAAAATTTCTTGGTCACATGCTTTCTTGTTCTCCTTGCTTCACAGAGCTCTAGATCCATCCTACAACAGCCACCAGCCTTTGGTTACTTGCTGGGTCTCATTATAATGCCTAGAGCTAGAATTTGGAACTTCTTTTCTTTAGTCAAAGCCCAGAGAGCTATGATCACAAAGAATTGGCACAGATGCCCCAATAAATCCAACCAAACCATCTCTATCCTCTTTTTTTTTTTTTTTTTGTAAAAGAACAGATCAGGGAATGTCCTTAGTGGGGTGCCAGTGAAGTGCAGCAAGGAATCTGCCCAAGTCTCTGCAACGTAGTCATGGCAGCTCTCGAGGAAGAATGGACTGGAGAACTGAGGAGTTAAGGTTACAGAGTCAACAAACACATCCACAAAGTGTAGGTTACTAATTATGACAGCCTGAAGGGAGCCTCTAAAGGTCTGCAAAAGGGTCCAGATTTGGGCCCTTTCTTGCTGAACCTACTTTTCAGTGATTTGGAGGAATACTGGAAAGCCATGTTTTCAATACTCACTAACTTTTCACCCATCACACTGATTTTCTTTCTGCTCCCACTTTATTAAAACATTCCAATCTCTGAATTGAAAAGGTAAAAATTGTATCATATCTTTTCTATGTTAGCAAGTTGCCTGTCTGAATACTATAGATTTCCATTTGTATGACATTCTGGAAAAGGCAAAACTATTGAGCTACAGAACAGGGCCTCTGGCAGGAGTAGGGACTGGCTACAACGGGGCCATGTGAGTGAACATTTTTGGAAGATGAAACTATTCTGTGTCATGACTGAGGAGGTGGATACATGACCCTATGTGTTTCAAAACCTACAGAACTATATGCCAAAAAAAGTTTGAATTTTTCTGTCTGTAAATTTTAAAATGAATCCCCAAAAATGTGCTTGTCATTTTAAGATTCTAATATTGACATTAATAATAATACAACATGGAAAAATAAATGCTAGCTTCTCAGTTCATTAGCTCACATTGAAAAGGTAGAAATCACCTGGTTTCTTTGGAGTTGGAGTTAAGAATACAGGGCTGGACGTATGCATCCGATCGTCACCTGGTCCCTACCTGCTTCTGCAGTTTCACCTCCAATCACTGCTCTTCCCCCTTATTTCACATTCCCAGTCCTAAATGGAGCAGGTGGTTTCTTGCTCCTCTGCCTTCACACAAACTCTTAATTGATAATGACTTCCCCCCACCCTCGCCTGCCACCCCATCTCCCTATGGGGCCCTACCAGAGAGCCCTTCCCCCTTCAAAACCTAGCTCAGCCATCAGCTTCCTGGGCAAATCTTCCCTGACTCCTGATAGAAATGATGCCTATTTCTATCTCCACTCTTTTGATGCTGGACTGTGATTATGTATCGATTCACCCCATTAAAATGATCTCCTGGAGGGTAGATACTGGGTCTTCTTATTTGCTTCTAAATCCAAGGAACTCAGCAGCATAGTGTGGGGTGGATAATTCAGCACTCAATAAATATTTGTAGACTTTAAACAATTTAAACAACTATTTTTTTTTCTGACTAGGCAAACTAAATCACTAATTATGTGTTTGAAGAAGGGGCATTTCTCCAAAAAAATAATTCCTTAACAATTAATCAGTTCTCCCTTTTCCAGCATTTTGTTACTACTTGGGAGCAATTTTATACATTCAGAGGATGCAATCAGCAGTAATCCATTTTATAGCATGATTTGCGAGATGCATTCCTGTATCTCATGTTAGTCCATTTTCCTCTAGTTTTTAGGCTTGCAACATCTTCGTGCAGTGTGTGATTCCTAATTCTTCCCTGCAGTCCCTTATACGTAAGATAAGAGGACTGAAGTGCATTTGACTTCAGCTGGGGCTTATCCTAATGCACCCAAAAGCAAAGAGAAATATTGGCAGACCACAGACTCGTGTGATACATTGCTGTGGAATCCTAGACTATTGCTTATGGTAAAAACCCAGGTGCCTTACTCAAATACTAAGGGATCTGAAGGGATTGCAGAAAGGGATTTCCTACCCCAGTATTCTGTATTCCCCAAAGCTGACCTCATTCCCTGGCTAATGAGATAGGTCAAAGACATCTGGCTGTTTCAGACTGGGATTTCGGCAACAGCTGGGATGAACCCTCGTCTCCAGTGAGACTTCAGTAGGCTGGGTCTGCCAGCCTTGTCACACTTGTTCGAGTCTGGTTAAGTCAAGGTTCTGGCTAGAGCTGGGGATGCAGGTGGACCATTAGAGGTCTGAACAGGGTGCAAATACTGGCAAGGCAAGGCTCGGGGACATGGCTTAGGGGCCTTGACAACACCACTTATGAACATAGTATCTTAGAAGAGTGGCATAGAAAACATGTGCTGTCATCTCTGTGATTCTGTTTCCCTATCTGTCAAAGATAATGCTTGCATTAGAACTAATGATTTCTGAGACACCTGAGTGGCTTAGTCAGTTTAAGCATCCAACTCTCAGTTTTGGCTCAGGTCATGATCTCATGGTTTTGTGAGCTCAAGCTCTGTGCTGGGCCTTGTGGAGCCTGCTTGGGATTCTCTGTCTCTCTCCCTCTCTCTCTCTCTGCCCCTCCCCCATGCACTCTGTCTCTGTCTCTCTCAAAAGTAAAGAAATAAATTTATTAATTTTTTTTTAAAAGGACTAATGATTTCTAAGGCTTCTTTCTTGATCCCAACTTAGATAAAATGGTTTGATCACAAACAAGGCCAGGCAGGAACAGAGGACAAGGCATTTCAGAGTTCATGGTAAGCTGGACTTCATGCTGAGCTAGAGAAGGATGCAGGTAAGAGTGGCCCCCAGGGACTCCAACAGCCCTTGGGGAAGCTGTCCCCTAGATGGGCTAAATTTCCCAGGCCAGCTAACAAGCTATCTGCTTAGAGGATATTTGTCCAAGGAAAGGCCTTCAGAGGCCCACATAGCAGCCCATGGTCAATCCACTAGGGGCTCAGCATGCCAGGCAAGAATCCTAGAATTTCTCAGCCCAGCTGCCCCGCATCCACACTGGCCCCAGGCTTCACACAGCCCTTCCAACTCCTTTTAAGGACCCTGCCCTCCCCTACCTCCAAAGCATATTTCATTGGGAAGCAGCATACATGGTGTAAATAGAGCAATTTTAGAGCCTGAATTCCTGGATTTGGGTCTCAGTTCTGACTGTTATGCACTTAAGTGACCTTGGGTAGATTATTTTCCCTACCTCTACCTCAATGCTCTTTATCTGTAAAATGGAAATTGTATCACCCACCTCCAAAGATGTTTCCATGATTCAAATCAGATCACTAAATAGCTGTGCTCTGTAAACTGAAACACTAGATAAACCTAAGCCATTAGCCACATCAAATTATTTTGGGAAGTTGTTGCGGTCTAAATGATGCATAAATAAAACCAGAGCTAGAGAGAAAGCCTCTCTATGCCCTGTGCAGACTCGCTGTCTCCTATCCTTCATCTGGCGATCCAACACCACCCCCCCACCCCGTCCCGACCCTCCCCTCCAGCCTTCCGGGCTTGGCTGTGGGGCCAGCCAGCCTCTAACAGGCCGGCTTACTGCTCAAACCAGACAGTCCCCAGGGCTGGAGCTTGTGCCTGTCAGCCTATCAGCTGGCATGCTGACAGACAAGGAATCCGGCCAATAAATGTCTAATCAGGATGATACCAATTCTCAAATCTGGCAATTCAGCATAGTGAATCCAAAGGAGTAGCAGGCAGTTCTATAGGCTAGAGGTCTGCTGGCCACAAACCCTGGAACTTCAGGGCTATGGGTATTATGGGAGGGGGACAAACTGGGGAAAAAGCACATCAGCATACCTTGCACAGGAGGCAGTGCATGGCAGTGGAAAATGCAATGTTGAGTCCCCAGACACTCAAATACCAAGCCCCGCTGTGCTATGTACTGACTACACAACCTTGGCCAGATCGCTTAACTTCTCTGAGCCTTGGTTTTCTCATTGTACAATGGGTGTTACAATAAAGGATAATTCTAATAGCTCCAAGCTGTTCCTTTTGCCTGGGAAGGAATCTCACTGGTGAGGCCACTGGGGGTTGACAGTGGGTGTGACTCAAAAACCCTGAATGAGCCCAGTGTCTCTGTGGCTGCTCTACAGGTGGAGGAAAAGGCCAATCCCAGGCAACTAGAGGCCCTTGAGGGTAATTTCTGTCAGGGACATTTCCATACTAGGGAGAAGGGGGGCATGGCTCTCAGTGGAAACAATTCTGAGCTTGGAAGTCCTCAGACCCATCTCAGGGTCCCACAGAAATTGAATGCAAAATTGTATGCATGAATGCTCCAGGTATTTTTCTGGGTAGAAAGTCCAAAGCTTTAATCAGATTCTTAGAGGCATCGCTGACTCACAGAAGGGAAAGAACGGTTATTCTAAACTGCCATGCTGACTTCCACACCTGAATCATGCTCTTCCAAGTCCTATTCCCTGGAGGTAGTGTCTGTGGACCATGACCATAACCAAAGGAAATTGCCACCAGCCTCTATCTGCTTTGCCTGGCATGATCTTTATTTTCCTATTTCATTTATATATATATTTGTCAAAAATATTTTAGTGAATAAGTAGTACCTTTATAGTCACTCAAAACAACATAGTTCCTTTCTCTTTTTTTTTTTTTTTTAAGTTTTAAGTCCATTATTTAACCCAAGAAACAAGAGTTAACATAGGCAGGGTTTACCACTTTGTCTCAACAAACACAATTTAGATGTGCTGTTTCTAATGAAAACCAAAACAGAGCAAATAATTAAGTTAAAAACAACAGCATCAATTTAGTGGTTTACCAATTAGCAATTCACTCCAACATGTATTGAGTAAATGCCGAGCTCACAGAACATCATGCTTAGTGCTCCTAGCTTAATTGGCCTCTCTGCAACAATTAGCATGGCTGGCCTCTGTCATCTACACCACCACCTTCCCTTGGTCTTGGTGACAGACACTTCTCAGACACTCTGTGGGTTTCATGTGCAGGTTCTTTCCTATTTCTCTGTGCTCCCCTAAGATACTGGCTGTACCCCCAGGCCCCTTGTTTTCTGGCTGGCTGTTTCCCTGATGGTTTCCTTTGCTTCTATGACTTTGGAGACCATTTCTACCCTAATGATTCCCAAATATGTAACTCTAGCCCAGGTATCTAGAAAGAATTCTAGGTCTGTAAGCCAGTCTCCTACTGGACACCTACATCTGAAGGTCCTACAGGCATTTAAACTCAACATGTCAGAAGCTGAACTTCTTATCCCCAAGGTCAACCCTCCTCCAAATCATGATCTTCATCTTATGTCTCCTATTAATGCATCCAAGCAAGAACCAAGGATGTTTGACTCCCTCTTTCCTGCCACACCTAGTGATCCTAAACATGTCAGTTCTTCCTCAGTACCCTCAGTAACCTCCAAATCCATTAGCTACCGTACTAACTTCACTCACGGGGTGATGGCAACAGCCTTCTATCAGGCCTCTTTGCCTCCATTCTTGCCTGCTTTGATCTATTCTTGATGCAGCAGTCAGAAAGAACTCTTCAATAGCTCACCAATGCCTTCAGGATAAGGTTCAAGCATCTGAGAATGTCTTACAAGTTCCTCTGTCTCTGACGCCATCCTTTCTGACTACTTCTCTAGACTGCATCTACTGTCCTCTGTAGTAGTTAAGATTGAGGTTCGAGCTGCTATAACAAAGACACAAATATCAGAGTGGCTTTTAAACAAGGTAGATGATTTTTTTCCCCTCTTATATAGCAATCTAAGTTCAGTTCTGGACTTAAAGCAGTTCAGGACTGATAGAGGAACCCTGATTCCTTGTATCCTGTGGCTCTATAATTTTTACTATGCAGCTTCCATCCAAGATGGTCTAAGGTGGTTTCTCCTGCTCCCACCTTCGCTTCCCTTGCCTACCAACAGTGAAGGGCTAGAGAGACAAGGGAAGGATCCAGAAAAGGTAAAATATGACATCCAACTACACTCCATTGGCCATAATTTAGCTACTTGCCCACAGATGGCTGCAAGGGTACCTATGTAATAGAGTGCTGAGCAGCCCTGTGCCTACTCAGACTTGTTTCAACTTAAGACTTTGTAGGGGAGCCTGGGTGGCTCAGTCGGTAAAGCGTCCAACTTCGGCTCAGGTCATGATCTTGCGGTCCGTGGGTTTGAGCCCCGCATAGGGCTCTGTGCTGACAGCTCAGGGCCCGGAGCCTGCTTTGGATTCTGTGTCTCCCTCTCTCTCTGCCCCTCCCCTACTCATGTTCTGTCTCTCTCCATCTCTCAAAAATGAATAAACGTTAAAAAAATTAAAAAAAAAGACTTTGTAACCACTGAGAAGCATTTCCATCCCACAGGATGGTGTGCTTCCTCTCCTAAAGATCTTATCACACTCAATTTTAGTTATTTGATCACTTATCTATCATCCCATCTAGGTTACGAGATTCTTTAGAGCTAGAATTGCATCTTGTTTATTTTTGTTTCCTCAATGTTTGGCATGATGCCTTATGCATAATGGGTTATCTATACATGTTTGCTGGTTGGATTAATGAAAAAAATTAAAAGTAGGACCCCCAAATTGTGTACACACAGTATGAACTTAACTATGAAAAAAACCACAAAAACAAAAAGACAAACCACCAAAAAGACAAAAAACAAAAAACAAAACAAACAAACAAAAACATAAACATAGTCCTGAATGGAAATATGTCAAAGTGTTAACAGTTGCTGCTGATAGGCAATGAGATCTGGGTACTTACTTTCTCCTTCTAGCAGTATTATTTTAATTGGGGCAGGGAGATAACATAAAAAACAAAGATGGAAATTTTGCTCCTTTTAATTCATATTAAGATCTTTAAAGGTTTCACTTAACAAATGACCATTACATTGTTTTAGAGCATTGCTCTTTCAAAACATCAAGGAGTCAACTTAGAATGAACTTTTTTTAGGTTAACAGTTATGGTTAGCAATCACTAAGTCCAGCCTGGCCATTTTATACATGGGAAAATCAAGGTCCAGAGAAAAGAAGGGGCCTCCATGTATATGGTCTTTCTAAAAAATACATGCACTTAAAAATTATACAATATAGTATTATTGATTATGGGCACAATGTTGTACAATAGAACTCTAGAATTTACTCATCTTGCATCACTGACTCTTTATGCCAGTTGAACAGCAACACTCCATTTCCCCCTGACAAGGACCATTCTATTCTGTTTCTCTGAGTTTGACTATTTTAGATACCTCATACAAAAGGAATCATGTAGTACTTGTCCTTCTGTGACTGGCTAATTTCATTTAGCACAACGTCTTCCAGGTCCATCCATGTTGTCGTAAATGGCAAATGGCAAATGAATGGCACCCATTCATAAAGGACATTAGCTTGTTTTCATATCTTGATTACTGTGAATAATGCTGCAGTGAACATAGGTAAAGTCATTTCTCTTTGAGATGCTGATTTTAAGTCTTTTAGATATATCACCAGAGGAAGGATTGCTAGATATTGTGATGATAGTTCTGTTTCTAGTTTTTAAAGGAACCTCCATATTCTTTTCCATAGAAGCTGCATCATTTTATACCCCCACCGATAGTATTTCAGGGTTCCAATTTCTCCATATTTTTACCAGCCCTTGTTACCTTTGTGGGGTTTTTGTGGTGGTGGGGGGGGGGGGTGAGGAGTTTGGATAATAGCCATCCTAACAGGTATGAGGTGATATTTCACTGTTTTTTTTTTAAATGTTTATTTATTCTAGAGGGAGAGAGAGACAGAGTGTGAGTGGGGAAGGGGCAGAGAGAGAGGGAGACACAGAATGTGAAGCAGGCTCCAAGACTCTGAGCTGTCAGCACAGAGCCCAACGCAGGGCTCAAACTCATGAACTGTGAGATCATTACCTGAGCCAAAGTCGGACGCTTAACTGACCGAGCCACCCAGGCACCCCATCACTCTGGTTTTGATTGCCATTTCCTTGATGGTCAGTGATATTGAGCATCTTTTCATATACCTGTTGGCCATTTTTATGTCTTCTTTGGAAAGATGTCTATTTGAGTCCTCTGCCCATTTCTCCATTTTAAAATTATTATTATTATTATTATTATTATTGCTATTGAATTGTAGGAGTTCCTTATACATTTTGGATATTAACCCCTTATCATCAGATACATGGTTTAAAAATATTTTCTCCCACTCAATAGGCTCCCTTCTCACTCCGTTGATTTTTCCTTAGTTGTGTTTTTTAGTTTGACATAATCCCACTTGTTTTTTTTGTTTCTTGTGCTTTTGGTATCATATCCAAGAAATTATTGTCTAGACCAATATCATGAAGGTTTCCCCCTTTCTCTTCTTCTAGGTTTTATAGATTCAGGTCTTATATTTAAATATTTAATCCATTTTTTTAATGTTTATTTATTTTTTAGAGAGAGAGCACCGGCGGAAGAGGGGCAGAGAGAGGGAGACAGAAGATCTGAAGCAGGCTCTGCGCTGACAACAGGGAGCTTGATGTAGGGTTTGAACTCATGAACCATGAGATCATGACCTGAGCTGAAGTCAGATGCTTAACCGACTGAGCCACCCAGACATTCCTTAATCCATTTTGAGTTGATTTTTGTGTATGGTGTAAGTTATGGGTCCAATATCATTCTTTTGCATATGTATATCAGTTTTTGCAATAGCATTTATTGAAGAGAGTATCCTTTTCTCATTGTGTTTTCCTGGCACCCTTATTGAAGATCAGATCACTGTGTTTGCATGGGTTTATTTCTGGGATCTCTATCCTGTTCCATTGATCTATATGTCTATATGGTCTATATGCCAATACCTTACTGTTTTAATTACTATAGCTTTGTAATATATTTTGAAATCAAGAATTGTGATGCCTCTCATTTGTTCTTTTTGCTCAGGATTGCTTTGGTTATTCAGATCTTTTGTGGTTCTATATGAATATTAGGATTATTTTTTTCTATATCTGAAAAAGAATCATTGGAATTTTGATAGGGATTTCAGTGATTCTAGACCACTTTGGCTAGTATGGACACTTTAACAATGTGAAATGTCCAAACCACGAGTATGGGTTATATTTCCATTTATTTGTGTCTTCGTTGATTTCTCTCATCAATGTTTTATAGTTTTTAGAGTACAAGTCTTCCATTTCCTTGGTTAAACTTATTCCCAAGTGTTTTATTCTTTTTGCTGCTATAGTAAATGGGATTGTTTTCTTAATTTCCTTTTCAGATAATTCACTGTTAGTATATAGAAATGAAACTCATTTTTTTGCATGTTGATTTTGTATCCTAAGTTTGTTTATTAGCTTAAACTGATTAGCATGTGGCTCTGGATATATCAGATTTGGTTTTATTCTTCAGGAAATGCCTTTGATGTTTTAAAATTTTTTGATTGTTTTCATTTTCAGCCATGAGAGACTGCCGGTCCAGAAATGATGCATCCCACTGTGTGCATGGCTCAGTTTGGTGCCTTGGCCAGCGCATTGGAAATAAATGATGCAATCAGCCCTAGTGGCCCACTGCAGATGCCACCACATCACAGCATTCGGAGACAAGGCCATTTGTCTATAGGTCTTCTAGGAAGAAGCCTCTGGCAGAGCTCTTCAAAATAAAAGGTGAGGCTGCCAGATGTATTTCTTTTCCTGACATGATTGTGGAGGCCATTTTGTGGTAATTTAAAAAATATATATGAATTTATTCTTCTTTCCACTTACCTCTTTACCTGTCAGTTATGTGGGCTTGCAGAGGGCACAGAGAGGCAAGTCATTTTTTAAAAGACTTTAAAAAGCAGACAAATTCAAGGAGGAACTGGATCCTTGGTTTTCCGTCTCTCTGTTGCATGCTACATTCTGGGGAATTAGACTTCTTCCTCAGCATAAACACAGCATGAGCACACCTAGCTAGGCATCTTTACTCACAGCTTCTTCTGCCCAGCCTCCATACCCGATGGTGTTACCTGTCTTCCTGAAATTCCTGAAATCTCTGCTCTCACCTGCCCCAGGACTCCTAGTTCATGGTGGATATGCATGCACCACTCTTCTACACTTCCCATGTACACCTTAGGCTGTGATTAAAAAATTTTTCACGTGAACCTGCTGTTGCCCCACACCACGGCTTTCCTGAAGGCAACAACTGCGTCTGATCTGTCTCCATTTCTTCAGTGACTCACACTCACTAAGCCCTCAGGACATTCTTGTTGACTCCATCAGATTGTCTAAGATCCAACCCTCGAGGGCAGCTTTGCTCTGGGATTTGAGCCAAGATTCCTTTCCCAGCTCGCCCAGAGCTTCTATCTCTCATCCACAGATCTTTGGAACCAAGGCCTTAGGCTTGAGGAAAAGGAGAAAAGGGTGTGGGGCTGGTGGAGTTCTGGGTGCAAGTCTAATCCCACCCACCGCTAATTCAATGAGTCATTTCATCTCTTCCAGAAACAGGTTTTTTTTTCCCCACCTGCAAAATGATTATTGTTGCACTTCACAGGTTGTAAGGATTCATTGAAGTAGTATACCCAAAATAGCTTGCAGACAGGTTAAAACTGAAAAAAGCAACTTTGTGCATCTGTGAACATTACCTTTTTCCTTCTCCACTTACAGGCATCACTACTTGTTTGTTTCTTTTGCATCCATGTCTAACCTATCTGCAACATTGCTATCCACAAAATTCATCCTAGCACAAGATGCCCTTGCCTATAACAAACAGCAGTTTCTAGAATTTCAAATTTCATAATTGCAAATGGAGTCATTTAAGAATACCATGATCAGTGCCATGCCTAGGGTCTACTATGAGGGTCCAGAAATAGTTATAAAAATCAAATGATCTCTCTATTATTATAGACAGCCAATATATCCTGCAGGGATTCATGTTAGCAGGAATACCTAGATGGTGACAGTAAAAGGGTATATGGAAATGGAGTTCCTACAAATTGTACTGGCCATCTTATGTAAAGATCCATTGTTTAGCTCCCTTTGTTCACAATGCTACCAGCACATCAGCACCCTACATTTCCTTTTTCATGGCTAAGGCCACTTGGGGGAACTCAGAATATTTCTGCAGCCTTCATTTTGTGAATACGGCCTGATCATATAAGTACAACATGGATCCTTCATCTTTCCACTATTCGATATGTAGAATTTTTTTTAACTTTTTAAAAATTTTATTTTATAAAGAGAGAGAGTGTGTGTGTATAAGCAGGAGAAAGAGTCAGAGGAGGAGGGAGAGAGAGAATCTTAAGCATTCTCTCCACCTAGGATCATGAACTGGGCCAAAATCAAGAGTTGACACTCAACAGACTGAGCCACCCAGGTGCCCCTTGATATGTAGAATTTATATAATGTGAAAATTCATCTTATCTCTTGATTCTAGACATGGGAGAGCTCATATATGAGTCTAAGAAAAATATCTTTGGTGCCAAGATGTCAGAAGAGCCAGATCCATGTGGGGTTTTCTGGGGCTCTTGTATAATGCAACATGCCCAGAGTCCGGAAGAAGAAAATGTTATTGGGTGAGACCTTGCAAGATAAACACCTCTGAACTGGAGGGCAAAGGTCACAGTGACAGGTTCCTCCCCCTGCCTCTCCTACAAATACTACTTTTCATGGGATGTGACTTGTTATAGTGATGGAGGCGGAGTGGAGTGAACCTAGAGGGAAAAAGGAAATGTGCTATTGGCTATGGGTTCTCTTCTCTTCTGCCATGCCTCCTTTACATCTTCTTTCCCAACCATAGTCTGCCAACTCAACCTTTAACAGCCATGTGCCTTCTGGCAAACCTTACCACACACATTTCTACCCAATTGCTCATTTTCAGATACTCCTTCACTGATTAGTTCTTTTCAGACTGATAACTTCTTAGGATTATCTACAAATTTTAGATTTTACCTCCCTCTTCTATTAAAATTATGCACTGGAGGCCTTAGGCTAGGGAGGCACCTAGGTTCCTGGAATACTGCTCTGGCTAAGACTTCTGAGCACCCAGGTCCCTGGTTTCTGAAAGAGAAAATTGGACACCCTGTACACGTATCCTCTCTGATAGGTTTATAGTCCCCTGTGAGAGTCTCTCATTGGGTTATGGCTCTGACACTTCAGAAGAATATACTTTGTCACTAAATGAGAAGCTCAGTGGTCCCTAAGTAAAGGTCGAATTATGCATTGTTTACTCAGCTAGAAAATACCTTTTTGAGAAAGAGCTTAGAGCTGGAACTGGCTGTAGGCTCAGCAAGGGTGGACAGTACAACATGGCCACTCATCAAAGTCTGCAGCATCTTGGGCAGTCTTGGTAAATGAGAAGAGCTCAGATGAATGGAAGGGAGACAGGGGCTTCTTTCGACCTTGTGCCAGTCAATCCACAGTTGGATTACCACACTCCTAATTACAAATCTCTTCATAGAAGTCACACAACCGGAGTCCATAAAGAGAAGAGGAGCAAGATGGATAAAGGGTTGGATATGTAACAGATGTGAAGAAACAGGGCATCTTTAGCTTGCAGGGGAGAAGGCATTTTAGGCTCTATAAATTTTTTTTTTTTTCAACATTTATTTATTTTTGGGACAGAGAGAGACAGAGCATGAACGGGGGAGGGGCAGAGAGAGAGGGAGACACAGAATCGGAAACAGGCTCCAGGCTCTGAGCCATCAGCCCAGAGCCTGACGCGGGGCTCGAACTCACGGACTGCGAGATCGTGACCTGGCTGAAGTCGGACGCCCAACCGACTGCGCCACCCAGGCGCCCCTTAGGCTCTATAAAAGCTGCTTCCAAATATCTGAAAGGTTGTCACTTGGAAATGAGATCAACCACATTCTATGTGAAAACTGAAACCAATGGCTGAAATTAATTTTGGCTCAACATTAAGTATACCTTTTCTAACAGAGCTGCTTATCAGTAGAAGAGGTTGCCTTGTGAAGGAAGGAGCCCCTCACCAGTGGGAGTGGTCAGAGGTCCGATAGCAAACCATTAAGAACATGGTTTAAGAGGATACAACTTTCGGGACTCAAAGCTGATGACCTCTGATAGCTTTCCGAATTCCACAAAGTTTTCATGCCAAAAGAGAGTCCAGAACCTAATTCCAAAGAGCAGCCTTTCCCCTACCCGCCTTTCTGTTCCCAGCACACTAATTTTCTCTCCTTTGGTGCTGGTAGGAAGCAGGACTCCATGAGAGCTGGTAAGTGAGACAAGGCTCTGCCCAGCCCTCTCAGCATGATTGGCAATTAGCTGGACTCCAGCCTTCCAGGACTCACAAGCTCTCAGCAGGTTGTGATACTCCACAGTGCTTATTTAGAACCCAGGGAAGGAGGCAGCCACAGGTAGCAGGAGCTTAATTCTGAACCCATGCTAACCAAACATTAACATTTGCATTTAAAAAACAGAGCAGGAAAAAGAGCAATGAAAACTCTACTCAATTAAAGCTGTTTGCAAATGCAAATATGCCTGACACAGAAAAGAAAGGGGCTCTGGAGTGGCTACCCTTCTCTGCTGACATTTGTGACCAGACAGGAGAGGGGAGTATATACAAATGGTGGAAGAAGGAACTGGAGTGGATGGGGAGTGGAGGATGAGGAGGGACAGAAAGATAATTTGGTTCTATACCATGAAACCTATAATTTCACTCTGACATGAAAATTAGCTCTGTAGCTAATTAGCTTTCTAATATCATTTGCTGCCATAGAAAGGACAAAAGTTTATCAATTTATGAAGCTACCTGAAAAAGAAAAAAAGATGGCAAGTTTGCAAGAGGGGATTAGCTAATTCAAATGACAGGGGCCATTTCAGGGAATTAGGCCTGTCACTGCCTTTGTGCTCTGAAGAGCCCACAGAGGCAGGCCTTGGGTTGTGTCTGTACACAGTCACCACTCTGGCTGGCTTGGCTTCTCTGAGGAACCCTTCAGTATTTGGAAAACACTGCCCTCCCATACTGTGCTGGACTCTCCTCTGCAGCAACCCACCACTAGGCCTACTTGTCCCCTCTTGAGCCACTGAGCGCACTTTCCCTTCTCCTGCCCAGAACAAGCCTACTGTTCCTTGAAGTAATTTATAAATCAGACCATAAATCCACTTGGAAGCTGGCCTTCTTACCCTATCAAGCATCTAGCTCCCTTCACCTTCTCTACCAAGCTCTATGTGATCCACTTAGGTTTAGAGCCTTCTGGAAGCTTTTAGAACTCAGCCTGACCTTGGGAAATCTCTCCTTTATTTTTATTTTCTTTAAAATATAATCATGGGGGGGGTGCCATGGTTGGCTCAGTCGGTTAAGCATCTGACTTTGGCTCAGGTCATGATCTCACTGCTCATGAGTTCGAGCCTTGTGTCAAGCTCTGGGCTGACGGCTCGGATCCTGGAGCTTACTTTGGATTCCATCTCTCTCTCTCTCTCTCTCTCTCTCTCTCTCTCTCTCTGCCCCTCTCCCGCTCATGCTCTGTCTTTTTCCCCCTCTCTCTGTCTCTCAGAAATAAATAAACATTTAAAAAATAATAAAAAAATAAAATATAATCATGGTATGACAGAAAAATAGCAGGATATGAGGTCTAACCTATGTAACTCCCATAGAAGCACTGATTTTAACAACCACTCATGAACGATAATACCTCTAGTGGAGTCCAAGAGCACAGTGGAGAGGTTTCAGCACCCAGGTGGAGCAAAAAATCCAAGAATAGATGCAGTGATGGGTATAAGAAGAGCAATTTTAATTCGCCAGCACCAACTCTCCCCCAGGTTGGCATAATTCAGGACTAAGAGAAACCCCCTAGGCCCACGATTTTTCCCAAAAGGGAAAGTGAGAGCAAAGTGAGTACCCAACTTCCCTAGTCTTGTAGTACACTACTCATGACCCACTTTTGTCTCATCCCACCCAGAACGCTCAAGGGATGGGAACAGCCAAATCATCTGGGAACAGTTAGGAACAGAAAAAAGGGATAAGGATTCACAGCACCCGGAACATGGATCTCAACAGCTCACAGATACTAACCAGCTTGCAGGCTCCACTAAAAGCCTTAGAACAGACAAACAAAATTAAGAGTTAATTTTTTGAAAAGATAAACAAAATTGACAAGGCTTTAGTTAGAATAAGTAAAAAGGTGAAAAGGGGCACTGGGGTGGCTCAGTAGGTTAAGCATCTGGCTTTTGGTTGAGTCAAATCATGATCTAAAGGTTGTGAGATTGAGACCTTCATCAACTCTGTCCTGAGTGTGGAGCCTGCTTAAGATTCTCTCTCTTTTTCCCTCTGTCCCCCCTAAAATAAAGAAAAAAAATTTTTTAAGAAAGAGAAAAGGCAAGAAGACTCAAATCAATAAAATTACAATTGAAAGATGAGACATTATAACTGATTCCACAGAAATACAAAGGATCATAAGACACTACTATGAACAATTATATGCCAACACTTGGATAGTCTAGAAGAAATAGCTGAATTCCTAGAAACATACAACCAGCAAGATTGAATCACAAAGAAATAGAAAATTTGAACAGACCAATAACAAGTAATGAGATTTAATCAGCAATCAAAAACCTCCAAACTAAGAAAAGCCAGACAGCTTCACTGGTGAATTCTACCAAACACTTAAGGAATTAACACCAATCCTTCTCAAACTCTTTCAAAAATGTGAGGAGGAGGGAACATTTCCAAACTTATTTTAGAGGCCAGTATTATACCAAAGTCAGGCAAGGACACTATAAGAAAAGAAAATTACAGGCCAATATCCCTGATAAACATAGATGCAAAAATTCTCAACAAAATAATACCACACCCACTAAAAAGCACATCAAAAGAATCACACAACATGGATCAAGTGGAATTTATTCCTGGGATAAAAGACTAGTTCAACATATGCAAATAAATACATGGAACATATCACATTAACACAGTGAAATATA
The DNA here is from genome assembly GCF_028018385.1 of Neofelis nebulosa. Lineage (NCBI taxonomy): Eukaryota > Metazoa > Chordata > Mammalia > Carnivora > Felidae > Neofelis > Neofelis nebulosa. Next base: position 33,083,118 of record NC_080793.1, on the reverse strand, counting down.
AAACTCATATAATCACCTCAATAGATGCAAAAAAAGCATTTGACAAAATTTGATATCTTTTTATCACAAAAACTCTCAAGAAATTGGTATGGGAAAAATGCCTCTCGACATAGTAAGGGGCATATGTGACAAGCCCACAGCAAATATCACATGCAATGGTGAAAAGCTTCCTCTAAGATCAGACACAAGACAAGGATGCCCACTCTCACCACTTCTATTCAACGTAGTAATGGAAGTGTTAGAGCAGTTGTGCAAGAAAAAGAAATAAAAGGCACCCAAGTAGAAAGTAAGAAGTAAAGTTGTCTCTGTTTGTAGATGACATGATTCTATACATAGAGAACTCTACAGAGTTCACCCAAAAGCTGTTAGAATCAATAAATTCAGTAAAGTTACAGGATACAAAACCAACAGAAAAACAAGTTGTGTATCTATACACTAATAACAAACTATCCACAAAAATAAAATTGAAGAAAACAATCCCATCTATGGTAGCACCCCCACAAATAAAATACTTAGAAATAAACTTAACCAAGAAGGTGAAAAATCTGTACACTAAAAATTATAAAACATTGATGAAAGATCTAGCAATCCCACTCCTGAGTATTAAATCCATATCTTAAGATATCTGCACTCCCTTGTTCATTATAGTATTATTTATAGTAGCCAAGATATATTTATGATGTGTATATATGTACATATACATAGACATATATACCATATATATGATATATATCACATTATATACAATGGAACATTATTTAGCCATAAAAAAGCAGCATATTTTGCCATTTTTGACAACATGGATGAAGCTGGATGACATTAAGCTAAGTAAAATAAGCCAGAAACACAGAAAGACAGTGTATGATTTCCCTTATATGTAGAATATAAAAAAGTCAAACTTAGAGAAGCAGAGAGTGGAACAGTCATTGCCAGGGGCCTGAGGCTGGAGAAAATAGAGGATTTGGGTCAAAGGATATAAACTTTCAGTTATAAGATAAGTAGGCTCTGGGCACCTAATGTACAAAATGGTGATAACACTTATCAATATTGTACTGTATACTTGAAATTTGCTAAGAGAGTAAATCTTAAGTGTTCTCATCAGGGGAAAAAAGGGAACTAAGTGAGGTAATAAAATATGTTAAGTAGCTTGATATGGAAATTATTTTACAATGTATATGTATACCAATACATCACATTGTACAACTTAAATATATATAATTTTTATTTGTCAATTATACCTCAGTAAAGGTCAAAAAAATTGAAGAAGATGTGAATAAATAGAAAGATATCCCATGTTCATAGATGGGAAGAATTAATATTGTTAAAATGTCTATACTATCCAAAGCAATCTACAGATTCATTGCAATCCCTATCAAAATTCCAGTGCCATTTTTTCATAGAAATAAAAAAATCCTAAAACTCACATGAAACCACAAAACACTCCCAATAACTAAAGCAATCTTGAATAAGAACAAAATTAGAGGCATCACATTTCCTGATTTCAAATTATATTATAAAACTACAGTAATTAAAGCAGTAGGATACTGGCATAAAAACAGACATATAGACCAGCGGAATAGAATAAAGAGCCAGAAATAACCCACCTATATATCGTCTAATTCTTTACAAAAACAACAAGAATACAAAATGGGGAAAGGATAGTCCCTTTAATAAATGGTGTTAGGAAAAATTGATATTCACAAACAAAAGAATAATATTGGACCATATCTTATACTATAGACAAAGGCCAACTCAAAATGGATTAAAGACTTAAACATAAGACCTGAAAGTATAAAACTTTTGGAAGAAAATATAGGGGAAAAAACTCATTGCCACTGGTCTTGGCAATGATTTTGGATATGATACCCAAAGCACAGGCAACAAAAGCAAAACTAAACAAGTGAAATTGCATCAGACTAAAAAGCTCCTGCATAACAAAAGAAACAATCAACAAAATGAAAAGACATCTTACATAATGGGGGAAAATATTCACAAACCATGTATCTGATAAAAGGTTAATATCCAAAATATATAAGGAACTCCTACAACTCAATAGCAAGACAAAACAAAACAAAACAACCAAATAATCTGATGTTAAAAGTGAGCAAAGGGCTTGAATGGACATTTTTCTAAAGAAGACATACAAATGAGCAGCAAGTTCTTGAAAAGATCCTCAACATTACTAATCATCAGGGAAATGGAAATCAAAATCACAATGAGATAGCACCTCACACCTTAGGATGGCTATTTAAAACAAAATGAAACAAATGTTGGCAAGAATATGGAGGAAAGGGAGCCCTGGTACACTATTTGTGTGACTGTAAATTGGTAGATCCATTATGGAAAACAGTGAAGAACTTTCTCAAGAAGTTAAAAATAGAACTATCTTATGACCCAGAAATTTTACTTTTGGTATTTACCCAAGGGAATTGACATAAAAATCTCAAAAGAGATACCTGTACTTTGGTGTTCACTGCAGCATCATTCATAGTAGCCAAGATATGGAAATAGCCATTGAAGGATGAATGTGTAAAGAAAATGTGGTGTACACATTCAATGGAATACTATTCAGCCTTACAAAAGAAAGAAATCCTGCCATTTGCAATAATATGGATAGACTTGGAGGACACTAGGTGACGTGAAATAAGCCAGACACAGAAAGACAAATACTGCATGATCACTTACAAGTAGAATCTAAAATAGTCAAAGAAGCAGAGTAGAATTGTGGTTGCCAAGAGCTGGAGAGAGGAGAAAATGGGGATGTGAAGGTCAGAAGGTATAAATTTTTAGTTATATAAGATAAAGAAATTCTGGAGATCTACTATGCAGTATAGTGACTGCATTTCACAATATTGTATATTTCAAATTTGTTAAGAAAACAGATCTTATGCTAAGTGTTCTTACCACAAAATAATAGTAATAGTAATAGTAATAATAATATAGTGGGAGGAAATTTTTGGAAGAGATACGTTTAGGGCCTTGATGGTGCCATTGGTTTCATAGGTACAGCTTTTTATATGTTAATCTTACCCCAAAAAAGTATTTTTTAAATATATGTATAATCATAGTTACACTTACTGAGCACATCATGTACCAAAAATGTCATGTACATTATCTGATTTAACCCTCACAGGAACCCTGGGAGTTAGATGTTCAATTATTATTCCCCCTGAACAGCTGAGAAAACGGAGTCTCCAAGAAGGTATTGCCTTACGCAAGGTTATAGAGCTGGTAAATTATATACCCAGGATTTTGAACCCAGGTCTGTCATTTTTTACCAATATCACTACCTCATACATGTAGGACCCTTTGCAGCTCATTGATTATCAATTTCATTAGCTCTGTGAATTCTCCAATTTCCCAAGGTGGGGGTGAAGAATGTAAGCTTCACAGAGGTTGAGTGACCTGTCCCCTGTCAACAGCAGGTTGTTCTGCGGTTGGACACAGATTCTCTGTTCTATGCTTTCTGCATCACAGCACACTGATATACACCTGCTAAATATTTTGTCCTAAAATTATTTTCTTTGGATTAACCAACTCTCAGGATTGTTAGGATTTCCATAAAATAGAACACTTACCTGTAATTAAGCTTATTTTTAAGGCCCTTTCCATGGGCCCATAAACATGACATAATTGCATTCCAAGGCTTTCTATATGCAGATGGATATCAGCTTCTGGCCACATGTAACCACCAGGCTTTGTGTCCAAAACATCACAATCCAAGAGTCCTGGGGGTGGGAGTCCTTCGAAGAAGGCCAGGGAGCCTCAGAGTCCTGCCCAGCTCCTCATCCATACAGAGTGCCTTCCTGCCCTTTCTCCTATTCCTTTTCCCCTTAGCAGTCCCTCCCAGCTATGAGGCTGGATTTACCCAGTGACTACAACTCCCACACTGACCTGTAAGTTCCCAGATCTGTTATCTCCTGGGATGGGACCACTAATGGTTTCTTTTTGGCCTCCACAGCCAGGTCTAGGCTCTGTGCCACATGCTTCCTATAATCTGTCCCGACACCTTCCCAGATTTCTTGGTATCCACAGTTTGTAGTAACCTCAACCTTAGGACACTTTAAAAAACAAAAAAAGAATATCATCCATTTATCTGGTAAAGTCCACAGTACACAGAACCCCCGTTGAGTAAAAGTGGGCCCTCAGTAAAAACATCAATTAAGCTGAATTAAAAAAAAAAAATCTGTACCAAGTTACCATCCTCTTTCCAAATATTGTTATGAATTAGAGTTCCTTAAATGATTACATTCTTTAATTGTCAGAAATGTACTCTGGGATACCTTAAAAAACAAATTTGAAGATGAATCAAGCAAAGCTCCCTGATACTGTAATTGCTAAACTTCTCATGGACTATAAGAAGCAAACTTACTTTTAAAACATCCTCTTCCAGGTTATGGGGCTTAGGGAACTGATACAAGTAACTGATTGTTACTTGGGCACTTCCATACAGAGGGTTGTGTATAGAGACAACAATAGTACTCTTAAAGAATAATTAGCATCTTTAGAATAGGATTCATGAATATTACTTATCACAGTTTATGGCATCCAGCCAAAAGCACAGCCAACGGACTAATGGCTGTTGATATACAGAAATAGCCAAACCTGGCAGTGTGATCAGTGGCCTCAACAGTCCAACCAAAGAGTGGAATGGGACTCGAGGGGGCATGAGAGTAAGCACTTCCCACAGCATTCTGAAGATGGTCATCTGGTACAAGTGACCCCCCAATTCAATTTCTTCATTCCCAATAGTGCCCTTAAAAAAAAAAAGTTACTCTTAACTATTAAGAGTGCATCCAGTTTCAATGCTCTCGCGCTTCTCTAAGAATACAATCCTGCTTTCTGTTTTTATATTTATGACATAGTTGAGGTTCATCAATATTTTGGGAATGATTTCTATCTTTCAAAACTTTTGCTGAACTTGATCTCTTCACAAATGAACGAGAGTGTCCCTGTTCTCCAGGCAGCCTCTCCTTCTAGCTCCCCACTCCGTTAAAACCCTGCCATTCCCTTCTTTAGTCCCTCCAACATGGTTCCCCTCCAAAATAGACTTGCTACCTCGTTTTCGAGATGTGTCCTCCATTCATTTCTCCATGTATCTCTCACCCTCCTCCTCACTTCTTCTGTGGACTTCAGATTCAGCTGACACATCTGAGCTCACTCTGACAGCCTGAATACCGAAAGAGCTCCTTTGGCCCTGCTCTTTCCTTGCTGCGTCTCAAGTTTAGCCTTAATGATTTTGTTTGCTTGCTTCATTTCATTCTTTTCACTTCTTGCAACAACTCTTGAAAAGTACCATCTTGATTTCTCCCACTGGTCCCCTTCAAAAATATGATGGAAAGATGGGGTGCCTTGTGGCTCAGTTGGTTAAGTGTCTGATTTTGGCTCAGGTCATGATCTCACAGTTTGTGAATTTGAACCCCACATTGGCCTCTGTGCAGACAGCTCAGAGCCTGGAGCCTGCTTCAGATTCTGCGTGTGTGTGTGTGTGTGTGTGTGTGTGTGTGTATCTCTCTGCCCTCCCCAGCTTGCACTCTGTCTCTTTCTGGCTGTCTCTCTCAAAAGTAAATAAACATTAAAATTTTTTAAAAATATGATAGAAAGAGGTCTGAGGTGGGAGAGATGGCTTTAGAAAACTGGAATACAAATGGCACTGCTAACAAGCTGTGTGACCTAAGGAAAATCACATAACATTTCTGAGCCTCTTTCCTGGTTTGTAAAAGGGAGATTATCACTCAACTAATAGGGGTTAGCACGGGTGAGTGGTTAATCCAAGCCATCCTCATCACCTTGCCATTTACACATGTCTGGAGGCAACAAGGTGATACTAGAAGGACACAGCTTTGAGGGACGATGTCCTGGGTTCGAGTCCTGCCACCAACCGTTTTTACTAGCTGTGTCATGCTGGGTTAGCCTCTGAACTTCTGTGATCCTCAGGTTTCTCCTCTATGAAATGGAGACAAAAATACCTCACAGAGGCACTCAGTAAGTGCAAGGAGCTCATTTGAGGAACATCTAGTTTTACTGCTACTTTTCTGGGATTAAAATTTCCTAATAACTTGTTAGCTAAGTCCCACGGCTTTCTGGGGCCACTGTGCCATTCATAGGTCCAAGGAGGGAAACCCTTAATAGTCCCCCTAGATTACTTACTTGTCTCCTAGACATCTTCCAAAATAAATCTCATTTCTTATACCATGCTCCATATCTCCAGAAAATGGAAACAAGACAAACATAACTCTTGGATTAATTCCGAACAATCACTCACTGTTCCCCAAATAAGCCCCTCGTGTTGTTGCCCAAATCCTACCTGTCTTCCAAGTCTCTTGCTCTCTGCTTCCCCTGATGTTCAGAATCCTCTGCTAACATGTCTTACCTCTTTCTCTGCCCTGGTAGCTCCTGGAGGGCAGAGACCTTGCTACCATCTCACTGGGGGAATTCAGAGTGGTACTTAAGGGGAAGAGGAAGTGGAGAAAGTGGTACCAGTAACTGATACGGGAAGAATGATAAATTACTGAAGTCAGGGAAAATTTGAATCCGAGGGTCACCCTATGTTCAGACAGGATTTTCATGACAGGAAAACACCGTCTAGTGTAAGAAATCAAATGACAGAAGAGCTATGGGGAGTCTTTATCCTGGAAGAGTGCAAAATATTCTCACAAGGCTTTCCATATACTATGTTCTGTAAGACCATGATTAAAATCCGCAAATAATAAGAAGGTAGATGTAAACATAGAATAAACATTAGTGCTCAATCAATGCAGAAATGATCATCAGTTAAGACACCTGGAGAGTCTCCCAACAGCAGAGGTACTCAAACTATCCTGGAGGGCTCTCTCCTCTACGCAATTTCAGAGTGTTTCACTTTCCAAGTATTGCGGTTGTCTCCTTCCGGGGCTCCACAGCGACAAAGCTGAATCTGATTCTTGCCTGTCTTCTTGGCACCCAGTAGAGGATCAGCTTCTCCAAAACTGAGTTCTGGACCATGCCTCCTGCCCACATTCTCTCACACTGCCAGAGCAAACCCTTTGTACTCAGGGTGAGGCCTTGAGTTGCTGAGTTTTGATTCCCAGTCCAGCATCTTTCCAAGGCAACACAACCAGCATGCTGAGTAAGAGGCCTCCATGAATATCTGCTGACCAAGACCTGCCCACCTCCTGGCACCCTCTTCCCTGTATAACTCTGGCAGGAATGCCTCTTCAGCCCTACCTGTGGGCTCAACCTGACCTCCAGCTCTGGATCCTTTCCTGGCCTGAGGTAAAGGGGAGCATAAGTCCTCAGTGTAAGCCAATATGGCACCTGAACGACTCAGACTTAATCTCAAGGAGACAAGATCCCCAATCTTCTTATCATCCAGTCAATCTATAACAGCAATGGATTTGGAGTGCTATCACCTTAATAAATCACCTGGTTTCCTTTCTCCTTGTTCCAGTATAGACACGACTTCTACATTGCAAAACAATAGAAAAATTACAATTTTTTTTTTTTTTTGCTTCACATTATAAATATTTGTTTCCATCTTGTTGTCTGGTTTCTAGTGGCCTAGTGGCTGTATAATATTCAGTCAGGTTGATATACCACAATTTACTTAACCAGCTGTCTATTTTTGGACACTTAGTTACTTCCACACTGATACTAAACAACCCTACAATTAACACCTTTTTCCGGATTCAGAATTATTTTCAAGTGAAGATTTCCAGAGATGGAATCGATGAATCAAAGAAGAGGAGCATTGCAAAGACTCTTAACACACACTGTCATATTAAAGTTAGTCTACCTTGCTATGAGCAATAAATACGTAAGTATCCCAGTTTCAACACGATATCACCTATATTAACTATCATGATTATCTAACATGTTTGCTAATTTAGAATGTATAATGGTATCTCAGTAAAAAAATTTTTATTCTTCTCTAATCACTGGTGAGATTGGAAGGTCTCCCTTATGTTTGTCACTAATCACATTGCCTCTTTTGCAGGTTTTGACAGCATCAGAATTTGGGTTCTTGCATTTGTGACCTGTTCTCCCTGCCTCTGGCTTTAGAACCCATCTGCTAATCTCCCCGACACCACTTGATCCCACATCTGTCTACCATTTAACCAAGGTCTACAGACCTGGATAGGGATTTATAATCATGGATTAAGAGAACGTCATCCACAATTAGAAGTTCGGGTTTCACTATACACCGTTTTTTGTTTTTTAAAATTATGTGGCAGTAACTGATCCACTTTTCCTCTCAAGGCCTCTCTTCCCTCACCTAGGAAAAGAGTAACACCACTCACCACTTACCCACAGTGTTATAGGAGTGCTCTAGATCCTATAAAAGCAGGGCCAGCTACCTTTTTCTGTAAAGAGCCACATGGTAAATATTTTAGAGTTGAAGGTCCTATGGTCTCTGTTACAACTACTCAATTCTGCTATTGTGGCATGAAAATAGCACAGATAATGACAGTAAAGAAATGAGCATGACTGTGGTCCAGTAAAACTTTCTTTCTGGATACTCAAATTTAATTTTATATTTATATATAAACATTTTATAGTTATATATAAATCATATATGTAAAATACACAATAACATATTATAATAACATATAATAGGTAATTATACAAGTAACATAAATAATATACTTACATTTATATATTATATAATTAAATATAACCTATATAATGATATATAATAATATGCATTAATATATATTTTTATATAAGTTTATATATATAATATAATATAAGAACATATTATATGTTACTATATATAATATATTATTACATATTATAATAATATATAATGTGTGTGTGTGTATACCTACGGGCCAGTTTGCCAACCTCTGCTCTAAAGCCCTATCCAGCAATGATCTCATGGGATGGTCAAAACAAATAAGTAGGGACTCCTGGGTGGCTCAGTCGGCTGAGCATCTGACTTCAGCTCAGGTCATGATCTCACGGCTTGTGAGTCCGAGCCCTGCGTCGGGCTCTGTGCTGACAGCTCAGAGCCTGGAGCCTGCTTTGGATTCTGTGTCTCTCCCTCTGTCTGCTCTTCCCCAGCTTGCTCTCTCTCTCTCTCTCTCAAAAATAAACGTTAAAAAAGAAAACAAATAGGTACACAGAACAGGCAATAGTATTCATTGATATTTAGTTGTGAAAACTAAAGACAAAGCAGGTGAAGTGACTTGCCCAAGGCCATTCAGCCTTTTTTTAAAAGAAGATATACCAGATGGGGGAGAATATTCCCAAGGATGACGCAGCACATGCAAAGGTAAGGAAATGTGAAGAGCAGGTTATGGGGATTTGAGCCAGTAAGAGGTAAGGCATGGGGCTGGGGAAGACCCAGGTCTTAAAGCTCTGAGAATCTTTTAAGTTTATCCTGAGGACAATGGGGAGCCACTGATAATTCTTGAGGAGTGATGGGGTCACTTTGGCCTTCTTGGTACAGTCTAGGAAGGACAAGCCCAGAGGTGCTTGAGTAGCCTCTGGTGCTTGAGTAGCCAGAGGAGGGAAAGGAGAAGTTGACCTGGGAAGAGAGAATGAGGCTACCTCCCCCCGCCAGGAGTCTTCCAGCTGCAAGGGTGGACCTGGGATTCTGACCAGATCTGTCTGACTCTGAGCCTCCAAGCAATGTCTGCTGTAGCCAGCCACCTCCCCAGTCAGTGATCTCAGCCCTGGGCCAACTCTTTCTCAACCTGAACCTATTCCCAGACCTCCTCTCCTTCCTCAGCCTGCTCTAGGCTAGGCCTAGGGCTACCATGGTCATATTAGCATTAACAGGGAAAGAGCAAACCCTGTTTCTCTGGCTCCAACAAACGGGCCCTTGATTCTCCTTCCTACTGCAAGCCATGTGTTTGCAGGTCAAGCTCTAGTTTTCCACATTCATGGAGATGTTTAGTTGTATACGGATAGAGCTCAAATCTGCCTTCCATACTCTGCAGATACTTAGTCACCAGCTATCTCTGATTATAAATCTTCTCTGTCCTGATGTGTGACCACAATCATATCTTTCTTTTTAGTCTGCTTTTGACAAGTTCTCACTCTTGGAGGACAAGACCAGAAATAACAACAAAATCACTACTGTCAGAAACAAGAACCTTACTACAATAAGAGCCTAAATAGCCCGGTGGAAAGAGAATGCAATTTGGAAAATGAAGACAAAAGTTCAAGCCACAGATTACTCGACGCCCTGAGGTTCAGTTTTCTCATCTGAAAATAAGCAGAATTAGCTTTAAATGAGAAAATATATGTAAATGTGTATTATGAACTGTTGAGCGCTATACTAAAACACTAGCTAACAATGCTAATATCAGGTTTGTACTATTCCAAACAAAACCATGACTCTCTTAGCCATAATCAAAATGCACAACATTCATCATCTATAGAAACTCTAAGGCAGTGTTTTCAGATTTGTTTCCCCCCAAGCTTTACTTTCTTTCCTGCATGAATGGGAAAGTGAATTCATTATGAATTCTCCTGGCCCCGGCACAATCTGAAGTGCATGTGGTTTGAAGTGACAAATGATAGGATGTTATTGCAGGGTCTTGTAGGGGCTGGCAGCACAGAGCCAGCAGCAGCATCGACAGCCTCTGCATGACACTGTGACTGCTGCCTACACGAAGCACATCACAAAGTACCCCCGCCCCAGAGGAGGCTCTCAGCCTGGCCAGCCTCTGAAATCCCAGGGTTGTCAGATACACACCTCTCCCTGCCTTTCTGGAAACTCAGTCACCTAGACAAGAATCCTTTCCTTGGGTTCTGATCAGTGCCTGTTTAAAGCTTAAAAAGACCCCACATCACCTAGTCTAATCTATTCCTCTTACATATGGAGAAACTGAGGCTCACATAGTAAAAGTGACTTACCCCAAATTATGTAAGCCCTGGTCTTAGCATTAGGAGACTTTGGTGTGAATTCCTGTTCTGTAACCAACTAGCTTTGTGACCTTGGTCAAATCATCATTGTTGAAAGACATTAATCGTATCATCGACAGAAAGCTAGCATTTCAATAGTACTTTAGGATCAATCAACTGTATTCACACTCGAAGCCTTACAATATACATTAAGACAGGTTACACATTGTGCTCATCTGCATTCTGGTGAAGAGGAAATAGGAGCTCAGAGAAACTAAGCTATTTGCAAGGTTACCCAACCAGTAAGTGGCATGTTCTGGTTCCAAGTATCATATTTTCTCCACCAATATATATTGCTGAAATTCTTCAGTGATGAAACAGAATTAAACCTTGTCTTGCAAGATGTATAGAGTATATGTTAAAGTATGCTTGAACTGGAAACTGCTCAACTATTGGTTCCTGACATTTTGAAAATGAGGGTCTGTATTAGTTATCCATTGCTGGGGAATAAACCATCCCCAAATTTAGTAGCTTATAACAACAAACACTTATGCCCTCACACAGTCTCAGCTCGGGAATATGGGAGCAACTTAGCTGGGAGACTGTGGCTCGGAGGCCCTCACCAAGTTGCAGTTAAGCTGTCAGCTAGGGCTGCAACCATCTCAGTACTTGACTGGGGCCAGAACCCTTCTGCAGGTTCTTGCCTGTGGTTGGTGGCAGTGTCTCACTGGCTGTTGGCTGGAGACCTCTACTCCTCCCCATGGAAGTCTCCCCATAGGCTGCCTGAGTGTCATCATTATGGGACAGCTGGCTTCCCTCAAACTGAGAGATCCAAGAGGAAGAGAGAGACAGAGAGAGTACACCCAAGACAGAGCTGAAGTGTTTTATAACCTAATTTTAAGGGTGATATACCGTCACTTCTGCAGTCCACTAGTCATTAGAAACATGTCACTAAGTCCAGCTCATACTCAAGGGGAGAGGATTACACAAAGATGTGAATACTGTCTGATGAGGATCGTGAAAGCCATTTTGGAGGCTGGCCGCCATAGGGCTTCTTTATCATTCCAAAATCTTTGTTGACTCTCACAAAATCAAGATCATAATTTTTGTATCATGTGTTTATTGAAAAAAATTAGATTAAACTACATGAAATTGCCTATATTTGATGATTTGTGACCCGCAAAAATAGTAATCTCATATGATTCAACCAAATTTATTACCTCTGGGAGTTCTCAGATATCTGCTAACAATTTGTGATTAAGTTGCATTTTATGAATCATATTAGCATATGTGTTCCCTGGGAAAACGTTAACATGTATTGTTGGAGATATGTTATTTATTTGGTCTTCAGACAATGGTTGGTGGAAAATGACTTCATGTCTATGCATCACCTTCTCAGAATCAACTACATCAGCCTATGGGGATCTAGAACTCATAGATGTAATCACTGCACAAGCCAGGTGTGAGATACTACTAACTCTAACAGGTGCCAAGTGTCCTTTCTATTATAGCATACTGTCTTCCACTAAGTCTTGTTATCAACCATAGAAACCGCCTTTTCTGTTAAAATGAACACTTCCAATGAATCAGTTCTGATTTGCTAATAGCTGCCCCATATCAATCAGAGGTTTTTGTCATACTTACTGGTGCTGAAGTAATGAAACTGAAGGAATCATTTTTAAGCTTAGTTATCATTTTATCCTGCCAACTTCTGATTGACTGTACTTCAAGCCATTGGCCTATTATGCGTATCCTTACTGATTTACATGGTTAATGCTTTACTATTAATACCACCCTATAAAAAGTAGCTGATAGCAGTGATTTGGTTCAGGGAGCGGCTATCCTACGTAGTAACTGAGAAACTAGTCTGGGCAGAGGCTGTTCTGGGTCCTCCAGGTGCAGTGATGGACAAGATAGGGAAGGTCTCTGCTCTCATGGACTTTACATTCTAGTGGTTCCCAAACCTGGCTTCTTAGAAATATGGATCCTCAGGACACACCCTAGACTTACTGAATCGGAAAACGTGGGATAGAGGCCAGGAATTCATGTTCCCTAATGCCTCATAAGTGATTCTGATGTAGCTGAGTTCATGGTCCAGCATTTGGGAGTCACTGGCACATATTTCAGTTCTCAACTGTTTCACCTCCCATTTACTCCATGACCTACAATGCTGATTTCCACCTCAACATTTCAAGCAACTGGTCTTGCTAACATCACCAACGAACTCCTGATAACCAAGTCCTTGGCTTATTTCAGACTTTATCCTACTTTCTCCCTTCGTGGCATAATAATTGCTCACCTTCCCATGCTTCTTGAAATCCCCCTCCCTTAGCTTTTGACAATGTTCTCTTTTGGTTCTCCTCCTACCTTAACTCTGGTTGCTCCCTCTCAGTGTCCCACTGATCCTCTTTCTTTCCCACTGGATAAATGGGTGGTGGTGGTGGTGGTGGTATGTCTGTGTGTGTATAATGGAGATAGTAACCATACCTACCCCACGTAATTATTATAAAAAGTAAATGAACTAATGTAAATAAAATACTGAACACCTGTCTGGTACATAGTAAGGATACTTTCGTGTTAGCACCTTTCCAATCTCTCCATAATCTTACTTGCTTACAAAAATTTGCATGTGAGTCAGATTCAATTGTTAAGCTCAATCTTAGGCCAGAGGGTAGGTAACTGCACCCCTGAAACTGTATGCATAATTTTGTATAAATATGTAGATGTTTGTTTTTCTGAGGAGAAAAGCCATTACTTTCACGAGATTCTCAAAGGTGTCTAAAAATGTCCAGAATGCTTAAATATCATCTGCTGGTCAACATTTCAACAACCATTACCATTCTCACTGGTTCGTAAACACACTACTTTCCCATCAAGATATGCACCAGTGGGATGCCTAAGTGGCTCCATTGACTAAGCATCCAACTCTTGATTTCAATGTGGATCATGATCACAGAGTCATGGGATTGAGCCCCACATTGGGCTGCACACTGAGTGTGAGGCCTGCTTAAGATTCTGTCTCTCTCTCTCTCTCTCTTTCTGCCCCTCTCCCCTGCTCATTCTCTCTCTCTCTCTCTCAAATTAAAAACAAAAATGAGCTTGAATTCAAAGAATATTAAAAAAAAGATATGCATCAGTGACTCAAAGATGCATCTTTTAAATGTTAGTAGAGTCTTTATTCATTCATGCATACATTTATTTGTGCATGATCACACAGTCAGGGGATCGAGCCCCACATTGGGCTCCACACTGAGTATGGGGCCTGCTTAAGATTCTGTCTCTCTCTCTCTCTCTCTCTCTCTCTGCCCTCTCCCCTGCTCATTCTCTCTCTCTCTAAAATTAAAAAAAAAAATGAGCTTGAACTCAAAGTATATTAAAAAAAAAAGATATGCACCAGTGACTCAAAGACGCTTTTTTTAAATGTTAGTAGAATCTTTATTCATTCATGCACACATTTATTCATTTGTGCAATAGGCAATTATTGGTACTGACTCTACATCTGACATTGCTAAGCACAGGGTACAGGGGCACACAGACCGTGAGATCATTCAAAAGGCAACTGCCTAAGCTGTGATGAAGGCTTAAAGGGACCATAAAATTTGAAGAAGGAACTTTCCAGCAGCTTAGCAGCAACTGCTTTAAAATTTGCTACTTTCAAGACAGTAAGAATGTTTCTGAGGAAGGGAGATCATTCAGTAGGGAACACATATGTAAGTTAGAGAACGTTTTCTGTTTAACTGGACAGAAGCTAAACAGAGACAGTCTCCCAAACTCTCCCACCTATCCCCCCTGCCTCTTTAGTTATTTTGAACCCAAATCTTCCCTTTATGTTCTAGAGTTAGTCTTTTAGCTGTGTGTGGATTGTAGACTTTGGACTCTTTGAACTGGGAGAGCCCTTAGTCCACAGACACAGCATATAAATTAGGTCTAGGGGCTCCTGGGTGGCTCAGTCCATTGAGCATCAGACTTTTGAATTCGGCTCAGGTCATGATCTCACGGTTTGTGATATCGAGCCCTGTGTAGGGCTGTGCACTGTCAGCTGTCAGTGCAGAGTCTGCTTGGGGTTCTCTTTCTCCCTCTCTCTCTCCCCCTCCCCTGCTCACATGCTCATGCTTTCTCTTTCTCTCTCTCTCTCTCTCTCAAAATAAGTAAACATTTTTTAAAATAATAAATTAGGTCTAATCTTGAAAATCTCCAAGGGCAGGGGTCTCACTACCTTGAGAGGTTCATTCTATATTTGAGTGGGCTTAAATACTAGTAATTTCTTCCTTGTCTTGAGCTGAAAGATGCTTTAATTTTCACCTCAAAATCCTAATTCCATACTCTGGGATTGTAGATGTCTCCCACATCAATATTTTTCATTAATAGGTCATAAAATCAATTTTGTGATTACATTCTGCATTATGTTTAATGAAATTAGGATAGGATAGAAGAATAGAATAGAATAGATCAGAGTTCATAGCATGTGAGAAAGACAAGTTTTATTTTTCAAAGTTTTGTTTTAGTTGTTTTAAGATTTATTAATATGTGTATTAGGTTGTGATATAAAATGTATTTACTGTGGGTTGTACTGACAAGTTTGAGAAACACCAATTCCTTCAGATAATTTAAGATGGCTGTGTCATGGAGCCCTATGCCTTCTCTTCTCCAGATTCAATATCCCAGTCCCCTTGAATGTGCCTCCTTTGTTTTTGTTTTTGTTTTTTTTTTTCCCCAGTCTCTTCTCTACTTAGGTCTCCCTCCTCTGACTACGCTCTCTCTCAAGTGTTCCTAGTGAAATGGAATGCGTAGAACCACCCAGTCATGATAGCACATGCCATGACAGGACAGACAGAGGGACAATACACATTTGGGGGCAAGGAGACAGGCAGGAGTTCTCCCTGCTTCAGTGTTTGCTAAGTTCTCGGATGCCCTCAGCAGTGGAGCTCCAAGGTCATTGACTCTATCGCCAGAGGTTTTAGGAAGGTATTATGGGAGACGTGGATTCAAAAATACGTAATGTACAGCTACTCTACCAGGGCTCAGGCTAGTGCCAAGAGATACGGAGGTAACACCACCATCCTGCACATTACAGGCCCACTCACACCCATCATCTCACTGAATCTATGAGCTAAAAGTCAACTAATTTTACAACAAGAAACCTGAGGCTCGGAGAGGCAGGTAAAAACTTCCTGACGTATTTGAGGACTTGTCATAAAGCTTGTAACAAATGTTCGTCAGACAACCTACAATGTGACATGGGTGACAATGGTGGTAGCTTTCACTGTAATGGCACTTCATTGTTTTCAAGAAACTCTTATATCCCTTATCCTGATCATCCAGTGATATGTACAGGGCAGATGATAGTTTTTCCATCTTTCCAATGAGAACATGGGCCCAGGGAGATTAAGTTACTTATCGATGGCCACATAGCTAGAGGTTAGTATAGCTAACTCTAACTTAGATCCTAACACTAAATCCAAAGCTATTTTTATGGGCCTCTCTGCCTAATGCTGAAAGTTGTATTCAGACCTATGAAAGCAAACTGCTCTTTATCTTTCCTGGCCCATAAATTTACAAAGAAATAGATACTGGGGTGTTAATGCTCTATGCAGCTATCCTGTTATGACCACGATGGCATTAGCCTTTGTGACTCTAGCATAAGATAGATTCTTCCCGCAAATGGCCAACAAGTTTGGGCCAAGTTATAAACATTATTTACATCAACCTTAGACAGCAGCTGAGTCTGTGGTCAGGGTGCCAGGGAATAGATGAGAAAATCAGGCAGCCTTAATCTCTGTAGCATGTGGAAGGAAATAAAGACCACCTTGACTGATGGTTGGCTTGATATATCTGAAGAGGATTAAGTCTGACTGTGACAGAAACGGCTGGGGAGCCAAGGTGAAGACAACTCGATGAGGTATGGCCTTCAAAGTTTAAACTTCTAATCTCCAAGGACCAGAGTGACTTCGTAAGGAATTCAAGAAGAACGCAATTCACTCAACATATAATAGGATCCTGAAATCCTAAGAATGTTTTCCTGAGGCCAGAAAAAGGAAAGAAGTGTACTGGTGCCCACTGTGGGGTGACTGAAGTCTCAGGCAGACTGTGTGGTGCTGCTTTGATAACTCAGGGCTACAAAGGTATTACAAGACTGATGACATTTGCAGGTGTTGTCACCTACCCAAACTCATCCCCTAAATGGAGAGCTTAATAGATAGAAGCAAGCAACTAAACATATCCATGCATTCACCCCAAATGGCAGACTGGCAAAGTCAAGCCCGGAAATAAATGGAATTTAATCTCTGGAGTTTAACCTTAAATACCATCATTGGGTTTGTAAGGTGATTCTCTGGCATCCCCCGCCCCCATCCACTGTTTTTCTTCCTGTAGGGGTTTGTCTTTTGATAACAAGCTCTACTTGCATTTGCAAAATATAAAAAGTGAACTTCCAGATGGACTTCTCAAAGTGCAATCCAAACATGAAGGAAACAAGAAATCCAAAAGTCAAAGGCGAGTGGGAGGTTTTTTTCTCCCCCAAATCTCTGGGGAGTCCAATTCATTCAACATGCTCACATTCTGGTTTCATTTCCATTTTCTATAATAAGAGATGAAGATGTAATATGTCAATGTTGATGTATCAGAGAGATGATGAATTCCAGGCTAAAACACAGCGACATCTGCTTGGAAACGAGATGGAAGAAATTAAGATGCTTACCATGATTATTTTCCTCCCGAGCAAATTTATAGTATCTCTGGTCTCAAGGGCAGAAATTCCAGACAGATTAGCTTTTCATCTCCTAGGTAACTCTCTGAACCGCATAGCTATAGAAATTCATTGCTTTAACACTGGGTGTCCTTATTAGGGAAATATCTTAAATTCTGTGCCAACAAAGAAACTCATTGACTACTAAGCAATAGTCACGAAAATATTTATGACATGGATTACAAACAGGTGCTCCAAACAGAACAAAAGCTGGGGTCATTCACCATTTGGGCTAACTGGGGAAAAAATTATTTACACCTAGTACAGTACGTTTTATGCTTTCAGTAAATATTTTTTTCTGGGTTATGTGCCCTCATTTCTAGGAATGGTAAATTTGCTCAAGTACCAGAGGAAATTGGCAATGTGAATAGAGCTATACGAATAATAGGTGCTAGAGCTATAGAACTGCCTGTATTATACTCATTTGTAAATTATTCAAAAAAGATGCATCCAGTCCCTACTATGCACCTGGTTTTGGCACTGGAGATGCAAAGATAAATACAACATGACCCTGTATAGTTCAAAATTTGCTTTATTTATTCTCTGTAAGTGTCTTAGGAAGCTGTGCAGGCATAAGGCATGTCCATTTCACAGTTGAGGAAGCTGAGGCTAGATGAGGTCCCACATCTGGAAATGCCAAAGTCCAGAATGGCATCCCAACTTTCTTTCCTCAAGTCCAGTGCCCTGCCTACTCCCTCATACACTGGCATGATTGAGATGAGACCCGAAGGAGGTTTGGGTGACCCACGGGCAACCACTCATAATGTCGGAGGACATTAAAGCTGGCTTTTGACTCATTATTAACACTCCAATGCATCTCAATTTTTATTTTTCAGCCAGATGTTTAGCACCATGTAGACACAACTGTGGTCTCAGTCAAGCCTAAGCAATATTTTCCAGGGAAGACTCTAACGCTCACTGAAAAACTCTTGTCTTCTCATTGTGTTCTGAAATGATCCAATGTGGGGAAAGGGTTTTGGGGCCTTTTCGAAGCAGCTTCTCTCAGAACTTTAGCAACAGGAGTTGTAAAATGTTCCCAAAAATATTGCTTGGCATGAAAACCTCTTTCAATGCAAATGAGCCATTGATAAAAAAGAATTTGTTAAGAGAGACAGGAGTTGGGGGGTGAAGCTCATTAGCCATTTGGTTGCCAAGGAAGCAAAGCTGCCAGAAAAGCCCCAGTCGGGTTGGGGCAGAATGCCTGGGGGGCAGGCACCAAGCACACGGGGTCATTTGCAGTCAATAAGGAACACAGAGGACATTTTTACACCCATTTTAGGTACTATTATTTTTTTAAAAACCAGCAGAATTAATATGGGACTACTCTAAAATAACCACGATAAAATGTAAATAGCGCCATTAAATGAAAATGATTTTAGGTTCAGAAAACCTGGATTTGAGAATTCCCTCACCTGTTCATTGTGTGACCTTGGGCAAGACCCTGAACTTCTCTGAACTTCCATTTCCTCATCTCCAAAATGAAGATAATAATTCCTACCTCACAGGATAAATATGACAGATTTGACAGTGCTTATTAAATTGTAAAACAGTATATGAATCCAAGTTTTCCTTTTCTATTTACACAAAAACTCAAATCCCAATACAGAGTTGAACATCTCTGTGTGCTCAAATATTATTCATCACTAATTCAGTCTAACTTTGAGCGGCCCCAGCCTCAGCCACACTCTCTCTGTGCCTCTACTAAGAATAAACATTCAGGTGCCTTCTGCAGGCGCTCCCCACTCCAAGGCTTCAGTTCTGTGATCTCAGACCTGAGAGTGTTTGCTGAATCCCTGACAGGAAATCAAGGCTTTCTACTGGTTTTCCCAGCACTCTTAATATGCAAAAGGCCACACAGCAACTAATCCAGATGTCTGACTGCTATCTCAAGCGTGACCCTTGATCTCTAACCTCTCCAGCCTGCTCTGTACCATTTCCTCAAATTTCGGTAAATAGCAACTCCATTCATCCAGTAGCTCAGGTCACAAGAGTAGGGGTCATCTTCTACTCTTCCATTTCATTCGCTCTCCATCAGTATCCAGTCCAGCCCCCAGTACTGTCACTCTGCCTTCAAAGCACATCATGTTTATTTTGTCTCCCCACGGGAATATAAGCCCCGCAAGGGCATTCATTGGTCTTCTTCATTTATCAACATATCTCCAGCATTTAAATTAAACTGGTCCATTGTAGATGCTTTAAGAGGCTGCCTGATGCATCCTTGAGCCCATCAGGAGATCCAAGTTGTCTTTCAGTTGGGGGCATACTTACCCATTTTGGTGAATGGTATGATTAAGGGTATAGAGAGGACCATGTATCAACCAAGGTGTTCTGCCTGAAGCTGAGGAATAAGGAGGTGATCAGTTCCGGCAGTGCGAACGGATACCATAGAATCTCCAGAGCTGATAAACAGAGACACTGAACCTGGATCACAATGGCCATTCCAGGAAGCTCTGGTGGCTGCTGCCTTGGACACTCAGGAGACCATGAGAGGGGCAGCCTCTTCTCAGGCCTTGGGTGGGTCTCCAAAAGGAGATTCCGACTTCCTGGCCCAGCCTGAGTTGGCATCATGGGACTCACCCACAGAAAAGGTGCACTTTAACTTGTTTCATGATTGTGAAACTCTTGGGGTTTCAGTTCCCAGGGACTGCCTCTTTCTCTAATTCTCTTGAAATCTCTCAGCTATGAAAGCAGGTCACCAGGAAAATGTCCTTCCAGGGCCCTGTCCTTGAGCTGGAGACAACATCCTGACCCCAGAAGCTTACCAGGTCCTCTGAGGTTGGCAGAGGAGACAGACCTATGTCTAAGGAAGGAGATGTCTTCAAGCAGGCATCACTAAGCCTTGATAAAGGCACTTCTCTCCTCTCTTGTGAGAGGCTGGGTGCTGTCCTTTACGCCGCTTGCAAACCCTAGAGCATCCTGAAGTGCATTGTCATTACCAAAGACGGAATAAGTGAAAATCCTCAGTGAGACATTCAGATCTCATACAAGTATATGTTCTTATGATCCCCCAAACACTCTCACTATGCTCTGCACAGGCACTACCAATAACCAAAGTTATTCTCTCCAGAGCATGCTGAGAGAGAAAGCTATTTTGCTGAAGATTGTGTCTTTGACATTCACGCTCCAACAAGGATCGTCTCTTCTGGGCCTAATTTGACTTCTTTATGTGCCAAGAGGAAACTTTCCTTCTGAAGGGCAGGCATACAGATATCTGAAGAGGTCTTTAGCAGGCACTTTATAATTTCCTTGAATTTCCTAGAATGTTTGGAGAATAATGTGTATTGATTAACCGTCTCTTTCAAAATACTTAAAGTTCTCCTATCCTTCCTTTTTTTTTTTTTTTTAAGGGAATTAACAGTGAAGGGGAAAAAGAAAAGAATATACCTATTCACTTACCCATGTTTTCTAACCACAGAGAGTGTGGCCTAAAATCCCATGAAACAGAATGAGTCCACAGAAGGACAGCAGAAGCCAAGTGGCCATTCCTGATAAATGTGGAATCGGGGCCAGTGGAAATAAGAAAGATGGCAGAGACTCCTTGAGACCATGTCATAATCTAGGGCTGACACGAGGCTGGCCAGTGTGACTGCACAGAGACTTCATGAGTCCAGGGTTATCAGGGATACATGACCTTCTGCTGCCTGGCACAAAGGGAAGTAGAGATCTGACCGTGTCACAGACGTAGTCTGTGTTATTTAATATGCAAAGCAAGTGATACTCCTAGGCCAATATTCTAATAGAGAATTCTGCATCCAATCAATGACTTGGCACAAAAACAATAGGAAAAATGAAAGCTACGACCAGTGATGCCACATAGTAGCAAAACTAGCATGTCTGAGGGGTTGGAGTTTTTTAAGTTATTATTATCGTGCCCTATATGCAGGGTTTCTGAGTGCTTTTTCTTCCTCGCTCACCCCAGGGGATTGGCATTTTGGCATACTGAGGACCCACTGGTGGCACACTGATAAGCCATGGCACATGGGTTGAAGCTTTGCTGGTGGAAAGAGCACTGGATTTAGGGACAGACCTGGGTTGCATTCCTGACCGTGGCTACTAGCTGAGTAACTTTGCACAAACTACCTAAATTTCTGAGCCCTGCTGCTATTATCTCTAAAATGCAAAATCTGGAAAATTCAAAGGGCTAACCTTAGGAAGGAGGCATTATCATCCCCATGTCACAAGTGAAGAAACTGTGGCCATGAATTCATAAGGAAAAGAACCGAGACAGTAAGATTTTTCAGATTATGTTTTTAGTGCCTGTCTATACCATGATTTCCTGAGGCGGCCTCAACAAAGAAGGAAAAAGAGTGATGGGGAGTGGAGCTCACATCTGTAAGAAGTCCAGGCACGGTGAGGAGGGAGGGAAAAGAATGGCAGTGGGGTTACTGTTTACCAACCCCAACACACAAGCCTACTCCCGCTCTTAACCACTCAGCTACACAATGTGGCTCCTAAGGTGAGGGCAGGGCCAGATCCCAAGCCTCTGAGGACATTGCAAATGGATGTGCCTCAGAAAGGCCTGGAATCCACCTAAGGGACCAGATGATTCTGAAGCCTTCACTTTAACATTAAACGCATTTTACATTTAATACACTGTGAGTTCATTAATACACAGTGCATTAAAAGTTGTACAGCAATAATAGCCAAATTATGGAAAGAGCCCAAATGTCCATCGAATGATGAATGGATAAAGAAGATATGGTATATATATATAATGGAATATAACTCAGCTATCAAAAGTAATGAAATCTTGCCATTTGCAACAACGTGGATGGAACTAAAGGGTATTATGCTAAGCGAAATACGTCAGTCAGAGAAAAGACAAATATATGATTTCACTCGTGTGGAATTTAAGAAACACAACAGATGAACACAGGGAAAGGAAGAAAAAATAAGAAAAAAGAAAACAGAGAGGGAGGCAAACCATAAGAGACTCTTAAATACCAAGAACAAACAGAGGGTTGCTGGAGGTGCAGTGGGTAGGGGATGGGCTAAATGGGTGACGGGCATTAAGGAGGGCACTTTTCAGTATGAGCACTGGGGGCTATATGTAAGAGATGAATCACTGGGTTCTACGCCTGAAATCAAGACTACACTGTATGTTAACTAACTTGAATTTAAATAAATTTTTTAAAAATTTGCACATTAAACTTCCTCCACTCAGCCCAGCTTTGAGGGCAAGGAGGTAAAACATAACAACTCCTGAAACCATTTTCTCTTTTTTTTTCAAGGTGCCTTTGAGGAACTTAGAGCTAAAACAAAGGAAGTAAAACAGAACCTTTATTTTGGTCTTCTTTCCAGCTTTCCTGTAACCCTTGGGTCCAGCCTCAGTGCCAGCACCAGCCCCACCTCCTTTCTTTGGACAGGTGTCAGCTGTAGCCTCGCTTCCTCAGGGAAGCCCTCCCTGGCTCCCCAAAGGGTCTCGTCCCCACCTCTCTGCTCTCCCCCCTACCCCCAGAACTCTGCCTCTGCAGGGTATCGCACACTTGTCCTTGTTCCATTAAACTCCCGAACTTATTGGTTAAGCACCTGTCTTCCCTAGAGACTCTGAACTCCAGGAGGATGGGGACCCTGTCTGTTTTGTTCACTACTGAGCCTGCAGAGCCTAAGGCAGTGCCCGGCACAAGGTAGTAGATGCTGGACAAATATGTGTTGGCCAAACCACACCCTAGTCATGACCTCCTTCCTTTCCTCCACAAGGTCTGAATCACCCACCACCAGAAGCTATCCACAGAGCACGCACAGTGGGTGGTGTTGTGTTGGGTGACGTGGAGTCCAGAATGTCACCTCCACTCCCAGAGTGAGCTGATGCTGATCTGAGGCAGCTGCCATTGTGGTATGTTAGAAACAATACTGTTTGCAGCCAGGGTACCCTGCTTCAAACCTCAGCTTCCCCATCTGCAAAAAGGAATACAAACACCAAATTCACCTAACTTACAGCATTGTTGCAAAGACCACATGTGAAAAATAGATGAGAGATGTTTATTTATCATGGAGAATGTTACCATGAATGTCCAATTTGTATAAGCAGTGTAAGAAGCAGGTGACTTTCCTTAAGCCCTACAGAAGGGCTCTCTTGTGGCTCCCTTTATCCCTTGCTCCTCTCTAAGCTCCTTTTGGGGCTGTGGTCTCCAAGGTCTCAGGACCTAACCCTTCATTTTATAACCATGGCTCAGAAAACGGAAGGGACATGCCCAAAATCAAACATGGAGTCTGAGCCAGGGCCAGGTCTGGAACCTTGTGTATCTGGTGTCCTTTCCATCCATCTCTTTTGTGTTGCCTCCCTTCTGTGTCTCCTCGAGTCAATTTCCACGCTCCTAGATAGTTCCTTCTACCCATCTGGAAACCATTCTCCACCTTCACTGCACAGAATACTGATACAAGAAGGTGCCAGCTGAAGTGTTTGTTAAATACGAATTTAGTTTCACGTTTGGTTGTTAGAGGCCCAGAAATATTTTTTCACAGGCCAGCCTGACCCTTAATACTTCTCCAATTTTCCATTCATTGGTTATTTTAATGAGGCACCTTGTCAGGATCTCCTCTTATTCTCGTCCTAAAAAAGTAAATACACCTTTCACCTACAGAAGAGAATTTCAGATTCGTTGTTACCAGATCCAGGGACAGAAGAGTCTAGCAGATTATAGCCCAAGTCTGTGGAGCTGAGGTAGGCGCAGGGAAAGGGGGGGGGGGGTGTGGAGGAGGAAGAGCAAAGGGTGCAACCCAATCACCGCACTTTCTCTAGCAGTACATGCTAAGCCTTTAGCCTGTGGGATCTAAGTTAGTTCTTAAACAATCTTAATAAGGTGGTAGCCTCTGTTAAATAATGTTCCCACAAAATTCATGTCCACCTGCAACCTCAGAAGGTGGCCTTATTTGGAAATTGGACTTTTGTAGGTGTAATTAGTTAAGATGAGGTCATACTGGATTGGGGAGAGCCCTGATGCAATGACTGGTGTCCTTGTAAGAAGAGAAAACTGAGACACAGACATGCTGAGAGAACACCTATGACCAGGGAGGCAGAGACTGGAATAATACATCTATAAGCTAAGGAACACCAAGGGTTGCTGGCAAACACCAGAAGCTAGGAAGAGGCAAGGAAAGACTGCTCCCTAGAGCCTTTGGAGAGAATATGGGTCTGTGGACACCTTGATTTTGGATTTCTAGCCTCCAGAAGCGTGAGACAATAAATTGCTGTTGTTGTAAGCCACCCAGTTTGTGGCAATTTGTTACAGCAGCTCCAGAAAACTAATATGCAAGAGGTATTAAAATTCCCACAGCCTAGATAAAGCTAGAAAGTGTTTCAAGTCTAGCACCTTTGATCTTGATAATAGCCCAGGGATGGTGGGGAATTCTGTGATTAGTCTCCATTTCATGGGTGAGGCCACCGAAGCCAGAGAGATCAAGCAAAATGCCAACGTCATGTGAAAGCAGGCTTTAGAGTTGAGATTAATGCATACCCATTTTAAGTCAGGTCCAGGGGGTTGCTCCCAAAGAACCCAACGCCCTTCCCATGGCCTACCCTTCACCCCCTCCTGTGAACAAAGAGGTTTCCGGGTGTCAGGTCAACCCTTGTCAGATAGAACTTCTAACTCTGGCTTGTGGGTCTAACAGAGAATCCAAAAACTCACGGATCCTTGAGTCTTGATTTAATAAGACAAAACTGGACTACATTTGAAATGGTAGAATGCAGTAAGCTTGTTGTTTGGCCTTGAAAGTGAAAACACTTCAACTAAAGTGGTTTCTCCTTGTTGTTAACTCTCCTGAAGAGAAATTTACCTAAAAGTCATCTCCCTTAAAATGCTTTGAAAATTAGATGAGATTAAAACGGGGATGTTAAAATGAAATCAAGCAATCGCTTTAGGTGGCAAGATTTTAGTTAACTGACTGAGAGCCTTGAATGTCAAGCTGAAGAGTCCTAACCATTTTAGAGGCTATAGGAGAAATCATCAGAGGGCTGTGAGTCAGAAGTGATACACTCTCTAGAAAGTCTAACTTGGCAGCCATAAAAAGGGTGGATTAGACAAGAGATGGGAAGACATTTGAGAAAGTTGTGGTAAAAGTTCAAAAGGGAGAGCTGAGGCCTGGGCTGCAGCAGGAAGGGCCGAGTGATGGGCAGGTCAAAGACACATGGCAGATGTACAATGGCATTTACTCCTGGGTGATGGTGGGAAACCAAAAAGGGATAAAGCCTGGATTGTCCATGAAGAAAGAAGGACAGGGCAAAGGAAGGCAGGGGGATAAGTAGGGTCTGGGCAACACTAAGGCCAATGTGACCACAGGAACCCTGGCCAGTTACCTGAATTTTGGTCTGCTCATTTCTAGACTTTAAGTGACAGAAATATAAACTTCCATCTGGTTTAAGCCATTGTTATTTTGGGTTTTTCTGTACATTACAATCAAATGTAACTCTAACTAATACCAATCCTGGGGCTCTGTTTTCCCCACAACTACAGTCTCTTTTGAAGAGACAACTGCTGCATCTCCAGAATACTGCATAGTTTTGAAAGAAGCTTCTCCTCCCTCTCAGAGTGCTCATATTCAGTCTGTCCCTAAAGCTTACAATTTCTCACTTAAAGATACATTTTAGATTCATCTTTCAGTCTAATGTCCTTGAAGGTGTTCCTCTCTTGAGGGCTGCTCACCTGGAAGAGCATCTCTTCCCCATCCCACCAATGCAAACACTGCCAATGGCCTGCCGTGCGCTGCCCTGATGGACAGCCCTACAGCCCGCCCTGACACTTCTGAACCTGACTTTCAAATTCCTCCCAAATCTGGCTTTGACCAATGTGACATTCTTTCCCACCGTTTTCCAACAGGAACTTTAGTTTGAATCAAACCAGTCTTCTTTCCAAAACACCATGACCATTCCCAGCTCCGCGGTCCACTTACTCTTTCTACGTGAATTCCTACTCACTCTTCCCTTGGCTACAGTGTATATTTAGCAATCTCCTTCTCTCAAGACCTTGAACAAACTAGTAAGCCATGAGATAGGAGCAGGTATGACCTGAACCAGGGCACAATTCCATCAAGACTGTAAGCAAGCTTCCAGCCAGAAACCATAAGCAACTTGAAAGCAGAGGTGCTTTCCAACACCTCCTCAACACCAACCCCCTCCCCATAATTCTGAGAAGAGTGATCAATACTGAATCTGCAGAGATTCTCCAAATGAGGGAAGAAAAATAATGCAAAATGAAAGCGAAATCATGAAAAGAGTCACAGACAAATAACTAAAACTATGTGATAAAATAGACCCGCACACACAAATATAATTGGATTTAAAATTTATAATCTACAACGGCCTACCCATTAGGATGGTTACTGTCAAAAAACAGAAAATAACAAGTGTTGGTGAGGATGTGGAGAAACTGGAACCCTTTTGCACTGTTGGGAATATAAAATGGTGCAGTTGCTATGGAAAACAGCATGGCAGTTCTCCAAAAAATTAAAAATAGAATTATCATAGGATCCAGCAGTTTCATTTCTGGGTATGTACTCCAAAGAACTGAAAGCAGGGTTTTGAACAGATATTTGTATGCCTATGTTCATAGCAATATTATTCACAATGGCCACAAGTTGGAAGTGTCCATTGATGAATGAATGGATAAATGAAATATGGAATATACACACAACGTAGTATTATTCAGTCTCAGAAAGGAAATAAATTCTTTCACATGCTACAACATGGATGAACCTGGAGGACATTACGGTAAGTGAAATAAGCCAGTCGCAAAAAGACAAATACTGTATAATTCCACTTATATCAGGTACCTACAATAGGCAAATTCATAAAGACAGAAAATAGAACCATAGAATGGTGGTTGCTGAGGACCGTGGGGAGGAGGAAGTGAGGAATTATTGTTTAATGGGTTCAGAGCTTCTGTTTGGGAAGATGAAGAGAACTCTGGGGATTGGTTGCACAACAGTGTGAATATTCTTAACACTACCAAACAGTATACTTCAAAAATGGTTAAGATGGTAAATTTTATGTTGTATGGACTTCACCACAAGTAGAAACAATTTTTTTTTAAATTAGAATCTAGAGGATTTTGACGTTTGGCAACCTATTTGAATTCTGGCAACCTATTTGAATCACCTGGGCAATTATTAAAACAAAACATTGATTCCTGCCTCTCTTTTCCCCTTATCCTCCCCTAGAAATACTTATCTAATTAGTTTGAAGTAGAGTCTTAATAAATGATTCTAACATGCAAACAGGGGAATCACTGGTATAGAAATTAGGAAAAAATGTCAATGACCTCACACATACTTTTTAGACATAGAATCTTAGAAGAAATGTGGGAGAGGAAGAAGAAAGAGTTTAGACATCAGTTTAACATACCTGAGGTTGATTCCTGTCCTACCACTTACTAGCTTTGAGACTTTGGGCAACTTATGCCCCAGTGCCTGGCAAAGTACTCAGTGTCCATCTTGATGCCTGGCACACAGCAAGCTATCAATATATATTAGATAAATAAATAACACATCTCTCTGGGAGCATAATGACCATACTGTCACATTATTCTGAGAATTAGCTACCAGACACAATAAAGGTAGTTTCAACTATTGCTTGGTACACAGTAGGCATGCAATAAATGGTAGATTTTATTACAAGTATTATGGAAAGACTGGAGGGCATCTCCAGTCTTCTCACTTAGCAGGTAAGAACACTGGGGACCAGTTAAGAGGACAGGTTCTTTACCCAATGTCCATATTATTATATAATAGCCTTCTACTTTCTTAACTTCTTGTGTCTGAAGTGCTTTCATGTAAACACCTATACTAAGACTTCCAAAAGTCAATGCTGCTGTTCAAACCATCAGTTATAACAGGAACCGGGATATATGTTCAGATAAGCCCATAGGTGCCTTGCTCAGCAATGGTAGATGGTAGAATGTAGCTCTTTATGACAATCTGTGGAACATCAAATCTGAGACAATAACCTTGAGAAGCTACAGGTCTGAGTCATTCTATGTATGGAAGGCAATTTCCTGGGGTTCCCTGGGGAGCAAATTGCTCCTTGCTGAGTTTCCAGGGTTTTCTCTAAAGTGGGGCTTCAGGGGCACCTGGATGGCTCAGTCAGTTAAGCATCTGCCTCTTGATTTTTGGCTCAGGTCATGATTTCATGGTTTGTGAGTTTGAGGCCCACTGACAGTACAGCACCTGCTTGAGATTCTGTCTCCCTATCTCTCTGTCCCTGTCTCTCTCTCAAAAATAAATATTTGAAAAATAATAAAATAAAATAAAATAAAATGCGGCTTCAAAACTCCCAAACTGTCAAGACCTCTGACCTACCAGCAACGTCTGGTGCCCTATGGTTCTTAGTTATTCCCTGACAGCCCCTACAGAATGTGGCCAGAGGGAGGTGCACAGACCATTGTGGCACCTGTTACAAATGAAGATTCCAAAACCTGAGGGTTCAATTCTGCAGTCTCCATTTTCCCAGACTCCCAGGTGACTCATGCATGTTAAAGTTGAAAAGCACTGTCATTCTAGGAACCATCTGGCAGTTCATCTATTCCAGTGGTCAACATTCTACTGAGCAGGTACTCCATGCAGGCCCTGTTCTTGGCACTATAAAGTCAAAGAAGACATTGTTCTTATCCTCAAGGAGAGGGTAGATGATAGCATGGAACAGCAGATGATATAGGACAGCGTGATCATTCATTCATTTCATTTAATCATTCAACAAATAACTATCAAGAGCCATGTTCCAGGCATAGATTTGCATATAGAAAGGCCATATGGTGTGTTGGTTAAACCAGGGACAGGGCATCTATGCTTCCAGGGTTCGCATCCTAGCTCCTCTGCTCACTACCAGAGTGATCTTGGGCAAGTCACTTAACCTCCATATGTCTCAGTTTCCTCATCTATAAAATGGATATAATAATGACACCTCTCTCACAGGGTAGTTGTGACAGTTCAATGAGTTAATATATTTATAGCCTAGAATAGTACCCTGCACCTGGTAAGTCCTGAGTAGATTTCCACAGGAGTGGAATTGTCATGAATGCCAGGATTTTTGTTTGCTTTATCCCTAACACCTACAGCAGTATCCACTACATTAGCAGTCAATCACTATGTGTTTGCCAGCAGCATGGCAGACTGAACTGGAATTAGCAGATTCTTCTCCACTCTCAACACATATATGTTGGGTAATATATAAATAGACATTAAAAAAATACATATCTGGCCTCAAAAGAAAGATAAATCCCCAGGTACTAAAAAATCAAAGAAAGGAATCACAGAAATTTAAGCAGAAACTGGAAAATTAGAAGTCTCCAAAATGGCCAGTTCTTTTCATCATGGTGGTGGTGATGGGGCCGGGGATGATGGGGAGATGAAGATGAGGGCTGAATGAAGATTGATCTCAAGAATTACAGGGTACTTGTATTGAATTACAGGGCAGTCTTTCTAGAGCAACTCCTTGGGAAGAGATCCCCTTCCCTACTTTTTGCCTGTGACACCCACACACTTACCAAATACATTGCAACCTCCACGAAGGTGGAACTGCTTACCCGGCTCATCTCTTTGTCTCAGCTCTTTGGGTTCATCATGTGATCACTGTACTTCAGAAACTGAACTAGGTGTAGAAACTTCCCTGGGGCACTTTCTTCTGTCTCTGGAGCAACCACACACAGACACAGACTTACCCACCAATGTTTAGGAGAGACACAACATGTCGATAATATCAAACTCTCATGAAGTGTTTCCCTTCACTGCTCACCATAGCTACTAAGGTTGCCCATCCTACTGATCACTTTTTTTTATTTAAAACTTTTTTTAAGGTTTACTTATTTTTGAGAGAGACAGAGACCATGAGTGGAGGAGGAGCAGAGAGAGAGGGAGACACCAAAGCCAAAGCAGGCTCCAGACTCTGAGTTGTTAGCATAGAGCCCAATGCAGGGCCCAAACTCACGAACTGCAAGATCATGACCTGAGCTGAAGTTGGATGCATAACCGACTGAGCCACCCAGGCACCCCCACCCTACTGATCACTTTAAGGAAAGAATTCAAACTTTCATGAGTCTGTTAGAAAGGGATTGCAGCCTGCTGTAACCTGCTCTATAAGGGATGATAAGACATTATTGGAATAAATAAGAATATGGTGTCTGCTAACCCAGATTTCCACACAGCTCCTTCAGGTAACTACCAAAATATAAATTGGACCTGCTGAAACTGACATAGCACATTGGAATAGAAATTTTAAAAATATTCTCAGCTGGCACTAACCAATGCAAGGTGAGTATTTAATTCTTTACATATGCAAAGTGTATAGTGCAAATCCTGGATATACCACCAACTCTGAGACTAGCCAGCTAATATTATAAAACCAAATAGGACATAGGATAGGGTTGCTCATTAGTAATGAGTGATCTAGGGGTGCCTGGGTGGCTCAGTCGGTTGAGCGTCCAACTTTGGCTCAGGCCATGATCTCATGGTTCCCGAGTTCAAGCCCCACATCGGGCTCTGTGCTAACAGCTCAGAGCCTGAAGCCTGCTTCAGATTCTGTGTCTTCCTCTCTGTCTCTTCCCCTCCCCCACTCATGCTCTCTCTCCCTCAAAAATAAATAAACATTAAAAAAATTTTTTTAAAGGAATGAGTGATCCTTTTTATTATTTAAATTTTAAACCCTTTAATATTATATCCCCCCAAAGCTATCTTCATCTGAAAAATCAAAATTCCTCAACAATTTTTGGGGTGCCTGGGTGGCTCAGTTGATTAGGTGTCTGACTCTTGAGTTCAGCTCAGGTCATGATCTCATGGTTCATGAGTTTGAGTTCCATATCAGGCTTCATGCTGGCAATGGGGAGCCTGCTTGGGATTCTCTCTCTTTCTCTCTCTCCCTCTCTCTCTGCCCCTCTCCCATGCACATGTGTATTCTCTCTCTCTCTCTCAAAATAAATAAATAAACTTTGAAAAAGTTTCAAATTTCCTCAACACTTCTAAGTAAAGTGTTATGATACATTAAGTAGACATAATAAATTCTTTATTTTTAACATAAAGAAAGAGGCACACCATTTTTATTACTAGAAAATCAGTTTCTCCTGAACCTACTAAAATACTGAACAAATCTTGAGAGATTTTTCTTTTCAAAAGTGCCCACATATCTCTATCCCTGACTCTGCCATTACAAACACCCACCTATTACCTGCCTCTGGTCCCCCAAACACGGATACCCATGCTTGGTCAGCCTCTGAAAGCCAACTTTACTTCTAGACAATCAGAAATTCCTGGGGAAAGGCTCAATTAGGAGACTCAATCCCCCTTCCCACCATCAGAGGTGGCACAGAACACTGGTTGAGTCTACAGGGTCCAGCTACCCAGGTTCGCCTCCTGGCTGTAGAATGACTGTGTGACCACTCAATAAACATCTGACCCTGGGCAAGTTACTCAACTTCTCTGAGCCTATTATCTCGTCTATGCAGCAGTAATAATGCCTTCCTCATCCTGCAGTTGTGAGCTAAAATGAGTGAACACCGTGGGAACATGTAGAACAGTGCTTGGCACAGAGTAAGTGCCCAATACTCATTAGATACTATTATTGTTGTCACTGTGCCCTCTCTAGCCCTAGATGACTCTTTCCTTCTTCTCTACTCTGGCTCAAGTTTGTGTCACCTCTTACACAAATTTCTACCATGAATTGGAGTTGGGGCTATAGACATGCCATAGTAGACATTAGGGAAACTTCCATGAAGGCAATGACATTAGCAATTAAAAAATGCCTCCCTCCTTATTTAGCATTTATCAGAAAATTAGAAAGAGTGAAATTAAGGAATTACACAATCCTCTTAAAATTCTTTATAGGCCAACCAGGGCCCTCGCAACTTCCTTCTGTAGTTCTCAGACAGGTATCTTTAGTTCTTTCTCTCTCCCTGTATGTCACATCTTCCCCACCTTACTGTTATACCTTTTATCCTTCGGAGCTTTTCTCCTAACTTTGTCTTTTCTAAACTTTCTGAGCCCAAAGGCATGCCATGTGCCAGCCACAGTAACACCGAGGCTTAGCAGAGCAGACTAACACACCAAATTTTCCTTGAGCTTTCGATTCCCAAGAATATGATTAACTTTGAAGAAGCCACACAAGACTTTAGTTTGGCAAAAATAAAATGAAATGGCTTATTCGACCCAAACTGTTTTTTTATTTGTGCCATTTCTGTCAGTGTCACACATAAATTTTAATTATACTAAAAGAAGAATTATGGAATAACTGTCAGGAGCACAGAGTGAAACTGACAGGGCTGCTGCAGGTTATGAATGTTGTTCTCTGCACAAAGGCAGCCAGCTGAGGGGTTAGTGGGGCCTGAAATCCAGCCTCTGACTCAGAAAGCTGTGCTTCCTGGGACAGGGTGGGATTCACTCAGAAGAGATAGCTTTTTCTATTTCATACAAAGATACTATATGGCCTAGTGGTGGTCACATACAGGGGGCTTAAATAAATAAGTGAATATATTGAGGATAATGAGACCCAGATTTCTCATTGTCAAAGGAGTTTTGAGCATGGAAAGGGTGCTGGCTGGAACTGGAGGTGTCAGTGTAAACTCATGGTTTTTTTAACATAGGCAGATACAATTTATGTGGGTATGTGGAATGTGTATATGGATAATATTGCCTAGCTCTTTCTACCAAGACCAAGAAGGTCTAGAATCCATGATATACCTGTAGCAATGATCACACCTCGTAACCCAGATCTTGGTTTATTAAATGCCTTTTTCCACTAAAAGGAACAAAAAATCCATAGGAAAGGTGGAGGACTCCAGGGTGGGGACAATGAACATGTAAGACAAGCCAGGAACATCTTGTGGTTCTTGAAAGTAAAGAAGTACTCTAAAATTTTGAGAACATGCCTAAATTACATAAGGGCAGCTGGAAATGACTCCCTCCCTCCACCTGTATCTGGTCTCCCAAACACCCATACCCATGCTCACCCAAATCAGGGGAAATCTGAGCATCAAAATAAGTAATGATGATCATAGATTATAACCCATTAAATAAAATTCCAATTCTGTAAATCCATACTGACACACACACACACACAGACACACACACACAAATAAATGAATTTAAAAGGGAACTTAATAGAGGGAAAAGCTACACCTTAAAATAGAATACCAGCTAATAAATACACAATAAATGCTAACATCAGTTGTATTTGGCAACTGTCACAACAACTGATTCAGGCAAAGTCAATGAATGCTAAAATTAATGGGTGAAAGTTTGATGGGGAATGGGATATTTACATCCCAATGTATCATCCCCAAAATGCTTATTAATAAATACAAAATATTTATTCATTCCTACGTACAAAATAGCTATTAATCTTAGAGCGGATAACCTTCCAAGACACCATCTTAACCAAATGCCAACACATAGTGAACATCATGTACCACCTGACAGGACGCACTGAAAAGAGCACATAATCGCTTCTGTGGTCTTCCTGACAAACATACATAAACTGAGTCCGATCATTAGGAAACATTAGACAAATCCAAATGGAGAGACTTTCTACAAAGTTATGGGATTACACTCTTCAAAAATATCAATGTCATGGAAGGTAAGAAAAAAGCATAGAACTCTTCCAGGCTAAAGTGGCGCCATGAGTAAATGCAACACATGACCCTGGATTGTATCCTGGATCTGCAAAAGGCATTATTGGAACAATTAGAAAATCGCTGATGGCATCGATAGATTTTGATATTTATTTTGTGGGTATGTAGGAGAGTTCTGTTTGTGTTTTAGGAAATATACACAGAAATATTAAAGAATAATGAGGGATCCTGTCTACTTTACTCTCAAATGGTTCAGGAAAAAAGTATGTATTAATAGAGAGAGGCAAAAGTGGCAAAATATGAATAATTGGGGAATCTGGGTGAGGGTATATGGGATCTCTTTGTATTATTGTTGAAAATATCTGCACTTGGGGCCCCTGGGTGGCTCAGTCAGTTAAGTTTCTGGCTCTTGACTTCAGCTCAGGTCATGATCTCATGGTCTGTGGGTTCGAGCCCCATATCGGTCTCTGCGCTGGCAGTGTGAAGACTGCTTGGGATTCTCTCCCTCTCTCCCTCTCTCTCTGCCCTCCCCTGCTCATGCACTCTTGTCTCTCTCTCAAAATAAATAATAAACTTAAAAAAAGAGAAAATATCCATAAGTTTGAAAATCAATTAAAAAGATGTTTTTTCTAAAAAATGAGGACAGTGAAAAGATTTTTAGACAAAATGACCCTGAGGGAATTAATCCCAGATAAGCCTACACTGAAAGATACTAAAGGAAGTTCCTCAGACAGAAGGAAAATAGTTCCTCTAAAACACTGAAATATGAAAAAGAATGAATAACAATGGAAAAAGTAAAAGTGTGGCTAAATGTACATGAATACTGAGTATAACAATGATACTATATTGTGTGGTCTAAAGGATGTGTAGAATAACACAAAATGGGTGGTGGTTGGGGGAATACGTAGAAGTTAAGTTTTAAGGCCCTAGCGTTGTCAGTGAAGTGATAAAAGTACTAACTTATATTAGACACTAATAACTCAAGTTAGCATCCTCCAATTGCGGGGCTAGCCATTAAAGACATAGAAATATATACATACACAGAGATGTATGTATATATATAACTACAAGCAAATAGGAAAAATGGAATAGTAACAATAACTTCATTAACCCAAAAGAAGGGAAGAAAGAAGAAAAAGCAAATAAAAAAACAGGTGGAACAAACAAAAAAATTAAATTATAAGCATAGTAAAGTATATAAATAAATCATTTACATAAATATAAATACTAAATACTCCCATTAAAAGACAAAGATTGTCAAGCTGAATAAAAACAAAACATAAAACCTAGTCAGAGGCGCTTGTAAGAGTTAAATATAGGAACATGAAAAGATTCAAAGTAAAAAGATAGAAAAGGTATACATACAAACACTAACCAAAAGAAAGTTGATATAGCCATATAACATCAGACAAAGTAAAATTTAAGATAAAAACCATTGCTAGAAACAGAGATACTTTTGATAATAACAAAAGGTTCAATTCACCAGGAAGATAAAAGTTTCTAAATTTGTATTCCTCCAATAACAGTTTCAAAATATATGAAGCAAAAATTTTACAGGACAAAATGAAATAGTTAAGTGTGCATCATTTAAAAAAAATTGACCATACTTCTCATAGTAACAAATAGAATAAACAGGAAAAAATCAGTAAGAACAAAGAAGACCTAAACAATGCAATTAATGAATTTAACCTAATTGATACACATAGAACACCACAGATGAAGAGGAAATACATGTTCTTTTCAAGTGCATGAAAAGTGGTTGCTAAATTTGACATATGCTAGATCATAAAGTGAGCCTTAACGAATCTCAAAGAATTGAAATCATTTAAGGTATGTTTTCTGACCACAGTGGAATTAAGTTAGATATCAGTCACAAAAAGATGACTCAAAAATTCCCATGTTTGGAATTCAAACAATAAAATTCTAAACACCTTCTAAAAGATCTGCATCTACATATCAGCCTGACCTCCTGGCCACCTTCCCTAACACTGCCATGCCCTCTGGCTGTCCTAAAGGCAGATCTGGTCCTCTCACTGCCTGACCCTTTCAATGGCGAGCCTCCTCAGGCTGTAGCTCTGAGCATGGCCCTGCTTTCACATCCTGGAAGCATTCCGTGGACGCCCTCCCTCTCTACTCCACATAGTAATTTGGCCATAGGTCTGCCTCCTTTCTCAGCCTTCAGAAAAACCTGTATTTCAGCCACCCGAGAATATTTACCATGCCCTCGGTGCACTATGTTCTATGACACATGCTGTTCCTGCTGCCTTAAATGCCTCATTTCCTCTTCCCCACACCACCGACTTTCACCTGCCTGTGGAACTCCTACTCATCTGTCAATGCCCCGCTCAAACTTCATTTTATCTCTCCCTGAGCCCCAGTCAGAACCAAATATGGTTTTGGAGGCTATACTTCTACTCTAATACCAATTTTATGTTACTCTGGCAGACGTATTTGTCTGTCTCACCTACAGATCAAGAGCTCCAGGAAGATGTGGACCTTGTACTGTTCAGTTTTATTACCTAAAGACTGGCTCCATGAATTAAAAGTAGGAACTGCGCTATCACTAAAGGAATGAAGCTGGTAGGCATTAAAAAATTGTCTTTTAATAAATGAATAAATATTTTAGAGGTAACTTCTACTTATTACACATCTGGACACCAATACTGTTATCTGCCATCATCAACATATGGGTGTAGGTTGATTCACTGATTGATTCATTTACTGAATCCCTAATATTGCAGTGGACTAGATGCTGGAGATATGGAGGTAAATAGGACATAGACCCTGCCTGCACGGAGCTCAGATTCTCCTTGAGTTAATGTAAAACAATGTAAAGGCTCCTTTAATAGGCACATGCTTAGGGCTAATGCATTTCAAAGAAACCTATGCTTCTTTCAAAACAATATGAAGTTCGCATGCTTGTGATAAATGTTATTTAGTGGCTGGTAACACTGGAGAAATTTGAAAATGGTTCCATCACCAGCCATTTCAGTCTCTGGGTGATTTTGGTTGACACCAAGATCATCAGGCAACGTTTGAAATAATATTCATTTAAAGCTGAAAACATGAATGAGTTTCCACCTGAAAGAAATGATGAACCCTTGTCCAAAAACAGAGATAATTGTTAGCAATTTCAGAAGGTGAACTAGTAAAAGATTCATTCTCATATCGTTCTCATCTGTCTGATAGAGATGGAAGGTTTATACAGGCTTGACTAGTCCCCATGGCAACAGCCTTTCTCCTGGGTTACCATAGGAATTGTGAAGGCCTTTATAAACCTCCATTAGCAGAGCCCGGGCCGGCAGCCGGCAGAAACGTCTGCTGAGGAAGACACTGCAAAGTGTCAGCAAGGGCGTCTGGGAATTAATTTCACCCTAGAGTAGCTGTGCAGGTCTGTTGAGCCCCCAACTCTACAGCTATGAACACCAGATAACACTAGAAGCAGTCTGATGCCTTGAACACCTCATACGAAGGGGTTTTCAAAATCTAGCCACAAACATATGACCAGATTTGAAAGATTTTGAGACGAGGAAGGAGTCTATTCTGACACAGCCTCACACAGGAGAGAGGTAAATTCACTCTTGTTTTTTTTTTTTTTTTTCCAGGACAGGGCATTAGAGCCATATTAATAATTAATATAGTGGTAGATGGTGGGGATGGTTACTCAACAATGTGAATGTTCTTAATACCACTGAACTGTAACTTACAAAACTGTTAAGCTGTTAAAATTTTGTCATGTGTATTTTAGCACATTAAAGATAATTTAAAAAAACCTAATAGTTATAATACTACTGTTACTGAGGACCTACGACGTCCCAGGCACTGATGCTAGGCACCAAACATGTTCTATGTCACATCATCTCCCAAGCCTAGGGGTAGCTATCCCTACTTTAAAGATGATTACTATTCCTACATTGAAGATGAGAAAACAGAGGTTTCGAGAAATAAAGTGAGTTACTCAAGGGTACACAGCTAGTATGTTGGTAGTGACCATGGTCAAGCCCAGGTCTCTCTGACTCTGGACTCCTGACCCTTGACCACACAACCTCAGTATTGATGCCACACTCTACGTCAGCTCTCGGATGTGATTAGGACAGCCTCTTTTGAACTGATAAGTTAAAGCTCTTGTGCAATTTTGTTTAAATTCTGTTGTTTTCTTTTTTAAGACATGATCGGTAATCTCTTAGGGTGTGACTACAAGAGGGCTTTCATTTTCATTCTAACCTTTGTATTATTTTACAACAATCGTGTACTTTCAGAAAATATAAAGATACTTCCATTTTTTAAAAAATTGTGTTGTATAATGATGAATAACTCCTGACACTTTCAAATAGTGATCTGTATTTAAAGAAAAACTTGCCACTAACATTTGCAGGACAGTTGCATTTAGGGGGAAATTATTTAATAAGTAAGCTGGAGAATGCATTTTTAGGCACTGGAAAGCTCTTTCTCATCAGGGTAGAGAAAATTACCATGTTTCATACCAAAACAAAAGTGGAACGCATGTGGTTATAATTTCTTTGGGCTTTGGTCAAGCTGTATGGAAGAAGTATGAAAAAAGAGAACTCTAGAGAGAAGGAATTCTAAAACCCTAGGGAATTTCTTCAGTAGCAAGAAGGAAAGCAGCACTGGGAATTGGTTTTTTAAAAGTAAGCCTTTGGGGCATGCCAGCAGAGAGGAGGCATGTCCTCCTTCAAGGTTTCTTCCACAGGCCAGTCAAAGCTGTGAAGAACACTAACCAGGATTTTTCTACCAAGAGTCAAAAACCTGGGTCCCGGCCCTCAAAGCTCTCGATGCTCAAGGAGGTAAACGGGAGAAGGAATTACATTTTTTTCCCTTTGAAGACATTAAGTGGAAAAGAGGATACTAATTAGCAAGCAGTGAAAATATACCAGATTGCATCTACTTTTCTTTATTATTTTGCTTTTGAAGTACACTTTTAAATATCTGGTAGTGTTTCTCCTTAGCTGCTTTGATAACTTTTTGTTTTAAAAAGTCAAATTGAGGGGAAATGGAGAGTTCTTGTTTAGTGGGTATAGAGTTTCAGTTTTGAAAGATGAAAAGATCTGGAGATCTGTTGCACAACAACGTAAATGAACTTAATGCTACTGAACTATACACTTAAAAAATGGTTAAAATGACACATTTTATGTTATGCGTTTTTAGCCAGAATTTTTTTTAAAGGGTAAAATTGATGACATCTGTCTTAGCTCGGGCTGCTATAACAAAGTACCACAGACTGGGGGGCTTGGGCAACAGATTTATTTCTCACAGTTCTGGAAGCTGAGAAGTCTAAGATGAAGGGGCCATAAGATTACCTTCCTGGTAAAATCCCTCTTCCTGGCTTGCAGATGACCACCTTCTTGCAGTGTCCTCGCAAGGCAAAGAGGGTAAGCTCTAGTTTTTTCCTCTTCTTACAAAGATACTAATCCCATCATGGGGCCCCACCCTCTTGAATTTATCTAATGACTCTTGTAGTAGGCATCGAAGAAGAGACACCCTTTCCCCATTAAAAGACAAAATCCAGAACTCTCTTGGCTTTACTCTTACATTCAGCTCACTTCTAGTCCTGTTTCTGCATTTACTCACCCCCGACCTCTTGCTCTGCCTTTGTCCATCAGGGTAATGATGGGCATGGCTTCTTTGACCTTGACTCTTAACTCTTTTCCTGGGTCTTCATGCTGAACTTGCCCCCAAATTAGATCTGCTTCTGACCAGGCCTCTGAATCCTACCTCACCATGAGAGCCCATCCCAGCCTACCTCAAAAGTGGGATGCATTGGACAGAAAGCCAAAGGCATTATCAAGACATTGGGCAAGGAATTATAAAACAATAAGCGAAATTCTGTCAGGAATAAATTTAGAGCTCTGCTGTTTTAGTCATTAAATCAATTGTTTCCATCTAGGATTCAAGACATAGCTTGATATCAGTTCATATGAAACAGATATCGGGGGCACCTGGGTGGCGCAGTCGGTTAAGCGTCCGACTTCAGCCAGGTCACGGTCTCGCGGTCCGTGAGTTCGAGCCCCGTGTCGGGCTCTGGGCTGATGGCTCGGAGCCTGGAGCCTGTTTCCGATTCTGTGTCTCCCTCTCTCTCTGCCCCTCCCTTGTTCATGCTCTGTTTCTCTCTGTCCCAAAGATAAATAAAAAACGTTGAAAAAAAAATTAAAAAAAAAAAAAAGAAACAGATATTGGGCTTTTATTGACCATTATTGACAAATCTAATATTAGTCAACAGTCTAATAAGGTCACTAAGAGTACTAGAATAATGTTTTGTCACATCAGAAAGTTGACAAAGTTGTTTAGTGAAGGGACAGGTAGTAAATATTTTAGAATTTGCAGGCCATACAGTCTCTGTCGCAATTACTCAACTCTGTCCCTATCTATCAAAATCAATCAGAGACAACGCGTAGGAGAAAGGGTGTGGCTATGTTCCAATAAAACTTTAGTTATACAAACTGGGTCAGTGTGCTGACCCCTCGGCTACAAAGCGCACAGCCAAGATCAAGGAGGTGATATTCTCACTGCACTCTGCAATAGTCAAGCCATAAGCTAATTCTTGCTTATTTCTGGGCTCTAAAAGTATAGTTGGTCAGAGACAAGAGAATAGAGATTTTCCTATTGGTCAATATTGGTTTATTAATCTACCAACTTATTAGTCAATATTGGTTTATTAATCCATCAAATTTGAACATGGCTTTTCAGTTCATCTAAGAATCTACCTAGAAGTATTCATATTCCATTTGGACTTCTCCATCTGGTCCCCCAGGAGAACATGGCTATCCTTGTCATCATTTTGCTGAAATCACACCACCAAGTCTACCACAGAATCTAAGAACTGAGAGAGGTTAGAGTGTGGCATATCAGTATTGGTCCTTAGTGAACCCGTGTAGTTCCCAAGGATTATCAGTCCTTTAAAATATTTACCAGGTGATCATTTAATAGACTGTCCTAGCTTCTGAGCTACAAGATGGCAAATCTATGGGGAGAAGTCAAATACTGGTGGCCTATTAGCCCTATCCATCTACAAACCTATTTAATTCAGCCTGTATAATATTTAAAAAAAAAAACAACAAAACATTTAAATTGTGATCCCCATTTGAAAAATTTATTTATTTAAAAAAAATTTTTTTTAACGTTTATTTATTTTTGAGACAGAGAGAGACAGAGCATGAACGGGGGAGGGTCAGAGAGAGGGAGACACAAAATCTGAAACGGGCTCCAGACTCTGAGCTGTCAGCACAGAGCCTGACGCGGGGCTCGAACTCAGGGACCGTGAGATCATGACCTGAGCCGAAGTTGGCCACTTAACCGACTGAGTCACCCAGGCGCCCCTTTTTTTTAAGTTTTTTTTTTTAACGTTGAAAATTTTAAAATTTAACTTAACCATTCTGGGCATGGCTACCACCAGAGCTGGAGCTCAGTAACAGCTGCCCTTTTAAGAAGGAGCCTCCTTGGGGCGCCTGGGTGGCGCAGTCGGTTAAGCGTCCGACTTCAGCCGGGTCACGATCTCGCGGTCCGTGAGTTCGAGCCCCGCGTCAGGCTCTGGGCTGATGGCTCGGAGCCTGGAGCCTGTTTCCGATTCTGTGTCTCCCTCTCTCTGCCCCTCCCCTGTTCATGCTCTGTCTCTCTCTGTCCCAAAAATAAATAAAAAACGTTGAAAAAAAAATTTAAAAAAAAAAAAAAGAAGGAGCCTCCTTTTCCAGCTCACTAGGGTTTCTATCTGCCCTACTTGACTCTTTAGTTATTTTCTGGTCTCTGTAAAATGTTTAAGTTTACAATCCCTGTATATAACCCACTTTTTCCCCTTTTAGAAAATCATGACTATTCTTAGCTGATTCCAGTCTTCTGACACATCCCCCATTTTTCACAGCTCCTCTGAGATAACCAGAAGTGGCCCAGTAATCTCATTTGCAAGGTCTCACAGTTCCCTAGAATACAATGTTCCTGGGCAGGAGGCTGGAAGCTTTGTGCTCACTCACAGTCTCTTCACCAGTCTGGACTTTGCTGATCTTTTTTATGCCCCCCTTGATTGTTCTACCCTTTCCATTCATAAGGTCATTCACCTTGGCAGAACAAACGAAGGCCAAGTGTTTTGGAATGGCTTTGAAAGCATTTACCCAAGACATTTGCTTTTGCCTTGTTCACTCTTCAACTTGCTCCAAATAGCATTCTGTGTCTTTTATGATGTCCTGAACATTGTTCACAAGTCAGGATTTATCCTGAGCTTTTGCTTTTCTGACGTCATTTGCACAAATCTTCACCATTCTTTGTTTTCATTCTTTGGTTTCCAGTAATGTCCTTTGAAGAGCTGAGCTCACATGGAGATCTCTAAGAAGCCAAAGGATTCCTTCTATTTAGAGACCACCTCTGTTTCTTTGTCATCAGAATTGCATGCAATTTCATAGACAGAATATCCACATGGGGACCTTCCCAACCCCTGTTGAGACATCTACCATTTTAGAATTTCAAACTAACTCAATCTTTTCTCTGGGTTTCTTTTTTCCCCTTGGCTCACGCAAGCTCTTTCTCTCTAGCTTCCTCTTCTTTCTATTACAATTAAGTACAGGCGACGATCTCATCACTTCATCTACCTGCTGGGAAAAAATAAATCGTGTGGCAAGTAAGGATTTATTAGAAGCTGTGCAGAATCTGAAATTTGGTTAGGTCTGACACCTTCTGGTTTCCAGCTTTATTCTTTGAATTTTGGGGGAGTTAGGAAGCCTCCTGGGAAAAGAACTCAGATATATATGGCATAGGAGAGGAAATGATAAGGTAGGGGCATTCAACAGAAAGTAAACTGCAAGAGGACCTGCAGAATCCCTTGGACATAAATTACATCCAAAGATGAGCAGTTCTGCATGACTAGTTAGACTCAGTGACAAAGCCTGAGAGTCTATGGGGAGAGATGTTGCAAGAACCATGATGGGGAGCTTTTGCTTGAACCTACTCTGACTCCTCCATCCAAAAAGACATGTGTGCCCCGGAAAGAAGGCAGCAGTGAGTGAACTAAAAGAGGTTTCCACCAAACTGGTTGTGGGTTCCTCTAAGAAACTGAGATATGAAGGAGGGAAAGGAACAGCCAGCCAGAGTAGCAGTGGGTATTAAGTGCTGGTATAGAAGCAAGCTGGGGACAATCAAGATACAATATGTAGACACCTTGCTTCCTTACCAGACCTGTAATATGAGTCAGGGATTCATTTTTTCCATCTGGCTGGATGATCTTCAGGATGCCCTTATGTCAATAATAACTTCTCTTCTTTTATATTTTTGCCTTTCTCAAGATTTGACTCAATGTGTTTCTGTTCAAGGATTTGTCTTGTGATATGTAGCACTACCACACCTGCTTTTTCCTAACAAAGTGAACACCTC
This sequence comes from Neofelis nebulosa, assembly GCF_028018385.1. Taxonomy (NCBI): domain Eukaryota; kingdom Metazoa; phylum Chordata; class Mammalia; order Carnivora; family Felidae; genus Neofelis; species Neofelis nebulosa. The sequence continues at coordinate 33,039,621 of NC_080793.1, read as the reverse complement.
CATTACCATATTTAGGATCCTCCCATCATGTGTCTGAGACTTCTAAAGCTGTATCTCCCTTCTTTATGTGAAAATATCAAAATTATTCTATTTCACAGTACTAGTAAATCTTTCCAACCCCTTGCCTAGTTTTCACTTTCCATTATCTGAGATTCTCCCTGCCCCCACCCCCAGTCTTATGCTTCTGGATAACTAGCAACTAGCTCTACAATTTTTTTCTAAATAGTCACCGAGGACACTATGATCTTGCCAGTCCTCATGTGATAATAGTTACTAGTAATGATGATGATAAGTACCACTTATTGGGTAGTTACTATGAGCTGTTCACATCTATTATCCCTCATATTTGCAAGGGATATCTTTATTTCCACTTCATAGATGAAAAAACTGAGACTCAATTACAGAAATAACTTGCTCAAAATTCCAAAGCTAGTAGGCAGATGGGCTGGTCTAACAGGGTCCAGATGACATCCTCAAAAGAGATGACTGAAGAAAGTTGAATGAAGGGGACACTGTAAGGTATTCAGAGTTACAGAAAACCTGCAAGAGGTATAAAGGGGCCCATTAATAGAAACAGCGGAAAGCTTTTATTATCCTTGGGCAGGAAGGGGCAAGAAAAGCCAGTGGTTACTTGAACCTGGAGAGAAAGCTGTAGGAAAGGGCCAACTGTCAGGAGAAGCCATGGCCAAACTGCAATCCAACTGAGAGGGAGCTGGGAAAATAAATATCCTGACCTCCCTTCTCACCTCTGATTACCTGCCTATGCCTCCCATTGCCTAAACCCAACAGGATGCAAGAGAGCACATCTTAGATCAGCCCTCAGCACACAGAACAAGATGAAGAATGGTGGAAAGTGGGTCTGGAGGAAAATGGAGAACATCCCTCAGAACTGAGATTTAAACCCTGGTTTGTCTAACTCCAAAGTTTTTGTTTTTCTCAAAATTCCAGTGTCTTAAATTCTAGATACTTAAATTAGTGTCTTACCTAGGAGCTCATAATTTCAGTTTCTAACACCTTGATCTCCAAATGCAAATTCCATTCTTAGACATGTGACTTTGGCAGCCATTAACTTCCCAGATAACCTTATTTCTTCTAAGTCATCTTCCAAATAATGACCCAAGGAAACACAGAGGAAAGCCATGCCAGTACCCATGCCAGGACTGCAGTGTCCTGTTGAGCATATTAGAATCCCTGGAGATATTGATAACATTTGCCCACACAAATGATTCGTTAAGAGTGGGATATCTTAGCAGACTCTGCCACAGCCAAGACACCTGCTCCAAAAAGTCAGTCCTTTCCTGATTGGATGACTGGCCCAACTCATGGTCCTTTGAAATCCTTTACTCCTTGGTTTTCTCTGACCTTTTTTCTCCCATTCCATCTACCTCTTTCTTAAGAAGGAATACCAAGAGGCATTTATCAACCTCTTTCCTATCCTACTCAGTCAGGGAAGTCTTCCAGTGACTGCTGGTTACTGATTTCTGTATAATCAACATGGCGTCATCAATGGACAGTGTCTTCCATGACTCTGCCAAAGATGAGGAAATAGTGATTGTATTGGTCAGTTCCCAAGACAAAAAGTGAGCCACTTTTTCAAGCAGACAGTATCACTGTTTTTAACAGGCATGTAAAATTAAAAAAAAAAAGTCATGTGAAATAAAACATAATTATACATGCAGAAAATCCTAAGAAATCTACATAAAACAAGAACTAATAGGTGAATTTAGCAAAGTCACAGGTTACAAGGTAATTATATAAAATAAATTACATTTTCATAGACTGTGAAAAATTAGAAAATGAAATCAAAGAAACAGTACCAATTACAGTAACATAAAAAACAAAACATTTAGGAATATGTTTAACACATATATGCAAGACCTATACACTGTAAACTACAAAATGTTGCTGTGATAAATTGAGAATAACTAAAAAATTGAAAGATATAAAAAAAGAGATACACATATGTTCATGAATTTCAAGTCTCAATATTGTTAAGATATAAATTTATTTATAGATTGAATCTCAATATTGTTAAGATATAAATTTATTTATAGATTCAATGTTATCCCTATCAAAACCCCCGCAGTCTTTTTTGGTAGAAATTGACACACTGATTCTAAAATATATATGGAATTGCAAATGATTGAGAACATCCAAAACAATTTTGAAAAAGGAGCAAAAAGTTGGAGGACTTACCTGACTTCAAGACTTAGTATAAATTATAGTAATCAAGACAGTGTGGTATTGGTATAAGGATAGACAAATGGATCAACGAAGCAGATTAGAGAATTCACACATATATTTTCAACAAAGGTGACAAAGTTATTCAATGAGGAAAGGGCAGTCTTCAATAAACGTTGCAGGAATCACTGGATATCTGTATGGGAAAAGGTGAACTTAACCTTACCTCACATCATACACAAAAATTAACCTGACATAGACTATTGAACAAAACAGAAAACTAAAACTATAAAACCCCTAGAGGAAAACATAAGAGAAATCTTTGAGACTTTGAAGTTGACAAAGAATTTTTACTCAGGACACAAAAGGCATTAAACATAAAATAAAAAACTGATAAATTTAACAACAGTAGTCCTGAGGCCACCGCCTGGGCAGTTTAAGCCAACTTGGCACCTAGATGAGTCTCTTTTTCTCTGTGTATTTTTGCCCTTGTGTTAACGAGCATGTTAAATTGACCCTTGGCTAAAGCTTTTGAGTTCTCCATAACTCCAGCCCAGCCTGCCAAAGTTCTCTGTGCTGGACTGGGTCTCAATTCCAGTGGACAATAAAATGTGAATGTAACTTTCTTTGCCTCTGTTCTTTGTTAATGCATATACTTGTAAATACGTAAAGAAAAGAAGAGGTTAAGCAGAGACAGAATTTATGTTCTCCTGGGTCCTGGGTCCTAAGCCAAAATATTAGAGTGATAATCATACTCCATGATTATCACAGGCTTCATGTACCGCTGCTTTGTCTCATTCTATGATTTAAAAACCAGTGTCCCCTAAGTGTTACATTAGCATCCTTAAATTTAATTAATAGGAGGCCACATTTTCTGACCCTGCCTTGGAGAAGAAAAACTCTTCCCAAGAGAATGTTTCTATTATAATCCACACTGCCACCTTGGAAATACAGTATACCAGGATTGCTGTGGATATTGTCCCTATCACAGAACCTCAAGTCCCACTAAAGGATCAAGCCGCGGCTTAACTAAGGACATGGACAATGATAAAGGTGTGTCTCTGCTTTAGAGATTGAGGTATGTTTTAACTGCTTGAGGCCACCATAAGGTCCCTGCATCCTTGCCCATTAGGACAACGAGAGAGGCAATAGAAATCTAAAGATAAAAGCAGGTGAGGCTGAAGACATCCTTTGAAAGAAGAGCACACATCTGTGGTCTCATAGCTATGAATCCATTGACCCTACCTTGGCTTCGTCTCTTACTAGCCCTGGACCTGTGGACTTAAGTCTTTATCCTTTTGTGTTAACCCAACAATTCCTGAATTTCTGATCTTGTTGAAACCTGCCCTCAGCACCTTAGGGTTCCAGCAATGTCTCCAGCATTAAAGATGTTCCTTTGGATGTGGTCCCAGCTGATCCAGGTTACCCAACATTGGCTGTTATTCTGTTCTTTAATAAAAGCACAGAACTGAGGAAACTTGTAAGGTTTTGCCACAGCTCTATCTCAGACTCTCCAGTTCAGTTCTTTTCTGGCCTTGGAGACACAAGGTGCCCCTTGACTTCCAGAAAATTATTCTCTGGTTAGGGAGAAACTGAAGCAAGTCCCACAATTTTTTTTTGAACTAAGACAAGTGCTGTTTACACGGCTGGTATGAGGATCAAATGGAAAAATATAAACTACATGTGCAATAAATTCGTATGATTTCTGCACACATGGAATGCTACATAAAATGTGCCTTCCATTAGAGGCTGTGTTAATGAGGTCCTTAGTCTGAAAACAATCAAAGTGCAAAAAATTAATTAACTAATTAGCAGAAGCCTTGCTTGAGTTCTAGATTTAAACCAAAACCATAATTACTTATGCAGCACACTGTCTTGATATCCTTTATATATCATTAAAGATGGTATTTTGGCTACTTTTTTTATGTATTTTCTGTTTTCACATAAACAAAATGGCCCCTTCAACCACAACTCTGGGCCCCACTTCTGGCCAAAATGGACACTCTACATTTAATAGGCCTCAGAGATGGCACTGAGATGGGCCCTCCACCTGTTGCCAGAGCCTTCTTGGATCCTACCATCAGCCATTCTGCAGAGAAAGGGTTTTATAAGTACCCTATCCTCAATATAAAAGTTAAGTCGTGTAGCTAAGAAGACACAGATTTAACTCCTGCTTAGCTTTCCACCCTCCTCCTCCTCAAGCCCACCCCTACACAGCCTCACTGGTCTCATTTGTGTATATATCAATCTCCCCACTGGATTCCAACCTCATTTGAAAACAAAGACTATATGTCTCTTTCATCTTGAAGAGGCCCCCAGACCTGTCTATTCAATAATTTGCATACAATAAACCTAAATACACATTTTAAAATAAATTAATACATCAAAGTCCCTTTCAAAAAATGTATCTTTGGGTGGGGTGCCTGGGTGGCTCAGTCGGTTAAGTGTCTGACTTCAGCTCAGGTCATGACCTCACAGGTTGTGAGTTTGAGCCCCATGTCAGGCTCTGTGCTGACAGCTCAGAGTCTGGAGCCTGCTTCAGGTTTTGTGACCCCTTCTTTCTCTGCCCCTCCCCTGCTTGCTCTCTCTCTCTCTCAAAAGTAAATAAATTTTATATATATATATAAAATATATATATATATATATATATATATATATATATATATATACACCCTTGGGAGCTGGATATGACCAGCTGGATATGACCAGCAAGGACAGTGGGACCCTCACCCACTTGTCTGGAGTATGGATAGATGTAAAGTATGAAATGGTCACCAGAGAAATGGGGTTACAAAAGACACTGTTGCCGGGGCGCCTGGGTGGCGCAGTCGGTTAAGCGTCCGACTTCAGCCAGGTCACGATCTCGCGGTCCGTGAGTTCGAGCCCCGCGTCAGGCTCTGGGCTGATGGCTCAGAGCCTGGAGCCTGTTTCCGATTCTGTGTCTCCCTCTCTCTCTGCCCCTCCCCCATTCATGCTCTGTCTCTCTCTGTCCCAAAAATAAAAATAAAAAAAAAAAAAAAAAAAAAAAACGTTGACAAAAGACACTGTTGCCAAAAACTGAGAAGTTGTTAATGTGGGGCTCAATCTTTTTCAGAGGCATCCCTGGGAACCTGGGGATTACAGACCATTAAGCCTCACCTCGGTATCAGGACAACAGATGCAGAGTTTAAAGAAGGACAGAATAGTACAACATAGATAAGGTGGATGTGATACTAGGTCTCAGCATGGCTTTCCCTGGGGAGGCTGTGCCTCTGCGGCCAGGCTGAGTTCTTTGATAAGGAGAATGAAGGAATAGAGTGTTCAACATGGTTGTACTAGGATCAGATTTGCTCATGTTTTCAGCCAGTTTGGGTGGGGAGTAGAACACAAACACTCTCGGAAGAAGAGCCAGAGGAGTTGGCACAGGATCTTGCCTGCATTCAAACATCTTCCTAACAGCAAACAAATGTGGTTAACCTGGGTAGCACTGCAGTGGGCTGGGAAGTCTTAAGGAGTCACTTAATAGAAGAGATGCATTCCAGCTAGGTCTACTGTGGGGGGTGTTTCTTATTGGTGAATCCTACATTCTTACTGATCGCATTTTTAAAAAAAATTAGACATAAATTCTTTTGATATAAGAACCAACAGTCCAGTGAAGTATACCAGAAATTGATCACAGACAGAAAGCTTAGTTAGAGACTTATCATGCCCAAATGACGGTTGTCTCTCCCTTGAAGAAATAATAAGCACTATCATCCTCCCGGCCACAAAGGTAAAAACACACAGAAACCATCTTTAACAACCTCTTACCAGTTCTATCCCAATAACATCCCTCTTCTTCAACCCCATTACCACTGCCCTAGGTCAGACATCCTCAGGTCTCACTGGACCAAATGATAGCTTCCCAGCTGGCTCTTCTGCCTCCTGATATTTCCCTTTAAGCTCCCTCCACACAGCACTTCCAGATCAACTTCAAAAAGCACATCTGTCATTGTGTCACACGCCTGCTCAAAACCTTCAGAGGCTCCCCCTTGTCTAAACAAAATCTAGACTTTGTAAACTGGAATTCAAGAGCTGCATAATCTGCCCCAGCATATCTTTATAATAATTTTTTTAGTTCCCCGAAATTTTCACTTTTCTTCAAATTTAACTTTGATTAAAATAATATCCACTATTTATTGAATATAGGCTGGGTGTTTTTTTTTTCTCTCTCTCTCTCTCTCAACCACTTTATGAGACATGTTTTATGATTAATCCCCATGTGACATCAGGTCCAAAAAGATAAAATAACCTGCCAAAGGTCATCCAAAACCCAGGTGTGGGCCTCTGTCCTCCCCCCACAACTGCTCCTGTTCTGGGAGCACTTGCACTGCCCCCTCCTCCCCATGAAGAGGAAATGCGCGTGCTCCTTTCGCACCATGCTTTTAGTTCCTTGGAGTGTTCTGTTGTACAACCTGGGACTAGGAGTTTTCTGGCTCCAATTTTCTATAAAGATTTGACTCGTTAAAGCAGGTCACTCCCATTCATTGCTTGTTCATTTATTTCTAATTCCACTTATCTGAACTGGGAGTTGTCCCTTCAGAGTAGAACTGCTTTTCCTCCTTTCTTGCCAGGCAATGCAGAAAGAATTAGATGAATGACGTGTGTTCACTTAAGGTAAATTGGGTTGGTTTGTGAAATCTTATCTGAATTCTCCCCTCTCCATGGCCTGATTTTCACACAGAACTGAGAGGTATGTAAAATGTCCCCGCTGGAAGAGCTGGGTAGAAGGGGCAGTCCAAAGGCACCAGGGGAAGAAGATGAACCGCCATAAATTCCTGAAGATTCTCTGTAGATTCGTGTGCTTCTAATGTGGAAACTGGATTAGTGCTCTTGTCACGGCTATTAAGTAACATCAGCTGATTATTTTCACAAGTGCAGCTCTCATGCCCTGGGCATATTGGCTAGGTTTTTAAAACAAAGAAATAACCCCTTGCTGCACTTTACAGAGCACCATACTGATATACAAATGCTTATGCATTTTTTTGAATGAATATGAAGTCTCATTAAAATTTGTACAGGATCCATAATGTTGTGATAGATCTTTTTTTTTCCCTCTGTGTGTTTCTGCATATCCTATGTAATAAAACATTTTCATAGTACTTTGCAGTTTACAAGGAATATTTATGTTTTCTTGAAAGGTAAATAGAATAATTGCAGATAAGGAAGCATGGCTCAGACAAGGAAAGTGACCTATACCTGTCACAGGGAAAATGGATGGAAAAAGAAAGGATTTGAACCCTGGCTCTTAATTCCACACCCAAAGCTTTTTCCAAGCATCTTCTAGATACCTGGCCCTGGATTGGGCAAATGGGACAGAAGGCTCAAAGAGTCTTCAAGAAGCTTACATTGTAGTGGAAGGATATACATAGAAGGTGGTATAAAGCAACTTGATGGAGGTATGCACAAGGTGTTCTGGAAGCTCTGAGGAAAGGCTCATGTATTAGCCAAGGGCTCAGGAAGGACTTGTGAGCTGAGTCTTAAAGAATAAATGCAGCTCAGCCAGGCAAAGGAGAGGTCGAGAATAATGAGGAATTCCAGGCAAGGGAAGAACACAGGCAAAGGCCTGCCTGGTTGGGATGGTGTCAGGTATGGACTCTGAGTAGTAAACTGCTACTGAGGCAAAAAGGATCATGGAGGGAGGGCTGATCAGTGGAGCTGAAGACATCTGCGGATGTTCGATCAAGAAAGCCTTCGTATGGGAAGAGCTCGGACATTCCCCTGGACATCCTGCTTATTTTAATGCTTTAAGCATGGGCGGGCTTGCCTGGTCAGATTCATATTTCATTAGATGGTGCTGACTATGGCATGAGAATAGACCAGAAGAGAACAAGATGGAAGCAGGGAGCCTTGCATGAAGGCCATTGCACCAATCCAGGAGACAGCAAAAGGGGAAGCTTTAATTTGGCAGGATATGCCCATGGATATGATGTGGCTGACAAAGGAGAAAGAGATGTTAAGGGTGTTTTCCAAGTTTTAACCAGGTGCCTAGGCAAGGATGAGTGAATTGTAGAATTTAGGAGAAGGAGCTGGTTTGGGGGCATGCTAGGTATGACAGGTCACCTAGAGCTATCGAGAAGATAGTTGAATTCCTGACTCAGGGAAGGTATGAATGAAAAAGAATACTTAGGGGTTAGTGAACTTACAGGTGTTAATAGAAGTCATAAGCGTGAAAGAGATCATTTAGGGAGGGTGTGAGACAGTGGACAATTCCACAATTTCCAATATGTAAGAGGAAGAGGAGCCATGAAGAACCAGAGACAGAATTTTCAGCCACTCTGAAAACTGGAAGGATGCATACTCTGGATGCAAGGAAATCCAGAGTCTCAAGAAGGAAAAGAATGATTAACAATATTAAATATTGGAAAGTAGTTCTCAGTAGGATAAATACTGGAAAGACACATACTGGATTTAGCAATCTGAAACTTAGTGTTAAGTTTAGTGAACAGCTGTTTCAGTGGAATGACAGGGGCAAGAAGCCAGACTGAAACAGGATGGGGAGTGAATGGAAGATGGGAAACTGGAGGTAGTGAGTATAGGCAACTCTTTTGAGATAGCTGAATAAGATGTTACTGAGTTAGAGGTAAACATGGGGTAGAAGCAATTATGGTTTGTTTGTTTGTTTGTTTGTTTGTTTGGGTAGGGAAAATGTGACCATTTTTATATCCCGAGGGAAAGGATTTCATAGAAGGGAAAAGGTTTCATAGAGAGTTGATGACTGCAGAGCAAGGTGCAGGGAGAGAAAGTGGCATCAAGGATACAATCCTCCGAGGTAGAGAGAAAAAGAAGCAATGGATGGGAAGCTGCTGAACGTTGAGAGAGATGGATCAAGACTAGAAGGATCAATTTCGTCAGTGCAGTATGAGACATGACATTCTGCTAGGAATGTAGAGTGTGGTTTGCAGGGTTATGTATGGAACTCAAGGAGAGTGGTAAGTGTTCAGAGAGTTGCAGAGAAGGAAAGGGTAATCAACCATGGACCCCAAAAAGGAAAATAAAAGAATAAAAGCTGGGAGAGGGCCAACTGATGGAGAGAAAATTAAGGGTCCGACAAAGGCATGAGGCTACCAGAAGGGACATGAAGGCTTCAAAAAGGAAACTCTTCTGGGGGTTGAGTATGTGACTGAAATTGAGGCAAGGTAATGGTCTCCAGAAAGAAGGAGTACCAGAGTTATGAGACTAGGATGGTGGATGGTCCAATTCTTGTCACTGAAATGTCCTAGGATGATGATGGCAGGAGTTGAGATGGAGAGAAAGGTCATGAATCAGGTGCCAAAGCCTTCAATAAACCAACCACAGTGCCTGGAAGGCTAGTAGATGACAGTGATATAGAAAAGACAGTGGATCATATAGCCAGATAGAATAAAACTCAAAACACATTGCAATTTTTAACTAGGGTGAAAGTGTAATGTCTGTAAACATAAGAGGAGATCCAAGAAAATGTCAACTCCTTTCCCAGCACCATGGTGCATGGAAAGTGGAAGAATGAATAGCTTCCAGTGGGGAAGTCCACATAGGGCAATCCAGATCTCAGCAATAAGCAAGGTGAGTGAGGAGTGGCTCAGCATGAAGCAGTGATCCAGGGGCACAGTGGAGAGGGGTGGGGAAGGCAGTAGTGAGAAGCAGCTTGCATTAGTCAAGAAATTAATGGGACACTAACAAGGGAAAGGAGAGTAGTCACATGTGGCCTTTCTTCTGTGATAAAAAAATTGTTGAGATAGGAAGTCTGGTTAGAAGATACCCCCCACCCCACTTTCAGGGAGTGGTCTCAGGGACACCACAAAGGACACCACAAAGGACACCACAAAGGTTTGCAAACAAATCTCCAGAGCCTTCTCCTTGTCTCCCAATACTCCAAAAAAAAAAAAAAAAGTATTCTTAGTTCATCCTACATTAATTTTTATCCAAAATAAATCCTGCAATTAAAAAAATCAACTCTCAATCTTTTTAAAGATGTTAAATTAAAATGTGCAAAACAACTATTATCTTCTTCCTTTAAAGAGAAACAGAGAAGCCTTTACTTCTGCTTTCTCATATTTTGCAGGAGAAAAAAAAATGGAGCAAATGATGTGATTGAAGCCAAGGTTGTCTATAAAGTGTGAAAGCACTTCCTTTCCTTTCCCAGGAGCCAGGACTAACACTAGGAGGGAGAGGAAATTAGCATGAAAGTTTTACTTAAATTACGAGATGGGTGAAGACCTTGCCCAAAGATGATATCTCCCTGTCTCCTGTGACAGACAATGAATGGCTTTCAAGACCAAGGTTGTTCTCTTTGTTAGGTAGTTTCCAAGAAGCTCATAGAATGTTCCACTGGGCTGAGGGTGATGGTACTGACCCAGGAGTATGGAGTCTGCTGGATTCCTCCTCACTCTGCTGCCTATGCACTATATGACTCAGTTTGATCCTCTGTTTCCCCATTTTGAAAAAATCAGAACCTGTGCCACAGAATTACTATGAGATTAAATGAGATGATGATGGGAAATTGCTTTATAAGGTGAGAAAAGCACCAGATGCATGTTTATTGATGCGAGGGTGGCCTAAAATTGCTGCTTCTGCATTTACTGTCTTAACTCTTGGCTGAAGGAGTGACAGTAGGGCAGAAGAATGGCTTCAGGCTGTAGAATACAGCGGGACAGAAGCTTCCGGCAGGCAGGGTCCAAAGCGAATCCTTCTCAAACCATACATGATAAGAAACCTTTCCTTTATCTGGCTATACCTGCCCTCGTTCATCCATCATTCAGAGTGGGAGTACGAAAGCACACCATTGTTACAATTTTCTTTACAGTCCAGTCAAAAAACAAAGAAGTTCTTTTCTTACTCACTTAGAGGCTCATAGATATATAGTTCACAGGTCATCAAACTAGCTTCTGCAGAAATGCATGTGTATATATCAATACATAAACTATACACATATGTATACATATACATATATACACACACATATATACATATACATATATACACACACATATATACATATATGTATATATGTGTGTGTATATATACATACATATACTATATATATTCAATTCCTGCTTTTGCATCTCCATCCGGATGTCTGCCAGTTCCTTAAACACAAAGCTCAGTGTGGAGAAAGAAATTTAGTGGTTGAAAATGATGTATTGCTTCTACAACTCTGTGGCATGGCTGGAGGGCTCTTCTTGCCTGGGATTACTCCCACAGCCACATTCAGCCAGAAGATCTGCTGAGAGCTGGACTCAGCTGGAGCTGTTGACTGGAGTGCTCCCTTTCCCTCCACAGGGGACTTTCTCGGGCACAGTGGTCTCATGGCACTATTGAGAAGAAGCAGTATGAGAAGGTGAAAATGGAAGCCACAAAGGTTCTTAAAGCCAAGGCTCCGAAGCTATGCAGTGTCACATCAGGAGCATTCTACAGGTCAAAGCCGGCATGGGGTCAGCCCAGGTTCAAAAGAGAGGAAACAGACTCCACCTGCTGAGAGGAGCAACAAGTCTCATCATAAAAGGCCTGTAAGATGGGAGATTTTGTTGTAGCCATCTTTGGAAATAACCTGCCACATCTGACTCTAGTCTTTCTCCTTCCTTCCTTCCCTACTTCCTCCCTCCCTTCTTCCCTTCCTTCCTTCCCACCCTCTTTCCCTCCCTCCCTTCCATTCTTCCTCCCTTCCTCCCTTCCAGTTCATTAAATTCTTATAATCACTAAGTACCTGCTAAGAGCCAAGCCCTATTCTAGGTGCCAGGGATACACCCATGTGCAAGACAAGTAAGACCCCTATGCATGTGGAACTTAAATTGTAGTGGAAGGAAACACATAGATGAATGACTTCACATTAGCTGGAGATAAAGAGTGAGGGGAATGAAGACACAAGGTGGGGGATGAGAGGGCATGGAGACGGCTTTAGAATGGGCAATCAAGGAAGCCTCTTGAAAGAGGTGACATTTAAGCTAAAATTGGGCACAGAGGTCCCCAAGTGCAAAAGCCCTGAGGCAGGAGAAGATGTGGCCATGGCTGCAGCATGGTGAGTTGAAGGAGAAGGGCAGGGCAGGTGTTTTCCTATTTACCACAAACTGTGTCTCAGCCTTTTAGGCTAGACACTTTTCAGTATCATTCTCAACTCCTCTCTCTCTCATTCCCACATCCATTGAGGCCAAGTCCAGTCAATTCTTGTGTAACCTCTCAGACCAGGCTCTTCCTTTCCATCTCCACTGCCACTCTTCTTGGCCTCTCTCACCTAGATGCTGGATTCACTCTCCTGCCCGCCTCTGCTTTCTTCCACTTTAATCTAGTCTTCAGAGAGCTGCCTGAATGATCTCCAGAAGATACCGCTCAGATACAGCTCAACAACCCTCAGTGGCTCCCCTGCAGCCATTGGATAGAGTCCAAACCCCTTAGCTTCTCTTTGGAAGCCTACATAATGTGGCCCCCTGTCTACTTTTTGAGCCTATCTCCCCACTCTGAGTCTAGACTGTACTGTGAGAGGGCCATTCTTCTGAGGTTGAAGTATTGCTCTTCTCCCAAAGTGCCAATGAAATGAGAATTGAAGCCACAATCTGCCATTAATCTTTCAACGTGCATTAGAAAAGCAGAGGTTTCTAAAGCCAGCTCCTCTAGACAGCAGAAAACTGGGCCAGAAAGGAGTCGAAATGAAGGGGAGCAGGGAAGCAGCAGGCTCAGTGCTAAGGGTAAGGATGGAGTTTAAATCTGAACCTGAAATGAGCAGCTCTTGGGGACAAGCAGAGTACATGAAGAGTGGGGGTGAAGGAAAGGTCAAGAGTCATTGACAAAAAGTGGAACAGCATTCCTAAATAACTCATGATTCACAGAAGGCCAGAGCCAGATATGACCTTGGGGGCCATCAAATCCCACCCCTCATCACACAGAGGAGGGTGACCACCCTAATTGAGGAAGTATGTCGCTCCCTGTCACAAAGTGCATCCAGCCTGGCCCTCGGGCCCTGGACTCCCAAGCCATGCTGCCACATGTCACTTCCCACTAATTCACCTCCCATGGTCTGGTAGATTGACCTCCCGGAGCCAGGCCCAGACACAGGGAGCCTGATGTTACTTTAGAATGTTGCAAAAAAAAAAAAAAAAAAAGCCAAAGGGAAGAGGGTTTTCTCCAGCCCTCAGGGTTGTACTTTCCCTGGCATACAATGGAGGCACCCAGGTCCAAAGCATCTGGGTCAGAGACAGAGGCTTCTTATTTCCTGCTGTGCTGATGTGACACATCTAGACGCTGACAGGAAAACAACCAAGTCATTTATTTGACTGCTTGAGAAGTGAATTGGATCAGCTGTGCAGCTGGGCCAAGGAACTGCTTGGAAAGATGTCATTACGGTGGCCAAGAGAAAAGCATCAACCCCTGGCAGCCAACCTAGTGGCCTCTTTCTAGCTAAAAATAGCCACCACATCACAATCTTTTTAAAGAGGTTTCACATCCATTATATAAAATTCTCCACCCAACACGTCTGTGAGGTAGGTACTGTTTTTCACTATTTAAGGATGAGGAAATGAGAAGCCGAGGGCACACTCAAGGTCACATGAGCTCATGAGTAGAAAAATTAGAATTTGGACACAGGTCCTGGGACTTCAAATCCACACAACTGATATTACTTAGCCTTAAAAAGGAATGAAATGCTGACACACAATACAACATGGACGAAATGAAGACATTAGGTTAAGTGAAATAAGCCAGACACAGAAGCACAAATACTGCAGGATTCCACTTCTACAAGGTCCTAGAGGAGTCAACCTCACAGAGACGGACAGTAGACTGCTGGTTGTCAGACGGACAGTAGACAGGGGCTGTGGGAGTGGAGGGAAGTGAGTGTTTAACACATACAGAGTTTTGGTTGGAAAGGTGAAGAAGTCCTGGACAGGGATAGGAGTTAGAACGATAAGTTTTATGTTATGTATACTTTACTACAATAAAAAGTAACATTAAAAAAATTTTTTTTAAATCCACATGAAGCCAGGACACCTGAGTGCCTCAGTCAGTTAAGCGTCCGACTTCGGCTCAGGTCACGATCTCGCGGTTCATGAGTTCGGGTCCCGCATCTGGCTCTGTGCTGACAGCTCAGAGCCTGGAGCCTGCTTCAGATTCTGTGTCTCCTTTTCTCTCTGCCCCTTCCCTACTCACTCTCTCTCTCTCTCTCTCTCTCAAAAATAAATAAACATTTAAAAAAATGTTAAATCCACATGAATCCAATGACGCATGTTTTCTAACAATTCCATTCCTTAAACATAGTTTATAGAGTGCTAGAACTGAAAGCAGCCCTTAATTCCCAAAGGAGGAAACTGAGGCCCAGAGAGGAACGTGGATGAACATGGGTCAGTCAGAAAGTTAGGAACAAGTCATGTCTTTCTGGCTTTCTTAGTTCTTTCTAGCCTATGTCACCCCTGCCTTTTGTCAAACTTCCACAGCTAGCATCTTGGCCAGCTCAGGCTGCCCTAACACAATACCATAGGCTGGGTGGCTTAAACAACGGAAATGCGTTTTCTCATAGTTCTGGAGACTGGTAATCCAAGATCAAGGTGCCAGCCAATCAAGTCATTCCCCGTGAGAACCCTCTTCCTGGCTTGGTTACATGTCATGAGTCCTCACGTGGCCGAAGAGGAGAGAGAGAGAGATATTTCTGTTCCTCTTCTTATAAGGTCACCAACCCTATTAGACCAGGACCCTGCTTTTATCACCCCATTTAACTTTAATTTCCTCCTAAAAACCCTATTTCTCCAAACATAGTCACATTGTGGGTTAGGACTTTAACATATGAATTTTAGGGGAACACAAGTCAGTCCATAGCAGCTAGCTACCCTACCCTGGGCACTTACCACGTGCCAGGCGGGTCCTGTGCTTTTGCAGAAGCCGTCCCTCGTCTTTCCAATCTTTCATTGATGGCGTGCCCCAGGGCTCAATCTTGGCTCTCTACTTTGCCTACATCCACTCCCTAAAGTGATTAAGGTCAGTTTCATGGGTTTCTCCCTAAGTTACATCCAATCTCTGCTCCGAACTCAACATCTCCCTACTTAGAAACGCTAAAGCATCTCG
Source organism: Neofelis nebulosa (assembly GCF_028018385.1). NCBI lineage: Eukaryota > Metazoa > Chordata > Mammalia > Carnivora > Felidae > Neofelis > Neofelis nebulosa. The sequence continues at coordinate 33,024,396 of NC_080793.1, read as the reverse complement.
AATTTAATATATTTCAAACTAAACTCTTGATTATTCTCTTTCAACCTTCCCTTCATCCAGTCTTCCCCATTTCAGCAAGTGGCAACCCCATTCCACCTGCTTAGAGTCAGCCTTGACCTCTCTCTTCCTGTTCTAGCAAATCTATCTGTGAGCTCTACTTTAAAATAATTACAGGGCACCTGGATGGCTCATTCGATTAACTGTCCAACTTCAGTCTGGGTCATAATCTCACAGTTCGTGAGTTCGAGCCCCACATCGGGCTCTGTGCTGACAGCTCAAAGCCTGGAGCCTGCTTTGGATTCTGTCTTCCTCTCTCTCTCTGCCCCTCTCCTGCTCATGCTCTGTCTCTCTGTCTCTCAGAAATAAATAAACATTAAAAAATTTTAATTATTATTTCTTGCCTTCCCTTCTGCAAGCATCCTCATACACATCATCATCACCTCTGGAACAGACTACTATAACAGCCCCTGTCGTGGGTGCTGTGATGCACAAGTCAGACCCTCCCTGCTTCAGGACTGAGGTGTCGATTCCCCCAGGTGCTGAAGGCTCATAGCTGCATCCCTCCTTAGAAACAGCCCTCAGAAAGGAGCTCTCACTCCAGGTCTCTCTTCCCCATAAATATCCACATGGGTCAAGTCCTTATTCATCCATGTTTCTGTTCAAATGCCATCTCACTGCAGAGGACCTCCAGCCACTCCGATGCAAACAACATCCCCTTTGTTCTCCAGCTCCCTTATCCTGCTTTAATTTTTCCTCATAGCATTTATTAGGCTCTGACATATATATTTTTTTGTCTATTTGTTTATTGTCCTACAAGTTAAGCTCCAGAAGACCAGGGGATATCTGAGTGCACCAGTGAGTGCTTGTGTGTGTGTGTCTGAATGCTTGGCCCCAGCATCTAGAACAGAATCTGGTGGCACATGGCAGACATTTGTATCAGTTTCCTATGGCTGCTGTAATAAATTACCATAAATTTAGTGGCTTAAACAGCACAAATTTATTATTGTGCAGCTCTGGAGGTCAGAAGTTTGAAATGGATCTCACGGCTAAAATCAAGGAGCAGGCTGGGCTGTATTCCTTCTGAAGGCTCTAGGGGAAAAATATGTTTCCTTGCATTTTTCAGTTTTTAGAAGCCACCTACGTTCCTTGGTTCATGGCCTTGTTTCTCCACCTGCAAAGCCAGAAGTAAAGCATCTTCAAATCTCTCTCTGACTCTGATCCCTCTCCTGCCTCCTTCTTCCTCTTCTGAGGACTTTGGTTACCAAATTGGGCCTATGCCATTAATCCACATTAATCTTCCTATTTTAAGATCAGCTGAATAGTAACCTTGATTCCATCTACAACCTTAACTCCTCTTTGTGAAGTAACCTAACATACTCACAGGTTGTGGGGATTAGGCCATGGATACCTGTGGCAGGCAGAGGGGTTGTCATTTTGCCAACCATGACACTCAACAAATATATGATAAATAAATGAATTAATGATTATCTAATTTCACTCATTCAGTGATCCCTTAACATCAATGCCATGATTCTCCCATTTTACAGATGAGGGAAATAAGGTTAAGTCAACGTGCCCAAGTTCACACAGTTAATAAATAATGGAGAATTCAAATACATGCAGGCTGACTCAAGTCAGTCTGTCCCCACTTGCTTAATTTTCCTATAATTTTCAAGTCATAAATCTGTCTCCCCCACTAGATTCAAGAGTTCCTAGAGGGCAGAGACCAGGGCCTTGCCTATTTGTAGCCCCAAAGCTCAGTCCAGGACTTGGCAAATAGCAGCAACAATAACAGTGGTAATTTATTGAACACTTGATATGTGCCAAGTACTGTTATAAACACCCTGCACCCAAAAATATTTACTGAGTAAATGTTGAATGGATAAAACCATCTATATTCACTAAACCTTAATAGCCACATATTTAGCCCCATCTAATACTCAAGCTCTATACTAAATGTACAAATTCAGTCATATTAAGTTGTAGAGACTCTAAAATATCATCATATCATCAAGAGTGGGTTTATTTCTGTCTTCTGGTCTGAATCCAGAATCCCAACTCATCATCAATCAGCCTGTCTAATGAATGAACATTCACCGTGAATAGATTTATCCATTTTAGATTAAGACTTTGATTTGACAAACTAGAAAATAATGACTAAGATACACAGAGGTCTTCCCCATTTCCTGAGCACTCTCACAGATGCATTTAATTCTCAGAAGCGCACTGCACACAGAGTAGGATGTAGCATTGCTCCCATGCATCACAGGGAACCCCGGACTCAGAAATCCTAAATTGCTAGCCCAAGGTCACCCGCACAGTGAGGACTGCAGGCCAGATTTCCTGTCTTCTAATTCCACACTTTTCTACTATGTTGTGCTGCCAAGTAGAACATCATATGCCTTTTAGAAGGGACTGTCCGTGCAAACTGGCAAAACTCGGCTTCCATGTGGATCTGTGGGGACTCCGCCAGCTCCTCACGTCTGGTTTCCCCACTCTTTCAGATCCCCCAGCTCTCCCAATTACGAGGTTTACAATTTCTCAGTCTGCACAATGAAAGGGCAGCCCTAAGAATTTGAATCACTGCATAAAGTCTATTTTTTAAAATACTAATACTAATAATAATAATAAGGAAAGGGGATAATTGCCATTGGGATGGTTTTTTATTTGTCTTCAAAAAATGTTTACTGAATATGAATTGTGCATAACATGGGATTCAGGGAAAGAATTTGGCAGGTTGAGGAGATTTCTATTCTGTTTTCTTTTTATCCTCTTTTCTAAGCGTCCTTTCTGTTTCCACTATGCTTTGAAAAAAAAAAAAAAACGCAAGAGAGCTCAGACTCTGGGGTAAAGAGAGAAAGAAGAATCCCAGAGTTACGGAGACGGGCTAACCCCTTTTCTGTGAAGGTCTGTGTGCTCTTTTGTGCGCTAATGAAGAGATGGAAAGAAAAGACTTGTCCCCACATTATCCACCACTAGGCCAGCCAAAAGGACCTCTGACTCGCGGAGCGAAGCGCACTCTGCTGCAGGCCTGTTCCCCTCGCTTCTTCGCATCGAGACGACACTCTCAGAGAATAGCTCCGTCCCCGCAGAGATTGTCCATGATTTGTGGGTCAAGAGCTGCCACAGGAAAAGTATCCAATTCCACTTTCACACACTTGTGGTGTCAGCAACCCAAATACAGAAATCTATCTTGGCCACATTTTAACTACTCAACTTAAAGGCAATGGCAGAGAAAAAGAAGCCCACCTGTTGGAACCAATGAAGAAATGTCCTAAGTCATTTCTAGGCTATAATTCTAGGTGAATTCACCTCACCTAACATCCTGTAAGGTTTGTTGTTACAAGAGACTATGGGGTTTCCAACTCCAATACATGCTGCACATTCCAGCCAGAGAGGACTTTTCTGGCATAGATTTCTTCCCTTCGGGTCTATTTTTCAAACTGTCACCAGAGGGATTTTTTTTTTCCAAAACACATACACATTTATTCCACATATACATATTCAGTTGCAATTAAGTGCCAGGCACTTTTCTAGGTAGGTTAAGTGATCAAGACAGGCAAGTATCTGCATTTGTCCAGACAGGGGAGACAGCATTACTAAAGTAAACAGGGTTACTTCAGATAACTGCTTCGTCATAGAAAGACATCAAAATGGGTCTTGGGATAGAAAGTGACATGGGTGAGGGGATATGTCGGTGGAAACATCACATCTGAACCAAGGTCTAAGAGACAAGAGGGGAAGAATTGTGCCAAGATCCAAGAGAAGAGCATTCCAGACAAAGGAAAGAAGAGATCCAGAAGGTAGGAATGAGCCTGGCTCTTCAAAGAACACAAAGAAGGCCCAGGAGGCTGGCAAGTGGGGGAAGGGTGGAAAGTGGTCAGAGCTGAGGCGAGAGAGGTGAAATAGATGCTGGTGTGGTCGTGGGAGAAGAGAATAAACAGGTGGGCTCAGGGCACATTTTGGAGGTAGAGCTCACAGTACTTGCTGATAGATTTGACATGGGAAACAGGAAAAAATAATCAAGGATGATTCTTGGGTTGGGGCTTGAGCAACAGAGTGGATGGCAGTGCCATTTTGAATGGGGGCAACAAAGGAAACTAAGTTGGGAGAAAAACAAGTATTTTCCTTTGAATATGTTACATGTTAAATATCCATTACACATGTAAGTGAAATATCAAGTCAATAGCTAGATACACAAATCCACAGGTAAATAGAAAATGGGGGTAACTATATAAATTTAAGTGTCATGGACATATATACCTGTTATTTGAAGCCATGGAATTCCTAAGGAGAAGGGATGAAGAGAGCAGAGAAGAGCCATAGGGCACTCCCAGTTTCCAGAGGTTCAGTGGTGGAGGAGAGACCAGCAAAGAGTAATAAGGGAGAGTGGGCAGTTGTGGTTGGAGGAACACAAGGAAAATGTCACATAATGAGCCAGAAGAAAGTAATTAAGAAAAAGGAGGCAATTAACTGTGTCAGATTTTGCTTAACAGTTTACTTTAAAAATAAGAAGAGGGGAGGCACCTGGGTGCCTCAGTTGGTTGGGCATCCAGCTCTTGACTTCAGCTCAGGTCATGATCTCACAGTTCATGAGATTGAGCCCCAAGTCAGGCTCTGTGCTGACAGCTCGGAGCCTGGAGCCTGCTTCGGATTCTGTGTCTCCCTCTCTCTGCCCCAACCCACTCACATTCTGTCTCTGTCTCTCTCAAAAATAAATAAATATTTAAAAAATTAAAAAAAAAAAGAGGAATAAGATCTTGTCCTGTCATTACTACTTTCCCATTAGAAACTCATCGATAGGTTGTTCTACACATTAAAGGGTAAGGGCTGCATTCCTTTCCAGAAAAGTCACTTCCTGACAGCCAACTCTATAGAGGAAGTCAGTAATCATATTCTGCATTCTTAGTTGCAAATGAGCAGAAAGGGATGTGTGAAAGGATATTAGGTATCTCACAGAATCTCCAGGAAGGCCCAAGAACCAGGCTTGGATCCTACTATAATCAGAAATAACAAACACAGGAGCCACACTGTGAGGAGAAACTCCCAAGTGTTTCCTAGGACGTTTCTAGTATAAATGGACCTAGAAGTTCCACCACAGTTGCCCCAGAAGAAGCAGATGCCCCCAGCATCATGCCTGTCAGAGGAGCCAATCTGTCCACACAGTCAACACCTTCTGTTGTTCATTTCATCCTCCTGTTGATCCTTAGCCACACGTAAAACAGGTAACTGCAAAGGGGTCTGAGGAGTCTACAATGTCTATGGCACCTTCCAACATCTATTTCCCCTTCTTTTGGACTACCCTGATTTTTGTTAACCTTGTAATACACTGGATTTGGAGGATGCTGCCTCTAGTCTCAACCTATGGATCATGCTTGTGATTGGTTGGCCTATGGCAATGAGCATAGCCCCCACCTCTAGCCATAGATATAAATTCAGGAATGAACATATGACCTAATTCAGGTTGGTGAAATTAAAGTAGACATTTGCTTGAGGCTTCTGTAAAAGAAACTACCTTAATCTTCTAGATTCTTCTGGAATCTTCTAGATTCCAGAAACAATCTCCTCTCTCTATTCCTGGATTGAAGGCTTATCCCCAAGGGAGAACATAACCCTGGGAAGAGTTCATTGACAACCATCTTTTGGCTGGAGAGGCACCAGCTTGGAATTAAGCTGATCTGCAGAAGCAGAGGAGAAAGACAGAAAGAAGACAGACTTTAAAGCACATTCTTGGGCCACTGAAATAAACCAATTCTGAGATCTGCCCTACTCCTGGACTTCCCAGTTACCTAAATGAATAAATCCCTTTTAATGTTTAAGCAAGTTTGAACTGATTTTGGTTAGTGGCAATGAAATGCATTATAGTTGATTGTGACTCGAGTCTATCTCTTGGGGCTCACTTCTTGGCATCACTCATAGCTAGGCGCATCAGCCCATTTACTTTAAACCACCAGAATTCTGTCAAGACTGGTCTCTCTGCCTGGATGCCCTTCCTTCCTTTTCTCCTTTGCTGCATGCCCACTTCCTACTCACACTTAAACCCAGCTACAATGTCACTTCCTCCCTGAAGTCTGCCTGGATTTCTCTTAGCTTGCTCTATCATAGTGTACATCACTGTCTGACCAGTATTATGATACCTCTTAAAGATATGTACCCTTAAATTAGATCATAAGCCCTTTGACAGCCAGAGTAGTCTCTTTGTCCTTAGTGTCTTTCAAAGGCTGGCGCTGTCCTCGCATCCATCAAATGTTTGTTAACTCTCCAGTGATTACCAAAAATGTGTGGACAGTGGAGATTTATGCTGTTGTGATCTTATAGATCCATGTGCTGAGACAGCTTTGTGTAAGTGTTCTGGTCAATCCCCAAAGAACAAAGCAGTCCTTGATGACAGCTCCTCCTAGAACCACTGAGTTCTCATAGCTCACCTAATTCACCATCTCATTTTACTAGGGACAGAAGAGAAGCCCAGAGAAGGGAAGGTCATGGGCAACTGGGGCATGAAAACCGGTGTTGCCTAATTCACCGTCCATTCTACAACAGGAAGTTGCTTCTTTCCTTTGGCCCTGAGAGTTGAGGGTGAGCAGGACTGACCATCATTCTGGATATCTTTGGTGTCTGTAGTCTGCTCCTTTGCCACAGCCATTTTCTGCCTCCCACCTCCCTTATAGCTAGCTGGAGAAGGCACAGATGGAAACTACGTGAGACAGGGCCATTATTTCTTCTGGCTTACCTTTGGTGGGAAGGGAAAGACCTTATTCCTCACAAAGGAAGTTCTTATTTTCCCCTTGCTTTATTGAGAAACAACTGGCAAATAAAACTGTATACATTTAAGGAGTATAATGTGATGAGATGAAACATGTATATGTTGTGGGATGATTACCATGATCAAGCTAATTAACACATCCACCACCTCACATTGTTGCCATTTTTTTTTTAATGGGTGGTAAGAACACTTAGGATTTACTTTCTTAGCAAATTTCAAGTATACCATACAGTATTATTAACTATAGTCACCAGGCTGCACATTAAATCCCCGGATCTCAATCACCTTGTAACTGGAAGTTTGTACCCTTTGACTGTTGGAGGAAGTCATTGAGAAGATATGACCACCTGTAACGGGTAATCAGAGGCTCTTGACCCCTCCCACTGTACATTCTGCCCACTGTTTCCACACATTGACCATTTTCGAGGACACGGCCTTGAGAGAGCGATGAGTTGTTAAGACCATCTGGATGGTATACCTGATTAAACCTTGTTAAGTCCTCTATGTCAACGTTTAAGATTCTTGTGGGCCAGTGTAGAGATCTACTCATCTCATAGTCATCCAAGAGAAGCCTCATTTGTAAGTTCCCTTGCTCATTAAAACTTCCACCTACCAAACTGGAGTGGCCTGCCTCTTTCTTTGGCCTCTGCTTGCCCTCAGTGTACAGCGCCCAGTTTCAAATTTCATGAGCAACTCCTGAGGTTGCAAATCAACACTGACCACCATCTCCCTGTTTTCCACAATCCCCAGCTCCTGGCCATCACCATTCTAGTCTCTGTTTCTGTGAGTTCAACTTTTCTTTTACGATTCCACATATAAGTGAGATCATACATTGTTTGTCTCTCTGTGCCTGGCTTATTTGACTTAGCATAATGTCCTCCAGGTTGATCCTTGTCCCAGATGGCAGGATTTCCTTCTTTTCTATGGCTGGAATATGGAATATTCCACTGTATGTGTGTGTAAATGTGTGTGTGCTTATATATATATCACATTTTTGTTATCCAGTCACCCCCTGATGGACACTTGGGTTGTTTCCATATCAGAAATTTCTGAGTCTGTATGAAAAGAAGGAGAGATTTAGACAGGGTAGGATTTTTTCATGACCTCTGCAACTTCAGCTCCCTCCTCCTTCTCTGGTGCATTTGATCCCTTTGCGAAGCAGACTCTGGCTAGGGTTAGAAATGGGGGGGAGGATACCTGTAGAGTAATCTCCTTGGTTGCCCTCTGTATCCTCCCTCATACTCTGGCTCTCTCCTGCCCAGCAGTGTGCACTCGCCTGCCAAGCTTCACTTCCCAGACTCAGGCTGGAAATTACCTTCCAGGCAAGTGAGCAACACGCCCCAGGGTTCCCAAGGCCAGAACACGTGATGGTGCCTTCGGGAGTCAAGGAAGGCTTTACATACAAGGTGATGTTTGAGCTCATACTTTAAGGACAAAACAAGTTTGCAAAGGGAGGAAAACATGATTGTGAAGGACCATCGAGGATCAAGGGTAGAGGGACAAAAACCGAAGTAAAGGCACAATTGTGAAGGGACGTGAATGGTGCCTCACCTCAAACTATACGTCCACATCCTAACACGTAGAATCCATGAATATGATCTTATTTAGAAAAGCGGTCTTTGCCGATTTAATTAAGTTAAGGGCCTCCAGATGAGGTCCTCCTGGATTATCCTGGGATTATTACTGACAGGTACCCTTATGAGGGAAAGGCCGAGGGAGAGGTGAGACAGGAGAGAAGGGAAAGCCCCACAGAGGAGAAGGCCATGTGAAGAAGCAGGCCGAGGGATGCTGCCATGCCCGAGGAACATGTGGAGCCACGAGGAGCTGGAAGAGGCAAGGAAGGGTTTTCTCCTAGAGCCCTCATGGGGAACATGGCCCTGCCAGCCTTGATTTCAGACTTCCAGCTTTCCAAACTGTGAGAGAGTGTGTCTCTGGTGTTTTAAGCCACCAAGTGTGCGGTAACTTGTCATAGCAACCCTCAGAAGCTAATAAAGATGGCCAGATGTTCACTGTGGCGGGAAACCGGTCACCCTTCTGTTTCCCCTTTCTATCAGATATGGATCCAAGCCATTCTACCCTTCATGAGTTGCAAAGAAAGCAGCCACTTACAGCTAGCCTGGCTTCTCTTCAGTGAAAGCCAGGCTTGCTCGGCAAAACCCAGACACAATAGTGAGGACATCTAGGTTTCCAAAACGGTCAAGTTCAATATATGCTCAAATACTAATGTGAAGGGACTCAGTTACCCTGGGGGATGATAGCCACCCTCATCTCTCACTCTGGGACAAGCTGAAACCTGAGGTGTCACTCAAGTTTGCAAAATCAGAGAGGGAGAACTGCCCTTTGGGCAAAGGTCTGCAGTGAGGACACCACACTAGAGAACTGAAGAGGAAACCAGGTGGGGAAAGAGAACCTGAGAGAGAGGAACCCATCAGCAGAAAGTCAGACATCTTCTCTAGGAGGACCTCGGGCCTTTTCTTGTGTGGGATCAAACAAGAAGTATCTGGATTTTGTATCTTGATGCTGTACATCCCCCCCCCCCCGGGATCTGGGAAAGAGCCTCGTACAATGACCCCACTGTCTGGCTGATGGGTCTGGTGAAACTGGAAGGGGGAAGGGAAGGGAAGCCCCCCGCCCCCACCCCAAATGGAGTGACCTTGAGTGCCTCTCTTCTCTGGGACTGAAGGGTGCTGTCCCCTGTGGGCATTCCTATGTAAGAGAAGTCATGTTGGGCAATGACAGCAGCAAAGACCCCCCCCTCCCACCCCAACTAAGCTGGGAATAAAACCAAGGTACTGATGGTTTTCAGCCAGGGAGGGCATGATCAGATGTGCTTTTTATAGAGATTTCACTGTAAGAGCAGTGTGGAAAATGGAGTGCATGGGAAGAAACTGGTGACAGAAGGATCATGTTCCAGAATGTTTAAATAACAGTCCAAGAGAGATGAAGAAGACAGATGAAGGCAGTGGCGGTGTGGGCAGAAGCACTGACTAGAGACTGAGCTGGGAACTGTTCTGTTAACCAAGATCTGGACAGAAGGCAAGAGGCAGAATTCTCCATCCGATTCCTATTCCCAAAAAACTGGGCTGTTGGGGCACCAGGGCTCCTCACGGGTCTAGAGAACTCCAGGGCATTTCCATCTTTAAGGATTTCAGAACTTTAACCAAAAAGGAGGAAATGCAAAAATGGGGCCAAATAAGCCGCAGTATCTCTGAAATATTTGTTTTTAAAAAATTATGGCTTTTCAACCATGTGAACAATGCCATGCATGTTTGTTTACTCTCCAAAGACAATCACAGAAATTATCAACGTATTTACCATGCCATCAGGGCTCCAGTCTCAGAAACAGACAGAATTTTCAGTTGCGCGACGTGAGTCTTCTCCAAGGCTTGGCGGTGCCTCACAGAGACTGTGCATAACCCTGATTCGAGATGAGGTTAAAAATAGACACCAGGGGCTCAACACAAATGTGAGGCCTGGGTAGGCGGTCCTCGGTAATCAACACTGAGGCCTGGTTGTGGATACTCTGACAGCTGAACTCTGAAAAACTGCCCAAAGAAATAATTAATCCAAAGCCAATGGTTAGAAAGAGCTAGAAGCCAGAGAGACCAGGCTGAGTAAAGGCTGGAAGCAAAGGGGGCAGAGCCGGGAAGCACTCTCAAGCCCACCAGCTGGCGGCCACATGGATGGGGAGGCGGGGGGAGGACATGCTTGGAGGGTTGAAGGAGACAGCCTGGGCCTGAACACTCTCTGTCCCTCTAGCAGACTGGGCAAGAATAAAAGCTTCCTCCATGGGAGCCCAGCACTTGCAGTCGGGCGGGAATTTGTCTCCTGCCATAGCTCTCTTTTGAGCCCTAAGTCCCCTCGAGAGGTTTTCCTCGTTGGGATTCTGACCTGTATTTTCCCACTCTCTTACTCTTCCATCTGTAACACCTGGCACATGTACTATGGCACAGAACAGAACACTGAGAAAAGTACTGGCTTCAAGGTCACACAAATCTAGCTTCAAATGCATGGGCACAGCAATGTATCATTCTGAGCCTCAGTTTCTCTACCTATGAAATGGGAGTGGTAGTACGAACCTTGTAGGATTTGTTGTGAAGATGAGCAGATAATGGCAATGAATGTGCCTTGTGACCTCAAAGCACCCCAGGCACTAGCCCAAAGTGAGGTCATTGGCTTGTAAGTGGCATGGGGAAGTCCTCCTGGCACAGGACCCAGAGTCAGGGATGCAGCCACAGTGTTATGACTTGCAACCTAAGCTTCCACAGAGCCTCAGCCCCTCCTTGTGACTCAGTGCCATGGGATGTCTTCTACCCCAACTTCTCTTTCTCTGCTGCCCATAACTACCTGCCCCCCTCCAGCTGGCTCTTGCATGGCCTAATTAGGATCTGTCCTCCCCATAGCCCTTGAGCACCATCCTGAGCCCTTTACCGCCCTTCAGGGGCCCTTTACCGCCCCACCTGTCCTACAAGGGCTCTCGTGTGGGCACTGACTTTGAACACGGCTGGTCTCTAGTGGTTAAAGGAGCAGAATGAGGAGGGGGAACATGATCACGCTGACCTTCCAACAAGTGTGCCTCCCCCAGCCCCATAAAGAAGGCTTTTAGGTTCCACTCAAGTTGTTCTTCAAAGCCCAGCTAACATGTTTTCCTCCAGAAAGATCCTTGATATTCCCGGTGCTGTGAATTCTGAATCCCATCTGCCTTCTGTAATGGCCCCGAGCATTCTGGGACGTACACGATAGTGATGTGAGTTCCCCCACCATACCATGAACTTCTCATAGGTAAATCCTGTGATTCATCTATGTATCCCTTACAGGGCTGGACACAAAGTAGCTGCTCAGTAATATTTATTGAGTTTATAACAAATATCCTCATCAAGGTTTTCTATTGACCAAAGGTGGCTTCTCCCCACCCCCCCCCCCAACATCCTGAGTGCTTTATACCAGAGATCAGAAAAGTATGGCCCACCATCTCTTTTTGTAAATAAAGTTTTATTGGAACAACAGCCATGGCTTTTGTTTATTTAGTGTCTATCTCTGCTTTCATGCTGCGATGGTAAAGTTGAGAGTTGTGACTGAGACCTTCCAGTCCACAAGGCCTAAAATATTTACTATCTGACCCTTTACAAAAATTTTGTTTGATCCTATCTTACAGCAAGCAAATTTAAGTTTTTTCATCTGTAACACAGGGATAATAACCAAGAACAGAGAACTGTTGAGAGGATCAAAAAGGGTAATGGATATAAAATTGTTCTGCAGACAGCATTCACTCTGCCCACCACATGGGGTCAAAGGCTCAAGTGTTGATATGGGAAGTGGGAAGGCTCACTTGGGGGACATCCTATCCCATCTAAGCAGATACCTGGTAAACATACAGTGCTCTATAAATACAGAACTCAAATATCTGCCTGCAAGGAACCAAATTCCCCCTGCCTCCGGGGATAGACTCTTCCCATTCGGCATTAATTCAAATGGGGCTATGGCTCCTGGAGAGAATAAAAAAGGCCTCTGAATGTTCCTGTTCCTCATTTAAGATAAATGCTCCGAGAAGTAAGAAAGTGCTTTAATTAATGCCATTGGCAGACTTGCATAACTGCTGGTTATGATAGATATAAGAATGATTTTTTACTTGATTTGACAGAGCTAACATGCAAACCCCAAAATATTTTCAATTACCCTCCTAGCTAGTTATCAACATGGATCTCACACTTCCTAAGGTGGGCCTCCGAGCCTTGAGGAAGTGGCTTGTTTTAAGCTACGTAGGAAGTGAGGGGGATGGGATAGGCAGGCAGGCAGGGGCACAGCCCAGGGTCTGTATGGAAGGAGACATTTCACTGTGGCTGAGCTGGAAGAAGTGTCTGCCAAGAGGGCAGAGCTGGGGCTCGGATTGGAAGGCCAGGCCGCTCTTGGCCGCGCGCTGCCCATGGGGCTGGGATGGCGGGATGGCAGCTGTTCTGATCGCGTGGACACCAAGCGCAGCTGCCTTTGTCAAGCTGAGATCTTTCGACTACCTTAGTGAGATATGAAGTCTTGCCCCAGAAAGGGGAAGTCGTGCACTCTCTGAGTGAGTCAGTGGTGGGGCTACGCTTGACCCCGGGCTCCTCCTACCCACTTGGATTCCCCACTCCCTGCCATACTTCACTTTACTGCTAATCAGATGCCTTGACCGCCACGATCAAACCGATCCTGGGAAGGAGACAGGGAACATTAACACTGTCCACGCAGAGGAGGAAACTGAGGTCCAGAAACAAAATGCTGTGTGTGGCCCTCACCAGCGGGACATATGGGTGGGATCCCAGCCCTGCATCTTCCTCTCCACCATGCTACTTGCCGTGAGAACGGCCTCATGGGTCTCCGACCCTGACTGCAAAGCTCTGGGCTGGGCCTTCTTACCTGACCACCAGCAGTGAGGCTGAACCTCCGCTCAAACCAAACTTCCCGTCTGAGATTTGCCCCAGCAGCTGCCCCAGAAGCCTGTTCCATGTGTCGCTGACGCACGAGTCCTACCAGGGCTGGGAGTGGGTGGGGGGTGGGGGAGAGGTAAGTGAGGCACCAGGGCACAAAATTCAAGGAGACCCTGACTCTCAGGGGCTGTGCGAGTGCTGTCGTCTTGTTGTGAGGACGAAATGAAATAAGAAAGTGCTTAAAGGCAGAACCTGGCACATAAGAAGAGCCATAAAAATATTCGATTATTATTGCTATCAGTAGTAGCACGACTACTACTGGTAGCATTGAGAGAATCTGTTTCTTCTTCTGCCCACTGGAGATAAAATTAATTTCTGTCAGTGAAGAGAGTCGATATTGTAAAGTTCTACAAATGTAAGCTATTGTTCCAGAAGGCCTTATACTACTTTGGGGGCGCAAGTGTCCCTGAACGAGGGACAGTTAACCTTGTCCTATTTTATGGCCTCAGCCGACCCCCTACCCTGCCTGGCCTACCTTATATGCTAAGAAAACTTGGATTCCACGAAGGAGCTAACAGGAGCCACTGAAGGATTTCAAGCTGGAAGTGATACGGCAAATCTGTGCTTGATGAAGGTTCCTCTGGTAGTGTGATGTTAGATCGAAGAGGGCCGGAGCTAAGGCAGGGAGGCCAGTCGGAGGCAAGTGAACAGTTCTGGCAAGAGACAGTGAGGTCTGGAGAAGGGTAGTGGTAGTGGGGACGAGAAAGGACCAAGCAAGAGAGTGGGGGTGAGGAAATGAAATCTGTTCATCACTCCTGGAAAAACAACTGTGAATCAGTGATACCATCTTTATCCCCCAAAGCAAACAGATCCTTCATTAGTGCTAGCAATTGAGAGCTGTGTGAGGTTTGGTACCCACTAGCTGCTAAACATGCATATAAAAGGAAGCACACCATATGCTGTGATGAGTTAATGCCAATTGGCCCCACTCAGATATATACTGCTTTAATTTTAACACTTTATTTGAACAAAAGTCTACTTCTAAGGAAGCTCAGGATTCCCAGAGTTTCTTCTTGCTGGCCATTTGACTTGATTTCTTTCCTCGGTAACGAAATGTCACTTTCAGTAAGTATGGCCAGGATTCAGATGTCAAGTCAATAGAAACAAAACTTCATGGACAGATGAAATGAGATGCCTTTTAAGGTAGTGAGCTCCCTGCCACTGGGGGCATTCAAGAAAAATCGGGATGGCCACTTGATGGAGTTGTTGCAGAGAAGATTCAAACATCAGAAGGTGAGTGGAATGGGGATGTTAGACTTGATGACCTTTAAGGTTTTCAAGAACCATAAATTCTAAGAGGTTGAATCACAAATGTAGTTCTTGGCTGACCAGGGGAACCCCATAATCACAGCAGAGTCAGAATGAGGATATAAGATTTTTTAAGCAAATTCAGAATTCATAACCACCTTAGGGAAGAAATCTGGACAACCCATCAGCCAAGACAGCTCCAGGACAGAAGAATGGAGATCATCAGAAGAAAAAGTTTGTCTGCAATGTCATCCTAAAAAGCCTGGCATAAATAAGGGACTTCTTTCAGGGCTAAGAACTAGGAAAACACTTGGGTCTTCTTTTCTATATAACTGACCCTGTGCCTCTTTTCACATTGGCCGTTAGGAAGCTCAGAACTTAATTTGCACATAAAAATAAAAACTGCATTGGGGCGCCTGGGTGGCTCTGTCGGTCGGGCATCCAACTTTGTCTCAGGTCATGATCTCACGGTCCATGGGTTTGAGCCCCACATCGGGCTCTGTGCTGGCAGCTCGGAGCCTGGAGCCTACTTTAGATTCTGTGTCTCCCTCTCTCTCTGCTCCTCCCCCGCTCTGTCTCTGTCTCTCTCAAAAATAAATAAAGATTTTTAAAAATCTTAAAAAGAACAACAACTGCATAGACCCTTGTAATCTGTCATCATCGCTCTCTCCTTCCTCATCACCATTCTGGCCTCTTATTTTAATGTATGTTTCCTAGTCCTAATTTTGTTTTTAATCGATAGTTTGGCTTCTAGTCCTTTCTATAAGCTTCCTCAAGTGCTCTGAGAAACAAGCAAGGAAATAAACAAGAAAATAAATAATAAACTGGCACCTAGGATGCCAGTTATTAGCTCCCACTGATAAATGGTGGGGAAGTAGGGGGAGCATTGGACTGAGGATCACTTGAGTTGTCACCATTCCTGTGCCACAGTGGGAGCTTGGGGAAGACGCTTCCTGGACTCAGTCTCCCCTTCTGTAAAACAACAGACTAGGGCACGGGCGTGGATTGGACTTTGGCTCCCGAGAGCTCCTTGCCTCCAACTGTCCATCCAGGGTTCCCAGGTAAATCTCCAAATGCCGCCCCTCTACCAAGGTCAGACCTCCCCTGGATTTTGAGGTCTCTTGCCTGTAGACAGTATCCTAGGCTTTTTATTTATGTTTAAAAAAAACACATGTATATAGTATTCACTACATTCCTTGTACTGTTCTGAATACTTCCATACTGTGATTAATGTCAATTTTGTAACGATTTTATGAGAGAGGTACTCTTATTATGCCCATTCTACAAATAAGAAAATGAAGGCTTTTAGGGTTTAAGTAAATCACTAGTAACTGACAAAGCTAGATTCAAAACCCAAGGCACCAAGTCTCTGAGTTCATACTTTTAACTGTATGTTCCTTCAAATCCAGCCATGACTTTGGCCCGACAACCTGACTTTATTATAATTCCTGACCTGGATTATTAGCTCTCCTAGATTATTGCCCACCTGCCATCCAAGTAAGCAAAGACTTTTCTGGGTGCCTACTCTGTGCCAAACTCTATGCTGGACCAGGGACAGGCATGAATCCAATATGGTCTTATCCAAAGGGAGCTGTCTATTTGAGGACAGGAGTCAAACATATATCCCACTCACTAGAATCCAAAGAGAAATTAAATGCCATGTGGACGTTCAGGCAATGGCTATGTCAATGGGACTTCCAATGGGGCAGATGATGGTGGAAGGGGGTGGGGAAGAGCATTGCAGGCAGAGGGAAAAGCATGAGCAAGTCACAGAGGCATGAAAGTATATGGTATGTGTCAAAGGGACTGGCTCCTGGCTTTCTCACCAATCTGGTCCTGTATCACCCTTCCCCTTCAGCTGTTTTACGTATTTATTTATTTACTGAGTGCCAACCGTGAGTCAGGCACTGTTCTAGATGCTGAGGATACAGCAGTCCAAAAAGGTAGCTTTCATCATGACGCTTACAAGCTAGGGGAGAGACCCAGATCATTAACAGATAAAAATGATATGCCGGGTGGTGGTAGGTGTGATGAGGAATAACATGCGGAGTAACGGGACAGAGAGCAAGGGAGGGTCACTGTCACAGGAAGAGGAGCAGAGAAGGCCCCTTTGATAACATTTTAGTGCAAACTCAAATGAAATGAGGGAGTGAGCTATGAAGATATGTGCTACGCGTGTGGTATAGGTAGAAGGGAGAAAAAACTCAGTTGCCCAGAGAATGAACTGTTTGTCATTTTTGAAGAATAGAAAAATGAGGCCAGTGGGAGAGGGAGCTGAGCTGCAGTATGGTTCTGGGCCACGTGCGGTCTGATTTATGAGAATAAGGACTTTGGATTTTGCTCCCAGTGCAGTAGGAAACCGTCACAAAGCTGTAGCTGAACCAAGCTGTTACAAGCCACACAAGCCCTTTCTAAATCTCTTTGGGAAAATCAACTTCTGTTCTACTTCAGGGCCTTTACCCAGTCTGTGCCCTCTGCCAGGAATGCCCCCACTGTCCCCCATCTCTTTGCTGAGCTATTTCCTACCCCGCCCCAAAGGTGGCACTTCAGGGAAGGTGCTCCTGACCCTCCTAAACAAATTAGATTCCCCTGCTAAACAACCTCACCACCCTATACTTCCCTTTTGTGGCACTTAGCGAAACTGCCATGACATAATATAAACCATAACATAATACAACTTTCATTTTCTACTGTTTCTTCCACTGGATAGTGGGCACCATGAGGTGAGACAGTGTCTTTTCTCTTTACCCGTGGATTGTCAGTGCACAGGGTCTGAGTCTTAAGAAGAGCTCCATAAATACTTGTCGAATTAATGCAAGAATAAATTAAGTGAAAGGAAAGGATGAGAAGGCAGGTTGGAGGCTCTAACCCTGGGCTGGAGAAGCACTTTGGCCTGGAACCACAGACAGGCCACATGGAAAGCATATGAGGGGTGTAGTTCAAGGTACACTTAAGCCAAGCCCCTGATGGCTGTGGGCAGGAGAGATTGAAAGGTAGTAAGACTGGGGGCAGAAAGAATGGAAAGCAATTTTTAAAACTGTTTGGTGGATTCCCTGACCTATGTAAAATGTTCATATTAAGAAAAATCTATGTGTTATAGATGTTTTCATGAATTTGGGGAACCACAAAGATCTCAAGGTATATCCCTTCGGATGTTGCTGGGACGGTGATAATAATCAGCTAGTGTGTAACCAAATGACAACAGCAATAAATGCCAAGTAGCAGAAATCATACTATATGGGAGTCAGGAGACCTGGGTTTTTTCATTCATTCATTCATTCATTCATTCATTCATCCATTCATTGTTCATGCAATAAATATTGGCTATTGACCGCAAACTAGAGATTAAATCCTGCGGTAGGCATGGGTTTAGACTCTGTTACCTACTCAGTATACAAACTTGGAAAAGTCATTTAACCTCTCTGTATAAAAGGAAAAAACCTTTTATTTATAAGGGAATGGTCTACCTTATTAAAGGAAAATACAAAGCCCTTTGGTGCTGAACGGGGTCTCCACATGGGAAGAGATGATGTAATAAAAGGTCTTACTTCTGTTCCCTTGAGTTTCCTTTACCCCTTGAAGTTTGATTTTGGCTGTTACACCCAAAAAGTCTGGAATGATGGTCATCATCTGTTTCATGGCCTAAAAAAAATCTCTTCTTGTTCCTCAAAGCCCAGAGGAATATCAAACATCAGAGCTCCTGAAACCTTCCCTGGTTCCCCGCTTCCTAGGCGAAATGAATCTCTCCCATCCTGCCCTGCTTTGAACGCTAGCTCATCCAGTGCTGTATGGGTCACTACTCCATGTGACATAGTTGGGTTCACCTGAGAGCTGTGTTTTCTCTCCTCTGTTTTCCCAGCCTCTGCCTGAGTGTCTGGCCCATAGCACATATTCTGTTGTTAAATGGATAAAAAGTCACCAGGAGAGCAGAACAGCTGACAAACCACACAGTGGTAGAAAGAAGTCCAAACAGACTTGCTAAGAGCCAGAAAGAAGAGACTAAAGCAGCTGGGAACATCAA
This sequence comes from Neofelis nebulosa, assembly GCF_028018385.1. Lineage (NCBI taxonomy): Eukaryota > Metazoa > Chordata > Mammalia > Carnivora > Felidae > Neofelis > Neofelis nebulosa. The sequence goes on along the minus strand of NC_080793.1, from coordinate 33,005,900 downwards.
TGAGTACTCTCTGAGGGACACTGAGAGCCCATGGGACATTGTGGGTTGGGGTCCATGCAACTTCCCTGTTGGAGAAAACAGAATGGCAGTCAAGTATTTATTTTCTTTAACAAAACCACATCGTAGTCCATACCTTTGCAATTTAGAGGCTGATGTAAACTTAGGAAAGTCATTTAACCTGACTGTACAAGGGAAAAAAAAGATGATGATGATGGCTTACCAAGCTGTAAGTCTGCAGGGACACACCCTTATTGCCTTTGATGCCTTGGGCATTTCAAATTAGAACCGCTGATACCTTTTCTAATAGAATGTAAATAATTAAGAAACAACTACAAGATATAATTTTTAAATGTAGCAGTTGTTCCAAATATATCAAAGCTGTGTAACTCACTACCTTGCTTTCACTTGGCCTAAACCATGAACTTCTGTTCACTGAGTACTACTGTGTTTGTGAGTACTTCTACCTGGCATTGAGTGTTTTGTATGCATTATGTAATATAAAACTAATGCAGCAAAATGAGGGAAGTTGTTTTTATATTCTCCATTAGGATGCCTCTGAGGGGGAAAACTTGAATATTACTGCAAGGAATATTTTGATAAATGATGTGAGTGAGAGATGAGACCCCAAAAGACATATTTAAGTAACAAGGGATGAGTGCTAAAGTTGCTTCTGACAGACAGTCAGGTGTTCACTTAACGGCAGGGTTTTGAACCACTGAGTAGCAAGATGGCTGTGGGCTGCAATGGTGTGCAAGTCTGGGGCAGAACTGAATTGTTCAGAAATACTAGAGTAGAGGCTAAGGACAGTGTTCTGGAAGGATCCTAGGGATTGCGAAAACCCACAGTGAGGCATGTAATGAAACCTTCTCCATCTTCCTTGGAAAATCACCAGAAAATTCTTCCCTATTCCCCATTGTTCATGGGACCTGAAGATTATTTCACAGGATGGAAAGAAAGTCTGAGGTCAGCAAAGTCAGCAGACATAGGGGAACAACCATAAATCTGGCTTACATTTCACCCACAAGCCTATGAGACAAAAAGCATTACCCTCCTTTTACTGGTGAGGAAACTGAGGCTGGTGTAGGTTAACAACCTTGTCCAATACACAGCTCCAAGTGGCTGGGCAGCCATTCGAAACAGAGCTGCTTGATTGCAACACCTATAATTTTAACCCTAGGAGAGAACTTCCCTCTGTGATTCTAAGAGCGTTTCCTGCTTATCAAAAGTTCGGTAAGTTTGATGATTACTCTTCCTAATTTCATTTTAAGCCATACTAATAACAGGAGAAGTAGTTGCACATAGACTAGAAGGAGAGGAATGTTTCTAGCCATGGGGTATAAATAGCCTACTGATCTCTCATCTTCAGAAAGGGACCAGAAGTGAAGCTGCAGCAGGAGGAGTGATTGCATGTGAGGGAGGGGAGCAGCCTTTTGCACACATGGGCACACGCTGCCGAAAATGAGACTTGCGTTATCACTGCCATAGTCTCGACAAACGCCCACCGTGGAATGACATCATTGCCAAAGCCCAATTAGCTCAAAGAAGACCCTGGCACTGGATGATGTTCCTTCAAGATGGCATGAAATTCCAAATATAAATTGGGTCCGCACTGGGCGATGATTCAAGGAATCGTATTGGCCAGTTCACAGGACAGCTTGGCAACTAGAAATCCTTTAAACAGGCTTTTGAAACTGTATCACCCCCCGAAAAGACAGAGGTATAATTATACCCAGATCCCTCAGTAAAAATCTAGAAAAAGAAATGCAGAGGTTCTCTGTACATGGAGTGGTTATATCATAAATTATACTTCTAGAAAATGGAGGAAAAGTTTACCAAGGTGCATCATCTTCTGAAGCTACTTTGTCCTTTCAGAAAGACAATTGTTAAACATTTAAAATAGCAAAACTTCCTCACAGTATATAACCCTTTCCAATGTACTGCATGCCTTCATGTACTTTATCTGATTATACCCTCCCAACAGCTTGATGCAATTATTGTTGCCATTTTATAGACGAAAACCTAAAGTTTAAGAGGGATGTGTCAAGGACTGCTTGAGGGCAGGGATTTTGTCTCATCCTTCTTTGAGCCATCAGCATATCTTTTAGGGGTTGACATATCACAGGGATACTATAAATGTGAATGCGATGGAATCTACTGGAATAGAACTGAGTGACTTACCCAAGCCAACTCATAGTTCAGTGTTCATTTCTACCTGATGTGCAGCCCCATCACTCAACCAAAGTTTGCCATACACCTGTTTTGTGTCTGGGCATGTAATAAACACCAGAGAACCAGAAGAACATAGGGGAAGGCCAGGTGTAACATAAGCATAAGACAGGGTCCCTGTGAGAGACTGAATATACAAAGGGACAATAGCCAGACTATATATGAAAACAGAACTCTGACCCACTGTCTGCAGCCATCAATCCAGGAAGGCAATCCACTATCTATAATCAATAGTCAAGTAAGCCAAACAATGACTTCTACAGCAATCAGCCCCACATGGTGGAAATTGACTAATAACTAACAGCTTCCCTATTTTTTATTCTGGTGTCCAATTTAGGACCAAACAAAGAAAGCCATATACACACTCCTAACCAATCACATAGAATGCTCTGCCTTTAGTCTACCTCCAGCTTCCCTATGCCAATGGCCTCTAATCTGGGCACACTTGAAGCATTCCCTATTTCCCACTAATAAAACTTTTCCACTCTGCTGCCTGCCTTTGAATCTCTGCTCAACCCAAGTGATGGTGGCTGACTCCCTTAGTACAGCAAACTCTGAATAAATAGCCTTTGCTTATTCTCATTTGGGTGGTCTTTGCTTTCTTCTACATCTGTGTTTAAGGAACTTATACTATAGTGAGGAGAGAAGAAAGAACAAGATATATGCATAGGAAACAATAAAATTATAATATAGAACAGTGCCAAAATGAGTGGTCAACTAGTTTTTCAACCCCCAAAAAGAAGGATTTTTATGTACTAGCAGTACAAAGATATCAGTGATAGCTGCCTAGGAGAAGCATTCCATACCCAAGGTTGACTTGCCTCTGCTGAGTCAGGGGGAGGTAGCCTGGATGGACAGGGTGTGAGGAATATATGGTCAAGAGATTTCACAGAGATGACAAGGCTTCCCAAATACACCAACTACTGCACATGTTTATAGATCCATAAAGCATCCAAAAGCCTATGGATATCTCTCTTGTCACCTTGAAGTACTGGATAAAAACTAAGAGACTAGAGGGCCCACTTATTCCAATTGAAAGGTGTGACCTTGAAAGACAAGCAATTGTAGGGGGTGAACATTTGGCTACATAAGAGGGAGGGGTGTGAGAGTCTGTTCGGGACTGTGGTTGACAATGGGCTTTTGGAAAGGTATGAGGAAATCTTATCAGAACCACAAGGTTCTTCATCAACCTAATAAGACATGATCTTATACAATACTTATTGAGCAGTTAAACTATGCCAAATATTTTTCAAGGAACTGGAAATACAAAAGTGAGTAATGTGGCCTGTGCCCTCATAGCCCTTACAATCACTTGCTTTAAGTTAAAATTTGAAAGAAAAGGCATAAAAATGCTAGGAAAATTCTAAACCAGATCCTAATACATTTTATACAGAATCTATCCCCCAAACCAAGAGCACACTGTACACACTGTATGTTAGCCAATAAATTATATTTAAAAAAAGATACAGGAAGTATCCAGTAGTGCTAAGAAGCCAATCAGAAGGGCTATGCATATATCTGAGATACCTGCATACTAATTATGCCCAGAGCACAGAGAGAAACAAAGTCACCCTAAAATGTCAACACTGACTAGGAAGTATGTAGAACTTAATAGGTCTCATTTATATCAGTCCTGGTATCAACTGGGTTTAAACTTCCTCCCATTCTTCCCATCCTCCAAAGTCCATCAGAATAGTTTCTTAACTCTGACATACTTGTGATCATGTCACTCTCCAGCTCGGAACACTATAATGACTCCCTATTAGCCAATGCATGGTTTTCAAAGCCCTCTATTATATTACATTGCCTCAGTAAATCCTCCAATGCAGTCTTCAAAAACCCTTTCCCAAAGGATCCCTTGTTGCAGTTACTCTAGATCGGTGTGATCCAAATGGCAACCTCTAGCCACATGTGACTATTGACAATTAAATAGATTAAAATTAAATTACAGATTTACTTCTGCAGTTGCATCAGTCACATTTAAAGTGCTCAATGGCCATATTTGGCTAGTGGCTACCCTATTGAAAGCACAGATCTAGAATATGTCCATCATCATAGAAAGTTCTATCAGACAGCACTCTCCTAGACTAATCAATCTCTGAACACATTCTCTGTGCCTTTAGTCATTCCAGTCCTTCTATCTAAAATGTAATTTCCCATCTCTACCTATGAAAGTTCTAGCCATCATTACAATTTCACTTCAAATGGTACTTCCTCCAGGAAGCTTTCCTGAATAAATATTAATTGGCTGTCCTCTGTGCTCCTTTGAGTTACTTGGAACTACCATTTGTCACTTAATCATATTCTGCTTTTACTAAGGTCTTTGTGTAAATAAATGTTTCCTCCATCAGAGCAAGTTTTTTAGGGCTTTGTATCTGGTGAAGTGTCTTACATGTAGTTAAGGAGCAAAAAACTTTTGGCTTTCTGTTGAATCCTGGTGGAGCTGACTCTTAACTAAAGCAAAGCAATGGGAGGTAAAATGACAATACCCAAAGGAAGGAATGTAGGTAAAATAATGGCACCCCAAAGTTATTCATGTCCTAATCCCAGAACCTGTGAATACATTAGGTTACATGGCAGGAGGGGAATTAAGGTTGCTAAAACAGCTGACTTTAAGAGAGGGCGATTATCCTGAATTATCCAGGTGGGCCCAATGTAATCACTTTTCCACTATCAAAGGGGAAGAGGGAAGCAGGAGAAAAAAAGCCAGAGAGATGGTGGTGTGAGGACTTGGTCCAACACGCTGGCTCTGAAACTGGGGGAAGGGGGTCATGAGTCAAAGAGTGAAGGCAACCTCTAGAAACTGGGAAAGGCAAGGGAATGGATTTTTCCTAGAACCTCTGGAAGGAATACAGCCTTGCTTTTATATATATATATATATATATATATATATATATATATATATATATATATGTATGTATGTATATATTAACGTTTATTTATTTTTGAGACAGAGGGAGACAGAGCATGAGCAGGGGAGGGGCAGAGAGAGAGGGAGACACAGAATCTGAAGCAGGCTCCAGGCTCTGAGCTGTCAGCACAGAGCCCGATGCAGGGCTTGAACCCACGAACTGCGAGATCGTGACCTGTGCTGAAGTCGGATGCTTAACCGACTGAGCCACCCAGGCGCCCCTCTGCTGATATATTGATTTTAACCCAGTGAGATACACTGACCTCCAGAACCATAAGATAATAAATCTGTTTAAGCCATTAACTTTGCGGTAATTTGTTAACAGCAGCAATAGTAAACTAATACAGAGTAGCAAAGGAATATTATAAATCAAGGCTCATGATTCCTGTATGGATCAAGCACTGACAATATTTGTATCCTTCCTCTAGCACTTTGCCTCCACACATTTGTCCTAAGAAAATAACCAGAATTCTCATGAAGGTTTATATCAGGATGTTCATTTATAGTATTATTTATCCCAGTAAAAAGTTCAGTAAGTAGGGATTGATAGCCATCCACACAACATAGCATTATGTGGCCATTAAAAAATACCACTTTCTTTGAAAACTATTAAGTGACATGGGAAGAGCTGACAGTCAAGTTTAAAAAGCAGGATATGAAACAATATATGATCCCAATTTATAAAAGTTAAAGGAAATATACCAAAATGTTAATGATAGATTAAACAAAAATTTAATGTTAATGATGGTTATCTTTGTGGGATAAGATTAAGAGAGATTTTTAGTTTTCTCTTTACACATTTCTGTGTCTTCCAGGTGTTCTATAATGAGCATGAATTACTTTTATAGTCAGAAAAATAAACAACTTTTTTCATGTCAAGCAAGCCCCTCAGGTAACAAGAACCACAAAATTAATCATGCCTTTGATTGAGTAATCTCATTCATGAAAATATATCCTAAGGAAATAATTCAAAACAAGAAAAAGAATCTTATAAGTAGAAAGGCAATGTTTTATAGCAATGTTACTTATAATAGTTTAAAATTGGAAGCAACCTGAATATCCAGCAATTTAATTATGATAAAGCAAATTGTAATATATTTGCTTGATAGAATATTGGGAAGTCATAAAAATAATTAATACAAACACTATCTAGAAATTCAGAAATGACAGAATAACACAAAGCAAAAAAGCTCAAGCAGAAAAAACAAAATAGCTTCCATTATAATAACGCCACTTAATGTGGACAAAGATGGGAAGAAGAGATAAAGATTATAAGTCCTTGTTATGTTAAAAGGGGTTCTGAGAGTAATCTGCATAAAGTTGTTTTGATAACAAACACAACTATTTGATAAAGACTCACACCAGCAGGTAAATGAAGAAACCTGAGAGGAGAAGACATGGTAAGAGCATGGAATGATGATGGCAGCACAAATGCGAGCAGTTTCTACTGGAGACCACCCACACAGGACATGAATTTTCACCTCTCTATCCATCAAATATTTATTGAGTCTGTTTTCCCCACATACAAATAAAACCATAATGAAAAACAAGAGAATGACAGACACAAAAATTTAGAGTCTGAGTTACTCTTGGGGAATTAGGGTTCCACTGAGGAGAGGAACACAGAGTTTCGTAGGGTATCGGTAATCTCTTAAATTATTTCTTAAATTGGGTGCATGGATGTTCTCTTTAGTCTTCTGATAAATCACAAGTGCTTACAATAGGCTTGGCATATATTGGCTCACACAAGAAATTATTTTCAGAAAGAAACTTTTCAGTGGCTCTGTAAATAAAGCTGAGACTCTTTAACATGGCATTAAGACCTCTTCAGGAACTGGCTTATAGCTAATTTATCATTACCTATGCCTTCACCCTAATCTACAATCACTCTTATTAGTTTTTTTGCCAAACATGTAAGACTTTTTAGTGTCTCTGAGACTTTGTCCAGCTGTTTTGTTTGTTTGTTTTCCTTTCTGGAATGTTCTTCTTCACCTACAGATTCCCTAATCTCAAGGCCAAGTTCACCATACCTGCTTTGCAAAAGCTTGTTGATCTCCCTAATTGTCTCTTCTCTGTGTTCCATGCTGTTCTATTTCCTTATCTGTGCATTAGAACCTGACTTGCTCTAATCTATTATAATCTCTCACATTAATGCTTTATTGCTTACAAAGTCCTCTTAGCTCCATTATACTTGCAATAACATTGTGAGTTAGTCTTCATTAGCCCACTTAACAGATGCAGAGTCCAAGTTTCTGAAGGAAGAACAGGACTTGAATACCAATCTTCAGATTCACATGGTCTCTGAAGGGACAGCGCTGCCAGGGAAAGAGAGGGCAGGAAGAGGCTGAGGGGATGAAACTATAGTTTCTAACAATGCAGTCAGCATTTGTACGATAAGTAAGGGCATTCTCACAACTATTAAGATCTGCCATGAAGATTATGTCCAGTATGTTTAAGACACATAAGTTATTATACCTGTCAAAGTAGAAGGTGGAACAGGCTAAAAGAATGACTACAAAATTGAAAGGAAAAAAAAAAGTTAAATGAGTTCAACAGAATGGGCCCTACATCTTACCAGGAAACTCATAGCAGACTAGTCTCCAAAGTAGGAACCTTGCCTTATTTTTCTTTTATTCCAAGTACCTAGAATAGGGCCCAGCACTAAAAAGGGACTCAGTACATGTTGAAATAATTTATTAATGAAAGGATGTGCTATTGAGAAGCACAATTAGTTTTAGATTTCCTCAAACTGCTTCTCTTCAGTCATGTTGGCCCTTTCAGTTCAGGGGGACTGGACATCAGTTTCTTGTGTGTTTAATAACAGATCCTGAAGCTTCTCCAATGCTCAAAACCAAACAAAATATTCACTTGTTTGAATCAGTCAATAAGTATTTAGGCAGTAAAGTGGATTTAGAATGTGTTAGACAGCAGACAACTGCCCTATCTTTTATACCATCTTTAACATTTGAGACCAGGCACAATGCCTGATTTGAAATACTATACATGAAGAAATCCTCATGCCTAAAAGTCACAGATCCAATGAAAAGAAAACCTACCAGCAAGAAACCTTGACCTGCCATAGAGACACAGCTCTGATGAAACTAACAGTAATATGGAACAAAAAGATACCACTGAAAAACTCAGTGGGAGTTTTTGAAACCCTGCCATCGAATACCAATGGCTATCTACTCTTTAAGTTGATCACAAAAAACCTGCTTTTGGGAAACTGGCCATAGGACAAACCAGCCTTTGGAGAATTTGCTTTTTGCAAACTAATTTTTGGAGAATTGACCTTGAACCAATGCTGGACACTGGTACTAGGCACTCTGTAGTGTTTCACAGCCTGGCCTGTGGAAGTAATCTATAGTTAACTGATCATGGTTCTAGGATACACTTCAGGTAAAAAAAAAAAAAAGAGAGAGAGAGAGAGAAAAGAAAAGAAAAACAGGTCTAGGTTCAAATAAGTTGATTAAAACGAAGCATTTGCAATAAGAAAGGATTTAAAGGATGTGCCAAGGGATGCCTATCCTGGAATGGGTGAAGGGTCTTGCCCCCGCTGCCTTATCTCTGTGTCTCATTGTATGTTGTCATTTAGTGAGGGAGAGGAGGATGAAGATAGCAATCCCCCTTAAAGAACTAGGGCTTAATTGTCCATATTACAATCCTTATGTGCATTTACTCTCATGGGTTCTGCCATCCCCAAGCCCAAACCCAAACCTCTTCCTTTCATTCTCTTATTTAATAAATACTTAATTAAGTGTCTATATCCTATTCTAGAGGCTGGGAATATGATAGTGAACAAGACAGGTAAAATCTGGGCTCTTACCAAGCTTACATTCTAGAAGAAAGAAATGAGAGTAAGAAAATATCAGGGGTTGGGAAAGTTGAAACCCCCAAAAGTCTGTGCTATTGTAGGCAACAAGGTGTTTAATCTTCATTCCATTTCCCAGCAACATTAGACAAACAGACCAAACAGCAGACCTACTCAAATGCTCAGCAGTACCTGGAAAAATTTGATTATGAGGGGTGGACAGGAGAGAATTGCTCTATTTGGTCCAATTTCTAAATGGAAACTCACAGTCTTTGATGAATAATGAATGTGAATAATTAATGCATTTGAGAAAGGAAATTTTCTTACCTGTCAGTTACTTATCTTGGAGATTACACATCCATCACTCCTCCCCCAAGGGGCTAGACTCATCTCCATAGAAACTGGGGGCAACCCAGAATGTTAATTATGCCTCAATACCAGATTTCCCTGCTCAGAATGTGACTCACTGGAAGACCTTCTAGGGCTAGTTTGTTCTGAAAAGTAGAAAATTTAATTTATCTGAAGTATTTCTTTAAAGCCCCAAATAGTGAAGTATCTTAATAAGACTAAGAAACAATTGAGACACGGACTCTGTGTGTGCACACACTTAGGAAAATATTGTATAGAAACACATGCATCCTCTGGGCAAGAGGCTGGATGGAATAAATGGATCCTTGATCCGGCACCACGAACAATGACAAACACATAGTAGATGCTTATTGAATATTACTGTTATTGTTGAATTTTGTTGAATGAACCACCAATTGTGTGCTGAGATAATACAACAATTCTTATTTTCATGGTGACATTGTACACAATGTCCTTTTCATACACATTATTTCATTTATTCTTTATGACAACTTGAAAACTGGGTCTACAATACACTATCCATAATTTTTTTAAAACTCTAAAACCAAAAGTTTAAGGGAAACACATATGATGAAAAGCCTGATTTCAGCTGAAATGAGCCTCTTCATAGTCTTTATCCTACTTATGTAAATATTTATACATTTTGCTACAGAAATATTAATACATTTGCATTTGGAGGACTTCCTAGGTCCTGTCAGGCTTTTTTTGACCTAGATATCATATATAACATATTACCTTGCTAAAATCTAAAACATTCAGAATCCAAAAAACACATCTTGCCCCCAGAATTTTGGTTGCAAAGGTCATGGGTTCGCATTGTCATCCCACTTTTATAACTAGGATTCTTTGACTCCGTAAAGCTAAGCAATTTACTCATAATCACAGAGCTAGTAAATAGATATTTAAACCAAAATTCTCTGATGCCAAGTCTTTGGGGTTTTATTTTCCCAACTACACTAAACTTCAAACAATTAAACTGAAATTAATATTATTAAGTATTAAGATAATTGTCTGAGTATTAAGATAATTGTCTATCTCATTGACATAAAAGAGGTAAAATTATCAGAAGCAGCACAGACTTGGTCAGTGCAGCAGAAACTGAAAAAGAACAAATGGAGCTTGGTGAGGGCTGTCTCATGTCGAGAGACCTCTGATCCCTGAAGGAAATGACTTCTGAAACTTAGTCTCATTCTTCAGCGCCTGAAGTGCACATGAACTAGGAGCTGATGAAGGGTTTTCTGGCAGACTTCTTTGAATAAGTCAGATATGACCCACATGATATTGTCATACCACATCCTTTTTTTTTTTTTTCTAATCATGAACTTTTATTTGAAGGTAAATGATACCTAGATCTCTCTCTTGGGAAGAGAGAATAAGACTAAATTATAAGGCTGGCACTTTTATCAGTCAGGATAGTCTAGGTTATGCTGAGGTAACAAACAACGTACAAGGTTCTGTGACTTAAAACAACAAAGGTTTGTTTCTTGCTCATATTACATGCTTATCACAAGAGGACAGGAGAAGCTCCATTCATTGTAATCATTTTGGGACCGAGGATGACAATGCAGCCACTCTTTCAAATGTTGCTAGTTGCCTGACAGAGGAAAAGAGAAGGCAAAAGAGCACGTCCTGGCTTTTTAAGCTTCTACCCAAGACTGATATGTTGTCACCTACACTCACATGGCTCATTGGCCAAAGCAAGTCATCTAGTCACACCCAACATCAAATGGGTAGAAAGTTCAAATTTTGTGGCTTCCATGATTTTCAATACATTTGCCTACTCAACAAATACTTTCTTGAATGCCTGCTAGTGCTAAGCACTATTCTATGCACTGGGGATTTAAAAAAAATTTGAGTGCTATGAAGAAAAAGAAAGTGAAGCAATGGGAGGTAAGTGATAGGGTTGGGGAAGAAGAGGTGAAAAGTAAGTTCAGGAAAGCATTCTCTGAACATGAGGCCTGGAGGAATTGAGGGAGGGAGCCGAGTAAGGGAAATTCTACCTTTGAGACCAAAGCAAGACACAAAGAACTCAAATCCCAGGAAAATCCAGCATGATTCTTAAAGTAGAGACAGAGGGGTAAAGCACTAACAGTGTGTATCTGTGGGACTGAAAAACAGTTGGGCTCATTCTCTTCAAGCCCCATAGTACACCTTCCCACTTCCTTCTTTTTCTGACTGAAAAAACACAGACAGCAGAACACTTCCTTCTTCCTGAGGTTAAACAACATGCAAAAGTGTTTTACTTGAGGAAAGAAGAGCAATCAGCAAGTGTTCTGTAAATAAATAAAACTATCCATTTATTGATGGAAATTTATACTACATGAAGGGTCTTGGGTATTTTAGATACTTCATTTTATTGAATAGGGTTGTTGTAGAAAGGATAAGATACATAGGATTATTATTACCATTTTACAAATGAAAAGGCTACTAACGAGGGTTAACTGACTTTCTAGAAAGGTATGCAGGGTTTTTTGTGGCAAAGATAGTCTGACTCCCAAGCCTGTGCTCTAAATTGTCATGAAACATAGTGAACTTTAGACTACTTTTGAAGGGAAAATTTGTGGAAATCCACATCTACATGAATTCTTATTTGATAACTTAAAGATAGAATTGCCTCTGTTACAGGAAAAAAGGAATGTTATTTAGACATCTTTGCAACAGTGATCAGGTCTTCCTATAGATAAGACTGAGCCCATGGCTACTTCATCGCATACTCATCCAAAAGTCACCTTCTCAGTGAACTTTCCCCTGACTACCCTATTTAAAATTGCAATGCTGCCTCCTCAGTACATCCTACCTCCTTCTCTGGCTTTGTTTCTCCACACAGCATTTATGACATTCTTATAAACTATATGATTTATTTATTCACTGTATGTCACCTACCACTTGAACATAAACTCTATGGATGAAGGAAACTCTTGTCTGCTTTTTTAAAATCACTTTTATTTCCCCTAGAGTGTAGAAAAGAACCTTATACTCAATCAGTAACTATGAGTGAATGGCCAGAATGAATGAATGGAGGGGTGAATGAAAGGATTCAGAGAATGATCTCTTATTTAAGCAAGAGTTTTTAATCTGAGGTATATTAATGGGCTTAAGCATAAAATTACATGCAATTGTGTGGGGATAAGAGTATTTGTGTGTGTACAGACAGTCTCAAAGAAGTCAATGACCCAAAGGTTAAAAACCAACTTATGTGGTATATCCATACAATGAAATCTTATTCAGCCGTAAAAAGAAATGAAGTCCACAGGTCACCTGGGTGACTCAGTTGGCTAAGCATCTGACTCTTGATTTCAGCTCAGGTCATGATCTCATGGTTCGTGGGAGCAAGCCCCACGTCAGGCTCTGCACTAACGTCAGGCTCTGCACTAACAGTGCAGAGCCTTCTTGGGATTCTCTCTCTCTCTCTTTCTCTGCCCCTCCATCACTCTCTCTCTCTCTCTTTCTCTTTCTCTCTCTCTCTCTCTCAAAAATAAATAAATAATCATTAAAAAAAAAAAGAAATGAAGTCCTAATACTTGCTACATGAACGAAGCCTGGAAACATTATACTAAGTGAATGAAGCTGGACACAAAAGATCACATATTCTGTGATTCCATTTACATGAAAGGTCCAGAGTAGGCAAATCTATATGGACAGAACATAGTTGAGTGTTTGCCTGGGGCTCAGGGGAGAACAGAGGGCAGAACAGGGGGCAATTTCTTAATGGATATGGGATTTTCTTTCAGGGTGATGATAACATCCTGGAGCTAGACAGTGGTCATGGTTGCACAATATTGTGAGTATACTAAATACCACTGAATTATATATTTTGAAATGGCTAAAATCATACATTTTATGTTATGTGTGGTTTTGGCACAATTTTTTCAAAAAAGAACCACTTTGTGAATAAGGGAAAGAAAGAGATGACAAAGATTAGGCAAATCATCTCCTACACTGAACAGGATGGATGAGGGAATCTAAGTCTGAAAACTGTCAGTTGCAGTCAAACATTCTAAGAACATATGGAATTGGAATATTTATAATACTAGGAAGAATAACTTATATTTGTATCGAGTTTTGCAGTTTTGGACAAATTTCCAAGTGTATTATTTAATTTAACTCCTAGAAAAGAAACTTGTGAGGTGGGGCAAGGGGTAGCTATAATTCTATGATTATCTCCATTTTATAAATGAGAATAATGAAGTTCAGAGAGGTTAAGTAATTTTCCCAAAGTCACATAGCTACTGAATGGTAAAATAAGGATCTAAACCCAGGTCTTTTTATGCTTTTGGCATAAAAGCTCTTTTCAACCTTTCAGTGTCTTTCCAGAAATCACAAGTTTTCCTGTGGCAAGTCTCCCCAGGTGAGGTCAAAGGCCAAGTTTCTCCTCTAACATTTGGAATTACATCCCCTTAGTGTGGTCACACTGAGAACTTCACTGTGACCAGAAGTTCTCACTAGAAATTATACACATCCATGATAAATGATAGCACTAGAAAAAATAGATTATTACTTATGCAAATTTTTGGGAGTGAGAATGTTCTAAAATGCAGAGTCAATAGTAAGAAAAAGGTAATCAAAGCTAATGAATGAAACCCAACCTCTTCATTTTACAAATGACAAAAGTCAAGCACAAAAGGCTTGTCTAAGATGACACAGAGTTGGTGTCAGAGGTAAGATCAGAATGTAAGGCTTTTAAATACTCTGTAAAAGCACAGGGTTTCCAGGAAACCACCCTTCCAACAGCCTTCTCTTCTCTGAGAAGAGATTATTTATTTAGTTTGTGTAGTTAGCAGGTCCACAAATATGCCGACATTTATCATAAACATGGAAAGGAGGAATTAGGGATCCAGTGGTAATAAATAACCCAAATGCATAAACTTGGCCTCAAATGAATCTGTTTTCTACCTTTTGTCATCTCCATTGGACTGAAGCACCAGGACACGTTGACTTTTCTGTTTTATCCAGGAGTGGTTAATTATCCAGAATTTACCAGTCATGGTTTGTAAACACAGTTGGTGGTGGGGTGAATAATGCAGGCCCATAGTGTCACTTCCGTCCATGGTGACACAGATGGTCAGAGCTGAAGGGGCCTCAGAGACCTTGCAGTCTGGGGTTTCCCAGCCACAGTCAGCTGACCTCCAGGGAGTTACTGCCTTGAGCCTGTCCAACTCCACCTTCCTTCTCAGAGACAGAGCCTGTGTTTTGCTCCTCTCTCCCTTTCTCATCTTCTGCTCCCTCACTCTGAGGTAGGTTGAGGGTTTGCAATAAATGCTCCTAGAGTGGAGCATCAGCCATCTTAGGGAAGATGTGGAGGAGAAAACTTAAAAAAGGGGAAAGCACCTGCTAGAACAAAGTAAATTTAGCAAAGCTCCTCGGTGTACACTTTGAGCTGGAAGGAAGATGTCCAAAATCGTGTAAGCTAAACCTTCACTTCTCGTATGAAGAAATTCAGGCACAGAGAATGGATGTGACTTATCCAAAGCTACAAAGTCAGGAAGCGGTAGAGTCAACATCAGCACTCAGATCCTCCAAGTTCTAATCCAGTGCCTTTTCATGATACTTCTTCTCAGTTTCCATTGTTCTCTCTTACGTAAAATAACCATGATTCATAACCCACCACTGCCACATCACACATTGACTACGCTACATTGTCTGCACGTTTCACAGAGTATATTTTGACACTCAAGGACATATGAGTTAAGCCAAGGATTTTTGTCTTGTACTCTTGTACACCTGTATCTCCTCATACCTAGTACAGGTTCTGTCTCATAGGAAGGATGCATGATTTTTTTGATGGAATGGATGCTGTGCATGGGACAGGTGGGGTTCCAACATGGCTATTAAGGTCTCTTATGACATGCCCTCCTTTCCTCAGGGCAAAAGCCTTCTCTTTGTGTCCCCTCCACCGCACCCCTCATTTTCCCTCTGTCAAAATATTTTTCAGGCCCCAATCAATAGCTACCTCCTGTTATCTCTAGCAGAAAGGGAACTGCCAAAACTGGCATCAAACAGCTTTTAATTTGCATGCCACCCTAACTAATGTATGATATGCACTGACTATATGATATAGGTGAGTTACTTAATCTCTCTGAGACTCAACTTAGCCAATTGTAAAAGAGTTCATAATACCAACCTCATTTGATTTTTCTGTAGAAGAAATAATATATGTAAAATTTCTATGCCAGCATATGCCATATGGTAGCTACTTAACAAATGTTAATTCCTTTCATCTGGTCAATTCCTCCCTTAAAACTGTCCCATGGCTCTCTGCTTACTCTTCACCAGTTTATTATGTATTATTTTACATGTTATTGATAACTTCAGAATACTTCTGTCTTCCCACTAGACCGTAAACTACCTTGAAGGCATTACTATATCAAGAAATCTTTGCATTTAACGCAACGTGACTTCCCACAGAATCTAGAAGGATGGCCAGCACAAATGTGGCACGTAAAACTTATTTTTGTAGAAGTAAATTGAAATGTGTGTGGGTGGTGGTGATGGGGAGTGCATAGTGTATCTGGCCCTTTAGATAGTTTGTCTGAAAAGTAATAGCACTTATGCTGGTGCCTTATGTATTTCTCCATGTTATGCGTATTCTTCTCCCTAAAAACAAGTAGCCAGTTGTTTGGCAATGACACCCTTCCATTCAAAGTGAGCATCTGAAGAGCTGACGCCCCCTCAGTGAGTGACCAAGCTATATTTATGTGTTGGGTCCTCATGCCCCCACAAAGAGGAAGTGGTATTTCAGGGATGACAGATGACAATGTGACGTCACCCATCTCCGTCAGTGCTCATTTCATTTCTTCAATTTCAGCAAAGATATTATAGAAAAGGTTGCTCCTTTATCACATGGGTGACCTATTTTTATTATTTATTAATGAAAATAGGGAAGGTTCTCTTCTCCCTGCCTTTCACTATTGAGCTTCCCATTTCTGTCCTTACCTCTTATCCCACCTTTCTGGAGGAAATAAAGGCCAGTAACTGAAACTTAAATGGTAAATTCATAGATCATATCTATCTATGTTATAATCTAAAAAAATAAAAGAAACAAAAATTTTTTAAAGAATTAAAGTATGGATATATATGCATTCCTAAAATAATTAAAATTAACAAATATTTATAAATTATTATTAGACAACAATTATTGAGCTCTTGTTATGATCAGGTCTCTGTGTTCTATGTTTGCTTACTTCATCTACTCCTCAACTAGCCCTACATGGAGGGTGATATTAACTTGTCCAAGATCTTATATATAGCTGCCAAGAGTCAGGGAGATTTGCATCTACATTTGTCTGAATCAAGAGGATGCATTTATAATCATTACCCATACTGCTTTGCCCATCCATGTGAGGGATTGAGTCATGAGTTAGTAATATGGAAATTAATGACACATAGCCCCCTCCCTCAAGAAGAAACTAACAACGTAGAATATACATACACATACATATATATTCCAGAGAGAAAGAGAATATATGTATATATGTATACATAGATAATATAGAGTGATTGGCGCTATACTAACACTACTAAAAAGGGACTATGGAAGTTCCCAAAAGGCAGAACTGAATTCTAAGGTCCAGATAATGGAGAAGACTCAATATATAATCTGTATCAAAGGTGGTTCTAGGAACTTTCACATAAGTGATCTTTGATATCAATTTATTTAATTACAAAGTACTCCTGTGTGATAAGTGGGTAGTAGTATCCCCATTTTACAGATGTGGAAACCATGTCTCATATGATAATAGCAAACAGCTAACTAGCACTTATAACATATTGGATGCTGTTCTAAGAACTACGTGTATTAATCCTGTATTGATCCACATGTATTAATCCTCACAATGATTCAACCATACAAGTGCAGAGCCCATTTTAGAGATGAGGAACCTGATTTCCAGAGTGTTTAAGTCGTTTTCCCAAGGTCTTACCACCAGTTAGAGGTAAAGCCAGGTGGAGGGGTAAAGTCAGGTAGAGGGGTTTTTATTTTCAACCATCATGTTATTGCTCTGTAGAGGGAAAGTAAGACACCCAAAGTTACCACCTAGAAAAGTGAGCCAGGATTTGACCCACATCTGCCTTTCTGTAATAAAGACAATGCTCTTAAAAAATACATTTAAAATATTTTATACTATAAAAGAGACTGGAAATATAGGTTGAAGTAAAATACCCTGATTGCCACAGCAAAAAGTAAGAATTCTATTCTATGGCAAGGGAAACTCTCAAAAGACTTTGAGCAGAAAATTCAAAATCAATATGATTAAATCTGCACTGAAGAGGAAAGAAAGCTCACTAGAATGTAAAGAATGAGTCAGAAGTGGGTGAGGCAGAAAGTAACGAGCCCTGTTAGGAGGATTCTGCAAAAGTCCTAGTGATGAGGTCTGAGAGAGGACAGGTCACAATTAACAGAGAACGTGGGAGGGAATATTCAAGAGAATTTTCAGAAATGGCTTTGGCAGGACTTACTCAATGTGGAGAGAGAGGGACAACTCAAAGAGGAACCCAGAGTCTGTAGCTTAAATAACTGAGAAAATAGTGGTACTCTTGACTGACCTAGGTAACATGGAGGGACAAGAAAGTTGGGGACATGTTGAGTTTCTGGTGCCTGTAAATCCTATGAAGCTTACCAGGGGAGAGTCATTTCAGGAAATAAAAATTATTTAGTCTCTTGGTCTCTGGGAGAAACCCTCTTCAGTAACTTTCAGGATTGAATAAACCAATATGCTCTTTATAAGTCATTCTAGCCAATAAAGCAGCAATTGTAACCTCTTTCCTGTAGCAATACATGAGGGATGCCATTCACAAACACAGCATCCCCTTAGCCATATCCACCATGTTGTAGAACCTTCAAGGTAAGTGAGACAGGTAGTACACAATTGTACAAAATTTTCAGAGTACCAGCTGTCATTCCAAAACACACAGTTTTTTTAAAGTATATCTAATAGCATGAGAAAATGTTAAGGAGGTAATCAGATTAAGTGGGGGGGAAAGCAGAGAACAAAAAATACATATAATGTATTCCAAAAAACATAATATACATATATATTACACACAGAAAAGACACTACAGGGAAATGCACCAAAATGTTAACAGAGGTCCTTCATTAAGCAAATATTTATGGAGCACCTGTAGTATGCCAGACTTTGCCTATTCATTATGTATGGTGAGAAAAAGGGACTTAATTTGATGCCCTCATATAGCTTACAGTTTGGGGAATAAGCTAAGAATATAAAGACTGTAAAGCAATCTGAGTACAGAATCCTTCTGGCCTTTTCTAATTGACTAAGTCTTTGCTCTTAACCATCATGTCCTGTTGGGGTAAAGTAAGGTGCCCCAAATTACCAGCTAGATAGGGGACAGAGCCAGGACTTGAACCATGTCTGTTCCACACCCATATGGACACCAATTCTTTTAGCAGGTTACGTGTTTAGTGGTGCAAGTGTTTCTAAAACTTTCAAAGTTCTCATAGAAATGACTCTCTTTTGCATTCATATTTCATTGATTTACATAACTTTGTAATTGAATTCTACAATTACAACAACAAGTATAACTGTCATTTTCCGTATATGTGAATAAACACAAGTGATTCTTGTTGAGCATGTACCCCTTTGGAAAAGGTACAAGTGCCTGACCACACTAAAGAAGAGCCCACTGGTTTCCAGCATTCAGCATGAGGACATTGGTTGGCAGAACTTACAGAAGTAATCAAGAGAATACATCAATCCACTAGGTGAACTAAATGAAAATTGATTAAGAGAACCTATATTGTCACATTTCCAGTCATACAGCTTGAGATTACTACAACATGAGGCAGCCAGTTAAATCATATTGACCTGTCAGTTAAAATCTTGTTTTCATTATTATTATATCTGCCACCAAGTCATAATTTTGTGCTTGTTATTTGTTGAATTGTGTCCTCCCAAAATTCATATGTTGAAGTACTAATCCCCACTCCCTACCCCAGTACCACAGAATGTGACTTTATTTGTTTTTCAACGTTTTTTTGTTTTTTTGTTTTTTTGTGTTTTTTTGGGGGGGGGGGACAGAAGGAGACAGAGCATGAACGGGGGAGGGGCAGAGAGAGAGGGAGACACAGAATCGGAAACAGGCTCCAGGCTCCGAGCTATCAGCCCAGAGCCTGACGCGGGGCTCGAACTCACGGACCGCAAGATCGTGACCTGGCTGAAGTCGGACGCTTAACCGACTGCGCCACCCAGGCGCCCCAGAATGTGACTTTATTTGGAGATAGGGCCTTTAGCAAGGGAATTAAAAACAACAATGAACTATTGGGACCTCAACAAGACAAAAAGCTTCTGCACTGCAAAAGAAACAATCAACAAAACTAAAAGGCAACTGACAGAATGGGAAAAGATATTTGCAAATGACATATCAGATAAAGGGCTAGTATCTAAAAGGTATAAAGAACTCACCAAACTCCACACCCAAAAAAACAAATAATCCAGTGAAGAAATGGGCAGAAGACATGAATAGACACTTTTCCAAAGATGACATCCAAATGGCCAACAGACACATGAAAAGATGCTCAACATCACTCCTCATCAGGAAAATACAAATCAAAACCACACTGAGATACCACCTCATGCCAGAGTGGCTAAAATGAACAAATCAGGAGACTATAGATGCTGGAGAGGATGTGGAGAAACGGGAACCCTCTTGCACTGCTGGTAGGAATGCAAACTGGTGCAGCCACTCTGGAAAACAGTGTGGAGGTTCCTCAAAAAATTAAAAATAGACCTACCTTATGACCCAGCAATAGCACTGCTAGCAGTCTATCCAAGGGATGCAGGAGTGCTGATGCATAGGGGCACTTGTACCCCAATGTTTATAGCAGCACTTTCAACAATAGCCAAATTATGGAAAGAGCCTAAATGTCCATCAACTGATGAATGGATAAAGAAGATGTGGTTTATATATACAATGGAATACTACTTGGCAATGAGAAAGAATGAAATATGACCTTTTGTAGCAATGTGGATGGAACTGGAGGGTATTATGCTAAGTGAAATAAGTCAGATAGAGAAAGACAGATACCATATGTTTTCACTCATATGTGGATCCTGAGAAACTTAACAGAAGACCATGGGGGAGGGGGAGAGGGAAAACAAAAGTTACAGAGAGGGAGGGAGGCAAACCATAAGAGACTCTTAAGGACTGAGAACAAACTAAGGGTTGATGGGGGGTGGGGGGAGAGGGGAAAGTGGATGATGGGCATGGAGGAGAGCACTTGTTCGGATGAGCACTGGGTGTTGTATGGAAGCCAATTTGACAATAAACTATATTTAAAAAAAAGAGATAGGGCTTTTAAAGAAGTAATTAAGGCAAAATGAGGTCCTATGAGTGGGTCCTGATCCAATATGACTCGTGTTGTTATAAGAGGAGATTAAGACACAGACAACACACAGATGGAGGGGCAACCACATGAGGACACAGCAAGAAGGTGGCCATCCACAAGCCTCCAAGGAAAGGAAGAGGCCTCCAAGGAAACCAACGCTGCTGACACTTTGATCTTGGACTTCCAGCCTCCAGAACTGCAAGAAAATAAATTTCTGTTGTTTAAGCCATTAAGTCTGTTGTATTTTGTGATGGAAGCTGTAGCAAATTAATACAGTGCTTATCTCAATGGCTGGCACATGGTCAGTATTCAAATATTGATATAAATGAGTGAATGAGGAATGTATATGTCTCCTATCCTGCATTTCTGTGATTGATTTTTTGAGGATCTTTAAAAAAGAAGTTTAGGCTGGCAAGGATGTGGAGAAACGGGAACCCTCCTGCACCGCTGGTGGGAATGCAACCTGGTGCAGCCGCTCTGGAAAACAGTGTGGAGGTTCCTCAACTCTTACATGAGCAGGACCCATAAAAACTAACTATCCAGGAGGTATTCCTTACTGAGTGAGTCTTGGCAAACTGACCCAAACAAATCCTCTTGGTTGGGAAGGCAAATGCGCCAAATAAAAGCAAAGGGCCACCAGACCTTAGCAGTTGAGACAAGATGGAAAATATGTACTGAAGAAATGGAAGCCTGGGTGACTGAGTGGTGGACAAAGGGACATTCCCATATTTCCTTGTAATCAATCTGCATGTCTAATATGAAAACTTCAGAGTAGAAGGTTTTAAAGTCTGTTTTATCCTGCTTTCCAACCCCTCAAAGGCCAATATGTGTATATAACGACTTTTCTTCATTCTCATTGCTTTAGAACCCTTCCTCTGTGTCTAGGACATCCTTAACAAGGTTTTGATTTCACCTTGTCTGATAAATGAAACTTATGTAGATTGCAATATATCATGTTGGACCCTAGATACTGTGAGGGTATAAGAGGATATAAAATTCTTTGGGATACAGGAAAGTCCAAATGATTAGAGATTTCTAAAAACAAAGTGAATGTACTGAGGGTTTTTTCAATTAGGAAGATACTCCCCCCACCAATAATGCCATAGAAGCAGAGATTCCACTTTGCTTCTTTTGTTCATTTTGGGATGACAGGGAGGGATGAGCTTAGAAAGTAGGAAGAAGGGACACCTGGCTGGCTCAGTCAGTAGAGCATGCGACTCTTGATCTTGGGGTTGTGAGTTTGAGCCCCATGCTGGGTGTAGGGAATACTTAAAAATAAAATCTTAAAAAAAAAAGAAGAAAGAAAGAAAGAAAGAAAGAAAGAAAGAAAGAAAGAAAGAAAGAAAGAAAGAAAGAGGCAAGAAAAGAATAGGCCCCAGCTAATCTCAAACTCCAGAAGCTTCTATCTTCCCAGAAATAAATACCTCACTTTCCATTTCAACACATGAACATAAGGTTCATATGAGACATATTCGGAGGAAATAAGGTTTAGACAAAAGAAATCATTCAAGAAATGAATTCAGTATCTGTCCAAGTAGTTGAAGATGTATACTGGAGATGTAGTGATAAATATATACATGGTTTTTGCCGTCATGGAGTTTATAATCAAATGATCCTTGCTGTTCTTTCGACTGATGTTACAAATAGTAGTCTTTACAAACTGTAGTGTTGAGGGAGTAAAACAATCATTCCCTAAACATCTTGCTATGGGCTGAATACTTGTGTTCCCCCAAAATTCATATATTAAAATTCTAACCCCCAATGTGATGGTATTAGGAGGTGAGGCCTTTGGGAGGTAATTAGGTGATGAGGGTAGAGCACTCATGATGAATTAGTGCCTCCATGAGAAGGGGCAAGAGAAAACTTGGTTTCTCTCTCTGCTCTCTGCCATGTGAGGATACAACCCAACGACAGCCATCTGCAAACCAGGAAGCAGGCCCTCAGGAGGAACTAAATTGGCCAACACCTTGATTGTGGAATTCTAATCCCTAAAACTGTGAGAAGTAAATATCTGCTGTTTAAGCTACCTAGTCTATGGGTATTTTTGTTACAGCAGCCTGAAAAAGACATATCTACAGGTGCCTAGCCATGGGCACACACTACTGGGGACAGAGTGGTATAAAAAAGATTTATAAAACATGGGCTGTGTCCATGATGTGCTAAAAAATCTAATTGGGAAAATAAGATACCCATGTGAAACTGTTGGCCAACAGAACAGTTTAAATTAAAGTACTAGATGGAGTGATACAGCTGCTTAATAACTAGAAAATGTACAATAAAATGTTAAGTATATGTATGGTCTTGGCAACAAATTTTGAAGGAGTTTAAAGAAAGATCAATATAGAATAGAGATATCAAAAAAGACTTTATCAAGAAAGTGGTGCCTGAGTTAAGTCTTAAAGGATGGGCAGGAGGGGGTGGGCATTCTGGGCAAGAATAAAGCCATAGTGGCAAAAAAACAAAGAAAAACCAAAACAAAAAACGAAAAAGAAAATTAAAAAACCTGACAGTCACTGGGTAGGGATAACAGAGTAAAACCAATTAAGTAACCACAAATTGTGAATGTTATAAAACAAAACCAAACAATTCAGATCACACCTAACAAACAAAATTATAATAGAAATACCATGTCTGCTCCCCAAACACATGCACATTCTAACACATTCTTGGAAAGAGTGCTGTAACATTGATTTATATCTGACAGTCCAAGTAAAAAATGAAAGAGCTGCCAAATCTGCCTATATAAATCCCAGTGATTTCACATGTTTTTATCCTATGAACTGAAGGCAGAAAAAAAGATTTAAGCCTTTGAGACAGCAGACAATAAAACGGTACCCTAGTGAAGCTTCTCCGAGGAGCCACTAGAATCATATTTATCATGTCCAAGACTGACATTAATTCTAATGTGCAGACACTCTTCAGCATTCAGATGCACAATATTAAATAACTCTAACAGGTGAATTTATCGAGTCATGCAGCGGTACGCTGAGTTGTACAGAGGGACCATATAACGGCTGTATTATGCAGAATCAAACACTCCATAGGAGCCACATTAAGCTTCTTCTGTTGACAGACGGATGATTGACAAGACCCTCCTCCAAAATCTTCCTGGATAAAAGTGCTTCTCTTTTGCCTTGTGGTGTCAAACCCTTGGGCTACAAATGCCTTGAACAACTGATCAGAACCAAAACAGCTACCTAAATGAGAAGTCTGGGCCATCTTGTAGGTAATCCTGACTGGTTCATGAAAAGGAGGACTGATCCTCTGTCTTGGTGAGATTACAAGTCCAAATCCCTAGCTATTGGCAGAAAACATCATTGCTGCTGCTTCCTTGCCCTTACAGAGAACTGCCTGGCTTCCTGACCTCACTGGAGAGCTCCAATTATTAGCTAACAAGCTACTGTTCTGGTCAAAAGCCCCAAAAGAAAGGTAAGGATCTGGGGCAGAGCTAGAAATCTGCATTTCTAACAAGCATCCCCAGGTACGAGTTTCCTAATTTGGTTGATCACTGGAAGCATCTGGAGCAGTTTCAAAGTGTGAATTCTCAAAACATACCCCAGACCTCCTAAATGGAATCTCCAACAGTTTGTAAATTATGATTGAAGTGATGGATCATTATGCTGTTCAGAATTGTTTATATAACAATGAAAGTGAGAGATTCCAGTTGATAGAGATGTCACTTCTCTAACTGTTTGCTTCCTTTTACAAGAAAAGAAGAGTTGGGGAACCCATTATGTTTCTATTCTTGCCATGGGTGCCAGGAAACGGTAAACTGATAGCGACTCTTCCTGGTTTAGATTTCTAGGTACAATTGCTCCCCTTTGTATTATTAGGCCTTTCTTTTAAAATGTAACTTTGAATTAAGTCACCTAGAAGTGGTTGGAGCATAAATTACAAATTAGTGCAATATAAATAATTTTAATTCAAGCTTCACCTCAAACTTCAGAAAGTCACTTTCTCTGTTCAGTTTATAAATGTGGGCAAACCTTGCATTTTACAGCTTCATACCAATGATGGTGCTCCCATCAACCTTCCTCACTGGACAAATGACAGAGGACAAAGGTCCCTGAAGGACTGCTCTACTTGGCAGAGTAGAGGAATCCAGGCCTTATTCAGTTGCCCAGAAACTCAGCTGCTCCCTCTTAAACCCAATGACCTGCCAAGGAGAGCCACCTATGGAGTAGGGAAAACACGGTGTGAACCACGTCAGAGAACTGAGGTTCAAATCCCAACTCTGTATGGTATTCCATAAGCCATTACCTCTAGTTTCCTCATTGGTGAAATGGAGGTAACTAACTTGACTTTGCCTGTCTCGGGGTAATTGTGAAACGTTTTACAAGATGCACATTATTTAACAACTAATGGAAATAGCTCAGAAATGCTATACTCAACTGTGATAATGAAAGAGGGCTCTCTTGTTCCTAGGAAAAGGTTGTAGGTTTTAAAAAACTAACCTAGAGGGATTCTAATGTACTCCTCAAACAGATGAAAACTTAAGAGCACAGTGAGGTCCCCAACTGGGAGGATGGCCTTTGAGTGTCAGGGTGTTAAGGTTTATGTTGACTTTGCACTAAATTCAGATAATGCTTCGAGCATTGTGTTCATCTTTCCACAGCACACTGCAGCAGGCTTTCACCACCTGTTGGTGTCCAAAAGAAACCAATCAGAATATAAGGCTCTAGAAATCATGTCCCATTAAAACTAGTTGAAGGAACAAGGCACATGGAGACTGGAACAGATTTAGGGGACATAGCTGTGTTTTCAAATGTATATAATGACATAAGATTGTCATGAAAAAGAGAGAGGAGTTTCTTTCAGTGAGGACTAGGATCTGGGGAACGTGGATTTCCCAAAGGAAAGTTGCTGGAGACAAGATGTCGATTTAGGGGAAGACAAATTTCAGAATGTAGTACATTAGCAAGTTAAAATGGGGAGCTCCTACAGCATCAATTTTCAGATGTTTCAAAAAGGATTCTTGCCCTTGGTAAGAAGTTGCAATAGATAATCTTTGAAAAGTTCTGACCCTAAGATGCTCTAAGTCTGTCCCTTCATCTATGGCAGACATAAAGTTTCTCATTCTTGGAGACAAACTGAAATCCTTTGGCTAAAGAACTCAAACTTGACTTCAGGTGGTAGATATTGGGAGTTATCACTGAGAAAGGCTCAACTTTGGGACTCTCCGCTCACCCCCTGCCAAAATTGGTGCTCTTCAACATCTCCTGGATTCACTACTTCACTCTGATTGC
This sequence comes from Neofelis nebulosa, assembly GCF_028018385.1. Classification (NCBI taxonomy): domain Eukaryota; kingdom Metazoa; phylum Chordata; class Mammalia; order Carnivora; family Felidae; genus Neofelis; species Neofelis nebulosa. The sequence goes on along the minus strand of NC_080793.1, from coordinate 32,979,996 downwards.
CAGGCTTCTCAGATCCAAGCCTGATGCAGCACCATCCCCCTACACTGTGCCTACCTTGGCACTGAGCCAGAAATCCACTGCTGCCATTTGTGTTTTCATTTAGTAAATAAAGATCAGAAATGGCTGCTGCTTTAATAGATTGAAAACTCTGGCCTGCAAATAAATATCTTGGGGGAATTAGAGAAGATTTGGAGAACAACAGTCAATCTCAATATAATTAAAAATAAGCTCTCACCTGCTACTAATTTCCTTCTTGTTTCTTTGCTAACAGAAATCTTTGTTTGAACAAAGAGGTAAAAGGCACAGTTAGAAGCTGTTTACATAGCGCAAATGAGAGTGCTAATTGTAGGGAGCCTGCATGTTAATGAGAAAGAGGTTATTTATCAGTGTGAAATTCTGAGTGCAATAAATTGCAGGTGATATTTCAGGAAACATTCAGTTTCTAATGATTTCTTTTCACCTCCAACAGTGGCCCCAAATCAAAGTGCAGTATGTTGTCATGAAATAAGAATTCCTGTGGAAGCCAAGAGATCTGGTTGTGGCCCATAGCTAGCTGTATGCCCTGGAACAAGCTTTCCCTCTCTGACTTTCAGGCTCATATCTGCGGAAATTTCGCATCTCTGATTTTCCTCCCAGTTCTGACCATTGTTGGATAAGAAGTACCAGTATATAAGAAGTACCTAGTGCTTCTACTGAGAAATCAGTTTCTCTTTCTTGGGATAACCTTTGTTGTTCTGAAACCAACGTACAAAAATACATTCTTGGAAAGGGCCTGGCTTCCTAGCTCCCAGGTTTTCCCCTACCCTGGCTGCTATGGTTCTGCCCGGCAATTTTTGAGGAACTCAAGGAAGATCCCTAGAAGCAAGCCTCCTAGCAGCACCCCAATATCACAGGCCTCCCAGCTGCTTCCTCAGTCTTTCTCAGACCTCTGAAGAGGCTCCAGGACCTCTGACCTCCCTGTGACTCATTCATTCGGCAAATCCTCTTTGAACACCCACTGTGTGCATGGCACCATGCCAAACACTAGGAACACAGAATTCTGCAAGGCAAACAGTGCATTCCAGCATGGAAGTATCTAATGGGGAAGTCAGATGTGAAACAAATAATTATACAAGTGACAATGTGATAAGCCCTAAGTGGCAAAAATATGGGTTGCCATGACAGGAGGGTCAGGAAAGGCTGTCCTGAGTGACACTTGCACTCAAACCTAAAGTAGAAGTGGGCTGGTTGTGGCGGGAGGGGTGTACAAACTGAAGAAACAGTACTCAAGGCCATGGGCAAAGAGCCCAGTACATCTAATGACCAGAAAGTCAGTGTGACCAGACGACTCTCCATAACCAGAGAACAGACAAATATAGGCTGGAGAGGTAGGTAGGGCCAATTCATGTCAGACTATGGAGGCCCTGCAAGGACTTTTGGACTGTGCTCCAAGGTAACTGGAAGCCATTAATAGATTTTTTTTAAAGTAGGCTCAACACCCTCTTGAACTCACGACTTCAAGATCAATAGATTTTAAATGAGAAAGAAATGTGATCAGCCAGAGGGGGTGTATCAATCTCTCTCAACTGTTGTATCTAAATTCAGGGTCTTGGCAGGACCCTGGAAGCCCTCTCCCATTCCCTCTCAGGGCCACATATGTATACCAAGCTCTGAGAGAAAAGGGTATCCCAGTGTTCAAAGGAAATGGCATATTCTAAGTATTCCAAAGAAAATGAATCCACAAATACACTTTGGTAACAATCCTCACTATAGGAAGAAATCCAACAGGGACCTTAGAGATCCTTCTACCCTCCCTCCTACTTTCCTCCCTCAAGTGTACCATGTAAATAGGATAGTAAACAGGAAGGAGCCTACTCCATAGCAAGACAGGAAGTGATAAGCAGGAGACCCTGAAGGCTACAGATTATAAAGGAGTGCAAATACAGGGGAAAAAAATATTAAAAAAGAAAAAAGACATCTACAGGCTCTGGCCATGGACAGAGTTCTCAACTCACACTCCCAGAAGGCTTTGTATGAAATGTTTTCAAACACTTGTGGGGGCAACTGCTTACCCCCATGAGAGGCAACAGCAGGAAGGGGGTCACAGTAAGCCAGCTCCAGGAGTATTGGGGGATGCTGGAGGCGGAGGCGGACGGAGATGGAATAACTTCGTAGTGTTTCCTAAAGCATGATCTACAGAACTAATGTTTCCTAATCAAATAGGGTGTGGTGACAAATGTAGATCCCCCAGCCCCAGAAACACACAGCCCTTATAAGTAGCATGGGGCTGAGGAGTCAGCACACGGGCCCTGAAGTCAGACTAACTGGTTTCAAATCCTGATTTCACACACTTACTTGCTTTGTGAACACAGGCACTTTGCCTCATCTATTTTAGCCTCAGTTTCCTGGCATGTAAAAATGAACATCATAATAGGACCTACCTGGTAGGGTTGCTGCGAAGAGGAAACAAGGTAACTCCCGAAAAGAACTTGGAGCGGTGTCTTCCTGGGACATAGTAAGATCCTGATGATTATTAGCTATCAGTGTAACTGAGAGTGGGCCTGGGGACCTGTATTTTTAACATGCTCTGCCTGCAATTCTCCCCACTCATTAATGTTTTATTTTCAGTTTGAGGAGTATTTATATGCCAGCTTCTGAGCTGAGCCTTTTATGTTTCTCATCTCATTTAAATCCCATGAAGTAGCACCAATATCTCCCCCTACCCCCGCTTATCGAGAAGGGAGTAGAAGCCTGGAGTGGTTAAATACTTTCCCCAAGGCCAGATCCTGAACTTCTAGATACTTTTTAGGAACAGCATATTCCACCAGGATAGGGACAGACAGAGCACATATAGGGGACCTGAGCAGGCTAGCGCTCATGAGCTTGGAGAGCAGCTGTGAGCAAAGTCCACAGCCTCTGCCCAGCTGTCAGCAGAAGGGTGGGTTTGAGGGTGGGCTGAAGCTGGTGGGCAGACCTGGTCCCCAGAAGGAATGGTGCTTCTGCCCAGAGGGAGGGCCCATCCTGAGTGTTGTTGCAAGCTTATCATGTAGCTGCTAGCCGCTCGCTGTCCTGACCTACATGGCATCACCCCTTCTGCAGTCTGTACACCTTTCTCATGGCATGGAGCCCTTGTGTAGTACAGTTGTTTACGAGTCTGTCAACCCCTGTCAGGCCTTGACCGCTTGAGTGAAGTCTGGCTGTGTCACCACAGTCAAGTGTGGTGACCAGAGAGACATCATAGTGTCATTTCAGATTGGTGTAAAACTTGTTTTGTGCTTAAGAGTTTTTCCTTCTCTGGCCACCCCAGGCAGAGCTGGGCCTCCTTTCATGTGTTCCCATTGACTTTCCAAAGCCTTTCATCATGGCACCTGTGACACTGCCTTGGTATCTACTGATTCCCCTAGCTGCACTGAGAGTACACCCTCTGAAGAAGCAGCCCTTCGCACTCACTCCCGTCCAGAGGTAGCAATGGAAATCTATCCCGACATGTCTGGACAGCCTACTCCTTTGAGACTGACCCAGTGACCGTCTTCATCACAAAATCCTTCATAAAAGGAATTGAAAATTCTTGCTTCTTATCAACAAGCCTCCCCTTCCATGTGAGCAAGGACATGTCTGTAGAGAAAATTACTACCAGTGAAGTCTCATGCTCTTGAACTGGAAGCCAGGCCTGCCTCTGAGACTTTGCCCTCTCTCTGCTTTGACACCTCTGGACTGAGGGTCCACCTGGTAAGCTGAACACACAAGCATGGAGTAGGAAATCGAGCAGAGCCCAGCCTCCCACCAGGGCCAAGTCCAACTCTGGGGAGTACAAGACAGGTGCTTCATGGAGGTTTTTGATGAAGGAAGGAAGGAAGGAAGGAAGGAAGGAAGGAAGGAAGGAAGGAAGGAAGAAAGAAAGGGAGGGAGGAAGGAGGGAGGGAAAGAGGGAGGGAGGAAGGAAGGAAAGAGGAAGGAACGAAGAAAGGAAGGAATGAAACTTTCAAAAAAGAGAGCCTTTTCATTTCAAAAATTCTAGAGCTAAAATTTCATACCAATCATAATTTCCTCTGGATATACAAACACACAGGAGTACTAGCTACAGTAAATACCTAGGTGGAGCCCTATCCACTGTCAAGAGTGTCTCATATTCCTCAAGAATCCCCACAATCCTGAGGGGCAGGAGTTGCCTCGGTCCAACACACCCTTCCCCGTTCCTGTCTGCCTCCCTGTGCTGCCCACCCCACTCCCCAGCCATTTTGCCTCCTCAATTCATTCTTCAGATCTGATTGGCACTCAAAGGTCAGTTCTTGCAGAAGGCCTTTTTTGAAGGAGTACCTGAAGGAATAGGAATGCCCATGTTCATCTTGTAATAGTGCACCTGCCTATCAGCTCATTGCAAAGGTATTGGTCTACAGTGGAGAAAGACAGAGAGACTGAAGTGTAATGCTCACACCCAGGGTCATGTTTACCAAAGGGTCAAGAGATCCCTGTTCAACTCATTAGGATTACTTACTAGTAAACCATCAGGTTAACAGGAATAGCAGCAAAGAAAGGAGAGTCACCAGGCAGGGTTAAAATCAGCTTGTCTGCCAGATGAGGAACTGAATGGACAAGCGGTTTTCTGTGGCAACATTCAGGGAAATTTCTAGGGGGTGGGAGTAATGGGCCACAGAAGTCAACCAGCTCACTATACGGCCAGAAGAGAAGGTTTCTGTTGTGGTCCTGTTTCTCTTCCTACTGGAGGTGGAGAACAATGGTGCATAATACAAATGATTTTCTCCTGCGCCCTCCCCACTAGAAGTCACAGTAAAGGCTCTTGAAGAAATATCTCTTCCATGGCTTGTGAGGAGAACAATAGTCAAGAATACACTTGAGTATGAAACAAATAAGAAAATCATTCCAAAGAGGCAGGGACTTAAAACCAACGTCAGTAATCTAAAAAGTGGTAAAGACGGGAATGCAGCTCTCCCTCCAGTTCTCACCATCATGGGAAAGTCCCATTTTTCTAAAAGAAGCAATAACTTATATTCCTTAGAACAAAATGAGTGAGTCTCACACACTAGGAAGTAGGAAGCATCTTGTTACCTTCCCTCCTCCACACACACATACACACACCCCTCCCAGGAGAACAGAAAGTTCCTCCTATACCACAGCTGATGCAGCAAACTAGGGGGTGGTATCTTCCAAAAATAGCAACCTCCCAAGATTCAAATCTCAGTCTCAGCATCCTACAGTGGAAAGATCAAGGGTTCTGAAGCCAACCAGATTTGGATGGGATCACCTTCAGGTCATTCAATCAGAGGCAAATTATCTGACTTTCTGAGTCTCAGTTATTTCATCTGTGAAATGGGCACAAAGTATCTCTTGCACAAGGTTTTTATGGGTTTTAAAAGATATGACTAACATAAAGCACTGGGCAACAATGCTGATGAAATTACAGTACATTATAAATAATGTTCTGAGCCCTTCCTTCACATCTTTAGATTTGCTAGAGAACAAGGAAGCCAGAAGAAATCAAAGGTGCTGAACTGTAAAATTTCAAATAAAATATATACTTCCCAAAACAATGGAGAAGGTAAAAGAAACTATGTACCATGTATAGAGAATGACCCTCTAAAATGTAAGAAGAGGGGCGCCTGGGTAGCTCGGTCGGTTAAGCATCCGACTTCGGCTCAGGTCATGATCTCACGGTCCGTGAGTTCGAGCCCCGCGTCGGGCTCTGTACTGACAGCTCAGAGCCTGGAGCCTGTTTCAGATTCTGTGTCTCCCTCTCTCTCTTCCCCTCCCCTGTTCACGCTCTGTCTCTGTCTCAAAAATAAATAAACGTTAAAAAAAAATTTATAAAATGTAAGAAGAAAGTAGAAAAAAAAGTTAATGAAACAAAATACAAAAAACACGTGTAAAATATATCTGCTTTAACAAAAATACTTAAATGACTTACAACCCTTATTCAACTCAGATTGGGTCAAATAACAAAATCTAATAATTGCTATTTACCAAATATACCTTAAAATAAATCAACACAAAAATATAAGGAATATTATGTAAATGCACACAAACATAAAACATGAGTACAATATTGCTATCAGATAACATTGAAAAAATATTTTTTAATATTTATTTATTTTTGAAAGACAGAAACAGAGCACAAGTGGGGGAGGGGCAGAGAGAGAGGGAGACACAGAATCCGAAGCAGGCTCTAGGCTCTGAGCTGTCAGCACAGAGCCCAATGAGGGGCTCTGTCTCAGGAGCTATGAGATCATGACCTGAGCTGAAGTTGTATGCTTAACTGACTAAGCCACCCAGGCGCCCCGCTATCAGATAACATCAACTATCAGGCAAATGCAAGAGAGACCATTATTTTATATTGGTAGAGGGTTTAACTTACAATGAAAATATAATTGTCATGAACATTGATATGTCAAATAATATTGCACTGACACAGTTAAAGCAAAAATTGTTAGAAATACAAAGAGAAAAATGAAATATACATGATTACATTCAGTAATGCTAAAGCATCTGTCTTTGACAGATAAAATTAAGAGTAAGCAAGGATATAAAGATGCTGATCAATCTATTTATCAAAATCGATTTAATACACAATTTTATAAATTATACACTTTAATATTATACAAACAGAAAATATACTTTGTATTCTAAGACCTATAGACTACTTACAATAATTCATGATACATTAGGATATAGAGAAAATTCCAAAGTTCCAAAACCAAAGCTTCACAACTTGTACTTTTGAATGTAACTTAACAAAATTATAGATTAATAACAAAAGTTAAAAAAAAAGCCCAGCCTCTTAGAAGGTTAAAAATCACTTCATTAAGTAATTGTTAAAAAAGAAATACGAATAATTTCAGATAATTTTTTAAATAAAGATGAGAAAACTATAAATGAAAAATTATATGAAATTCCCAAACAATTTTCAAAAAAAGAGAGCACAGTCTTAAATATTTCAATATGTAACAGTAAAGATGGGGAAAAAATAAACTACTCTATTATTTAAAATCTAGAAAAATAGCAATAGCATAATTTTTAAAAATAAAAAAAGGAATAAACATCAAAGAGAATAACAAAGATAAAAGAATAAAAAATATTATATAGCCAGTACTCAGAATTGGTAAATAAACCCCAAAGCTGGTCTTTTGAGCATAGCAATTATGCAAAAAAGCTTGTAACATATAATTAAGAAAGAAAGGGAGAATTCTGGGAAGATGGACATGATAGTGGCAGGTTCATTTTTGGATATTCCTCAATATCCACATAAAGACAGAGTAACTAAACAACAAAACCAAAATCTATAGACAACATTTACAGCAAAACTAGGTGACAGGTGTCTTCTTGAGCCCTTAAATACAAGTGGGTGGGACAAATCTACAAGAGTCAAGGCCTGCATATCACTGGATCTCTGCAAGAAAAAATAGTAGGATACACAGGATGTAACTGAGAACAGAAGCCTCCTGAAAAGGCCTGCAGGTTTTCACTAAAAAATGCAATGAACCAATTTAAGAGCAGTGGCTAAAATTGGCAGGAATTTTGCTCACTCCAAGATTAGATAAGAACAAAGAAGCCCAAAGGGATGAAGCAGCCCTGCCCCTATGAAGTGAGAAAAATGGGAGAGAGATATTTGCCATGAAAATTTTCTCTTTTGAAAAAAAATATTTATTTATTTTTGGGACAGCGCAAGTGGGAGAGGTGCAAAGAGAAGGGGACAAAGGATCCAAAGCGGGCTCTGTGCTAACAGGCTGACAGCAGCAAGCCTGATATCAAGATCATGACCTGAACCGAAGTCAGAAGCTCAACCGACTGAGACACCCAAGCACCCTGGATGGCACAGTTCTAAACCATAACTTACTGTTATACTCTAGAAAACTTTAGAAATCAAATGTATCAAGAATTTTAATCGAAAGTATGAAATGGCTTTGTCAAAGCCATGTGCTTTCAAGCAATGCCCTATGCCCAGACACTCTACTGAGAGAGTAGAGCCAAGCAACTGCCGGAGTCCTGATTCCTGGGGTGAGAAGACAAACCACCCTGAACAAAAAGCAAATACAGCACCTGAACAAATACAGCACCTCGGTGCAAAGAAAACTCCACATTACTCGCTTCTAATTCCTTAGGGCAATAAATTGCAAGTGTCAGTCACAAAGCAACTTTTACCTAGACAGTTTATGTATTAACCAATGATCACCTAATAGGGCATTTTAGTTTAAATGTCTTCATCAGATTATACAGTCAATTTTACAGGACAGAAAAACATTATATGGCAGTGTACAGTTTGCAAGTATTTTTCTATCATTACTTTATTTAATCTGAATATAGCTACATATCATTGCACTGGGAGAAAAGGACAAGAAAGCAGTAAGTCTTGATGGGAGCACCAGATCACTTGACATCCCCTAGCTCTAATTAAATGACAGACATATGAACCAGCATCAATACAAACTTTTTTCCCATATACATCAAGGTTTCCAAATTGGAAGAAAATATTTCTTAGCTCATCAGCGCATGTTAAATAAATAGTCATTAACAGAATTTTTTTCCCCTGCCAGGGTTCAAACAACAACCTTGGTAACCAAAGAGAAAGTTAAAAATAGGTGAAATCTCATTTTTAATAATATTAAAATTAAAAGTCTCTCCCAGAGAAAGTGGACATGATTCAGTCATTCTTACTTTCATCAAGACTGTGGTTGTAAAGTATTTACTCTTATGAAGCAGGTAAGAGTGGAAAGCTTTGCCTGGATGCTATATTCATGTGCTAGAAGCACCTGCTTTCTCTCTGTCACCATTTCTCCATCACCTATTATTGGAGTGCTTAGACATTTTGACAAGGGTGTTATTTCACTATGAAACCTTACAAAAGGGAGGAAGAATATTTCAAAAATATGATGAAAACATCTAAGGTCATTATGCTCCTCATTTCTTTGCACTGAATTTATTTCCTTTTGGTATTTTGCAGTACACACAAAAAATTTCAGTGCAGAAGACATTCAAAAGCTCCTCTCTCCCCAGAAGATAAAATCTTTAAGAATCGTGTCTCTCCCTGGCGAGTGTTTTAAGAAAAGCAGAATCGAATGTTAAAACTTCTTTGTAAGGGCATCAGTCGTAGAAGTCCTATTTCATAAAAATTATGTATGGCAAATATAGCAAACACATTAAGAAGAAGGTCTAGTCAGGACAGAAGAGCTACCATTCCTTAAAATAGTTATCACCAGGGGCGCCTGGGTGGCGCAGTCGGTTAAGCGTCCGACTTCAGCCAGGTCACGATCTCGCGGTCCGTGAGTTTGAGCCCCGCGTCAGGCTCTGGGCTGATGGCTCGGAGCCTGGAGCCTGTTTCCGATTCTGTGTCTCCCTCTCTCTCTGCCCCTCCCCCATTCATGCTCTGTCTCTCTCTGTCCCAAAAATAAATAAAAAACGTTGAAAAAAAAAATTAAAAAAAAAAATAGTTATCACCATATTCATAGATTGTACATTTCCTTTGGGGCTCAGTATATCCGGCTATATTTGCACGTGCACACACACACAATTTTTTTTTTAATTTTTTTAATGTTTATTTATTTTTGAGAGAGAGAGAAAGCAGAGTGTGAGCAGGGGTGGGGAGGGGCAGAGAAAGGGAGACACAGAACTTGAAGCAGGCTCCAGGCTCTGAGCTGGCAACACAAGGCCCGATGCGAGGCTTAAACTCATGAACTGTGAGGTTATGACCTGAGCCGAAGTTGGACGCTTAACTGACTGAGCCACCCAGGTGCCCCAAAACACACATACATTTTAATCCATACCTTTTGAAAAGTCCTGTAGACTATGGCTTAAGCAAGGAAGTAGTGAGGGAGTGCTTAATGAGAGTTGCCCCTGAAAGCAGATAGACATGGGGGGGGGGGGGCGGTTCATATTCAGCAACCTACAAGAAAACCATGCTTATTGTTAAGTGGGAAGCAAAGCAGAGAAGTCAAGTACCCCCAAAGTTATTCTTTTTGGAAAAATTTTTAAATATTTATTTATTTTTAAGAGAGACAGAGTGAGAGCAGGGGAAGGGTAGAGGGAGAGGGAGACACAGAATCCAAAGCAGTCTCCAGGCTCTGAGCTGTTAGCACAGAGCCCAATGTGGGGCCGAACTCACGAACTGCAAGATCATGATCTGAGCCAAAGTTGGATGCTTAACCAACTGAGACAACCAGGTGCCCCTCAAAGTTATATTTGAGGGTTGCCAAAATGGTATAAATGGAAAGACTGTGACATGAACAGGTATCAAAACAATAAAATGAAACAACCTCAAGAATCAGGTGAGCTAATAACAGCCAGTATGGGAATTAATCTGGTGAGCACAGCCAGTCTGCCATTGTATCCTTTGGGCATGGCTTGGGTTGAACTGGGGACCTCTCTTTTAGAGCAGTCTTTTCCAAACTGTACTGGGCATAGATTCCCCTGAGAAACTTATTAAAATGTAGAATCTGATCATTCTGAATCAGTAGGTCTGTTGTCAGGTAGAGACTCTGAATTTCTTACAAGCTCCCAGGTGCTGTTGGTGCTGCTGGTCTAATGGCCACATTCTGAGTAGCAAGTAGCAAAGGCAGAATCTCATCCTGAGCCAATAATGACTTTGGTAGCAACACCTTTTGCCTCTTCCATCTTTGCTCTCCACAATGCTAATAGCATTTTTAAAACTTTTTAATCATTGCTTTTTAGGAATCATACAAAGGTAATTGGACCAAGACTGTACTTGGACAAGTGTCAGGATCTGTGCCAGCCAAGAAATACCATGTCATCAAGGAGATCACGATCCATAGAAAAGTAAAAGGACCTTTATGAACTTCTTCCTGTTTCAGGAGTGACCCAGGGTACAGATGGCAATATAAAATGGGCAAAGAGAAAGCCTACATGAATCTTGAAAATGGTATGAGAGATTCAACTCTTTAAAGTTTGTTGGCTCCGTGTTTCAGCTCAACAGCAGAAAAAAGTAAAACAAGAACAAAAAAATTCCAGGAGGAATGGTAATCAAGGAGCCTCAGTTAAACCTCCCAAATCCAACACTAACATTAAACCCAAATTTCATAGAACTGAAAGCTTTTACTTCCCATGTTATAAAAAATGAATGGTGCTAAGGCTGCCCTGCAACCTAAAAGACTTTAGGAAAGAATATGGGTGTTCTATCTCCCCTTGTCGAGAAATCATCAAATAATAGCTATTTTTCTTTCACATTTCCTGATTTAAGCACAATATGTGCTCTAATTTAATGCTCACAACAAACCTGTGTAGTAGCCACCACTCTCAACTCCATTTCACAGATGAGGGACCAAGTTTCAGAGAGATTGAATGATGTGCCAGAGGTCATTCAGCTAATAAGAAGCAAACTAGGATTCTAAACCAAGGCTGGTTAGAGTGTTTTCATAATAAAAATATTTTTTTAATTAAAAGTCTATTTAATTCTAAAACTAAAATGCAATTAAAAACTATAATAACCATATCTACCTGAGCTACCTCACATGTTATTTGCAAAGTTCCAATGAAAAGATTAAAGATTTGAAAGTGCTTGGAAAATATCTGTAGCAAAACAATAAAGAAAGAAAGACAGAGAGACAGACAAAAAGAAAGAAACTGGCAAACAAAGGTACTTTGTAAACAATAAAGGATGAGTTTAGTTGTTAATGTGATTTATCATTATTAGATCCCAAGATTGTGGAGCCAAGTTAAAGCTGCAAACATAAATCAATCCTTCTTCAAGCTTCAGGAGATAAAAGGACCTCTTTGAACTCTAAACTTCAACTTTTCTTGGCCTTGGTATCACCCTGTGGTAATTTATATAAATGAAGACTAACTGTAAGAAATATTATTTCTCTTTCCCCAAGGAAATTCTCTTTCTCTTTCTCTCTTCATCTCTTTCCGTTTCTGTCTCTCTGTCTCTCTATGTCTCTCTGTCTCTGTCTCTCTCTCTCTCTCTCTCTCTCTCTCTCTCACACACACACACACACACACACACACACACACACACACACACACAATTAGATCTAACACTTAACTTTTTCTTCTCATGAAAGCAAAAAAATGAAATCCAGGGAATAGTGATAAGCCCAAGGTCTAACTAGACAATAGAAGAGTCAACATTTTAACCATCCATTTGACTCCATACTGTCTCTTTTTGAAACGGAATGAGAAGCAAGTTATGGAATAAATCACAGGGACAAAAGGGACAGCATAAGAATATAGTCAATTATTATGATAGTGTTGTATGGCAACAGAGGGTAGCTACACTTTTGGTGAGCACAGCAAAAAGTGTAGAGTTATTGAATCACTATGTTGTATACTTGAAACTGACGTAACTTTGTGCGCCAACTATACTTCAAGAAAAGAAAAGAAAAGAAAAGGAAAGGAAAGGAAAGGAAAGGAAAGGAAAGGAAAGGAAAGAAAAGAAAAGAAAAGAAAAGAAAAGAAAAGAAAAGAAAAGAAAAGAAAAGAAAAGAAAACTGGAAGCAGGATGCACTATACCTTCCTTCCTCAAAGTACATTGTTATCAATTCCTTCATAATTCAACACATATTTATCAGAGTTCAACATTGAGTGCTAGTATCATAAAGCTGAATGAGACATAGTCTGTATCCTCAGTGAAGTCATAGTCCAAGACTTTCTGTGTGCTGGGCACTGCCTTTGCCACTTTGAGAATCAAAAATAAGTCAGTGCTAGTCACTACTCTCAAGAAAAGTGGTAAAGAAGTAGGACCTGAACCTAGAAATGTTTGGTTGGGAGACAAGTGTGAGGAGGACTCAAAGAAGAGCAGGATTTGGGCTTTTTTGGGGAGAAAGTAACAATTCCACCAACATGATAGATTTGAGAAAAAAGATCAATGTGCCTACTGGAAGATATGACTATGGTGGAGACTCCTGGAAACAAAAAACCAATGATTGGGAGAGATTTTACATACCTAATCCAAAGTTGAGCATCCTACCAGAGAAATATGTGTTCTTGGATAGGAGGTTTTTCAAGACATGTTCTGAGAAGTTTCAGGGGTTGGAGCCATAAGCATTATACTAAAACTGGGTTGCTATTCTGGCATCATTAATAATTTTTATTTTTCACTTTATTCAATGTTTAAGAGAGCGCACATGCTATCTCTCCAAAGTAGAGTCAAGCTTCCCATTCGTTCCTGGGAGCCCTCTAGCATCTTTTGGGCCATGATTTTTGACTTGTGGAAATTCCTGCTTTGGACTGCTTTCCTACAAACAACACTAAATCCAGAAGAGAGTTCTAATTTCCCCACTCATGTCCCACCTACCCACATGTATAGCTCCAAAGTCTACCTTAAAAACTTTAAGGAAGGAAATTCCAAGCCTCTCTAGTAAAGAAAGGATCCTGGACCTTGACTGATGGGCTTCCACACCTTGAATTTTGTTGAGCCAGAATCCCTCCCCCCATTGGTTTAAGCTCATTCCTACTACATAAGACCTCAATAAAGACAGTTGATCTGGGGCACCTGGGTGGCTCAGTTAGTTAAGCGTCCGACTCCTGATTTTGGCTCAGGTCATGATCTCACAGTTTGTGAGTTCAAGCCCCACATCGGGCTATGTGCTCTGCTTGGGATTTTTCTCTCCCTCTCTCACTGCCCGCCCCCACCCTCACCCCCGGCTTCCCCCTTGAGCTCTTTCTCTCTCTCTCAAAATAAATAAATAAACATTAAAAAAAGACAGCTGATCTTAATCCATCTCTTACTGATTAATCAAGCCTAATGCTAAGCTCCAAGGAAGGGCTGACTTGCTCCTTTTATTCATTTCTTCATGGGCATTCAGTATTCAGAGCACTTCCTATATGTCAGATCTGTGCCAGAAACCAGAGCAGATACAAAGAGAATCAGTCATGGTTTCTGTTTGAATACCTTATCTTCTAATATGGAAACCATGCAGTACAATAACTATAGGAACAAAGAGAAAATGCTCCGAGGCCTAAGGCAAAAACATAGACAAAGTGCTAAAGAATTTGAAAAGGAAAAGATTACTTTCATTTGGGGGACAAGGAGGCTCACGAGAAGTTGTGTGGATAAAGTAGCACTTAGCTAGGGATGGAAAGATAACAAGGTGGACATGTGGACTTAGAGAGGAGCAGAAATGGCCAATGTCTTGAACCAAAAGACAGGACACCAGACTAGTTTGTATGAGGGAGTTTGAGGGAAAGAGGGAACCACTGAACGGTGATATAGTCAAGGGATCTGCACTAGGGAGAGAAAACTGTTTTCAGTGATACACAGCACAGGTTCTGTGTGAACCCATGAGTCTTTTTCTGTCTATATTCAGTCAAGTCAACCTGAATTCAGAAGGAAGATACAAAAGAGTTTTAATTTTAGTCTCAGAAGAGGAAGTCACTGCTAGGGAGAAAAAACGGGTTTAACATAATAAGGGAGGACAAGGGTAGCAGGTTTGCTCTTATATCAAAAGTGTACCATGGCATAGACCCTGAAGTTTTATGTATAGAGCTACACCAAGAAGGTGTTTGGATAAAATATTATCTTCTAGGATGAAGTGTTTCTTAGATGTTACGCTATGGAGCAACTTATAGGGAGAATGCCAGTGCAGTCAAACAGGACAACAGGCAAATCTCCTTAAAACGTGAATGTCAGGAAATGGTCATTTTCCCCCCACACTTGCCAAGCTGAGTAATGTGCCTGTAAATTTTACACATTAGCGTCCTCAAAAGAGAAAAAACACAGAACAATGAAATTAGGGAAGGATCTGGCAATCAGATTAAAGACTCCTGGGTGAAAAAAGTCCCCAAAATAAATGTGTTGGAAAACCCATTTTGCTAATCATGCCAAGAGCTAAGCCCCACTTGAACTACCAGGGATGTGTGAACCTTCCTTAATGTCATTTTCAAGAGAGTGCACCTAACAAGTACAAGTTTCCCTGGGAGAATCACAGTTGTGCAATGGCATTTTTTGTTTGGTTGGCTAAAATGCCTTTTTTGTGTGTCTTTTATTTGTAGAGGGGCTTCTTTTTGTCAAGATACTGGGTCCTTTCTCCACCTCATAAAACTCTGTATGTGAAAACGGAGGGGGAAAAACACATTTATTTGGGGATAGAATTAAAAATAAAACACTGTTATCTTGAGCTTGGGTAAGTTTGAAGGCAAATATTTTAAAACAGCATAGCTTATTGGGAAATTATGGATCAAGGGTTCTTATAACAGTAAATCACTTTCAGAAAACTAGTCTTGGCTGCTATGAAAACAGAGTTGCCTTTTCATTCAGCCAACAGACCATTTCTGATAAAATGATCCTATCTGGGAAATACTGGTGATCCCCACTGAACTCAACACAGCTAAATAAGGGTGGTTCAATTTACGCTTCCCCCATGGCAGCCAGGCAGCAGGGCACTAATTCACCTTCTCCAATGAAGGACTGTCAGGACAACAGGTATCTTGTTTGGAGAAAAGTATTGAACAAGGCTATACAAGACCATGTAAGTTTATAAACATTGGCATCTGCCCTTCTGTAAGGAAATGGAGACAGAAAATAAAGCCATTTCAGTACATGAACTGGCTAAAATGAAAAAGGGAAGAGAAACTGTAAAAGTAACCAGCTCCTGCAGAGGATGACAACATGTATTTTTGTTTGAAAGTACTAGAAAATAAAGGTGTGGTCATCAGCAACGAGTAAGAATTCCAGAAGAGTTCAGAAGGCATGTTTAAAATTTAGTACATACATATCTATCACCCACACACACACACACGCACATATGGCAATTTGGCATTTTGAATGCCTAGGATATGTCTCTTCTACCCTTTTCCCTTTTCCACATAACCAGGAAAAACATAGATATCAGTCCAAAAATATAATTGGGTAGAGAATAAATCTCAGGAAAAAAACAGTAATAAAGAAAAAGGATGTCCTGTTTCCTTAAACCTTTCATTCATAGATAATCTTAACTACCTCTTACTTTTGCACCAAATTATGACTCCAGTGAATGTTCCATTGGCAGTGGGTAGTGTTCCCTTTCCCTGCTGTCTGAGGCCAGCCTACAGCTGCATTTATTCCCCTTTGTTCATTTTGAATAATTAGAAGAGCCATTGTATTTCGAGCCACTTGAAATGACAATCCTCCAGTTGTGAAAAAAAAAAAACTATAAAATTGACTCACATAAAAGAAATTTGCTGACTTTTCTGGCTCTAGGTAGTATAGATCCACAAACACTCCATCAGCAAAGCACAGCGTCATCCCTGGTGTCCTTCTCTTGATTGCACTCTTGCTGCCAGAGATGGAGTTCTCAAGAGGTCCTGAACGTCTACTGAGGCATTACTGGTTTATCGTATATAGCATTCCTTAACTGTGTAGTGTCCTTTTGATTAAAAGTACTGCATCTTCTTTGGCTCATGTAATTATTTTGGAAATTTTTTTGATTTTGCAAACCCCAAAAGAGCAAAAGTCAGCTTAAGCGGTTTTGGGAGAGAATAAACTGGTCAAATACTAGGGCTGGGACTTAATCCCTTAGCAGCCAGGAAGGCATTAGCAGACGGCAATTGTACTTTGAACAGAGTGGAACATGAGCATGCATAAGTTCACCAAGAACAAGATAGAACAAATCTCATCTACTTTTCTGATACAGGAGAAGACCACAGATATAAAGTTTTGTATCTCATTCAGCATTATATCTGACCAAGTGCCTCATAACATACTTATGTACCAGAAAGAGAAATACAGATTGGTTGATCATATAGTTGACCAATAAGAATTGGTTAATGTAGCAAGGTCAAACAGGAGGGAAATCTCCATTGGTGTAGAAGATTGTTTAACTAGCTTCAACTCCCAGCAGCTCTTTCAGACCCTACAAATGTGATATCAACCTGGAGGGACAGGGACCTGTATTTACAAAATTACTATGTATTGTCTTTCAAGGTTACTACATTAGTTATACATTTTATGTGCATTGGTATGGAAATGAGCACCTAACCTGTTATTTTTCCCCTGAGAATTACTGAGCACTGTCTTCCATTGGCATCTTTGAGGCCCCATCTATTGGAATCTGTGTTGCTCTTACATTTAGCATTTTTACTCTCCTCTCCTATATTCAGTTAAAATCCCTCTTGGTAGGTAAGTCTCCTAAACAAAACAAAACAAAAAACAAACTCTTTTTTCCTAGTCTTTGTAAGAAATACTCTATAATAGTAGTTTGAACCACTTTTGTAAGTCAAAAAAAAAATCATCATATATCAGCAAACCCAATGTCTTCTGCTAGTTCATTGGAAATCATCACAATCTGGGGGGGTGGGGGAGAAATTTTTGTTCATACAAGTCTATGAAGATAATAGAGGAAAACATTTGAAGTAGGTATCACTACCAATGTTAGCTCAGGAAAAAAACATAATTGGACAAAGGTCAATGAGCTTCGAGCACGTCTTTCTCCTTCTCTTTACAGCTCTATTCCTAAAGATGAAGGTTTTCTCTTTCTGCCTGACAGAGTAGAGGCCATTACTTCCCAGGAAACTTGAGGATTTACCACACTGTACTCTAATGTTGATGATTTTCTCTGCCTCAATTTTTTAAGGCTTCCTATAAACAGGCTGAAACAAAGAAACACTCTTTTCTTAGAATTTAATAACAGGAAATTCCATTCAGAGCAAAACTGAAAACATATAAAAGTTAATTTAATCATTTGATTTGAAATTGTCAATAAAGAAATATTATATGAGATGTGCCAATAGTATTATAAGTGAGGTTATGCATAAAATATTTCATAGTTGTAAACAAAAGTAACTTTGTAATCTAGAAAAGTATTTTATTTATTAGTCCATTAAAAAATAGAACTCTGCTTTGCTTCAAAGAAAAGTATTTTTGTAATTTTTAAAAAATATACATTTATCTTAAGTCTAGATTCAAGTTGTTATAAATATTCCATCTCTCAAGTCTGAATTATAAATCACAACACTCTATCAGAGTTCCCAAAAGACAGACCTATATTATTATAGAAAGTGCCTTGCCATTAAATATAGCAAATATAATTTGCCCCCAATTAAAAAGAAAAAGAATGATGACCAGATGGAATAAAATGTAAATATCCAAAATGCTAACCTATTTATAATATATGACCAATTAGAAAGCTGGGAAAAGGGAACTGAGAATATGTTGCCAAAAAGAAAATGACTAAAGGGAGATTTTGATCATTTTTAGTAAGTTTCTGAATTTGATAATTTTCATTGTTTCTGGACAACTGAAAGAAATATGAAAGCACAACTTAATGAATCTGTAGAAAACTTAGGAGTGACAAGATGGCAGGCAGTGAGTGGATACCTAGTGTATTCCTAGAATGTTCTATGTTCACAGTTTTTAAAATAGCAAAATCTCTCTGAGACATGAGACTTTAAAAACTTGAACACAGAAACCAAAGAGGATTTCTCCAAGCCTGAAATCTTTTCAACTGTCTTTTCTCATCTTTGTATCTAAGAACCTAGGACTTTAGTGGAGCAGTTCATTGTGAGGAGGAAAAAAAAGGAATGTGAAAATAGTTGAAATTATGACATTGTTAATCTCTAGCCACGTGTTCATTTTAGGCAGGTATTATTTCATCTTGCCGAGTTCTGTAAAATTGTCTCATAAAAGTCCCCGACTCTCACCAAAACAGTCAGGACATGATGGAAGAACTCCTTTTTTGAGTTTGTGACTCATACACTTAAAACTTCACTTGCATTATCAGAGTTTCGGTATTAAGTTCCCATTATTATGCTCTCTGAGGATGTAGAAAGTTAGAAGTTATCCAGACATCTCAGGTAGAAGAAATAGATATTGAACAGATCAATCAGTATTAGCTATGGGTAGAGACACAAATTACCATATAAATTATTGATCTGCCTAGTTGACTTTGTCTGCACTTAACCAAACAAGCCAACTGTGGGCAAGACTTAATGCTAGATGATTCTGAGGTTTTCTAAAAATAGGCATTTATCTATTTGTTTTATTCTCATTTCATTTCACAATGTAAACACAAATGCTTGCAGTACAATTGAAAAAATATATATAAATTAAAAAATAAAACAGGACAAAGCAAAATAAAAATAAGAGGCATAGCCCAGGGAAAGAGAAGCTCAGATAGGCAACCCGAATGACCTCATATGGACTATAGAGTTTACTCTGATCTTCCAGAATGTCACGGCAAAAGGGCATTGTTCTTTTTTTTCTTATGAAATTCTTTTGATTCTTTTTTTAATGTTTATTTATTTATTTTGAGAGAGAGAGAGAGAGAGAGAGCACACAAATAGGGGAGGGGCAGAGAGAGAGAGAGAGAGAGAGAGAGATAGAGAGAGAGAGAGAATCCCAAGCACGCTCCACACTATCAGTGCAGAGCCCGATGTGGGGCTCGATCTCACGAACTGGAAGCTCATGACCTGAGCCAAAATCAAGTCTGACACTCAACCAACAGAGCCACCCAGGCTCTCCAAAAGAGCATTATTCTTATTTGTGGTGCTGAAATATAGCTATCCCTCTAGAAAAGGAAACTTTTTAAAATCAATTACCTCTAAAATAAATATCTCTAAATTGAGGAATGTGGTGTAATGCCGTTAACCATGGTGCTAATTATTTTCTATTTGTTCCTCCAGCCCCAATTTGGTCTCTGCCTTTCCTTCTGCTATGTGCATAGGAGGCTCACCCTGTGGACTCTCTCTCCCAGGCTTCTTCCTGGTTGGCTCCTGGTTGGGTTTGGCTGGAGACTGGTAGTCAAGAGAAAAGAGAGGTTGAAGAAGCTCTTCCCCACTCCTCTCTGCTTCAGCCACATTTCTGCTAGAGGCTGCCTGTCTTTAGGACCACAGCCCTGTTGGGTAATACTTCCCATGGCTCCAAAAGCCTGTCAGCCCAAAACAGTAAGATCTTCCCACTTTGCTAAACTCTGGCTGCCTCAACATTTTTTGCTAGTTCTCCAAATTCTTATCCACACCTTGCTGTCCTTGAAGACTCTTCCTGTGAAGGAATGCCCTGGCTTACCTACCCGGGACCCTGATTGATACAGACAAAATGTGTATTTCAAAAGCCTCCTTCTCAAAAGAAAGGTGAGAGCATAATAATCGCCCTCAAATACATCTACATAAAAACACCTTTACAAGAGCCAAGAAATTATTGTTCAAGTATACAAAAACTAATAGTCCAGAACAATACTACCCAATAGAACTTTCTGATATATTGGAAATGCCTTATATCAGTGTTGCTTAATATAGTAGCCATTAACTCTATGTGGCTATTGAGCTTCTGAAATGTGGCTAATGAACTAAAACACTGAATTTTTAATTTTCTTTAATTTTAATTAATTTACATTTAGATAGCCACATGTAGCTAGTGGCTACACTACTGCACAGCACAGGTCTATGCTAACCCAAGGACAAAATCTAGAGACTATCCAAATATATCATACAAAAATAAGTACAGTCCCTGCTGATCAAGAGCCTACTGTCAGTATTGGATTAAGCAAAAGGCAATGATGACTACAATATGAGGAAAGTAAGGTCCACAAAATAAAAAGGATACAAAGTATAAAAGAGGAAAAGTTCACACCAAACCACAGGTATCCAGAAAATCTTCACAGAGGAGTCTGAAATGAGCTTGGACAACTGAACAGATTTTGTATTAGCTTTCTATCTCTACTAACAAACTACCACTCACTTAGTGGCTTTAAAACAACACAAATTTATTATCTCACAGTTCTGTAGATTAGAAGCCCAACATGGGTCTCCCTGGGCTAAAATCAGGGTGTCAGCAGGACTATATTCCTTTCTGGAAACTCAGGAAAATCCATTCCCTTCCCTTTTTCAGCTTCTAGAGACCACCAACATTCCTTGGCTCATAGCGCCTTCACCCATGCTTCAAAGCACCAAACTGCAGTTCCTTCTATCTTTCTTCCATAGAAGAAATGTCCTTCTGACCACAACCAGGAAAGGCTCTCTGCTTTTATTTATTTATTTATTTATTCATTCATTCATTCATTCATTCATTCATTTATTTATTTATTTTAAGAGACAGAGAGAGAGAAAGAAAGAGAACGTGAGCAGGGGAGGAGCAGAGAGAGAATCTTAAGCAGGCCGGACACCCAGCTTGGAGCCCCATGCTGGGCTCAGTCCCACCACTGTGAAATCATGACGTGAGCCAAACTCAAAAGTTGGATGCTCAATGGGGCCACCCAGACACCCCAAGTTCTCTGCTTTTAAGGACCCATGTGATTACATTGGGTCTACCCAGATAATATAGGATAATCTCCCCGTCTTAAGATCTTTAACTTACCCGCATCTGCAAAATCCCTTTTGTCATATGTACAGGATCCAGAGAGTAGACTGTGGATATCTTTTGGGAGCCAGTATTCTGCTTACCAAAGATTTTCTTCAGCCAGAGTTTGGAGATGAAAACAAAGGGATTCCAGGAGGAGGTGCAGGGCAAGAGAAAAGCAGACCAACAAGAATTGACAAAATAATCCCTAGAATCTGTCAACCAGTTCATCTGATTAACCAGTATTCTCTCTTCCCTCTGTAAACCCTATGGTAACACAGAGCTGGTAAGCTACCCTGAGACACCTGTTCACATCTACTTCTCCCAAATGAGTTGTATGCCTACCAAGAGCCAGCTGTGTTTCTTGCAAAACCTATTTAGGCCAGATGTACTTGTCATTGTAATATATAATTTAATTAAATAGAACCTAAACCCACCCAGGGGTGCCTGGGTGGCTCAGTCCATTAAGTGTCCAACTTTGGCTCAGGTTATGATCTGGGGTTCATGAGTTTGAGCCCCACATCTGGATCTCTGCTGTCAGTGCAAAGCCCACTTTAGATCCTTTGTCTCCTCTCTCTGCCCCTCCCCGACTCTCTCTCTGTCTCTCTCAAAAATAAATAACCATTTTTTGGAAAGGCTTCAAAAAATAGTACATAAACCAAAATGATGTGAAAAGAGAGTTGTTTCCATGCAAATTAAGTTGAATGCTTTGGAAGGACTCCTTAAAAATAAGATGCTAGAAACTTTTGCTAACAATTTAGATATGGCCAAGACAACTACAAAGATTTTGGAGAAAATAGTAAAAATCTAAGAAGATCTATAATCAGATTGTCTTTTAAATATGTTTAAAGCATACTACATGTTATGAGCTAGGTTTATTCAAGAAATGTTATAAAGAACTTCAGTCAGATGACCCATGCTTAAAGAGATGCCCTATCCCTTCCTCATATGAATGTACAGTGTACCTTCCACGTATAAAAATGTTTAATGTGTATATAAGTTTTATACATTTTTATAATGTCCTTCTTTCAATGACTTTTCTCAATAAAATGGTTAACTAACTGTGTTACAAAAGAGGGCTCCTGCTGTATTTAAAAAACAAAGATGGTACGATTGCAGACGGGGGAGAGTGGCAGGAGGATATGCCATCAGTACAGGTTGAGTAGACACCGAGAAGGACCTGCAACGTCACAATGAGGAATCTGGATACTGCAATAGGCCATATGGGGACGTTAAAACGCTTTTGTTTTGTTATTTGATAGCAAATGTTTTTGAGTGTATCAGAGGACATGGCTAAGATCTGCCCTTCGTGAAATTCATTTGGCAGCTAGCAGGCTTCCTGCTTCCAGTCCCCAGAAGTCCAAGTCACTCCTCCTTGTAGCAAAGGCCCCTGGACTCCCACCCACAAGCTGAGTCTTACTCCTTGGGCTCTAGACCTGCTCTGTCCAACAGGGTAGCCACTAGCCACGTGTGGCTCTTGAGCACTTAAGTGTGGTTGGCCCACATTGAGATATGCTATGAATGTAAAATAAACCCAGATTCCAGAGACTTAGTATGAGAAAAAAATGTAAAAATCTCATTAATAATGTTTTACTGATCACATGTTAAAACAATAATATTTAGTATATATTGCATTAAATAAAGCCTATTATTAAAATTCATTTCACTTATTTCTGTATACTTTTTAAAAATGTAGCTACTAGAGAACTATTGAAAACTATATATGTAGCTCAAATCTGAGGCCTGCATTATATTTTTCTTCTGGATAGCAATGCTCCAATCTTAGATCAGTCCTGGCATGAGATAGGAAGTTTAAGCCACCCCGTCCCCAAGCCCTATGCTTTGGCACTCACATTCCTATTACTGGGTATCTAATTTGAAATAAAGAGCCCCTGTCACAATCTTCTTTCTCTATCTTGGTACACAGTCTGGCTTCCTTAATTTCTGTCTTACATTTTTTTCAAATTTATTTACTTATTTTCAGAGAGAGAGACACACACACACACATGCAAAGAAAGAGAGAGAGAGAGAATCCCAAGCAGGCTCTGCACTGTCAGCACAGAGCCCCACATGGGCTCGATCCCATGAACTATGAGATCATGACCTGAGCCGAAATCAAGAATCTGAAGCTTAAACAACTGAGCCACCCAGGTGCCCCTCTGCCTTACAATGTTTACAGCTCAGGTTACTGGCTCCTTAAAAATATGCTTTCCTTCTCACTTTCCATCATTCCCAAACTCATGTTTCCTCCCTCTGTTGACTGTTTGCTTCCTGTGGAGAAGCAGAGATTTCTGGGAATATGGAGAGCAACAATAGGGCATTGGATCTGGTGGTTAGGGGATCATTATTGACCTTCATGAGAGTGACCATATCAACTGTTTGAGTGGACAGCTGAGCAATTGTCGCAATTGCCACATCAGTGATGTCATGGAAATAAAGACCAGAAGAAGAACAGACAATGATGACAAAAGCACTTGCACATCCCTGACACAGGCTTCATCTACTGGTGTAACCAAGACTTGGAGAATGGAGGGCCTCCTGCCTGTTATTTATTAGTCTAAAGTAGAATGTTACCAAGTGTATGCTTTAAAAAAGCACCCTGTTAGACAGTTAGGGATCACAATAAGGTTAAAAAGAAAAGAAATGCACTAGGACTACATTAAGAAGTAAGAGATGTTCCTGCAAATCACCTCACTCTCATGCAAACAAAACTGAGCATCCCCTGACTTATTTTCCCATCCAGGGAACTGTCCAGATCTTTTTCTAAAACTCTGGAGGGCAATCTTTGTGTTCATGTTGCCTATGGACATGACCTGGAAGAAAGTATGTGATTGTGCCTTAGAGACAATTCAAATTCTCTTGGGCTGCTGAGGAATCTCAACAGAAAATGTTTCAATACATATGAGTACATGCATACCTGAGCATATATGCATGTACATATATCTCATGTGTGTGCTCACATGTTTTATGCATGTGAGAATTTTAGATGATGCAATGCAATAGATACCCAAAAACATGGCGCACAAAAAAATCAAAATCGACTATTCACTATCAAAATAATTCCAGTGAAGTTGGATAGGTATATGTTTCATTTGGGTTTTGTTTTTTTAAGTCCCTATATTGAAAACTGTGTCACATCTTACATTTTCATCCTGAGGTACTTTATAACTTTTTGTGAAAAACTGCTTCCTTCTGATTCTTTAGTCTTGCAAAGTGCTCAGTGACTTTGCTGTTGTAGTCTGAAACAATTTAAATTCTTAGCATTCTGGTTCTCAAAGAGATCTCCCTGCTGACCACGTGGAAGGGAGCATGAGTGGTAAAAAGAGTCCTAAACAGTAAGCTAAAGGATGTGGGTTTAATCTAGGCAGGACCCTTCACACTCCCTAGTCCATTTCCTCATTTATAAAATAAAGCTATTAATCCTTGAGCCTGTCTTTCTCATGGGAGTTAAAAATAAATAGGTGGGAATCGACTTTATAAACTTTGAAGTACCAAGTACTTCAAATACCTATTTGAAGGTATTATTATCACTACAATTGTTGAACCATGTCTCATGCCTAAGAAGTAGCTCCAGTGCTGAGTTCTTTGGTAAAGTGAATCAGGAAGGCAAGTAGTGGATCCCAACACACACCTGTCCTGTGACTTCATTCATGAAATTCAGGGTAGAAACTTAAAATGTTTCCCTAGATTGCATTACAATTACATTGGCTTCAAAGGAGGTAAAAGTCAAGATGTAACAGAAATTTTTATTCTAATTTGTTCTGAAATATGGGTTTTCAATCATCATGACTCCTTAAATTAGAATGGATCTGCAAAAATAGATACATGCAAACATTTTTTCCTAAAATTTTTTCATGTAAGAGTATGCAGCCTGCTATGTAATGTCACACATTAAAATAACACTGGCATAGAATGGGAGTAAAATCCTTTCTCTGGAAATAAGCATATGTTATTAAAATTATATATCATTTGTAGCCAACTACTAGAAAAGAATCTACACTGCAGTGTTTAAGTTTAGGAACCGGAGGACTGTGACATTGTGCAGTAAGTATAGGACTAGGAGGCAAGGGACTTGGGTTCTACTTTCTGATACTCCACTAATTAACCTGGTGACTTGAGTCAAGCATTGACTTCCACGAGCCTTAATGTCCTCATGTATAAAATGGATTAACAGCACATGCCTACTTAATCTGTTTCTTAGAATTCTTACAGGGATCAAATGAAAGTACCTATGAAAATGGCTCTGTAAACCATGAAATGGTGTGGACAAATAAACAAGAAAATGAGCTTTATGTTAAGGTTTTTATAGCATAATATAGCTGTCCACCAGTTTCTTTATCATCTGTGTAACCCACAGAGATATATTGGTCATTCTGTTTTTCATACATTAGCCTTAATAATGTTATAATAACCTTGACCTTAATAAACCTGCTAAAAGAGAGCTAAATATGCTCTTCATCCATCATTCCTCTCCAGAGTTTTTGAAGAGAATTCACCATCCCCCAAGTCATACAAACTTTAGTTACTCTGACAAAGTTGTATATACAGAATAAGCCACAAAACTGTCATTATGATATTAATAACAAGAGTATGAACAAGACCTTTGAATATGTAAAAAAACAATCCTATAAACACAATGCATTTACAGAACAATAATTAAGAATATAATCACAGATAATATAGAAAACGATGCCTCTGAAAACTCAATGCATCTATTAAGTGCAGCCAAAGTAACTCTTACAGAAAAATTTCAGGATGTTATTCACCTCATTTTTTAAAAATTAAAGAAAATCAGCTGAATATTTTAAAGGATAAAAAGACAATCCAAACAAAAACAAGAAAAGGGAAAAATAAAATTAAACAAACCTACTGGAAAATTGAACAGAAGTGTAATTGAAAAATAAAATCATGATCTGACTTGCTAAAAACAGATAGGTCAACAGCAAAAACTTAATCAAAGGTAAAATGCAAATAAATTAAATAGAAGTGAGAAAGAATACATAATCAATATACAAAATAAAATGAGTGAATATACAGTTGTATGAAAACGAATTTCATGCAATGAATAATTTCCTCTTACAAAATATGATAAACAAAAACTGAAAAAATTGCAGATAAGATCAAAGGAAGCAGAGGGATTATATGAGTTTATAGATAAATTATCTAAAATGATCAGGGAATAATATCAAAGTATTATAAACCATTTTTGAACATAGCGAAAATGATAAAACCATAAGTAAACTATGATTTCGGCTCCAAAACCTGATAAAGATAATAAAAAAAGCTACAGGCCAATTTCATTTATTAATATGCATGCAAAAATGGTAAACAAAATATTAGCAACAGAATTCAGCTAGTCACTAAAAAAACAATACACCAATGAACAAGTGGGAATTGTCACAGGAATTTAAGGAATACTCCACATAAGAAAAAAGAAAAGTAATCAAAACAATATACCATGTTAATAGCATAAATAATAAGAACCATAAATATATGCCCAAAGGGTTTTCAAAAAACATTAGAACTTACTTGTAAGTTTTAGACATAAAATATAGGAATAGAAGCTATTTCATTTTGACTTCACAAAAATGTTATTAAATAAATCCTTACTATGTGGAAAGATAGTCAAGGGAAAGGAATACTTAAAACCATCAGCTAGTATCCTGTGTGACTGAGGAAAACATTAGAGGTGTTCTCATCAACATCAGAAACAAAACTTAAATGCATTGTCACTGTTTATTAATACTGCATTTCAGTCTCTTACAAATGCAATGACACTTAAAGAAATAATCCGAGATGTTAGAAACAAGAAAATGTTAATTTCAGACATTACTGTATACAAAATTTTTAAATCAGCCATAAAATTATCAAAGTTATTAAGAGTTCAGCAAAGTAGTCAGTGACAAACGCATACACCCCTAGTATTTCTCTGTACTATTTCCACATCATTAAAAGTAGTCAGAAATTAAAATAAAAACAATTTATTCATACCAACAACAAAAATGTAAAATAGAGATTTTTTTTTAGGTATAATTTATGTTAAACTGTGAATTAAAATTCTGGAAAGAAAAGAACAAATATTATAAGAATGAAAATCCTCCACAGGTTAATCTATAAATTAAAGCAACTTGAAAGTGAACCTCAACTATTCCTAATATAACTTGAAAAATTATTTTTAAATTCATTTGCAACGGAATTCCTTTTTAAAATGGAAGCAAATCAGCAATCCCTGATGCAGTTACTTTCAGCAGCCCAGTAAAATTACCAAGAAAGAGGAGAAGTCCAAAATTAAAAACAAGTCTGAAAACTGAGACATGCAGCAAGCCGGTTGCCAGAATCTGGGAGGAATTTTCAGTATCTACAAGACCTATGGAGCTGGATTGAGAAATACAACCGGTGGCTTCCTTCTGCTTCACAACACCAATAATAATAAATAAAAATAAAAAGTCCAAACATCATGAAATAAAATAGGAAGGCACTTGTCTCTCATTCACAATCTCTTCCCTGGCTCAGAAAACTAGAATCAGGGCCAATCAGACTGTTGAGCATCTATTCCTCTGATATTATGATATTCCTTTTTTATGACTTTTCTTTCAACCCTCTCTTCTTTCTACAGTCATTCAGAGAAGGTACTAGAATAAGATTATTAAAAGGGGGAATGGTGTTTTACTAAAAGAGCAAAACTAACAGCAATTGTATGCTAGAATGGAAATTTTTCCCAAGGAAAGAACAGTAGGCAGGTGCAAACAGGAAAGAGCTCTGACACACTACAGTCCGTTTGGTAGACTGTAGCTTGTCTTTTATTCCATAGTTTCAAAAGCATCAACAAACCAGAAAGAGAAAGCAGAAGATAGCACAATGGTGAGCAGAATCATCTACTTGAATACTGGACAAATACTTAGAATTGGGCTCAAAAGTTCATGCAACCAATTGTAGATCTAAGGAAGGGATCTGGCATAGAAAACAGAAGGGAGAAGCCCTGCAATCTTTCTTTTGTAAAAATCTCTGTATGTTAACTCTCTTGTTTGAAAATGAGTAAATAACACACACACACACACACACACACACACACACACACACACACCCTATAAAAAATAATGCAGAAGAACAGCAGTCCATCATCCTTAAAGTTAAAAGAAAAAAAACATTCTGAAAAATAATCTTCTGCAAGAAACAGAAGTCATCATGAGAAATTTTTGTGTGATATTTTGCTCAGATGCAAAAACTAGGTTTCCATGAAAGAGAATCAGAGAGTAACAAAAAAAAAAAAAAGAGAGGAGAAAGTAAAACATAACAAAAAAAAGGGCGGGGGGAACTTAAATCTTACCACAGCGATTCAGGAAATTGACAAAAACTTCCCAAATATTGCCCAGTCCAGTTGATTTTATAGTTACATTTTGCCAAACTTTCAAAGAACAGATCTCTATCTTACACGAGCTTTTTCAAAAATATAGAAAATGAGATAAAACTACCTAACTTAACTCATTGTCTGAGACTAATATAATCAAACTCTCAGAACTGGATGAGATTGAAACAAGCAAATAAAAATGTTGGCTTGGGCGTCTGGGTGGCTCAGTCCTTTAAGCGTCTGACTTCTGCTTAGGTCATGATCTCACAGTTTGTGAGTTTGAGCCCCGCGTTGGCCCTGTGCTGACAGCTCAGAGCCTGGAGCCTACTTCAAATCCTGTGCCTCCCTCTCTCTCTGCCCCTCCCCTACTTGCACTCTGTCTCTGTCTGTCTCTCAAAAATGAATAAACATTAAAAAAAAATTGTTTTTTAAATGTTGGCCTGGTAGCTCTACAAATATAGATGCAAAAATTCTAAGTGAAATATTAAGTAACTGAATTCAAAAATATATTTAAAAATTATACATCATGATCTTATGGATTTTTCCCTAGGAATGCAAAAGAAATCTATCATTGTAACTCAAGATACTAAAGAACTAAAAAAAAAAAAAAAATCATGGGTATTTCAATGGATTTTTTAAAAAGTATTTTAGATACTTTAAAAAGTATCTAAAAGAGACTGACTTCTGGAATGATGAAGTAAGAACCTCTGAAAATCTCTTCCTTTGTAAAAACACCAACCCCCTCCCCCCCCCACCAAAAAAAAAGGCCAAAATCAACTTTTTCAGAACTCTGGAGACTAACCAAAGACTCACAACAACCTAAGGAGGAGTTATTCAGAAAAAACATGGTTGAATCTTAATACGAGCAGTGAGTTTTGTGGCATCTTGCCCTACTACCATCTTCCTCTCTCATCTCCATGGTAGTCTTGAAAACCAACAGCCTCGATGGGGCGCCTGGGTGGCGCAGTCGGTTAAGCGTCCGACTTCAGCCAGGTCACGATCTCACGGCCTGTGAGTTCGAGCCCCGCGTCAGGCCCTGGGCTGATGGCTCGGAGCCTGGAACCTGTTTCCGATTCTGTGTCTCCCTCTCTCTCTGCCCCTCCCCCGTTCATGCTCTGTCTCTCTCTGTCCCAAAAAATAAATAAAAAGCGTTGAAAAAAAAAAAAATTAAAGGGGCGCCTGGGTGGCGCAGTCGGTTAAGCGTCCGACTTCAGCCAGGTCACGATCTCGCGGTCCGTGAGTTCGAGCCCCGCGTCAGGCTCTGGGCCGATGGCTCGGAGCCTGGAGCCTGTTTCCGATTCTGTATCTCCCTCTCTCTCTGCCCCTCCCCCGTTCATGCTCTGTCTCTCTCTGTCCCAAAAATAAATAAAAAACGTTGAAAAAAAAAAAAATTTAAAAAAAAAAAAAAATTTAAAAAAAAAAAAAAAAAAAAAAAGAAAACCAACAGCCTCGAAATCATGGCAACTATGAATACCAGCAACCTTGCAACCACTAAAAGAGGCTGCCATGTTTGCCCAGAAGCCCCATCTCCAGAAAATTGTTGCTATTAAATCTGTCTGGCAGTTTCCCTAGTAATCTCCATTTGCAGAGCTTATCTTTATACAACCTGATTCCAATCTTTATACAACTAATTCAATGAGAACAGCATTTTCCCTGGAGGTATTTGTCTAAAACAATCAGTGCCCAACATTTAATATATGACTGCCTATAGTGTTGATGAGAGTTGGGGCCAATAAAAAGCTGATCTAAAAACTTTAAAATATATATATGGGGAATGAGATGTCCATTAAGGGGCTTTGAAAAGCTCTAACATATTCCTGGAATCCAGAAAGCCACATACACAACAGTGCCCAGGAAAGACCTAATTAATTTATCACCTCTGAACTTGAAGCTCTGTGCAAGCAGGAAGTGAAAGCTAAGGCAGAGTTGTATACTACCTGCCTGAGTGCCAAAGGAATGCCCAACACACGAATGGAGTCCGTTAGTGAAGGCTTGGAATACTATTGGCAAAGCATTTAAGACAAACAACAAAGGAAAACCCCAATAAGAGACATCAAAGAAACTATGAGTAAATGGAGTGCTATGCCAGGGTCACAGAGAGATGATTAACCTAGTCAACTCTTCCCACTTTATCTGTGAAGTCAATGCAATTGCAAAGAAAATTTCAGCTTTTTTAAAGCATTTGAAAAAAAACATCCAAACTTTATAAGAAGTTGTAAAAGTCATCAAATAGCTTGTAAAACTTTGAAAAAGAAGAGAAAGGAAGGAGTGATTTCCTCTAACCAAATATTATGGACTTATTAAAAAGTCACTGGAATTAAAACAGTATGGTACTGATGAAGGTCAGATAGGTCAATACAGCCAATTGGAGAACTCAGAAATAAACCCCTGTATGTATGAAAACTTGATATAAGACAAAGAAGCATTTTAAAATAAGGAGAAAATAATTTGTCTAGATGGTATTAGAAAGATAGGCTCACTATATGAATAGAAATAAAGTTGGAACCCCCCTGCCTAACGTCATTTACAAAGGTGAACTTAGAATGGATTAAAGACACTTCCATATAAGGTAAAACTATAAAGCTAACAGAATAAAATGTGGGAATATCTTTGTGACCTAGGGATATGAAAAATTTTCTTAAGTAAGATCCATAAAGCACAAACCATAATGTAAATATATATATATATATATATATATATATATATATATATATACACACACATCTATTGCTAGATTTTACTATAATAAAATACAGAATTTCTTACTTAGGCATAAATCTTTAAAAATATGAGTAATACTTAATACAAAACATTGCTGAGAGAAATGAAGGGAAACCAAAATAAATGGAGAGATATACTTTGTTTATAGGTTGGAAGACTCAATATTGGTGAAGGGTCAACTTTTCCTACATTGATCTATAGATTTCTTGCAATCCCAATAACAATTCTAGTATGCCATTTTCTAGGTATTAAAAACCCAATTCTAAAATTCATATAAAAATGCAAAGAACCTAGAATAGCCAAAACAAATCTGTAAAAGAACAAAGTTTGAGGAACAAAGTTTGCCTGATTTAAAGCCTCATTATAAAGCTATAGCAATCAAAACAATGTATTGCTGGTGAAATGATAGAGAACTAGATAAATGGAATAGAAGAGAGTCCAGAAATGGACCCATACATATCTAGGCAACTAATTTTTTTTTTAATTTTTTTAACATTTATTTATTTTTGAGAGACAGAGCATGAGCAGGGGAGGGGCAGAGAGAGAAGGAGACACAGAATCCAAAGCAGACTTCAGGCTCTGAGCTGTCAGCACAGAGCCCGACACAGGGCTCAAACTCACAGACCATGAGTTCATGACCTGAGCCAAAGTCGGACGCTTAACCGACTGAGTATAGGCAACTAATTTTTAACAAATTAGATTCAGAGGCAATTCACTGGAGAAAGAATCACTTTTCAACCAACAGTGGTAAAATAATGAAATATTTATCTTTTTAAAATGATCTTCAATCCATATTTTGCACTGTATTCAAAAATTAACTGAAAATGGATCACATACAGAAGTGTAAAACCTAAATCTGTAAAACTTAGAAAAGAAAAGATATAAGAAAATCTCTGTGATCTTGGTTTAGACAAACATTTCTTATGTAGGACAACAAAAGCACAATCCCTAAAAGGGAAAAATAATAACCTGGACTTCATCAAAACTTAAAACTTCTTTAAAAGACATTGTAAAGACAACAACAATAACAACAAACAAATCAAAATCACAGACCAGCAAAATACCCTTACAAAGTGCTTACATTTAGGGCACAAATACAAGTATACATAAACACAAGTATATGTAGGATATTTAAATGCAAATATCTGAATGAATACAATATCTGATATACGACTTGAACCTAGAATATATTTTAAAAACTCAAAATTCAATAATAAGAAAATAACCCAACCTAAAAATGGGCAAAAAAATTGAACAAATAAAGATCTATCGAGGGAAAATAAGCACATAAAAAGACACTTGACATTAGTCATTTAAAAAATGCTTATCAAAACCACAATTGGATACCATTCCTTGCCTATTCGAATGGTTAAAATTAAATAAACTGACTACATCAAGTATTTGTGAGGATGTGAAGGGACTAGAATTCTCATATATCCTGCTGATTAGAATGTGAAATAGTACAACCATGTGGATAAAGAGTTTGGCAGTTTCTCATTCAACACTATGCATTTTATGTGGTGTGTGTGTGTGTGTGTGTGTGTGTGTGTGTGTGTGTGTGTGTAAAATCTATATGCTATGTATATTAAAGTTTATTGATTTTTATACTGTATAGTATTTTATAATATCCATCCAGTATACCTCATTTATCCATTCTCTGCAGAAAGAAAGTCATACTTGACTTTCAACTTTCTACTACATACTTACACAGCACCCCGTTGTACCTCTGTAGGAATTTATACCCAGGAGTGGTATTGCTGGACCATAGGATGTATGCACACTAAACACTGTTATATTCCTTTCCAGAATGACTGGTAAGAGTAAATTCCAACCAGTAATGCACAAGAATTTCCATTTCCTTTCCTTTTGATAATTGCCAAATGGTGATCTCTTAATTACATAACTCTTTCTACATTTATTACTTGGCATATAAGGAAGAACTTTTCAATCTCCACCTGTTCGTTTATTTATTCATTTATTTATTTAATCAGTGTGGGCTCATGGATTTCTAATTTACTCAAGGGATTATAATCAATTGAAATCATTATTTTGATATGCACATTGTCCCAGAATGGGAGCCCCCTCAAGCTGGTACCTGTGTCCCTTTGATAAGTCTCCATCAGTATTTAATAAACTTTTTTCTTAGATCAGTTTTAGGTTTATAGAAAAGTTGAGCAGAAAGTACAGAGAGTTCCCATACACCCCTCCCCACATAGTTTCTCCCTTGAGGTCAAGTAATGAATTTAATTCACCTTTGAATCCCTAGCATCTAACACAGTGGTTGCCACATAGTAAGTACTCACTATATGCTTGAAGAAATAATTAATTCATAAATCCAGTCTGAGATAAGCTACCACACATCAAGTTTTCAGAGATTCTGAATATCCTAATAAACCATGGAGGCATAAACACGTTCTCAGAAATGGAATTTTTCCAGTCTTCTGTTGCCAAAATGTTGCCTCATATAGGCTTTATAGCTAAACAATAAACTCCATACTCCATCTATGCTTGGAGAGATCTTCACAGCCTGACAACTCTCCTATAATCCTTCCCTATACTCACAAAGAGAGAAACAGAATGTTTGGTGCCATTTCCCCAATCCCTGAAAATACATCCCATGCATGCATATCATCTGTAATTTCTACATATCACAAAATCACATGGCCACAGAGCCACAGGGTTAGAACTTCCAAAAACCTTTTCCTCTCATTTTATAGATGGGACAACTGAAGCCTAAGGAGGTAAAATTACCTCCCCAAGGTCATAAAGCAGATGAGCAGCAGCGCTAACCCAAGTCTGGTGATTCTTAACCATTTGACCAACATTACTACAGCAATAAAATTTAATTCTCTCACCCACACATAAGCCTTTCAACCGCTGGTTCACTTACAAATTGTTCCAGGATCATTGTTAATAATTGTTACTAAGCATGAATAAGTTTGGATACTAAGTTGTAAAATAACAGACAACCTCCTGCACACAATTGTTGCTATTGATTCAAAACAAAGTGACATGGTTGACCAGTGTCCCATCTAATTCTTAGATGCCTTTGGTTTGTTTTTGTTGTGTGTATGTATGTGAGTATGTGTGTGTTTGATATTTTTTTCTCTGATTTCTATTAGCACTATACAAAAAGGGAAGTTGGAAATGTGAAGGCTCCTATCGTTGTACAGGCATGTGACTCTTGTCTAAATGGCATTACAACTGTTCAGACATTGAAATGAAAGCAAATGTGCGTATACCTATCACATTACATAGGGAAACTACTGTAGGCTGAGTTGCATGTCACCAAATGCCCCACATGTGACATACAGGGAAAATGACATAATCCAAGTATTCGGCAAAAGCAGCCCACAGTAACAAATGCATCATTTCTGAAGAGGAAGAGAGAGCAGATGGCTCAGCAAGCAATTGTAGAACAGCCAGCTTCCCCCTCCGCACCTCCAAAACCAAATTGCCTCCCGGTGTCTCATCCTAGGCCCTGGGGAAACTCAGAGGCAAAACACTCAAGCACCACATCAACAGCAGCCATAGCAGAAGGAGTCCTAGGTCATGGTGCCCTGGGCTTGGACCCAAAGGACCTGAGTTCACAGCCACATTCTGTTTCTTACCTTCCTTGCTACCTTAAAAAAGTTACTTAATTTCTTCAAATTTTATTTCCTCATCTATAATGAAGGTTTGGCACAACTCTAGAATGTCAAAGGGGATATTGAAATGAAAATGCTTCATTAACTACAAAGTATTCAACAAATGTTAAAGTTCATTAATTTAAAAAATGCAGATTAGTGGAAACTAATAGTTAGAAGCCAACCTGAAACCTAACAGCATATATTGTACAGTGTTCACAGAGCTCCAACCCTAAGTAAGTGATCACAGCTTCACAGTTCCTTTTCAAGAATGGTCAGTGGATTTTGGTTGTCTCTGTGTTAAAAAGTCACCATGACTTTATTCCTATCACAGGAGTGGATTAAATCTCTTTCATTCATTACTCACTCAATAAACATTTATTGAGCATTCACTCTAAGCCATGCACTTGCTAAGTGACAAAAGATACAGTAGCTGGGGCTCTTCAGCTGCTAATTTTTTTTAAATAATTATTTCTTTTTCTTTTGTTGCTACTGCTTAAAGGGCAAGCATGGTGGGAAACAAAATAAATATTTATCTCAAGAAGGTTAGAGACATTCTTTGATGATGTGTGTATCAGCATAAGAAATAATGAATTAGATTCTTAGCATTTTCTTTTTTTGTTGTTGTAATGTTTACTTATTTTTGAGAAAAAGAGAGAGACAGAGCGCGAGCAGCGGAGGGGCAAAGAGAGAGGGAGACACAGAGTCAGAAGCAGGCTCCAGCTCTGAGCTGTCAGCAGACAGCCCAATGTGGGGCTTGAACCCACAAACCGTGAGATCATGACCTGACCCGAAGTCGAATGCTCAACTGACTGAGCCACTCAGGCGCCACCCCCCCCAGCATTTTCTTAAAAGTTATTCCATAGATGTTAATTCATTTAATCTTCACACTTGCTTTATAAAGTAGGACATATTTCCCACTCTTCAGAGACTAGAATGCAAATCCAACCAGTCTGATTCCAAGTCCAAAACACTCCCCACTCTACCACACTGCCTCTCCCTTGAATGCTAAGGGATTTCAGGGTGGGAAGAGAAAAATGTCCTCTAACAAAACAAATCATGCTTATTTTCAATACTCTAGTGTAGGTTGTTGGGGCAGATTCCTAGGACTCCACTGTCCTCAAACTTCATAAATGGTAGAAAAACAGCTAACACAAACATTAGGAAAATCATAAAAATGAGACTAAGTAATTTCAATAATCCCTTTTGCTACTGTTTTAATCCCACACAATACATTTATTTTATTTGTTTATTCACTGACATTCTGCTAACTGCAGAAGAAACTCCCAAAAGCTGAGACTAGACCAAAATAGTAGAACACTACTAATTGGTGGATCAATAAAGTACTCCATTCTGTTTGCATAAATAGACATTTTGATGGCAATCCTTTGCTTTGATGGCAACCAAAATAGATTAACTGGATCTTTAATAGATGTATATAATAAGAACAGCAGACAATATGCCCCGAAGATTGTCACTCTTGTATTCAGGCAGATGGTAGAAGTGGAGGAAGGGGGAAAGAAGGGAAAGAACATTCCTGGAACAGCTGTTGCATGTGGGCACCATGCTGGGCACTTTACATATTTTAACTCTTTGAAGCTTCATAATAACCCTAGGTGCAATTTTACAAATGAGGAAACAGAGGCTCAGATAAGACTCAGTCTCTTCTCTTTGCCCCATGGCCTTACATTGCCTTTGAAAACGATCTGATGTGGGAGGGCTAGAGCATATGTGCGTTATAGAGAAGCTCCCCGGCTCCCGATACTCCTTAGAGTTCAAGTGTCATGATTCAGGAATCAGGCATGCCGCCGAGGTCACAGGTGGTACCCTTGAGACTCCTTAGCCTGTGCACACAGTAGTCCCAGAGAGCAGTAAAAGCAAAGGGTGCAGTTTTAGAGCCACTAATTGGGGGGCTAGGGAGGCAGAGAGAGAAATGCAAGATGTGAAAGATCTAGAAAAGTACAAATCCATAGAAGTCAAGTATGTGTTAAGAAAAAATGGGTGGTCAAAAGCTAGGACAATGAGAGCAAAGGCTAAGAAATGATGACCTCAGGATTAGGGACCAAGTCTTTATTATCCTGTAAGACAAGAAAGTTAGTAAAAGGGTGGAATTTATTTTTTTAATGATCGTAAAACATAATGATGCATTTTATGATAGGAAATTGGTAAGCACATAAAAGTATAAAGAAATTGGGCCTAGGCTGGGGGTGGGGGAATCACCA
This sequence comes from Neofelis nebulosa, assembly GCF_028018385.1. NCBI lineage: Eukaryota > Metazoa > Chordata > Mammalia > Carnivora > Felidae > Neofelis > Neofelis nebulosa. The sequence goes on along the minus strand of NC_080793.1, from coordinate 32,942,889 downwards.
TAATTCCACCCTGATGTGATTAACATTTTTTAACATTTTAGCATACTTTCTTCTAATCTTCTGGGAACTTTTTACATAGATGAAATCATATCGAATATGCAATTTTGTATGTCATTTTTTTAAACTTTATTTATTTTTGAGAGACAGAGAGTGGAGAGGGGCAGAGAGAATGGGGGGTGGGGTGGGCAGAGGATCCAAAGAGGGCTCTGCACTGACAGCAGAGAGCCGGATGCGGGTCTTGAACTCACAAATCACAAGATCATGACCTGAGCCAATGTAGGACACTTAACCAACTGAGCCACCCAGCCTCCCCTGTGTGTCATTTTTTAAATTTAACATTTTCATGAACACATGCCCAAGTCTTTACAAATTCCTATAACTGCTTAATCTTGCATTCTACTGAACCACCCTAGAGGGTAAGGTCAATGTTTTATTCTTTTTGTACACTTCCATAGAACTCAGCACAATCGTTTATAGACAGTAGGTGTGCAAAAATACTTGCTGAGTGGAAATATGAACACCAGTGCACTCTCATCAGCCCTTAATTTACCAGTCCTCTCCAGCCCTGTGTCTATGGTTCATTTTATGGTACATTGTGTCTATTCTCAGGGTGTTTTATTTTTTCCATTTCAGGCATGTGTGCCACTCCTAACTAGAAAGTATGTCCTATGAGAAAGAAAACCATGTCTTGCAATTCCTCTTATATCTTCTGTTTTCCATCTTCACCAACAGTGCCCACTATTGTGTTTGTTTTACGGAAGACAATTTAATCTCATTAAATTACAAAATAGATTGTAGCTTTTAAAAATTCAAAGAGGGGCGCCTGGGTGGCGCAGTCGGTTAAGCGTCCGACTTCAGCCAGGTCACGATCTCGCGGTCCGTGAGTTCGAGCCCCGCGTCAGGCTCTGGGCTGATGGCTCGGAGCCTGGAGCCTGTTTCCGATTCTGTGTCTCCCTCTCTCTCTGCCCCTCCCCCGTTCATGCTCTGTCTCTCTCTGTCCCAAAAATAAATTAAAAACTTTGAAAAAAAAATTAAAAAAAAAAAAAATTCAAAGAGCCAGAATACATTTGTGTTCGTGATACTTCTCCTAACACCAGGAAAGCTTTGATTTTTTTTCCCTAAGTTTCACTCCCTAGTATCAAATCCTCTTTATGCTTTCTTTCTCCCCTTCTTTTCCCCTTACAGTAGACTGAAACTATATATAGGTATGTGTTTGCGTGTATCAGAACCAGAAAATTCCCAAAGCCATAAACAACGTATAAATCAGACACTAGTTCATGATATTTCTTTCTTTGCCCTCTTGACTAGTCATCTAAACAGGATAATTCAAACTTGGGTGAAATAAATAAAGTATCCAGAACAAGGAAGGAAACATCATGCTCTGCTTTGGGATGTCCAGTAATCCTAGGAAGACTGTGTTCAGCCCAAAGACAAACACTGTAAACGTAAATTAAAAGGAGAATAATGTCCATAGTGAAATTCCCAGGAAGGCGATGGGTCTCAAAAACATAAGCAATTATCAAGGGAGATGTTTTTTCATGTAGGAGATGGATTCAAGGACACAGGAACTTGTATGTCATGGAAAGTCCTTGACTTTTGTCTGTAGAAACTGGAAAGTGAATTTTGAGCAGAAGAATGACATGATAGAACTAAGGTTTTTGGAGGATCATTTTGTGGAGGATAGATTATAACAAGGCAAGAGTAGAAAGTAGACCAGGTAGGAAGCTATTGCAAAAATCCAGAATTTACAACTCTAAAGTGTAGAACCTCCACTGCGTGGAAGGCATAGTCAGGCATATGGTATGGGCTGACTCAGAAGGCTGTGTGCCATCAGAGGTATACAAGTAGAAAACCACTTGGAAGGATATTGCAGAGGTTGGCCTTATAACCTAAAAGTCATTTGTAACATCGAGACTCCATGCTCATTGCCCATAATCTACCCATACCTTCAGGCAGCCTAATAATACCACCACTGTGTCCATAATTTATTTTATTATAAAAGCAGAACATGCTCATTGTAGAAAACTAGAGATGAGAGATACAGGTAAATGGAAGAGAAAGAAATAAAAATATAGTCTTAGCATCCAGAGATACTCACTGTTAGAACCTTGGTATGCATCCTTCCATTACATTTTCTTGGCACATGTATCTTTAGGTAGCCAGATGATAGGAAGCACAGATTTTTTTTCTCAACTAAATGGGATTACTATCTTTATGGGTTTTTTATAATCTTCTTTTAAAATTAAATAAATGGTAAATATGTTCCCCTGTCAATTTATGTTTTCTTCCAGAATCAGAAACCCCCTATAAATAGCCCCTATAACAGTCTTGAAGTAATGGGTAATATAAATAACACAGAAACTGGCAGAGGACACATAGTAGTAGGAGATTTTCATGATGAGATAATATCTTCCTCATGAGTGTCTCCCACCTAGGTTTAAGAGGGATATTCTGAACCATCTCCATTACAATATTTTTCAATCCTGTCCCAGTTTCAGTTTCCTTCCTTCCAGCATATAACAAGCTATATCCCATGTCAGGTGACAGGAACATAACCAGAAGAGAGTGAAGGAATACCCGTCATCCTAATTGAGCCTCAGAGGTCTCATCTGACTTTTCCCTTGTTACCTCTGGGCATCTTACAATATTAAAGCAGTCATTCATCCCATGAGCGCTTAAAAGTTTCCAAATGACCCTGGGCTTTATTCATCACATTAGCACTAACAGTAACACTATGGTATTTCCTCAGATACAGCATTTGTAGATTTATTCAACAACAAATATTTATTGAGCATCTAATATGTACCATGCACAACATTTGGGATAAACCAGTGAACAAAAGAAGAAAAATCTCTGTCCTGGTAGAGCTTTCATTCATGTTGGAGAAAACAGACAGTAAGAAATAAGTATGTTAGATGGTGGAGGTCACTACAGAGGGAAAGAAAGCAAGGAAGAAGACAAGTAGCAACATGAGGGAGGAGGAGGATTGTGATTTTAAATAATTGTGTCAGGAAAGTCCTTGACACAAAAGATTGACATAGCAGAGGGGTGAACCATGAGGACAGTAGACAAGAGCATTCCAGGCAGAAGCCCTGAGGTGCGAAAGTACTTGGGCATATTCTAGGAACAGTATGGAGACCATTGTGGGTGGAACAGAGTGAGGAAAAGAGTAATTCAAGATGAGGTCAGAAAAGATAGCCAGAGGCGTGGTCACATAGGATCTTGTATATATATATATCATGGAAAGTCTTGAATTTTTTTTCTGAGGGAAATGGAAACCATTCATAATTATTGATCAAAGAAAAGAGACATGACATGACTTGGGTTTTTGGATAATTGTCTTGTTGAAAATAGATTATAGAGGGCAAGAGTGGAAGCAGTAAGACCAAGTAGGAGTCTAGAACCATCCAGGAAATAGTGGCTGGGACCAGAGGGTAGTGGTGTGGGTGGGAAAAGGCAGTCAGATTCCACATAAATTTTGAAGATTCAGCCTCAGGATATGGTGACAGTTTTGATATGGCGTGTGAAAAAAAGAGGAAAGTCAAGGATGTCACCAAAGTTCTTGTCCCTGGAAACTGAAAGAATAGAATTATTATTTACCTGACAGGGGAGGGAGCACTGTGGAAAGAGCAGATTGACAGGGTGGGTATTTAGGAATTCAGCTTTGGACATCTGAGTTGAACAACCATCAAAGTGGAGAAGTTAAATAAATAGTTGGATACATTCGTCTGAGTCTTGGAGAGAGGTCAAGTTAGGAATTTAGGAGTTATCAGCACAAAGATGGTTTCAAGAGCCAGAGACTAGAAGAGTTTACCAGTAAGTGTAGATAGAAGACAAATAGGTCCAAGAACTTAACAGAGGGGCCAATATTTAGAAGTCAGAGCCTATGTGGAGGAACCAGCAAGGGGGAAAACGCATCAGATAAATACCGATATGCATAAAGCCTTCATGCTAACTCTAGAAAAGGTATAAGTGAAAAGCTCTAAGAAAAAAGAAATTATACATCATCAGCTTGGTGACCCTGAGATATGCAAGATGATATAGGACTGTAACAGTGTCCAATCTGGAGAATAAAAGAAATATTGACCAGAGCAGAGTTGATCCCTATCACTTAATGGCAACTTCAGAACTCCATTAATTCCTATTAAAGCCACTTGCAACCAATCATCATGCATAAGTAATGTATGAATGTATGAATAATGTAAATGATTGCATAATATTCCATTATATGAATATTAAATTATTTATTTATTTAAACAATTTCCAGGTTCTGGGCATTTATGTTTTTACATCTCTTAGCTATTTAAATAACACTTTAATGAACATCCTGGTAAATGCTTCTTTGTAGACAATTATTTCCTTAGAATACATTGCCATAAGTATAATTACTATATTAAAGGTAGTGTGCACTTTAAAAAGACTATTAATATGTATTTTCAGATTAGCATCCATAAAGGTTACACCAATTTATATTCCCACTAACAGGGTATAAGTGTCTTATGAGTGAGATATAATAAAGCTAGCCTGTGAATCCAACAGCAGAATCTGTATGGACAGCCTTCAACTGATTTTTTTCTACCTACTAATATCTAGACACCCCATTGGTTCTTATTCTGGCTTTAGACCTTGGACTTGAGCTTTCAGGGTCTCCTCCCCTCTCCATCCCTGATTAAATTATTCCAGGGTTCCTTCCAGGCCCTGATCTTCCTTACCTTTGGTGAACCCCTCCCCATTCTAGATGAGGTACAATCATTTTCCTGTTATCAGTTCAGCACACCTCGAAGTTTTGCCTCATTCAAGTGCCAGGAGCACCAAGAAAGAAAACCCACCCATCTAAGTCCCCTCACATGGGATGGGAGGAGGTATTTGGGGACCATCTGTCCTGATTGCTCATCTCCATGGACCCCTTCCAAAAGCTTGTCCACCCACTAAAGCCTTTCTTTATTCTGGCGCAAGGAGGATACTAATGTTCCCCACTCCTGAGACCCTGTCCACCTCAGTGACCTGGGTCAAGAATAGCGAGAGAGAGTGTAATCTCAATAATTACCTCACCTGAGACTCACAAGGACCCTGGGAAGTACATATATATATATACAATCATATCACATGCACTCAAGAACTAAGAAAAGCTTCCACTTTTAAATGAAATGTCTTACTCCTCCTAAAAGAACAGTGCTTATTGAGATAAATGAAAAGAGGGCGGTTGTTTCAAATCAGTATGACTAATGTTAAAAAACAGCTGGTAAGGAATACTAGGTAATCACATACACACAAGCTACCAACTGGGAACATTACAGTGTTATACCTACCATAATTTAGTTCTCCCTCCCCATGTAGTCACTCAGAGTGGCAGCTGTGATCCTGGGCTTTGCACGTTAGAGACCATTAGGAAAAGCAGCATGATTCATCATCTTCTGCTTGTGTTATTTTAACTTAGTCATTTGGGGGCAGATCTTCTGAGGCACTAACAATAGTCTGAGACTAGATTGATTTTCTTCTTTAAATAACTTGTGGATTTTTTTAACTGTTGAAATTTCTGCCATTTCAGAGAAAGGTGTATAAAATCTTGGAAGTGGAAGGGAACATGGAGGTCACCTAGAACAATCTCTCACCTTCATCAAACTATCCTTTATAACATTCCCAGAAAATACACAGACTCTCCTTGATTTCTTCTGATGATAGGAGGCTCACTACTCATAAGAGATCATTTTAATTTTTTTAGATAGTTCTCATTAGAATATTTTCTTTAATGTGTTCTTTTATAATGAATCCTTGGTTTTTCATGTTTTCTTCTAGATTAATCCAGGAAGCAATTATTCTCTTATCCATATAATACCTCTTTAACTATATTTTGCTTTGTCTTCTCATTTCTGGGATAAGCATCTGTAATTTCCCTTAATTTTCCTTTAGAATCCTCAGCATCCCAGATACTCACCTTTGATTGAGTATCTCTCTTGGAAAATGGCGTAAGAATTTAACATAGGGCTCCGGATGTGATCTAGCCAGGGCATAGCATGACGGCACTCTGGGCACAGTGCTATTACAGATGAAAATTTAGCTTTCCTAGAAGTCATGTCACACTATTGGCCCATCTGAGTTTGCAGTCACAGAAGCCCCTGGGGTCCTTTTCAAATAGTCTGCCTTGCTCTCAGGGTGTTCCTCGTTCTATAACCCAAGGATATGCTTTTTAACCTAAATCCACTATTTTATATGTATTTAGAGCTACCAAATTTTATCTTGTAGACTTTAACCCAACATTTCAGGTGCTAAGACCATGTAACTGTCTGTATCCACTGTCCCTCCCAAATTTTCATTCTCCAAAATGTGAGGAGTGTATTCTATGACTTCATCCTTGATGATTATTCTGGGTATTCAAGGACAGAGCAGAGCATTAGAGACATCAATCCTTTAATGAATGATCTTTGAAGAAGTTTTAATAAATCACCCTGTTAAACTAGAACCTAATGGTAAAAGCGTTTACCCAACTACCAGAGAATTGCATATCTTGATGGCATTCTCATGACCCTTAACCCCCAATTTCCCACATAATTTTTTTTAACACAATAGTGCTTTGGTCCACAAAAAGGTACTCCATAAGAAGCAGCCCTTGAAACTCACCACTGTATTTCATGTGAGGATGTACTGAGCAGATGGTTTACTATATGACATATGTCCTCTTTACGAGAACCCACAGAAGTTTCTCTCTGTTCTCAGCACTGTTTTTCTTTCTTATAGACATTTTTATTTATGATGTTTCTTCTTTGCATGAACTGTTAGGAAGTCCACAACAAAATCTTCAAATCACCTCTAGAAAGTGTACAGACTATGGAATAACAGAATCTCATGGTGTACATTTCATGGACCAACCACACACTTGTGGTTTCATCTTATTCTCCCTAACATTTTTTCCCTTTACTCTAATTTCTTCACTTCTTTATTTTGGGATGGGGTGGGGGGAGGAGAGAGGTTCATCTTATTGAGTTTTGTGTATTATTAAAACTACCAAAAGTCTTTTTAGAACAAAGAAAAAGATGGAAGATAGATAGATAATCCAGACCACATTTGTCTAAATATTTTGTCCACAAGGATACCATAAGGATTTTGTTAGAGGCTTTGCTGCATCAGAATACACTATGTCTACAGCATTGATGTGATCCACAGGACTTACAACAATTTAGTAGAAAAGAGAAATGTCCTGGTCTTAGTGAATCCACACTAGCTCCTAACAATCACAGCTTTTGTTTCTAAATGCTTACAAATCATAAGTATACTGCATTTTTAGAATTTTTCCAGAGATTGGTATCAAGATGGCTACTGTATCATTTGGTGAGGAAGCGAGTGAGGGCACATATTTTGTTCTTCCTTTAGAAATTTGGAGTATTTGCTCGTTCCTAGTTTTCTGGAATTCCTATCCTCCATGTCTTATCAAAGATCACTGATAATAGCTGTGAATTTTTCACTGCCAGTTTCTCTCAGCATTCTGGGGCAAATAATAAATGCAGTGAACTTTATATTTAAGCCCAAGAAAAATTAGGCATCGTTCTTTTGAGAATAAGGTTTAAAGTATGTTACAAGCTGTTACGGTGGTTAAATTATAATAATTAGTATTTTGTGCAAATGATTTTACCCCAACTAAAAGCCTCAAAAGATAGGAGTAAGAGATATTAAGGAATTAAAATTTATTGAGTACTCACTATGTACAGGTACCATACTAGGTGGTTTACGTATTATCTTATTCCACATACATAATAATCCTATGATTTCGGTTACTGTCCATTTTACAGACGAGAAAACTAGGTTTCGGAGAAGTTAAGTAGCTGCCCTAGATCACAAAGATAAATTGCAAAGCTGGGTCTCGAACCCAAAGCCTATGCCTTTCTCCCAGACATGCGGAATTGTGAGTAACATAAAAATGGTTACCCTGTCATGGGATGCCTGGGCAGCTCAGTTGGTTGAGTGTCTGACTCCTGATTTCGGCTCAGATCATGATCTCACAGTTTGTGAGATCAAGCCTTGTGTGGGGCTTTTCACTGACAAGGGGGAGCCTGCTTGGGATTCTCTCTCACCCTCTCTTGGCCCCTCCCTCGCTCACTGTACTCTCCCTCTTTCTCTCACTCTCTCTCTCAAAATAAATAAATAAACATTTTTTTTAAATGGTTAGCCAGTCATAACCTTTATCTGGTTGGAAAATGACAACCATGCGGTTTGTGCCTCTTCCTTGGCAAACTCGCTCTTTCAGCACAGTCTAGTTCCTTCTGGAGCTAAGAAAACTAACATGAAAGAGGAATTTTGTGTTCCTAAGAAAAGTAAATCACAAAGAAAATATTCTTTTGCCAGAGTATGAAGAGCTGACAAAGTGAATCATACCAAAGGCTGAGTGAGAAACTCTCTTAATAACAGTTAAGTACTTGTACCTAAGTATGAGAAAATAAGAAAATGTCCTTAGAGCACAGTGAAGAAACAAAAAATTAAAGGTTACATCAGGCAATGACAGATTATAGTTAAAGCTGAGTTAAGAAAAAGGTATCTATACTAAGTTGCTTGTATTTCTTTAAATTTGCCTTAAATTACACCCAAAGCCATTACATTAGAGTGTACAGAAGGAAAAACTGATCCAATGGGGTGGGACAGATTCCAGACTATCTCTCCTTTCAGAATTTTTTCTGGAAAACTCTAGTGCCCAACTCCAGGTGAGAAGTTTGGGCCACTGATTTTGTATAGCATGCTGTTTTAGTATCTAGGAATAAAGCAAAGAAAAGGTACTTTCTAAACCTGAGTTTGGTAATTAATTACTATGTAAGAGTTTGCATAACTTTCTATAGAAGTAACCCATCTTAAGAAAATTTTGTAAATTATTGCTAAGAAGAATAATGTGATATTCCGATTCCCATCAGACACCAGAGTATTTCCTGAATTCATTCAAGGAGACTAGACTACATTTCTAGGAAGACGTGACAAGAAAGCAATGGAGGTAAAGATGGTGATAAATCCAATTGCCTTGTAACTTACCTTGCACAAGTTTATGTCAGCTAAGGGACCAAAGAATGAACTGGATCACAAACACCAATTTATCATTTTTTATCTAGCAGTACACAAGTAAGAAGATGTTTCCATAATAGATGGAAACATTCTATACATAGAACCACACCTACAACAAAAGGGGCAATTCAACCAGATAATTGTGCCTAACAGAAATAGCCCTTTATGCATACAACTTTTTTTTTTAATGTTTATTTATTTTTAAGAGAGAGACAGAGCACTAGTGGGGTGGGGGTGCAGAGAGAGAGACACACACACACACACAGAATCTGAAGCAGGCTCCAGGCTCCGATGTGTCAGCACAGAGCCTGATGTGAGGCCCGAACCCATGCACCCCAAGATCATGACCTGAGCCAAAGTCGGACGTTCAACCCACTGAGCCACCCAGGTGCCTCTATGCATACAACTTCCTGTTCCAATTTTTGTCCCTTCCTATTCCAGCTATTCATAGTAATATCTGTGCCCAATCAGATCTGCACCCGGTGAGACTTCAGCAGTCCCATCCCATTGGCTATAGTCCCTATGGAACCCTACTATACGCCATTCAGTCTATCACTTGAGGACATGGTACCTTCCATCACCTTTTTCTGGTAGCAGCTACCACTGCAAAAGCAAAAGCCCTCATATTTTGAGGATCTACAATGCACCAGTAGGCACTGGGCTTAGCCAGCTTCATAATTAATCTCAGTTAAACCATATCACAAACCTACAAGGTCTGTTAATAACCTCAATTTAAAGATGAGGAAATTAGGTCAGAGAGCCGGTGTGTGACAGAACTAGAACTGAAACCCAGGTGCATCCAACTCTAAAGCCCACAATCTTCCCAATATGTCACGTTGCTCCTCTAACTACAAGCAGAGTATGCTCTTCCTCTCCAGCACCCACTCCTTTCTCTGACCTTTTCCCAGTGGTAAGCACCTTGAATTCGCCATAACATATCTCTTCAATCAGTTGGGATGTTTTTATTGTCACACTACATTTCCAAGTACTAGTAAACCTAACTCAAACTGGCTTAAACATTCAAGGAGGTTTATTTAGTGCCTGTAACTAGAAAGTCCAGAGGTAGGGAAGCAGCAAGCATGCATTCTGTTGGCTCTGTTTGACTCTATGAGTTGGCTTTGCAAGATGGTTACAAGCAATGGTTTCATTGCTTACATATGGAAAAAAGGAAGTGTCCCTTCAGAGAACCATTAAACAAAAGTACTAAGATTCATTCTGACCTTAAACCAGTCTCAGTGGCCAGGGGCAGTGATACACCGTGGCTACCTTGGGTCTGTGTTCTTCATCTCCAGAACAATTCCTGAATAAAACCTCCTAGCCAAAAGGATAAGAGTACCCAGCTTGGTTACACTACTGATTCTCAGCCCTGGTTGCCATTAGCATCATCTAGTGAGCTGTATATACACTACCAAGTCTCAGGCTCCAACCCCGATCAACTCCTCTCTAAGGGTGGTGCCCTAGTGTCTGTATTTTGTTAAATTCCCCCAGTAATTGAAATGTGCATTAGAGTTAGAAGTACCTGTTGATATTAATCAAACCCCACTAGTGTTAGGAGTGAATCCCATTCACACTCTAGCTCCTCCAGGAGAAGTGGAATGGGTGAGATAAAGGGGGAAGAGGCTGTTTCCACACCCTCTACAACACTTACCATCCTGTGGTAGCTGCTTATTTTAATGGTGTCTCTTTCCCTCCAGACCATAAACTCCATGTCATAAACTATGACATAAACTGTGTCAATATTACTCATCACTGTATCCCCAGAACCTAGCAAATACTGGGCACCTAGGAGTAAATGACCACTGGAACTTTTTCATGAATGAATGAAACTCAGACTCCATTGGACTGACTTCGCAAACAAGCCCTATTATCCTTTAAGTGAGTCAGGCATCTCCTGCAGATTAATCTCTCAGTGTTCATTGCCAGTCCCCTCCACGCACACACTTGAAATTCTCAGGGGTTCTCCTCTGACTTCATCGAACCTTTAGCAACTTTGCCGTGTGTTTAAAAGTTCTCTATAGTTTATCCTTCATCTACCTCCCCAGGCTCATCTCTCAGGATTACCTGCATTTAGAAGACCTCATCTATTACTAAATTCCTCTCAGACGCATCCTACATACAAGAAGCTCTGCTTATTTTTTTTTCCTTTTTGCCAACATAGAGAATGGCTATAAAATAATCTGTTTTCATTTAGAAATTGGGCTGATGTTCTGTGCAAAGCAGTCTTGAATTGTACGAAGGACAATAACAACAATAAAAATAATGCTAATAGCTAACACTTTTGCAGCTCCTATATAAGCAAGATACTGCTCTTAGTACCTCATACGTTATATATTAACTCATTTAATCATCCCAATAATCTTAGGAGATGGATATGAGTATGATCCCTAGCTTCCCAGATGAGAAAACCGAGGCACAGAGAAACTACGTGACTTACCCAAAACCACACAGCTAGTAAGTGGCAAACCTAGGATTTAAGACCAAGTCATCTGGCTGCAAAACCCAGGAACTTAACTGCTACAACTTTGAGGTGTCACAAGAGACTAAACTAAGATGATGGCAATGGAAATGAGGAGAAAGGATCATCTGTGTATTCACAGAGAGCTACTAGAAAGGAAAGAACAGCCGGACTTCAACAATACCCTGCCTTACAGCTACATGATAAAAATAAAAATGCTACTGTATAGGACAATAGAGAAATCTTGGTAGAGTATAGGCAATCCTTAAAAGATGAATTTTTAAACAGATTTTATATGATCTGAAGATTAATCATATCCAGGAGGCTGCCAGGAAAGGGTGTGAATGTGAGGGTAGCTGGGGTCAGAACCATGTGAGAATCTGAGGATCAAGGTCCCAGATCTACCTTCTAATACCTGAGTCAGACTGAGACTCAAAAATAAAAAATTCAACAACAGAGTCAAGGTCTCAAAGGCCCAGCCCATGTGGCTTGCGTCCTCTTGAGAGAGGCCCCAAGATTTCAGAAGTCTAGAAATGTGCATAGAGAAATAAGGCAAAACACAGCAGGTGATGCCAGCTGGAACCTTCTCTGTTTTATTCATGCCTCGTTGGCAGACGGCTGGTTCCCAGGAGGTGGCTGAATCTCACAAGGTTCAGATGTTAAAGGAAACAAATAACTAATTGTGCTGAACCTCAGCTTGGATTCACTCTGGGGTGTGGACAAGCGTTTGTGTCTCCAGAGCTTGCAGTGAAGTGGAAAGCATGTATTAGCCAGCTTGGTGATCTGAATTGAACAGAATAATTGAACTGTTGCCAAGTCTGTGGGTGACTAGATGTCCTGTGTGAGCCTGGACGGTCCTGAGAAATCGTAGTAATTGTCAAACACGGCCTACATTTGAAAGATAAGACATGTACCTCTTTTTCCCTGGTAAGACCTTATGCATCTCTCTAAATTTAAATTTAAGTTTGGTTAAATCCTTGTAGGACCTATGTGTATTTTCATCTTCTACATTCTACCTAGATGATTAATAAGTTTAGTCTCTGCCTACAAAAGAACACTTCCTTTTTATTTGCTTTAAAACTACTGATTTCAGGCATCCAGCCCTGCCCTCCTGTTCTAGTTCAATTCAGAGAGGCCAGAATTAGAACAGTTTCTGATCTCTCTCCTATCTGCAAGATGTTATGCTCCAAGTTGGGCAGGTGAATAGAGAAGGATTAAAAGGTTGGCCCTGGCCTTCAAGTAACTCCCAAATCATTAGGGATGCAGACACAACTTTTTATAATATGATAATTGTACAATTAAAATAACATAAGATCTCAAATGATGATTCCATTCATTATATTGTAGGAATGTGGGGAAGCTTCCTAGAGGAAGCAACTCTCAGATTAACCCTGAAGATGGAATTAAAATTTCAATAGGAAGTGAAAATTGTAGTTTGCATCCTCTAAGATTCATTTAGAAATAAGGTATGATATGAATACAAAATAAAATAAATATTCAACTTGCAGTATGTGCAGAGGTCTATATGAAGATATACAAGAAGTAGTTGGAATTCAGGATTGCAACAACACACACAGAAGCCACATACCTACAGAGATAAGCAAAGCCATGGAGATGTATATGACATGGCAGGAGTGGAGAGTCGGAAGAGAAGGTTGAGCTTGTAATCTTGGAGAACACCTAAGTTTGAGGCAGAGACAAGAGTGAAGCCAGCAAAATGGGCTGAGGAACACTGGTCAGAGGGAACAGAGAATTATCAGCATATCAACATAAAAGGGCTTCTGGAAAAACAAAAACAAAAACAAAAAAACATGCAGGATCAACATTGGGAGGAAGAGGCCATAGGATCTGACATCGAGAAGCCATTGTCAACTTTCATAAGAGTAGTCTCAGTAGAGCAAGTGAGTGTGAAGTCTGAATAAAATGCAGTAAGAAATGAAAGGGAGGTGAGGAAGTTTTGCAGTTCTTTTTTTTTTTAAGTGGAGTGAAGGGCAAATGCCATCTTGAATAGAAAACAATGGCTAGGCACAATGTAAATTAGTTGAACCAAGTGATTTCCCATATTTTTAGGGTTTATAGTCTGAGAGAGAATTACAACAGAGAGTGCCAAGATGGGTAAATTATACAACTGCATAACTTATGGATGTTAACTTAGGTTATAGGTTTATAATTTTAGTAAGTGTTGTAGATTTTTATAGTTTTCTTTGCCTGGCTCTTCTTGAGGAAAAGCATACCTCTTCTTTTGATGAAATATACCTGGTCTACTAATGATTCCAGTGAAGAGTACCAATCTTAGTGTGAACACACACAGTTGTTAGACCAAGTGATGAGTATGTAACCAACCAAGCTGATCAGAGTCCTTACTAAGATATTTCAAACAGGAGCTAGCAGAAGAGACTGAGTCCCTCTCATGAGGTAAAGTTGGAACATAAGCCTGGAAGCTGCTAGTAGCTATGTTTCAAGCCTTGTGGGAAAACATTAAAAGTGAGAGAATAAATCCAATACAGATGAGAAGCAAAAAATCGTTGATAAAGAAAAAAGAGAGGGGCACCTGAGTGGCTCAGTAGGTTAAGTGTCTGACTTCAGCTCAGGTCATGATCTCACAGTTCATGAATTTGAGCCCTTCCTTGGGCTCTGTGCTGACAGCTCAGAGCCTGGAGCCTGCTTTGGATTCTGTGTCTCCCTCTCTCTCTACCCCTCCCCCACTCATGCTCTGTCTCTCTCTCAAAAAATGAATAAACATTAAAAAAAAAAAAAAGAAAAAAGAAAAAAGAAAAAGAAAAGAAAAGAGTACCCCATTCAAGTCCCTGATTCCAGAGACCCTTAAGGCCCAACTCTACCGCAGCCCATCTTGCAGTTTTGTGATCCTCCCAATAAATTTCTCTTTTCTTGTAAACTAGATGGGCTCCTGTCACATGCAATCAAGAGGCCTGACTATTATAGAAGAACAAATAAAGGGTGAAGAATTTTTATTTCTTATTTATTTAAGCTTCTGGTGTTTTTTGTTTGTTTACTTCTTTTTGAGAGAGAGAGAGAGTTGAGTAGGGGCAGACAGAGGGGGACAGAGGACTTGAAGCAGGTTCTGTGTTGACAGCAGACAGCCTGATGAGGGGCTCAAACTCGCAAACCATGAGATCGATGAGGGGCTCAAACTCGCAAACCGTGAGATGGTGACCTGAGCCAAGGTCGGAGGCTTAACCAACTGAGCTATCCAGGCGCCCCTCTTATTTTTTATTTGTTTCTAGATTTAGGTTTAGGGTTAGCTTTAGGGTTAAGGGTTAGGGGTTAGGGAGGGTATGTGCCTGGTATCCTGCAGTTCATAGACCTCCTGAGATAAAAACCCCAGACGTCTGCTGGGGTGAGAACAGACATGGCAGCCATCTACAGAGCTGAGTCAAGGAGGGGATTTGGGGCTCTAAAAACTCTTTAAATAAATATTCAACTGGTCCTTCTGTTTTTATATCTATCCTCACAAGAGGTGGAGAATTTTTAGAACTTGCCAGCTAATGGTAATATTTTCAAGATTTTTTTATAGTTGACAATTGTATAGTAAGCTGGAGTTGGAAGAACATGGCATAGACAGAACATGACTTGGTAGAAAACTTGGAGATGTTGTTAGGTATATAACATTCACTAGAAGGCACTCAATAAATGAAAGACAGAATAGAGTGGATTTACCCAGACTTTGGGTTAAAAGCTTGGCTTTGCCATCTACCAGCTGTGTAATCTTGGGCAAATTTTCTTTTTTATTGTGGTAAAATACACATAATTTAAAATTGCCATTTTAGCTGTTTTAAAGTGTACAACTCAGTGACATTTGGTACATTCATGATGTATAACTGTCACCACTAATTCCAGAGCATTTTTATTACCCCAAAGGGAAACCCTAAATCTATCAAGAAATTGTTCCCCATTTTCCCCCAGCAACAACTAATCTGTTTTTGCCTCTATCAATTTGCATATTCTGCACTTTTCATATAAATGGAATCATATAATATGTGGCCTTTTGTGTTTGACTTCTTTCGCTATTTTCATGATTCATCCCTGTTGTAACATGTATCTATCCTTTATTCCTTTTTATGGCTGACTAATATTTATGGCTGAATGTATGGATATTATCCATTTTGTTTATTTATTATTTGATGGACATTGGGGTCATTTCACCTTTTGATGGTTATGAATGGCACTGCTATAAAGATTTGTGCTCAAGTTTTTGTCTGAACACCCATTTTAACTCTATGTCTAACTTTTTGAGACATCATCAAACTTCTCTACAGTGGCCGCATCATTTTATATTTGACAGCATTGTAAGAGCATTCAAATTCCTCCACACCCTTGCCAATATTTGCTATTTTTCATGAGTTTTTTTAAATATTATTATAGCCATCCTAGTAAATGTGGAATAGTTTCTCATGTCGTTTTATTTGCATTTCCTTAACAATTAATAATATTAAGTATCTTAAAAAAATTTTTTTTCAACGTTTTTTATTTATTTTTGGGACAGAGAGAGACAGAGCATGAACGGGGGAGGGGCAGAGAGAGAGGGAGACACAGAATCGGAAACAGGCTCCAGGCTCCGAGCCATCAGCCCAGAGCCTGACGCGGGGCTCGAACTCACGGACCGCGAGATCGTGACCTGGCTGAAGTCGGACGCTTAACCGACTGCGCCACCCAGGCACCCCTATAATATTAAGTATCTTTTAATGTGCTTGTCAGTCATTTGTATATCTTTTTTGGAGAAATGTCTATTCAAATCCTTTGCCCATTTTTAATTTGGTTGTTTATCTTTTTGCTGTTGAATTGTAAATGTTCTTTATAGATTCTGGATACTCGACCCTTATCAGATATATGATTTACAAATATTTTTTCACTCAAATTCTGTGAGATGTCTTTTCACAAACAGTGTCCTTGGATGAACAAAGTTTTTAATTTTGATGAAATTCAATGTATCTATTTCCCATTTGTCCTTACAATGTTGTATCTAAGGAAACACTGTCAAATCCAAGGTCATAAAGATTGAGCCCTATATTTTCTTCTATGAGTTTTCTGGTTTTAGCTTTTATATTTAGGTCTTAAATCTATTTTGAGTTATTATTTGTATATGGTGTGAGATAAGAGTCTTGGACAAGTTTTAACCTCTCGATATCTCAGTTTCCTTACCTATAAAATAAAGATAGTAAAAGCACCTACCTCATGGGATTTTGTGAGGCTACATTATAAATCAATAAATTAAGGTGTGTAAAGTACTTAGAATGGTGCCTAGCACATCTAATAAGTAAATATTCAAGAGTGTTATGATTTGCTGTTGTTGATTGACTGTGGTATGAGAAAAATCATCTGAATATGAGCTCATAGACTAGAAGAGAAGAACAAAATTTACCTCTCACAAACAAATATTTTAGGTGACTTAAGATCAATTTCCATCATCTATGTATTATGGGTTTTTTAATAAGTTAATATTATCACTGCAGTAATAGAAGGGTAAAGTTGTTAAATAAAGAGAGATGATAGTCTTTTGCTATCCTGGGCTACTCAGAATATACCTTAAGTGTGCCTATTTTTGAGCACACTTAAAAAGAGCTTTTGATAACCCAAATTACAGCAGATAAACCAACATAGTTATAAGAAATCTCAAAATGACTAAGTTTGGAAAAGAGCTGAAAAAATTGAGAACAGAGGGAAATTTTCTATGAGGCTGATGAAGCTTAAACTTCAGGCCTCCTCTGTGGCACAAACTCCTTCAGGCCCTAATTTTGTATTCACAATTTTGTATTCTTTTTCTTTTTTTTAAATATGAAATTTATTGTCAAATTGGTTTCCATACAACACCCAGTGCTCATCCCAACAGGTGCCCTCCTCAATACCCATCACCCACTCTCCCCTCCCTCCCATCCCCCATCAACCCTCAGTTTGTTCTCACTTCTTAAGAGTCTCTTATGTTTTGGCTCCCTCCCTCCCTCTCTGAACTTTTTTTTTCCTTCCCCTCCCCCCATGGTCTTCTGTTAAGTTTCTCGGGATCCACATAAGAGCGAAAACATATGGTATCTGTTGTATTCTTTTTCTTAAGAAGGAGTCCAAAATTATATACACTTTGCGGCCAACAAAATCTGTACCACCCCTGACTGAGAATAAACAAAATCACCACCATTGTAAAATCTCATTGCCACTAAGCAGAGGCTGACCCCATGCAACTGATGACTTATTGAAGGAACTGAGTCCAGGGACACCTGGGTGGCTCAGTCGGTTAAGCATCTGACTCTTGGTTTCAGCTCAGGTCATGATCTCACAGTTCGTGAGTTCAAGCCCTGCTTCAGGCTCTGTGGTGACAGCATAGAGCCTGCTTGGGATTCTCTCTTTCCCTCTCTCTTTCTGCCCCTCCCCTGCTCTCTCTCTCTCTCTCTCTCAAAATAAACAGATAAACTTAATAAATAAAATAAAATAAAGAACTGAGTCAGCACTCAGCAGAGAACAGAGTCCAGGCCTGGTAGGGTGCTTTCTAATATTATGGTTCCAATTTTAAAAGTTTCACCCCTTTTCTAGGAAGCAACCTTCAAGAATTTTTTTACTCTTAATTTGTAGTACAGTAGTTCTTAGCCAGTATAATAAATAGATGAAATATAGACAAGTGGATAGATAGATGATAGATAGAGTCTAGTTATATGTGATTTTGACATATAACTTCAATATGAGAAAATTTTGATTGATTAAAATATTTTTGGGGACACCTGGGTGGCTCAGTCAGTTGAGCATCCAACTTCAGCTCAGGTCATGATCTCGCAGTTCATGGGTTCAAGCCCCACATGGGGCTCTGTGCTGACAGTTCAGAGCCTGGAGCCTGCTTTGGACTCTGTGTCTCCCTCTCTCTCTGCCTCTCTCCCACTCATGCTCTGTCTCTCTCTTGCACTCAAAAATAAACATTAAAAATATTTTTTTTCAAGTTCTAAGCCTAATTCTACCACCAATCCACTGTATGTTCAGTTTTCTTATTTCCTTATAAGTATTAAGTATATTTATTATAAATAATTCAAATACTGCAGAAAAGCACAAAGATTTAAATATCAGTTAAATATCACAACATAGAAAGAAACTGTGCTAATATTAGATGAATTTCATCCAGTCATATTTGCTTTACTTTTTGGTTTTTGTTCTTGTTGTTGTTGTTTTGTTGTTGATGTTGTTGTTGTTGTTTTGGGGGGTGTTTCAGTTAATCTTTTTTTAAATTTTATTTAAATCCAAATTAGTTAACATATATGTTCAATTTTATTCTATAGTTCAATGAATATAATTCTTAGACTAAGTCAAAAAATTTTAAAGCTGTTTGCTTGCCTTTAGCACCTTAATTTTAATTTTCTTTAAATTTTTTAACAAAAATAGTTTATATCTATTATAGTTTCTCTAAGGTTTTGGTATAATTGCTCTGTTAGCTTTGTGAAATTAATTGAAAAGTACACCATCTGTTTATTATGGAGCAGTTTATACCTAGGAATTAACCATTCATTGAAAGTTGTTAAAAGATTGTCTGTAAATCCATCTAGACTGGGGCCTTTCTAGGAGTTAGTTCTTTGACAATTTTTATAATTCCTTTAGTGGTTACTGAATGTTCAGGTTTTCTAACTCTATTTGAGGTCATTTTGGTAATATATATTTCTTAGAAAAATAATTTGTTTTATCCAGGTCTTTAAAAAGCCTTGTCATGGTATTTTTTAATAATTATTTTAGTGATAACTATATATAATTTTTCTTTTCCTTGAATACACTTGCCCAAAATGCATACCTTTATTGATTGTTTCTTTAAGAGCAGCTATTTAATTTATTGAGCAATTCAACATTTTTTTTCATTTTATAATTCATTGGTCTATTTTCAAATTTTAACTTTTCTGAACTTTGAATATATCTTTCAATAGACATCAAAGACATTTGGCAGTGGCCAAATAGAGGAGTAAGTTGAGGCATAGTTGTAGTTGCCACAAGCATAGAAGGTATGTTCATCCAGTTGTTACCTTGGGTGAGTTAATTGCATTGATAGCCGAACATGGTATTAAACTTTAGACTAAAATGAGATTCAAAATATCATGTTATGTAGCAGCAAATGAAACATTTGGGGTATGCAGATGATTTTCTGTCTCATACAAGGCAATACAATTTTTTTTTTTTTTAATTTTTTTTCAACGTTTTTTATTTATTTTTGGGACAGAGAGAGACAGAGCATGAACGGGGGAGGGGCAGAGAGAGAGAGAGACACAGAATCGGAAACAGGCTCCAGGCTCCGAGCCATCAGCCCAGAGCCTGACGCGGGGCTCGAACTCACGGACCGCGAGATCGTGACCTGGCTGAAGTCGGACGCTTAACCGACTGCGCCACCCAGGCGCCCCAAGGCAATACAATTAAAGTAAGTCAAAATTGACAAATTTCTCAGACAGATAATAGAGCTTTCAAAGCTAGGAACAGAAATGTAACCAATGCTGGCCAACTTTCTAGTGATACTAATTGTCACCCAGCTATAAGTACTCCACTTAAGGTGGAAAAATTATGAGTTTAACCCAGCAGAAAAAACAAGTGAACCCGTTGCAGTATGCTTTCAAATTAAACTGTCAACTCTAAAGGTGAATAGTGGTTATGTTCAGAAAAACAGGAATAGAAAGCAGTGTGTCACCATAATGTTAGACAAAAGTATTGACTGCAAGAAGAGACGTAAGGGGGATGTCAGACTTGGAGTATGAAGAAGGCTCAAACTAAAAATTGGTTGTAATATTGAAAAAGAAAAAAGTATATAATTGTGTTGGTAAATATGTACTATATTTATTTGTAGATGACATGAATTGTATATGTAGAAAATCCTAAGAACTAGTAAGTGAATTGAACAAGGTCAAAATATACTAAGTAAATATACAGAGATTTATTGCATTTCTATATAACAGTAATTGAGAAATTATATTTTAGAAAAACAAGATACAGGGGGACCTGGATGCCTCAATTGGTTGAGTGCCCTACTCTACTCTTGATTTCAGCTTAGGTCATGATCTCGCAGTTCATGGGATGGAGCCTGACAACATGGAGCCTGCTCAGGGTTCTCCCTCTCCCTCTCTCTCTCTGCTTCTCCCCCAATCACACACTCTCTCTCTCTCTCTGTCTGACTCTCTCTCTCAAAATAAGTAAATAAACTTTTTAAAAAAGAAAAGATACAAACTAAATATACAAAATCAATTATGTTTCTACATAGCAGCAATTAAAAATGAAATTTAAACAATACCTTTTACAGTGGAATTAAAAGCATATAATGTTAACAAAAGATGTATAAGACCTTTACACTGAATAGTAAAATAAATACCTAAGAAATATTTTAAAAGAACTAAAAGTATACAAAGATGTCAGTTCTCTCCAAATTGATAACTAGGTTTAATACAATTCCTATAGAAACCCAGCAGGCTTTTTTTTTTTTTTTAAAGAAATTGATGAGCTGATTCTAAAGTTTATATGGAATTGCAATAAATCCAGAATAATCAAAACAATCTTGAAACAATAGAACAAAGTCAAAGAAATTATAATATCTACATCTAGATTATTATCAAATTAATTTATCCATTATCCATCTCCTTTGATAATCACTTTTGACATCGGCAATCAGTTCTATAAACATATTTACAATAGTTATTTTTAAGCAGTGATTTTCAAACTTTGTTCCATAGAGTCCTAACATTTTGAGGAGGTACCTCACTGGTTGCCTGTGTTGTATGTCTCTTAGCTCTTCATACCCTCTTTAACCGGAGAATGACAATTGTAGCTGTTTTATATTTGGGGTTTTCAAGGAAGATTTCCTCTAGATAAATAATTTAATGACTGAAAATCATTTGATACATAAACACTGATTGGACATATCCCTGTTTTAACTGGTTTCAGACCTAAGGAAAATCCTTTTCTAGCTTAGGTTCTCCATTTTTAGGCTTTTCCAAGTAATTGTTTTCAAGAAGCATACATATTTCATAAGTCCTTGCTTATCTGAGATGTCTTTTTATTATTCACAAGTCAAAGATGATTAGGCTGGGTATAAAAGCAATAAGTTACAAACTTTGGTTCTCAAAAGTCTGTGTAAATAAGCTATGTAAATACTCTGTGTAAATACTTCTAAATTTAGGCTTTCAGAGTAAAAGCCAAAGAGCAATCATACTTTTGGTGGGTGGTTTTTTTTTTTTGGTTTTTTGGTTTTTTGGGGTTTTTTTTGTGTGTAGTCTGTTTCTTTTGCTGAGATGCTTGTGCAAGTTTTTTCTTATCTTTATAGATTAAAATTCTTGGCAGGATACTTCCTATGTGTGTCTTTGTGCACTGACTTATCTGGAACATAATGACTTTTTTTTAATATGGGTCTTATTTCTGCTTATGAACTCTTCCTGTTATATCTTTGGGGTGGCAGGATGAGATTATTTATTTATTCATTTATTCATTTTTATTTTACTTTAATTCTTGTATAGTTAACATACAGTGTTATATTAGTTTCAGGTGCATAATACAGTGATTCAACAATTCCATATATCACCCAGTGCTCATCACAAGTGCACTCCTTAATCCCCATCACCCATTTCACCCATTCCCCCACCCACCTCACCTCTGGTAACTATCAGTTTGTTCTCTATAGTTAAGAGTCTGTTTCTTTGTCTCTCTCTCTCTCTTTCTGTTATATCTTTAATTAGTGCTCCTTTCCATTAGTTTAAGTGTCTTCTTCAAGAATACCAAATATCCATATATTTACTCTCTGCTCTTTAACATCCATACTTTTTGTATTCTATGGAGGAAGTCAAACACTTCCCTGAAATCGTCAAGTTTCTGGACCCTCTTGTAAATCACTTCAGAGATGTGCTCTTCCTTTGGGTCTTCTAGATACTCTTTCTTCCCTTGCAGTAAAGTCTTTTTCACGCACTCAATGTGTTTTTTTCCTCCTCCTTACTTATCTGTGAACAATTTGAAATCTATTCATATGTGGTGTTTATCAAAACACTGGAAAGTTAAAGTACCCTTGGCTCCACTCCATTTATTAGATGTGCACAGCAGCATCTGGCCTAAGCCCTGGTTTTCATCATGGCTTCCTCAAAAAAAATCTGTAATTCCCAGCATACACTGTTACCAGAGTTTTGGTGGTGGTGGTTTCTTTTTGTTTCTTTGTGACCCAGCCTAAACCTAAGGAGCTTTACCCTTAAGAAATTTTCCCCTGAAAATGCAATATACCTCCACCAGCCCTCCAACTCAGCCAAAGCTGACCTCACTTTCTGAGGATCCAAGTTGTTTTCTGAGAATTTTAATTTCTCAGGATAAAGAATTATATGACAATACTCTCAGCCTCACAAATCAACACACATGGGTAAGAGCTCACCTCCTCAGTTGTGTTGATAATGAACAAGACAGTGGAAAGGACACAGTGCCCTCCCTCCCCATTTCAAAGGGTTTTTTGTGTTATGTAGTAAAGCCAACTCAGTGTGCCATAGAAAGAGACTTGAGTGGATTTGTTTCAATCTTGCTTTGTAACTAGTGTAGATTCTTCTTTCCAATTTTGAGCCTATGCTATCCATTGTTTTTATTTGTGTATTTAAATTATTAAATTTTTTTCTTTGTCTTCACAGACATTTTAGTAGGAAATTTGGGAACTATTTCCCCAGGGACTTCTATCAAGCTTCATTTGTAGCTGGAATTCCTGTAGCTTCTTAATGAACAATTAAAACATGTCTGGAGAGGATATTCAGAAACTAAGTCAATGCTAGAAATTATTCATTAAAGATATGAAATCTGGGTATCTCAATATGAAAAGAGAGAAATATTATTTTCCAGGAGTGAAATAAAATTCCTAATAACTGACTAATATTCCTTACAGAAATGATGACAAAGAATGGTATTCCCAAAATAAAAGGCTTATGCTTAGAGCTCAAGTTGCTCTCCACCCAAGCAGAATTAAGAGTACCATTCTGCAGATTTGGGATTAATGTCACCACATTGAGTAGCTATAATGCAGGCAATAACGTTTCGTAAAAAAGAACACCATGTGGCGGCCTTGCTAATCTTCTGGATGAGAATCAGTTGGAAGTTGGCAACACATATTGACATGCCTTGGACTAAAAGGAGTTCTTAACATGACACTGCAGTTTTTAGGACTATTCAGAGATAAGAACTATATGGTCAAATATAGTGTGGAATATGGACAACTATAAAACAATTGAATACTAAGAACTTAAATCAAATGAAATTTTTAAAACAAGACAGTTTAAACAAAAGCCTAGAGCCTTGAGACTGCAGTCTTGCAGTTGCAGTTGATATCTCCTTGTTGAAATAGTAGTTGATATCTCCTTGAGTGGGATGTGGGAACAGTGCTGCTAGATGGGGTCCACTTGAGGCTGAATCTTGTCATCCTTTTTTAAAAGAATTCAGGTTAAATTCTTCAGTCTTAACTAAAGAACCTTAATAAAGGAATGGGTAGATGGCTCATTCTGGGAACTAAAACTGCCTCCACCAAGAACAAAATGTTCCCCCATGAGAAATATGAGCTCTTGATGGCTAGTGCCCTAAATAAAGGAGCCCAATCACATTTCTGAGGTCAATGTTAATATCCCCAACTGAACAAGCATTGAGCAGCTCCCAGTTCTTAGCCAGCCAAATGAGCAGAATTTAACAAGAAAGGGCTTGCCTTCACGATGCTAAAGAAAGGCTAAAACTACAACCTGCCTAAACCTAATTTCCCAAGTAAGAAGTACCATAAAGCAAGACAGGAACAGGGATACAGAAAGGAGATGGAAAATGAGCAGCTGAGACTGGGATGGGATCAGGAGGTGGGCAAAATATTTTTAAAAGCAGAGCCTCAGTACTCTGGCAACACATAACAGGGAAACATCTTGTTTGAACTAGTCTGTCCTGTCCTCCCAATAGGAGGGACCCTGCTAATCCTCGGATAAATTTATTTTAGAGCTGAAAGAGAATTTAGAGATTATCTAGTCCAGTCCCCTCACTTGAGGACACTTAGGCCCCAAGGCATTAAAAGACTTGTGGGGCTCATGTGATAAAATACGTTGAAGAAATGGAATTATAACCCCAAACCTCCTATACTCATTGTGATGTTCCTTCCACAACACTACCAACCTCCTCATAGCTATTCTTGTGGGAATTCTAAGGGAGGCAGTATATTACAGTGAAAAGAGAAATATATCAACTATAAGTTCTGAGTTTTAGTCTTTGGTCTCTTAGTTTGAATGACAGAACATTAGAAGTCATATAGTTCAACCTGCCACTCAAAGTGAGAAACCTCTATGTAATAACCATGAGTAACTGGGTGGATGGCCAGGCTCTCAGGACCACTTCTCAAGGGTGGATATCTCACTACCTTGGTCAGAGCTGATATGACTCCATGACCTGAAATCTGCTTCTCTGAAATTTCTATTCTGATCTCCAAGCCCCAAGAAGGGGCCTTCATCTCTTCTACATGATAACACTGCTCATTTAGCTCAACACACATTCACTCAAAGCCCAAACGTGCTAGATGCTGGAGCTATAAACTTAACATAAGGAATGCATAATCTAGTCAGGGAGATGATCCTTAATCAATATTAAATATGATAATGTATGTCTACTAGTCCAGTCACATGTACACACTCAATAAATACTAGACACTATTCTTATTAACTGTTATATAGTTCTTCCATTTTTTTGTGTTCGCACTGAATCTCCGCTTTCTTCAAGCACGCAGCATAAAATGGCCTGTAAGTCAGGAATCAGCAAGCTTTTTTTCTGTAAAGGGCCAGATGATAAATATTTTAGGTTATGTAAACCATGTATCTCTGTCACAACTACTCAACTCTGTATTTGTAAGACAAAAGCAGCCATAGAAAATATGTAAATGATGGGTGTGGCTGTGATCCACTAACACTTGACCTATAAAAACAGAGAGCCAGCTGAATTTGACCCCAGGCCATAGTTTGCTAACCTCTGCACTAGATGCTTCCCTATCTTCACCACCAGCCTTCAGTTTGTCAATGTTTCTTTTAAAATATGTCAGTGGAGGGGGGCCTGTGTGGCTCAGTTGGTTGGGCGTCCGACTTCAGCTCAGGTCATGATCTTGTAGTCTGTGAGTTCAAGCCTCACATCCAGCTCTGTGCTGACAGTCTGGAGCCTGCTTCCGATTCTGTGTCTCTCTCTCTGCCCCTCCCCCGCTCAAAATCTGTCTCTCTGTCAAAAAATGAATAAACGTTAAAAAAATTTTTAAAAATAAGTAAAATATGTCACTGGAAGCTAATCTCTGCTCTAAAAAGGCCAGAACCTGTATTAAGTACAATAGGGCTATTAAATACCATGAAGAGGATGCCAAAAGTCAATTTTTATCGCCGAAGATGGTCACTTTTTTAAATAAGAAGGGTAGTTACATTAATTTATTTTTAGTTTGCAATATGCTTCCAGAATTATTTAATTTTAGTTGCTGCACGCTGTACTGGTTTATATTACTTTTAAGGTCAACTAGAAATCCTGATTCCAGAGAGTGAGGATGAAGTACCTTAGTAAAACAAGAGGAGTAAGTGAATGTTGCCATTCTAAACAATGAAAAACCCCAACCTCCTTTTTCTTAATAAGGTGTCAAAATTCTGAGAGGGAAATTTAAATCTTGTACTTACCATGAGGGCAAGAGATAAAGGATTCTGCTCTAGGGGCACCTGGGTGGCTCAGTCAGTTAAGCGCCCAACTTTGGCTCAGGTCATGATCTCACAGTTCATGGGTTTGAGCCCTGCATCAGGCTCTACTGACAAGCTCAGAGCCCGGAGCCTGCTTCAGATTCTGTGTCTCCTTCTCTTTCTGCCCCTCCCCCACTCATGTGCGTGCGCGCTTGCGCGCGCGTGTTCTCTGTCTCTCTCTCTTTCTCTCTCTCTCAAAAATAAATAAACATTAAAAATATTAAAGGATTCTGCTATAGAGAAACAGACAGGCCTGGTATTTGATACTGGTATTTCAGAATCCCCAACGAATGAGCTGGGTTCTTTCTGAGTGGTCAGTGAAGTCCACTCCAGCAACTATCAAGCTTTGCCCATAAATAGTTTTCAATCAGCTTTTTAGTGCCTCATTTTAAAATAGGAACAGACAACCAAGGATCTCCAGGCATTTCAGGAAAACCACCAATCAATATTTAAGACAGAGACCAATATAAACATGCAAAAAGAAGGAGGAGGAGGAGGTGGAGAAGCCACCACTGCCTAAAGGACTAGAAATAACACAAGGAATTTAAAAAGAAACCCTCCCCCTCCGGATATATAATTAATATCTTAAGCAAGAATAAGATGTCATGAAAAAAAAAGAATACTTAGATATTCATAGAATAAGAAAAAAAGTCAACAGAAAGATTAAAAGATAAAATTGAAGAAGTCATCCAGAAAGCAGAAGAAAAAAAATGAGAATATTAATAAAAAAGATTTAACATTTAACTAATAAGAATTCCAAAAAGAAAGAATAAAGATAACAGAAGAGAGGACATTCTCTAAGAAATAACACAGGCAATTTTCCTAGGCCTGAAGGAAACTAAATTACTTGTTGAAATGGTTCATAAGAGCTCTACACAATGTGCACAGCACCTTGCCAAGTTATAGCCCAAGTGTTAGAAGTCACTCAGACAACTACCCTTTATTGATCTGGGCTAGGTACTAGTGGTGCAGAGCAAACAGAAGAGACATAATCCCTGATCTTGGAAGGTTTATAGGCTAGTGGTAGGTTAGATTTCTTCATGTATCCCCCAAAAGCTTCTCCTCTAAAAGACACATCTTCCCCCAGACTACAAAGTTTGGCTCTTAGTAAATGATAAGCCTGGTCCAAATGATCAACCTGCCTCATCAAGACTAGCCCAAGTGGCTGGTAGAAACTTAACTTTCCTACCCAAGGAGGTTTTCCCTTGCCCCTGTTCTCTGAAACAGGTTTTTGTAAATATTTATGCTTTCTTGCTGCAGTCCACCCTGACAACTGACCTTCCCACAGAGTTGGTATATAGTAGAAACCATGACAACAACAAGCGCGACATACATCTGCTGTCTCAAATTCTTTCTGGAGAAAAATAGGATCTTAACAAGCAAATGAAGATAAACAGATATATAACATTCACTTTAGCACTTTACTGGTCTTTTTCACACATTAGCTCTCTTTACAACCCCATTTAATGCTCTTTACAACCTTATGATACAGATACCCTTGGCCATTTGTGCACAAAGTTCCAAAGGGGTTAAGTAACTTGCCAGGGGCCCACAGCTAGGCAATGGTACTGCTGGAGTCACTTGTAGGTTCTTCCTTCCATTGTACAGATTTAATTGGACAATGAATGCTCCAACTAGACTCCCCTCACACATACACACACAAGAAAACCCGGCTTGTGTAAAGCAACATCTACCACAAATCACCTCCAAAATTAATCATTAGTGATCATGAATCACAAATTAATCTCTGAATTGATAAAACAGAATACTTGGTATTACCAGGAAGCATGTATGAGGTACCAAGTACATATCTAATCTGAGAAAGACAGCAAACTATAACACAAAGTTCAATAGCCTGAGGGTGGTGGTGCAGATACCAGCCATAATTCTGTCTCACATTTAGTCAGATTATATAACCTCCCCAGACTTACTGATCCTTATCTATGAAATGAGATATTGAAACTAGATGGTGCTTATTCTCTTTCACTATAACAGTACTTCTGAAAACATGGGACTTTAACTCAGTCTTTATTTAACTATACTTTATTAAGTAAGTTATAAACATGAAAAATTGTTTAA
This sequence comes from Neofelis nebulosa, assembly GCF_028018385.1. Lineage (NCBI taxonomy): Eukaryota > Metazoa > Chordata > Mammalia > Carnivora > Felidae > Neofelis > Neofelis nebulosa. The sequence goes on along the minus strand of NC_080793.1, from coordinate 32,914,623 downwards.
ACTCACTAGTAACCAAAAACAAATCAAGAGGCTAATTTGCCTATCAAATTATCAACTTTTAACTTTTAATATTTTTTAATATACAAGAAATACTCATTTACAGGGGGCAAATTAGAAATAGTGATACGGAAAGATCACTACTACCCACAATTCTATGAGTCAAATACAACTATTGTTCACATTTGTATGCCCTTCAAAAGCAACATCATGTTATTCTTTTTGGTTTCATAATCAATTTACTCCCCAAAATGGATTGCAAATATCTTTCCATTTCAATACAGAGCTACATCATCATTTCATGGGTCTGTATCATCATTTATTTAACCAGTTCCCTTGTACTGGGCATTATTTGTTGTTATCTTGGCTATTATAAACAGCCACAGTGAACATCCTTGTAATATACAACTTGTCTGATTATTTCTTCAGGCTAAATTCCTGTAAATAGAATTTATGGTATGCAAATATTGAAGACTTGTGGCAACTTTTGCCGGACTGTCTCCAGAAGTATATTTCATTCTCTTATTAGCCCCATGTAAGACTGCCTATTTCCCATAGTTCCACCAACATGGGGTATAATAATCTTAACTTTTGCCAAACTTATAGGGAAACTTGTTTAACTTGAAACACTTTGTTTATTAGGGAGTTAAAATTTTCCACACATGGCTATCAATATTTTTAATTATTTATTTCTTTATGATAGTTATATCCTCTGGCCATTTTTCTGTTGGGATTTCATGGCCGATAAGATGTAATTATCATGTTCCCTTGGAATTTTTCACATAAGGAATAGTTGGTGGAAAAGAAGTTTATTTAACCTAAGGAAAAGATTTGATTGAGATATGATTATAAACTATAAACATTTGAAGAACAGTTCTTGGTATAGGAGCCTCTATAGGATGCAGAACGTGAATTATCATTTATTAAGTGTATATATATGATATTTGGGATTTGTACGAACCAAATAGCCTAAGACAGGTCCCAAGCGGGAAAATGGTCTCCCATCAGTCCCTCTTGTAGATGGATAGACAGGGGATTATAACCATCTTAACCCAACCCACAGCAGGCGTCCAGGGTGTAGGACCCCAGCCTTTCACAGCTAGCCCAGAAAATCAGGGATGAGTGGAAGTGAATTCTGTTTTGACTGATTACCACATTCAGGAGATATTAGTCACAGTAGAATTGTACTTATCCTATTTCTTATTACGAATACTATCACAGAACTGGGGAAATTGCAGGAAAAATGACCCTTAACCACAAATTATTGCCAATTTGTTTTCAGAGGCCTGGGGCCCTGGATTCAAGAGGAAGTATACCTCTTTAGGTTGGAATTCAATTCCAAGTACAAGGATAATTTCTCACTCTCAGATAATGGTATGCAACACCATGCCTGGCTTCCCGCTCTAAGAACACCAACACAAAATCCACTTGGAAGGTAGGCTGTGTAATGACATTCAAGGCCTACTTGAGTTGCGGAGGCAGTATAATCAATCACCCCAAGACCAGAGTCCTCCAGCCAGGCTGGCCCTCATACCCAAGGTAACATGGGGAGTAGGAAATTCAAGTATGAACAATTTCATATGACCTTCTGCCTGGACATCCAAGGGTAAAGTCATCCACATGACAAGATTTCCCAGCATTAGTTGCCCACTGATGCATTCACTTTCTCCCATGGGATTTCAGCCTTCTTGGAAGCTACATTGGTAAGCCCTGTTGGTAATCTTTCAAATCTGTTCAATACTCTACAGTCCATCATAGTCATGGTCAGCAGGCAAGTTGCAGAGTCTCATCATTCCAAAGCCAGTGGAAACACTCTAGAGTAGGCTGCCAACCATAAAAGAAATGAGTACACAAAGCTAGATCTTATTAGTTCATCATTTAGAGGACAATTCAAAAATTACCCAATAGCTATAAGTAGGTGATCACGGAGTCTAAGATTACTACAGCATAGACAGAGCATCACTCTAGTTGTCCAGCATTAAGCATGTAAGTAGGAAAGAACCCCTCATGCTACCTGGGGTTCTTCATACATGAGCATAGACTATGCCCAGACTCCAGTAGGTCTGATGAGCTGGTGTGGGCAGTGGTCATTCTATCTTTTTACCAATAACTATACACAAGCAGTCAACCTTGGACAGATATGCACGTTAGCTTTTTATTTTAAGTTATTTATTCATTTATTTAGATGGAGAGACAGAGAGAGAGAGGAGGGGAGAGAGAGCATAAGCAGGGGAGGGTCAGAGAGAGAATCCCAAGCAGGTTTCCTGCTATCACCTTGGAGCTTGATATGGGGCTTGATCTCATGAACTGTGAGATCATGACCTGAGCCGAAACCAAGAGTTGGAGACTTAACTGACTGAGCCACCCAGGCACCCCCTGCCAATAACCATACACAGTAATCAAGATTGTACAGACATCTACATTAGCTTATTTTAAAAGGACCTGTCAAGGTGCTCTTCATAAACAGGGCACCAAAGGCATTAACGTCCAAATAATAATAGCTAATATGATCCTCTCTCATTTTTTTTACTCCACTCTCCACAAGCAGACATTTCTCTACCTTCCCATTTAAGAAATACTAACAGATTTGACTACTTGATATTTTTAAATTCTGTAAATAAAATCATAGCCAAAATAAAAAGCAAACAACCAACTGGGAAAAATATTTGCAGCAAAAATGAAAGATAAACAATTCATATCTTGGTTGTTCAAGAAACTAATTGATAAGAAAAACACAAAGTCATAAAAGGCAATTAACCAAACAGAAAATATAACTATTATAAAATACACACACATACATATGCTGACCATCAAAAATATTCATTCAAACAAGGCACATTTTATTTATCACTTGGCCTCTCAACAAAATGTTTCTAATGATATTTCTCAAAGCCTCAGAACTATAATTTCAATGGTCCTGAGCATTTACCATGGGAACTTCAAAAGAACCCCAGAACAACTAGGATTTAGAGCCAGAGTGTGCTCCCTTAGAGGGGATTAGTGACTGAGCAGCAACCAAAGCCCCCTGGAGAACTCCACCTGCCCTAGACCACTATCTGCTTTACTTTGTCCTCTTGGGCCACCCTAGGAGCAAGCTCATATGAACCCCTCAGAGCCTATGTGACACATCAGATTTATCAGCTTTATTTCACCACTGAATGCCTTCTATCTCTTTCTCTGGTATTCTTTCATGATGAGCATAGCAAGAGGGAAAAAAGTCTGGAGATCAGTCACTTCATACCTGAAAGTATATTGGTCCTTTCATTAAAAAAAAATAATTCTAACTGTATAGCAGAAAGCAAGTGCATAAGAGATTGGAACTGTGTTAATTGGTTTACTAAGGATATAGCTGAATTTAAATGACTAACTCACACAGTATAAGAGATAATCAAGGAGCATAAAAGGGATTCTGCTGACCTAGGACCTATCCTGACTTTCACACTTTCACAATTGTTCAGAACACAGAAATCATTCACTAAATATTCACAGGAATCCTTAGCATAGAACAGAGGGTCCACTAGAAAAGACAAAATTTGTCCCTGACCTTTGATTGGTCTATCAGCAAGGCAATGGATTCTCTGACTAGCTAGTTTAATTAAATCCCAGGTGGCTGAGAACCACTGGGGGAGATCTGACCCTTAGAAACAAGAAGAGAGCACTGAAGACCAGAATGTGTTCCAAGAAAGGATTTTAGACTCTAGATAGAATAAGTTATCAGGGATTAGAAATAAGTGACCACCCTAGACAGAAATCTTAAATTTCTAGATTGGAGAAGACCTAAAAGGCCATCTTAAGATCCAAGTACTTATACAATGCATGAATGGCCTCTACAGCGTTCTGGATGGGTGAAATACAGTTCTCCTGTACAGCTTTCTTCCATTCCCTAAGCTAAGATTTCCTTTTGTTTAAGTTGAACTTTAGACTTGGCTGGTGTTGCTCAGCACTTGGAAATCAGATCTGGTTGCTCCCATCTAATATGGGATCTGGGAAGGCAGGATGTTACCTCTCTGAGACAGTGTAGGGAGTAAATGGAACCTAAGGAGTGAAACTAAGCTTCATGCATCCTACCCATCACCTCTTCCTTCCCCGTCACCTGAGAGGAAGAGAAGGGTTCTCTTCTCTAGTCAAAAGCTAATCTTTCCATCCGAACTCTACACTAATGATTCTTAAACACTAAGGTGCATCAGAATTACCTGGAGAGCTTAATATAGATTTTGGATTACCACTCCAAAGTTTCTGATTCAGTAGATCTGGGCGTGGCCCAATAATTTGTATTTAGAAATTCCCAGGCGATACTGATGATGCTTATCCACTGGAACCACTGCTCTAGACCAGAGGTCAAAAGCCTTCTGTTAAGAGCCAGATAGTAAATAGGTTGGGTTTTGCAGGCCATACGGTCTCTTTTGCAACTACTCATTCTGCTGTTGCAGTATGAGAGCAGCCAAAGACAATACGTAGATAAATGGATATGGCTGTGTCAAAATAAAACTTGATTTATTGGGAAAAAAAAAAAGAAAAAAAAGCCATGGACAGGGCTGCAGGCTGTCATTTACCAACCCCTGCTCTAGACTCTCTTGCTGCTCAGAGTTCTGCCATCACCCCTAACTTTTACAGACAAGTTTCTTGAACAAGTCAACACTCTTTGCTTCTACTTTTTCACTTCCCATTCACTCTGTAATCCTGGTAATTTGGCTTCTACCCACTCCACTCCACTGAACTGGATCTCAGCAAAGTCACCAGGGCTGTCATATGAGAGTTTTCAATCCTTTTCTTATCTACGCTTTTCTCTTGCAATAACTCTGCTGACTTCTCCATCTCTCTTAGAACATCTTCCTCCGTCAGCTTCTTTGACATCACTCTTTACAGCTCCTGTCATATTTTTTTTTCTGTGGCTTCTGAGTTTTCCTTTTCTCCAGCTAGGAACAGCTTCATGGAAGTGAGTCCAGTGCAATTGCATAAGACCCAAAGTTCAGAAAGGCCCCTGCTTGGGATTTAATGCACTATCTTGAAATTCTTAATAATTTTTCCTTTGAATTTCTACTTTGTTAAGTCCAGTGGGACAAAGGAACATGCACTGGGCTTGGAGTCTCAGCTCATGTTCACCCTGCCTCTGCCTACCTCCCAGAGATGGGTTCTTGCTGCCCATTGCCATGCCACCTTGCATCCCAGGGCCTGCCTGGCCTCCCCCACTCACTCTACCCCATGACTCTAGCCACTTTCTGCCCCTGGAAAGGGCCTGGGCCAAGTACTGGGAAGATCAGGATTGGGTACACACTACATTACTGTGCCACATTAGCAACACCATGGCATGTATGGCAAGTGAGCAACTGGAGGCTGAGTCTTGGCGCACAAACCTCTTGGCCACCCATCCAGGTACTCAGTGTGTTGTGGTTTAAAGTGCAAAGGTTTAAACATCCTAGGGGGCCATCCATCTGCCGTGACGTAGGAGAGAAGATCATGGTTAGAGGAAATGACTGGCTCCACATCCCCAAACCCACCTTTGCCCAGGTATAGAAATTCTACGTTGACAGAAGGCAAAACCTAGGAGCCTTTAGCCCCAAGCAAATGAGTGTTTCATATCACGGGCAGGGCCTTGCCCAAAAGTGTTCTTTCAGCCAGTTTGAAGGGAAGCCAGATACAGGAAGGAGAATCCTCCCTCTTCCTTTTCCAACATTACTGAGTTCGGCTTGAAGTTGACTCTTCTGTCCAGCTTGAGGCACTTTTCAGAAATGAGCCATGAAGTATGAAATGTGTCATTTCAGTAATTCCACATACTACTTAAATATTCTGATATTTACACTTAAAATTGGCATTGCTGAAAGAAGTCAGTCACAAAAGACAATACATTGTATGATTCCACTGATATGAAATATCCAGAATGGACAAGACTATAGAGATAGAAAGTAAATTAGTGGTTACCTAGGCTGGGGGGAGGGAGTTATTGGGACTACCAATGGGTGCGGGGGATTTCTTTCTGAGATGATGAAAATGTTCTAAAATTAGATTGCGGTGATGGCTGCATAACTCTGTGAATATACTAAAAGCCACTGAACTGTGCACTTTAAATGGGTGAATTTTCTGTATGCAAATGATATCTCAATAAAGCTGTTAAAAAACTGGCATTGCACACTATAAAGATGAATGATAAAATTCATGCTAATATTTTAAAGTTTCAATTCTTCTTTATTGGAGTGATATTAAACAGTGAATAAAAGCCACCATGATGTCAAGGGAGAGACCACAAAGGAAAGGAAAAGCTTTGTAATATAACTATAACAGCACTTTTTCCTGTGTTTCTTGAGCAATTGGTGTTGTAATTTCATTTGCCTTGGCTCCACCTCTGACCTCTTAAGTTTTAGTGTTTCCCACAGTTTTACCCTTAGCCTTTTTTTCCTCACAATCTCCCCAGGAAGTCTCATTCAAGACCGAAATTTCAGCTACCATATATTTCTTCACGATTCCCAGGTCTTTATCTCCAGCCCAGACAACTTAAGATACAAATATCCAAAGGCCCAGTGAATATCTCCACAGGCACACACGTACCCATAATCCGCTCCTTCTTTGTGTTTCCTGTTCTGATGAAGGACATTACCATCCAAAACTACTCAAATCAGAAACACTGGAATCCTCTTGTTATTTCTCCCCTACCCCCTTTCATTCAGTCATTCACTAAATTGTAAAACCCCAAGTAGCATCTATTCTAGACCTTCTTTTTAATCTCCTCTGTTTCTGGGCTGACTTATATCTTCATCAAATCTTAGCTAGACTATCAAATAGCTTTTATATGAATCATTTTGGCTTAATCTCAACCGCCTGCAATTCATCTTTCACTTTCTAAAATGCAGAGCTGAACATGCCACTCCCTGGCTAAAAATATGCATATGTGTCACCATAGCCTATGTGATAAAATGGAAATTCATCATGGTACACAAGACCTATGGATTCATAAAGTGTTTTTTAACTTTCATCATAATATTCTTATAGTAGGAAAACATTGGGAACACAGTAAATGTCCAATAAAAACGGAGTGGTTAAGTAAGTTGTGGTATATCAGCTTGATGAATACATTCATTTGAAGCATTAAAATATTAATTGCAAAATAAACTGGGGTATGTTCACATAGTACTTTATTGTATTATGTCATCATTTTAAATCAAATTAAAAAAAAATAATTTCTGATAGTATGGTGCACTAATTACCAAAACTGGCCATCAATTAAGAAAAAAACCCTAAAATGGAAAGATAAAATTTTTATATCTCCTTAAGTTAATATATGATATGATAAGAAAATAAAATATGCAATCTAAAAATTAAATAAAGGCAAAATCTCAGAGAAGAAAACAGAACACCGAAGCTGGCTTTAACCATGAGACTATTTGCTAAATCAGCTCAATTTGAGTTTAATTTTTCACAACCTTTTGAGAATCATTCAAGGTGGAAAAACTAATGGGCAACTCTTCCCATAAAATTGAGATCTCAAAGGACTATGCCCCCATGATAAGGATGAACTAACAGAAATAAACTGAACCCCACCTCCAAAGAACTTATATAGCAAATCTCCTGTGTGGGACCTTCACTATGAGTAAAGGTAACAAAACCTAAATCTGCCTTGAGAACTGGTAATGACAACCAACATTTATTTGGGTTTTCACACGAAACTTCCATAACTTGATAGTTTCAAAGAAATAAACTTAAAATCTCCAGCTGAGAATTTAGCTTAAAATGTCCCAGTTACACACTGATGTTACCACCCCACCCAAGCAGGCACCTGACAGAAACAAATGCAAATTCTCTCTGAAATAAACCACCTTCATCAGGGTCTCAGAGAGTTTACCCAGAAAAAGTTCCAAGGCACAAATCAGTCAAAATTCACAAAATGCATAATAAAATGAGATGAAATGACAGCAGAATTATAGCTGCAAATAATTAAATACTGGAATTAATGACCAAAAACTAAGAACATTCAATATTTTCAGGAAATAACACGCTGACTTGAAACTGTGAGTAAACAGCAATGAGATTTTTAAAAAGAATAAAAAGAGTGGTGCCTGGGTGGCTCAGCTGGTTAAGCATTGGACTCTTAATTTCAGGTCAGGTCATGATCTCATGGTCAGAAGATCAAGCTCCACATTGGGCTCTATACTGGGCGTGGAGCCTGCTTAAGATTCTCTATCCCTTTGCCTCTTTCTCTTTCTTAAAAACATAAATAAATAAAAATCAAAAAATAATTAAAAGAGTAAAAAGAACATCTAGATGCTAAAAACATAATCTTTGAAATTAAAATCTCAGTGGAGGGGCTTAACAACAGAATAGACACACTGGAAAAGAGAATCAACAAATGGTTAGATCTAAGGAAATTATCCAGAATGCAGTTCAGAAGGACAAGCAGAGGGAAAGTGTGAAAGGTGAAAAAACATAAAATGTATGTAAAAGTATGTAAAAATGCATCTATTTATTTGGACTTAC